>NC_086286.1:77442763-78065357 GCF_963924245.1 Chroicocephalus ridibundus | reverse complement strand
TGTACACATTGACAAAGACCCCAGAGGTCAAATCCTAATTTATTAATGCCTGAAATCTCATTATTTTTGAACAAATCTCATTAGTTTAAGACCTAAGTGGTGATTTTTTTATGCTTAGGCTTATTAAAATTGATAATAATATAACCAATGTAAATCCCTTCTTTATATAAATGAGCAATTAGAAACAACGTAAGCAATTACAAGCTGTATAAATATTTTTTCATTACTTCTGTGATAAATGTGATGAAATCTTCCCTGCGTAAGGTTGATTATAAATCAATCACAACCAGATGTCTCTGCAGAAGCAACCAATATAAAGAGAAGACAGCCTGGCTTCCCTCAATCAAGTCAACTCTAATAAAGATCTCTCACATTTAGCATTTAACTACAGTACATGCCAATGCAATGAAATAATTTTACTATAATATTTAATATTTTCTGATGTTTCTCTTGTTCTCTCACCATGAGTGGATAGAGGGGAGAGGGCAGAGCAGATGCAACCTGAATTCCTACTGTAAAAATAAGCAGGACAAAATTTTGTTTTGACAAAAAAGGCATAAATAAGAACAAAAGACGCAGTCCATTTTCCTCCCTGGAACCCCTCTCCGAAGGTCAGTTCTGATTATCCTGTATCCCGGTGACAGATAACAATAGATAATGCTGTAAATTCTCTCTCGAAGGAGCTAGGAGGAATCTGCATTTCTCGTTCTGTTACGCATGCTAATACTTCTGCACATGAATGGCTTCATAGATTTGTGTACCTCTATTGACTTCAAATTAGTTTAAAAGTTAAACATGTAAATGTTTGCGGGAGCAAGGCCTTTGTTTGCATATTGACTTTCTTTAGGCTGGACTAAAATGACCAATATGTCCAGGGGCATTTGGAGATGGTGGAAGGGGAGAAAGTGCGAATTTTGCTTATATATAAGATTGCTATTGACCGACAGCTTTGTTTTCAAGTGCCAGAGGAAGACTGGGGTCATAAGGAAAGCTGTTGGTTTGCCTCATTTAGTAAGGCAATCTGGGCTGGTTTTAGGATTGGAAACGGTAATTTTCTTGCTTTGTAGTGGTGACTGCAAATCAGCATCGCTTCAAAGATACAACTGATGCCACAGGGCAGAATGAGGGAAGCTTAAGTGAGTCTTTTCTTTTTTGGCAACACAACTGCAAAACATCTCAAGCAACAGTTTCCATGAACTTTTTAATTATCCACATGTAAGGACTGACACAAGTTTTCAGAACACTGAAAAAATAACATCAATAAGGAAAAAGCAGCATTACCCAATTCTCTTTTTTCAGTCCCTCTTTGAAGATCACCTGTAACTAGTTTAAATTATATTTGTAATATATATTTAGTAAATCAGGTACAAATACAAAGTGAAGTAGAAGCTAACTAGAACTGAGCTAAAAGTATTTACAAGTAATCTTCATAGATAAAGACAAAACATTTGTGTTGTAAACCTTACATTATGAATTACATTCTTTATTGCATCCAGTGCATCATATTAATTAATCAAGTGCATATAAAAAAGTGTATAGGCATGATAGCCATTGCCTAACAAAGAGGAGTTGACACTAAGGACAGAAGAGGGCTACGACAGATATAAAACAATTTGCTTAGGTCAAAATGGACTTGGGGAAAGATGGTAAGAGCTTCTACTCCAAAAGTAAACAATATTCTCAATTTGAAAAGGACAAGCTTTGGTAAACAAGGGGACTGACTTGTGAAGTCAGGGGCTGAGGAATTCAAATATTGACGATAATGCAATCATTTTAAGTGAAAAGGATAAAAGTTGGTGGATTTTGTGTCAAGAAAGCAGGGAAAGTTCTACTGAAGAGCTTCAGAGCTAGTTGAATAAATAACCACAAGCAAAAACCAAAACATTTACAAAACGGCAAAGAGGATTGAGTACAAAGGAAATGTTATCTAAGGGATCAAGAAAAGGAAGGACAAAGTGAGAATTGCCAAAAGCCAAGCTGAGTTAGACTTCCAAAAAGATATGAAAAGCAAACAACAAAAAAAGATTCTTCATCCCCATAAACAAAAGACAATAAAGAAAGGACTGTAGTGTTATGGAATATGAAATGGGGAGAGACAGAAGATAATCTTGGCAAACGATAAATTGCACTTCGCGATTGATCTGAAACAAATACTTTGCCTCAGTTTTTAATGAGTGCAATGACTGATCATGGGAGCAACGACAGTTTAGATAACGGCAGGAGCGTGTGGAAAAGCACCGTTCGGAACAAAGGTAGAGCAGAACTCAAGAAAACGAATGCAGCCTGTTCAAGAGACCACGTCTTCTCCACCCCGTTCCTGAAAGGAAATAGCATGGGAGCTCATGGGTCTAGTGCCAGGTGAATGGAGAAGAGTAAATTTTCACACCAATCACCAAAAAGGTGGTTAATTCCAGCAGTGGTGTTTTTATAGCCCATCACCATGATATCCAGGCCTGCAGAACACACATGAACTAGTAGCTTAGGCCAAAATTGAAATTTCTAGCCTTTTTATTTCATTCACCTTTTCCAAATGTAATTGAGTGATTATTCTATTTGCCAAATGTTTGCCGCTAGATATGTAAGCTAAACGTTGAGAAGCTTCAGTAGTTTCATCTTTTTAATAAGACATAATACACACCGTCCAAGTATTAAATGTTTGCTACTTCTACTATTATGATTTAATGTATACAGAATTCTACAAGACTTACTTAATTGTCAAAACTTCCCTTTTTTTTTTTTTGTCAGCAGTACACTTACAACTATCAGTCAAATCTGAACTAACTGCAGAGGAAACCATAATGGCATCCTGAAAAGGATTTCACAGGACAATTCTTCGTATTTACTTTCCTCGTTTAATTCAGACGGACATTTGCTGGTTGCAGATAATAAGTTTTATTTATTCAGTAGGGAATACCCATACAAGGTGCTTGCAAACACTATTTTGAGCTAAAAATAGCTTGAGTTACTGAAAGATCATTGCTGCTTGTTACTATAATGACACAATTTAGAATTTCTATCATGTAGAAGAACAGCCCAGATTTGCTGAGAAATTCTGTTCCGTGACTTCTGACTCTCTGAGCTGTGAAGTTGGCTGTGGTTGCTGTCCTCTCCATAAGCAGAAATCTGAGAAGCGGCGCAAGTAAATCAGAATGGGAATGGAGGAGCAGGGCCAGGTTGGCAATATTAGAGATGAGTGCTTTTGTTTTTAAAAGAAGGGAAAAAAATGCCTTGAAAGTCATGCATTCTCTGTGCCTACACGGGCTCTGTAGCAACTTGCTTTTCTGTTTGGTTTTTTTTAGCTACCATCAAAACAATTGAGGAAGACAGCAAAAGTGCTCCTCCTTACAGCACTCTACAGTTTTTGCTCTCACAGTCACATAGCGGGGTTGCATAGAATTAGCGTAACATAACCTTTACGTAAATATTAACAACGAATGTTCTTCTTCACAAAGAGTGAGCACGGTTCTTTGCTGGCTGTTGGGTGGAGGGCTGGTAAATGCGGCTTTATTCCATATTTGAATCTTCATTTTTCTTGGCAATGCCTCTCATGTAAGTTGGCAGCTCTAAATTACTTTGCTGCCACAGCCCCCTATGGATCATTCCAGCAGCTCAAAATAGCTGTTCAAAGTGAGGAAACCTCTACACAACAAGTATTCCCGAGAGAGAAATTTCAAGAACTCTACAGCCCCTTTGTGCTACTGGGAAAGTGTAAAGAGATGGGATAAGAATACAGAATTCATCATTGTCCTTTCCGTACAATAAAACATTCATACTTCCTCATCCTTCTTTCTGGACTTGATTATTTGTTGACACTAAGCTTGCCCTATTCAAGAATATGGGTAAGAGCAAAGATTGCTTCACGCTAACTCTGTGAGCTCTGTGTTCTGCAGCTGGTTTAGCAACGAAAATGGGGACCAGCTTCGGCACCACAGCGGCTTGCACCCTGTTTCTGGCTGCCCCGAAGCTCTGTTTTGGTGCGCAGGAACTCTGAACCACTCTGGCTGTTGGATTTGGCTACACACCTAACATAAAAAAATGCAAAACAGAGTTGATTGATATAGTTAGAACAGTTTTTTACTACATACAAGTTCCTCCTGTGCACAGGGTAATGTACCTGGCCAGTTACAGCCTGTTGCACCAGCAGATTACTATAAAAGAACCAGACCATAAACAATTTTTTGCCCTGTGTCTCACAATCGTACAATGATATCTGAGCCTTCTCCTCTTCCCGAGCCTTCCTTTCTCCAGATTCAAATGTTTGACTAATGCTATTAAATCATTTTAGGAACTGCTCTTGTTAAATTAGTGCCACCCCTTTGAATGGGCATTTTTAACCTACCTCTGGGTAATCTCTGTTGTAAACATGAATTCAGCGACCATCTCCCAATGATGACTCACAGAACCTCCCTCTAATCCACAACAATCTCCTTCTGTCCTCCCTGAAACCTCAGCCTGTCTCTCAGACAATACTTTCTTCATGTCTAGTTGTCAGTCAAGTTCAAAAAAGAGCTTTCAGTGTTTCTCTCCTTTGTCTCCTCCACCTGTGCTGTGTGTATCTTTCAGCAATCCAGCCTCTCATGAAGGAAGGCCTGCAGCCTTCAGCATTAATATAAACCTCTTTTTAGGTGTTCATACCTGGCTTCAAATATACTACATCACCCTGCTACTCTTCTATCGCTTCAGACAAAGTACTTGTCTTTGTTTTCAAATTCTTTCACTGTTTCATCTCACTCAGCGTTGAGATCATTTCCCTCCTCGTGTCAGCTGGTGACACTGGGCTGTATTGTCCCTTGTTAAACTTTCAAACAAGTACTTCACACCATTTTGTAGGTTATGCTTCACACTGAGAAGCCTCCTAGAAATAAAAAAGAATTTACTTTTTTTTTTTAATTTTGTCCTCCTCTGCAGTGTCTTAGAAACATTCTTATGAACGATTGGTGTTCCTTAAAACCAAGAGAGACAACAGTCACAGCTCGTGCGTTAGGCCTACTCAGAGTAGTGTCTGGTAGCAGGTGAGCAGACACCGAAGTCCTGAATTGTGAAAGGCAGAGAAAGCACTAGTTGAAGGGGGCAGACAAGAGCACAGTCAGACTTCAGGAAACGCCTGCATTTGGTGCACGCAGTCCAAGATACGGGGTGAGACCACGCTACTGTCAAAGATCAGGGAAGTCAGAGACTCCGTACAAGACAGGATCCAGGACAAGGAAAAGACACGTTTGGCTGCAGCAATGTCACGCAGATCACTTGCAAACAGAAAGTAGGATTGAGTACCTGACTGAAAACCAGGGACTAATGTTAAACTAATGGGAGACAGGACAAGGAAGTGGTATTACAGATCCAGAAATAAGGATGGAGGAGCTAGTATTAAAAAAACCCCGGGGAATATGGCCAGGCAGAGACCACAGACTCTCAGCTGTACTTTCATAAGCACTTTAAGTCAATATAACCCATCATGGCTACTGAAACAAGTGGTCCTGCACTCTCTATCCATAATTTCTTGTGCATGCCCAAGCACAACCTCTTATTTATACCAACACGAGCATTTATGTAGCTGGGATGTGAAGTGGCTTGGGAAACCGATGCAAGTTAAAGCTGATCACGATTAAAAACTATTAACCATGATTAAAACTAAGTAGTTAGCATTAAACCCGATGCAGTCCACTACACAGCCACAAAGTGCTTGTAGTAGCACAAAGGAGGAGGCAGAACGCAGGCAGAAATAAATGGTTGAGAAAGGAAGACCTTTTTTTGTGGTAGTAACAACTTACACCAAGTTAATAAAACCCAGTGAACCCACAGCATTGGAGAACATGTTTCCCTACCAGCTATAAGGCTGTGTTAAGGGCGCATGCAGTGGCAACTGGCCACCGAGGGAATGATTCACATCCAGCTGCCTTGGGAATGACTCACTGGCGCTCAGTGAGTCACTCCTCCGCTGCTGGACGGAGCCTACTGCCTATTATGTCGGCCGATACTATCTCACTGTCTCCTAGTAGGGACTCATTCATCTGTCCTCCGCCATCTGCTGCTGCTCGTCCAGTGCTTTATATTGTAAGCTCATTGGGGCAGAGATATTTTCTGTTCTTCATCCGTTCAGTAGCGAGGGTTTCCTTGCTAATATGAAGTATTAGTGATACTGGACTATAAGGTATTATAATATTGATGAAAAAAATGTTCTAAAAGACCACAAAGCTGTTTAGTTTGCGACAATTTGTCATTGCAGGTCGTCAAATATTTACAGATGCACATGCTCCCAGCAGATGCTTTCTCTCCTGCGGGGCACATCCAGCTTCTCATGCCCTCCCTGGTCACTCGCTCCTTCTGCCACACACACACACACATATAAATAACTTCTTACTTATCAATCACACACGCACCACAAGAAAGGAGCGAGAATTATGTTTGAACGCCCGGTTCAGCCTCCTCTTTACCAGCTAGTAACTAATACTCGTTAAGAAAGCTCAGAGGGAGAGAAGCATCGGGGTGCAGAGGGAGTACTGTAGCTTCGGCCGGGGAAGAGCCTTTATCCTCGGGCTTGCTCCTTGCTACGGCCACCCTTCTTTGGGGGTTGGCTCCCCCTTGGCCTCTCGGCCATGATCAGCCCTCGCACCCCCCCGATCGCTCACCGATGACCATTAGGCCGCGCTCCCCCGCACCCCAGGGGGCGGCGCGGTCCGACAGCGGCACGGCTGCCATACCGCGGCCCCGGCCCCGGCCCCGGCCCCGGCCCCGGCCCCGGCCCCGGCCCCGGCCCCGGCCGCGCTCCCGCTCCCTGCGGGCGGGCGGGCGGGCTGAGCTGCAGTGGGTGGGGCCAGAGGAACCGGCATATGCCTCGACAGGCATCAGCACCGCCCTATGGAAAGCGGAGGGAGGCGGGCCCGAGCGGCGGCGGCCCAATAGCAAGCGCGGTCCTGCGTGATGCGGTTACCTGCGGGGTATAAAAGCAGCTGCGTGCGCGTTAGCCCCTCGCTTACACAGTATGGCCGGCGACATTAGCTAGCGCTCGCTCAACGCTCTTCTCTGTAACAGGGGAACACACGGACTACAAGGAACCGAACCGCATCGCCTGCCCGCCCGCACCCCCGCTCGGACTGTAACCCGCTCACACACGCTCACGCCGCATCCGCCGCCGGGTGGTTTTCGCTGGTTTAAAAAAAAAAAATTCCTTTTTTTTTTTTTTTACTTCTTATTCCTCCTTTTTTTTAAATTAATATTAAAAAAAAAAAAATCCTCTAGAAGGTGAAACCCGCCCGGGACGGACTGGGACCCGGCGGCGGCAGCGCGGCCCGTGCAGCAGCAGCAGCAAACGGTAGCGGCCGGGGGCGGTAGTTTGGTCGTCGTTAATTTCTGTGGTTGTTGGTTGCCGAGTTGTCTCACCATGAAGGAGAACGGTGCACACTTCTTCGAAGGGACCGAGAAGCTGTTGGAGGTGTGGTTCGCCCGGCAGCAGCCCGCGCAGCAGGAGCCGCACCAGAGCAAGGGGTCCGGCGATCTTCGCACCATACCCAGGTCCGTTAACGGCCGGGGTGGGGTTCGGTTGGGGGCGGGGGGGCGGCGGTTGGGAGCGCTGCCCCGTTTATGTGGGAATGCGGGAGGGGGGGCCGGTGAATGGCCGGCGCAGGCGGGGCCCGGCTGTGGTGGTGGCGGCGGTGGTGGCGGTGCGGAGCCGGCGGGCGAGAAGTGTGTGAGGAGGAGCGGGAGCGGGGCGGGGGGTAATGGCCGTGCGCGGGCTGGCGGCAGCGCTGACGGGGAGGCTGGTTCCGGGGTGGCTCGGGAGAGCCGTTGGTGGCAACGGCCGCGCGCGCGCGCGGCGGGCTCGCCCCCCTCCTTTCCCCCCCCGCCGTCGTTGTCGTCGTCCCCCCCGCCTCGGTGACAGCCCCGGTCTCTCTCGGGTCGCCGCGGGAGGGCAGGGGGTGACCTTCCGCTGCCCTCCCTCCCCCGTGAAGGCGGCGGAGGGAGGGAGCCTCCCCTCGTCCCGGCCGGAGGTGGCGGTGGCGGGGACGGCGCGGAAGCCATTCCGTGCCGCCACCTCGTGCAAGCCCCGTGCGGTCCCTACTGGCAACATGTGGCGGCGGGGAGAGGGGAGCCGGGCGTGTGCCGCGCCGGACGGGAGTGCCTGCCGGGGGGGTGGAGGCGGGCGGAGTGTCGCAGTGCTGCTGGCGGCCGGGGGGGCACGGCGGCGGCGCCCACCCCTCTGCACCAAGCCCCCCCCTGCGCAGGCTGCGGCTCCCGGTAGCGGCTGGCCCTGCTCGCAGGGAGAGCTGCGGAGGTGGTTTTTTTACGGCGCGGCTCCCCGCCGGCTTCGGGATGCGAAAGCTCAGAAAAACCCTGCCCGTTGAGACCGGCTGTGGAGAGATAGGAATCGCGTTCCCGGTTTATGGAAGCTGGGAAGGGGCTGGGGAGATCCCTCTGGCTGTCGCGGCCAGGATTGATGGTTCCCTCACGTGGCCGGTTTCGTAGCGCCCTCCGGCACTGTTGTAGCTGGACAGGTTGATAGAGCGGGAAGCCGTCGGTACGCGGGAACCCTTCCCGTACCCCTCCGTGGCCGGGAGGAGGCACCGGAGTGAGGCGGGGGGGCGTTGGGGTGGTGGCCACCCCCCCACCTCCCCCCTCCGAAGTGTGGCCGGAGCCGCGGTCTACACGTGAGTCGGCTGGCCCCGCTCCCGGGCCGCGCTGCCGCTTCCCCCATTGACAAGTTGAGGCCAATGGGAGCGGGGCGCCGCGAGGGGCGGGCCCGCCGCTGTCACCCAATGGGCATCTGAGGAATGTGCTGGCGCTTCTTTCCTGCCACCCAGGGAGGGAGGAAGAAAGGCCCCAGGCCCACGCAGCTCCCCGCGTACACGTGTTGGAGAGTCGGCCCTCCCTGGGAGGGGGCAGCCCTCGCCGCCTCTGGCTGAGGGGTGCCTGCTCCGCCTTTGTTAGCACGGCGGCTGGCGGCCACCTGCCGGCACGCAGCTCGTCTCTGAAACCGTGCTGGGCAAGACAGGTACGAGGTGTTCGTGCCGTATTTTATAGGAGGGAAGTCCGGGAAGAGCGGAGTACCTAGACTTATGACTTGGAATAATAAGGGGTCCGAGATCCAATAAGGTCTGTAGATCTGCAGAAGATCATGTTCAGGACAAGCGTCCTGAGGTGTCAGAAAATGGGAGCTGCAAGCTTGAAGCACAGAGCAAACTCTGCTATGGACCTAGAACTATGTACAGGTTTATAGGAGGGACGAGATTGGTATGCAGATGTAATCAGCTGACACAGTTGAAAAAAGCAGGCTTGTGTTAAGCATACAGAACAAATCTGAAGGTTATTTGTATGTCAGTAGTTCACTCTCAGTATGGTAAATGTTCAACTTCTCAGGTTCAGGAGGATCTGGTGTTTTCTGTGTACCCAGATTTGCTTGTGTATATCACCCAGGGGTCTTTGGTCAGGGAGCTTGAAGGAGAGCTTGTCATGATGTATTGAAAGTTTGGAATATGTTAAAGACGGTAGCATCTCTGTTCAAAGGCATACTTAGCATATGCTCTTTGTCTTTTCCCTTGTTTTGGAATTTCTCAGCAAATTTCCTGTGTGTATGTATTGGTAGAGTTAGTGATCCAAGGATCTGAATTGCCAGTGGGCAGATAACAGCCTTTCCTGAAATAATGACTAGCCCATGTTGTGTGTGCATGTCTATGTGTTTACACTGCTTGCTCATGGGTAGTGGAAGCTTCATTTCTGCCATGTCAGAAGCACTGCAGAATACACGTTTAGCTCTGACCTGTTGATGTAATGAGGTAGTTTGCTCATGTAACTTTCTGACTTGCAAAGCTATTTAGACCTTTCTGAAGGTCTCTTGTGAGACCCCACCTGGAGTACTGAGTTCAGCTCTGGGGCCCCCAACATAACGACACGGACCTGTTGGAGCGGGTCCAGCAGAGGGCCATGAAGATGATCAGAGGGCTGGAGCACCTCTGCCATGAGGACAGGCAGAGAGAGTTGGGGTTGTTTAGCCTGGAGAAGAGAAGGCTCCGGGGAGACCTTATAGTGCCTTCCAGTATTTAAAGGGGGCCTACAGGAAAGGTGGGGAGGGACTCTTTATCAGGGAATGCAGTGATAAGACAGGGGTTAATGGTTTTAAACTGAAAGAGGGGAGATTTAGATTACATGTTAGGAAGAAATCCTTTACTGTGAAGGTGGTGAGACACTGGAACAGGTTGCCCAGAGGAGCTATGGATGCCTCATCCCTGGAGGTGTTCAAGGCCAGGCTGGATGGGGCTTTGAGCAGCCTGGTCTAGTGGGAGGTGTCCCTGCCCATGGCAGGGGGGTTGGAACTAGATGGTCTTTAAGGTCCCTTCCAACCCAAACCATTCTATGAATATTGTGCTTAATGTGGAAATCATCAGATGTGGTTATACAGTTCTTTGGGGTTTAGTGGTGTAGCAGGTGCCACAAGGTAACAACTTGTGTAGGTAATATCCGGGCAATCCTGGAAGACTATTGCAAATCCTAGCTGAAATATGTACAGATGATTGGAGTTACGTAGGCACTTCAGGATTCCTGTCATCTTTGACTTTAAATGTGAAAGATTCCAAAAGTACTCATTTGACTTTGTGTTAATATGTTGGTGATGGAATATACAGATCTAGTTTAGAGATGGCATTCTGCAAATGCTTTCCTCATTGGCACATTCATGCTCTCTGGTGTTCTGTTTGTCAGCTCAGGCTGATGCTTACAAAACTGAAAACTTAATTTTTTAAAATTGATCAAGAGCATTTAAAGTAATTGCAAGGCAGGTACTGTGACAGTTCCTTTGTATGGTTTAGATATGGCTGTAAAGTTTTAATAGAGTAGATTCAAACTGTTAACTGTTCAACATGTGGTCTTTAACACAGTTTCAGAGCTGTGAGCAAGCTTTGAAGGCCTTTGTGTTAATTGGCTCTTAATACAAGATGTTGATTGAAGCTGTGCACCTTTTTGGTAGGAAGCTGTGACATGTCTGAGAATTGCTGTTAACCGGTGTCCAGGGGTAATTACTAGTGATATTGTGTTGCTAGCATGAAATTAGGTTTACAAACATTTTCCTTTAGAAAATTGTAGGAATTATTTATTACAGGTGATAGATGCTAGTGGAAAAATTCTAAATACAATATATCCCACTATGCTAATTCTATAAAGGCAACTGAATAAGCTAGTTTATGTTGAACAGAACTTGAAATCAAAGCTGAAACTGTAGAACAATAGCTAAATTAGAATCAAGTTGCAAACCAGTTGAGCTTGCCTTTTGTATTGTAATACCTGCTTAGTAGTGAAATGCGAGCCATTCATCTACTGAATGACTAAGCTAAGCTGGTGTTCAAAGCTAAAAATTTCCATGTGTGTGCTTGCTAGAGATTAGATATTTTAAAGTCTTTGCTGGATATCGCCAGTGAAAGAAGGGAAAAAAAGTTCAAGAACTGATGCAATTAAGAATTTTTTCCTCCTGTGGGCAAGCCTGCTTTCTAGAGAAGAGTTTGGATAGTTGTAAAGTCTTTCAGAAAAGATCTATACTTATTGTTTTAATATATTCAGTAAAGGTCCCAACTAAAAAGTTTAAGTATTGAACATGGGCTTTACTTGCTGTTAAGAGTTGGGAGTTTTTTGTTCATTTGCCAATCAGTTTTTTGAAAAGGTCTTGTGGTTGAAATAGTGGCAAGCATCTGAAGATGATGCCTACCCTACTCATATTGAAAAGTGGAATGAAGCTAACGTTTTTGTGGTCTTGAACTGTAGTGCTTGTTCTCACTATGCTTTGTAAAGCATATTTTTTAAAAATAGCCTTAAACTATGTATAAAAAAGGAGGGCTTGCTGAAAACACGAACATGCTGTAAACCCTGGAATTCTGTGGTGACTGAGTAGTGCATTCACTATGCCCACAGTAAAATAAACTGTTTATTCCGTCAGATTACGTGCAACTATGTATTTCCCATTGCAAGGCTTATCATGATCTTGAATGTACAGAAGTTTGAAACCATAGGTTAATGATGAAAGTGTTGAGTCTATGTTTCAAGTATTCAATCCTGAAGTATTCTGAAATTAAGCCTGTTTATAGACTTTATTGTGCTTCCTATTTGTCTGTATTATGTGGACACACAAGAAACTGGAGAAAACAGTGCAGTAATGAGCAATATGGAGTGATACTGATATGAGATTCTCATCCTGTATTAAATGAAAACTTCTAAGCACAAATACAGTCAAGTCCCAGATGTGAGTCCTGTAAATACTTGCTTTGTACTGCACCCTATAGCCTGAGTCAACTCACTGCTGCAGTGCTGCTGCACCTCTACCCCTTCTACCAGTCCCTAGGACCACAGCAGCATCATCTGCCTTTCTTCTCAAACAGGGAAGGTACGAGGAGCTGTGCTGTGAGCCCTGTTCTAGTCTTACTCCCGCAGGGCTGCCAAACAAAACAGAGTAGTGCTACTCTATGGAGCCTGGGAGGAAGGCAGGGTAAGCAGGATTGTGCCAGGATAAGGGCTTCTGTCACTGTGCACTTGCTGAGCTTTTTTACATGGCAATAAAAGGTAATACAAAGAATTTTATGTAAGAATTCAGTCTTCCTGTCATCAAAACTGATATTTCTAAACTAGATTCTAGCAAACAAGTTCAAAATTACAGGTAAAATATGTTTGGTCGTAACTCTCTCAATTGTAATTAAAGAATGGTTTCACACAAAGGAAACAAGCCCTTTTACACTACTGATTATGATAGTTCTTGTGGGAAGCTGAGTTATGTTGAGGGCTTTTTGGTATTTTCCTACTTTACCACTGAAACTGCTAAAGAATTTGGTTAGTCACTTTCTGTCAAAGACCTGCACTCTTGAGAGTCCATAGGACATTCTATTAAAACATGTAGCTACTGGTATATTCCTAAATGGGAATATTCCTAATGGCTGTTTACTCAGCCAGAACAGCAAGCTTTGAGGCTTATGGTAATACTTGCTGCCTTACAGCATATTCCTTCTGGAGAAGGTCACACTCAAACTTGCCCTGAGTGTTGCCTGTAAGTCTTGTTGAAGTCCTGATAGGCCTATTGGGGCTTATGCTTCCTTAAATATCTTGGATGTCAGGTATGTTTTGTCCATTGATATGAGAGACTTGGGAATACCCACTGAATATCTTTGGATGTAGAGGGCGGAGTCACCACTTGATGTAGACTGGTGTAACTGCAATAACAATAAAAGGCCTGCAACAGGAGCAATATGCAGCCTTTAAAGCACTACCCGTGGCCATCTTTGTGCTGTTGCTGAAAGATCTTGGTGTCATTTGGGAATTATTTTCTTTAGTAGTTGGTTTGGGACTTTCCAGGTAAGAAGTGTTTTGTGAGGAGTACTACTTGGAATCACTTTTGATGTGGATGTAATTTTCCATTCAGGTGCCTGTCTTTAATTCAAGATTAAATGCATGTCCCTGGAGAGTTTCTTAAGTTTAACATGAGATGCAGACAGTATTTCTGTATATCTATGCTCAGAGCATATAGAGGGTGTGTGGTTTTTTGTGCACTCCACAGATAACTGCTGAAGTAAAATTATCAAGTTGCCAGTGTCTCGTGTCTAAACTCAGGGTGCGAACATAGTTCAGGGTAACTTATCTTCAACAGCAATTTATAAACTAAGTTATAATTCTAATAGTAAATAACTCACATGCATCTGTCTGCAGAAAAATACACCAGCTGCTAGGAGATGCTTTAAAAAGCTTGTGATTTTTGTGTAGTTGGTCTGTACTGTATCTGCCTGTTTCAGGATGCTTGAAACTAGTGTTGCAACTCTGCTGACACTGATGCCTAGCCAGCTTCCATGCTCCTCGGCTGCAGCTCCTCTGCATAAGCTGTTTAGACAAGGCATTGAGTTTGGCTGTTCTGGATTGTGGTATTGGTAGGAGTTTGCTTACTTAACTGTAGCCTGCTAATGAGGTAACTGATACATCTATTGGCTCCTAATAATATTTAGTAGGTAAGAGGTAAGGGAATAAAAAGCTGCTCTGCATTTGAATGCTTGATTTTAAAACAAGATCTTACAGTAAAGTACAAGATGAAAATGCTTATTACTTTGATTACTACAGACTTGTCAGGTGTTCTATTTTAATGAAAAGCTAAGCAAGAGTATGTATACAGCTTAAAGCATCCTCAGGAGTTTCATAGGATTTATTTCCTAAGAATTCCTGCCCTGCTGCAAAACAGCTTGTCCTCCCAGTGCTGCTGGGGCTGTGTTAGCAAGGTACTGTTACTGGGGTGGTGGGATGGTACGCTCGTGGAAGCTGTTAATTGCTGATAGGAACAAGTTCTTGATGTAGTTTTTTATCTCTTTAAATTGTTATCCCCTTCCCAGTTGGCCTGAAACAGCAGTATTATGCTACTGCCTCATATGCTTGACTCCTGTGTTAAGAACCTGTTTTATCCCTGAAGGTAAAGGCTCAGAATAGGCCAATAACTTGCATTCAAAAGTACGGTTTTATCTGGCAAGGAAAACTTGATTCATAGCTTATTCATTCTTTATTTCTCAGAAACATGAAATAAAGAAGTGAACATGATGGTTTGGAACTTGGTTGAGAGGGACTGTTCACTATGCATGTCATACACACATTAAACATACTTCCTAAAAATAAACTGAAATACTTCTCAGTTCTGATAGGTTTTCCATACTGGCATCCCTGGGTGGCAGTTTGAATTGAAATTATTTGCACTCTGGTAACAAGTCTGTGCTGATAAGGCACTAAACATTGCAACACGGGTATAGGAGTAGACTGCTAAACTTGGTTTGGTTTTTTTTTCCTTTGGCATGTTCTGCTGGTCAAGTATAGAACAGTAGCTTTCTACCATTCAAGCACGGATAGTTTCTCACACTGGAGTAGACGTATTCCATTTTCATTTGGTATTCTCTGAGCATGTGCAACCATTTAAGGTGCATGGTGCTTGCCTATTGGAGAAACTATTTTGATTTTCAGTAGGTGTCAGTAATGTGAAATTCCAGGAGCAGGAGCTTACAGCTTTGGAATGAAGTGGGTAATAAGCCTACATAACAGCAGGGAGTTGGTCTCATGCATTTTCAGTTTGGACTTCCAGTGGATGCAGGTCTGCGATGGAACTTATCTACCAATGATTTTCATGCATCATAGTGCATCAAGTATGCTTGGCTTGAGTACAGAAAAGCAGTCTCCAAAGTGTTTAGAATTGTCCTGTTATCTGGCTATGGGAAATAATTTAGGAAATAGTAATGCAATCCACATACTTCCTGTTGAAAGGAGAATTTTGAAGAGCAGAAGCCCATGATAGCATTTTATTGAGAATTTGTGTTTTTGGTTTGCCTTTTTCAGTTGGAGGCTTTGCTTCCCAGTTAGTTCACTCAGTTATGAAATAAGAAGTAATGTTCTCAAATATTTCACAGTTACTATGAGCACTCTTATATGACAAAATAAAATGGGATTAGCTGCAATACATGTACTTAAAACCACAGAAATACTTTTTAAGGTGGATTTCTTGTTTCTGCTTTAAGTGGGGCTAGACATTGCTTGTCTTCAACTAGTAACACTTAAATAATTGTACAGATTAAAAAAAGGGAAGAAATGCAAGAGTTAGACTTCTAGTGAACTCAGTCTACTTGGTACAAAGTAGTCCCAGATGTTCTTCCTTAGCTCTGCTTTAAACAATGGAAAATGTCAAATGCTAAGGTCATCTTGTTTAAATAGATTATATTAAGAGCAAATCCAGCATGTTAATGGCCTTTCTGTAGTTTTCTGTGCTTAACTTTAAAATGCATACAGGTACAGGCCAGTATGTCTGCAAAACTTCTCCCAAGTCTCATCCTGGGTGCTGCAACCCTTTGTCTATTTTATGTATGCTTCTGGATCAAGCTTGACATCTTGTATATTTCTCAACTTGTAGGCTTTCTTCTAGGGCTGCTCTAATAAGATCAGATGATAAACTTACCCGTTTTTCCCGCATGAACATTTAGCATATGCTTAGTTATGGTTTTTGTAGTGGAATAGAAAAAGAATTGAGCAAAGGTTTTGTGCTACAGCAGACTTCAGCCGTAGTACCTAAATGCCAACTATAGTACTAATGAGCATAACTAGGGACTTTCTTTGCATGGTAGGCTTTGGACTTAACATGCAATATTATATTGTTGGTAGCATTCTGTACTGTTCCTTTATTATCGGACTACTTGAACACCAAAACTGTTACATCTTCCTCTATTAATAATGTGATTGAAACTTAAATGAGCCACTTTCCTGAAATGTCTGCATGTGAACTGCACTACAGTGGTACTTAAAGAATATTCTCACTTGTCTATATAAAGCTACGGTTTTGACTGTCTGACCAGGTAAGAAGCTTGTGAAGGCTGAGACGTATGCTCTTGCAAAGCCTGAGATAGTTACATGCACATTAATACGTAGACAAGTACAAAATCAGATTTGTAGTAATGTACAAACGGGGTTACTGCAGCTCAGCATCAGGCAATGTAAGGGAATGCTACCTCAGCTTTCGTAAATGGTGTGTCAGATACCGAGTATTTCTTTAATGGCAGATAAAATATTGCCAGTAGTGGTGCTGGAATGATTTGAACAGTTATTCCACCATACTAAACCAAAGTAACATGTTTCAGTTACAGTTTACAGTTCAGTTTACAGGAAGAGTATAATAGGATGTTAGAGGGAAGATACTAAGGCTGGCAAACTTATATAGGTGTGCTGTAGCTTCCAGAGAAAACTAAATCCTTCAGTCCTCTTCTCAGCAAAATTGCCTAATTGTCTAAAGGCACTTAAAAAATAGGTATAATGTATTCCCTCTTTGCATTTACCACATTTTTTAAAGATGAGCAGACACTTGCATTTTCACACTTGAGTATCAGGAACAGCTAAACCCCGTCAATGCCATAAATGTAGAGCTGAATAAATGTGCAGGACTTTATTTGAGCATTTAAAATAAGCTGGGGTTTTTTGACATGCAGATTTGAGTGGTCTGTGCTGTCATGTCTATAGTTGCAGAAGAGTATTTCATCCAGGTTCACTAACTGGGGTGGTAGGGAAAACCTCACTTTGATTTTAAGTATCCAGTAATATCACTGAGTTCATAAACTTGTTCAGATGCGCACTTAATTATGAGGGATTTTAAGACATATATGATTATCTTAAACTAATTTTTAATAGCTTCAGTCTGATCTAAAAGGAGGCTATAGAGTGAGTTTGTAAGTTAAGTATGTTCTGGTTGACTCCTGTGTGAATATACTGGTTTACTGCAGTATACACTTTAAAAGGGAAGATCTTCAAATATTAGTAGTAAAGGTACAGAATTTGGTTTTGGGAGGCATTCTCAAGGGAGGGAGAAATTAAGGCAGTTATTTACTGGGGTGTTTAAAGAAGCAAAGAACATCTGGATATTTTTATTTATATGTACATCAGAATTTAAAACTTTGCAAGCCCACCAGTGTTTTAAGGAGGAGGATTGGTGGCTGCTGGAGGAACCCTGCTGATAGTTAACAGTGAGTGCTCTGTCCTGAAGTACAACTACAGAGCTCTTGCAATGTCCATAAAGGGAGGGGGATCTGACTCCTGAGGAAGGATTAGGCTGACAGTTACGTGGGCAGCTGAGCCAATCTAATAGTGTGCTTAGTGATGAAAAAATTGCAATTCTTTCATGCTCCCAGCTGTGAAGGGTCCTATAGTTGTCTGATGGGCAGCTTAGTTTTATGTTGGGTTAGTAAATGTCTTGGTTCATGATGCAAGAGCCAGCACAAACCTGGGGGTGGAATATGCTGTGGGAGGGGAGAGATGGCAGAGGTAGGGCAGCTACTGCTGTCCTGTAATTTTGCAACTTCGGGAAGTTTTATCTGTTGCCGCCTGCTTTATAGCGGACTATATTGCATTCTACTAATCTGATGTCAACACAACTAAACTAACTACTACAACCATACAACTAAACTAATTACCAAAGTAGTTTTTTGCAAGTCTGTTACTTTTCATGAAAATTTTTGTGAATCTTGGGGCTTAATTTGAGCCCTTTGATTTTTTTTCATCTTCTTGTAGAATGAGTAATGACACTAAAGAATTGAAATACTAAATTTCTACCACTATACTGAAATCTAGTGCTGTAGCTTCAACTTGCACTATATGAAAATAGTTCAGTTTATTTTCTTGTAAGTGTAATATTCTAACCTATTTGATATAAGTCTTCTATATCTTCTAGAGGTAGAAGGAATTCTGTGATCCTGATCAATCAAAGAGGAATTTGGGTCATTGAGATATATTAGGTTTTAGGGTTGGTTTTCAATTAAATTATGGGCTTGACTCTAAGCTGGACAAATAAAACATGCTAATGTTAATTTGCTCCTTTATTACTCTAGTAGTTGCCAATGACTATTGTGACTGAAGTACATGGAGATACAACTTAAAGAATGCCTTTAAGTTATAACAATGAATTTTATCTTGGAATGTGTGAGATACAGTATTTAAAATAATCCTGACTTGCCTAGTTAGAAGCTTTGGGTTGCTGTTTGACAATTGCCTTCGTGCAGCAGATTACACTAACAGATCTTGAGGAATACATAGCCTTTGGGAGCTAAGAACAGGATATTACCGCATTGTGATAGTTCCTATATAAAAGTCCTCACCTTTCGTGCTCTCAGATCCAGCAACTGAAAACAAGAGCTACAGTCTTGTTTGGGCTATACTCTTTACCCAGGGTTGCAGAAACTTTCAGTTTAACATGTTGACTGTCTTCTATAACTTCTTCACAGGATTGAGTGGGACAAACTTCTGGAGAATGTGCATTGTTTGATCATAAGTGTGACAAAAACTGACAAGCAGGAAGCTTATGTACTCAGGTAAGCCACTAGCTTACTATTTTAGATTCCAAGAGGTAAAAAAGTTGAAGCTGTTGTGTGGGATCCACTTGGCCAAGAGTACAGTCTTAGTTTAAGATCATGCTATTCATGACTACAACTTGCAGGGGTCATAATACTGTCATGCTTCTGTTCAGTAGCAGAAGTGTCTTCATAGTTATTGGTGTTTGTCTTTTTAATTTAACTAAAAGGATTAAGGACAGGGCTATGGCGTTTCTGTACCTGATCATTGAATTTTATCCAGGGGATAAATCAGTCTCCCCAGTTAAGAGGTTTAGGATTACTTCAGCAGAATAGTGCATGTAAGTGTCACACTTAGATCAGCAAAAACTGTATCAGTAGATTGGCTTTAACTCCAGATAATGCAATCAAGCAGAACAACTCTTGCAGCTGAGCTAAGGATGTCTGTAAAAACGTAGCTTTCCTGAAATCTTGGAATTTTTGTGTTGTGCAGCAGTTAGTTGTAAGGACACTACTTTTGCCATGTGTTTTTCATTTTGCAAAATACTTTCATGCTTTTTCTACATGAACTTTACAGATGCATTGACATTCTCTGTTTTACTTCAGATTACAAAAACTGAAGCTTTTGTACTGTGAAAGACTGCCTTGAAGGCAAGGTTGGGCTAAGAGCAAGCTAGTCAAAGAAACTGCTGAAATCTTGTTTCTGCAAGCTTCATATATTTAAAACAAAATTCTAAAAGAATGTAACTAGTTAAACTGTGTCCTGGATGAAATATAACCTTTACTTTGAATTCTTAAACAGCATTCCAAACTGCGTTAGTTTAAGGTGGACTTATTCCCATTGCTCAGTTACTTGGTAAGAAGATACTTGTTACACATGTTTAAGGTTCTGGATGTAGTATCAGTGCTAATCTCCAGTTCAGTGGGACTGTAGTTAAGTATCTGACTTACAGTTTATGTATAGTTAATTTCTGTATCTTATGTTTAAGGTGTATCCTATAGCTGTGCCTGTGCTCTCATTATGAGACTTCCTGTTTCTGTGGGCAGGTGCTCATTTACCACTTTGCAGTAGTCAGCTTTCCTAGAGGATGCAGCCAGACAATTTATGAAATTCTTTTCAGGCTCTTGCCTTTTTTGAGTTGACTTTCTCATTGGCTTTATTTTGGCTGAGAAGGTCAGATGTCAAGTTTGACCCTGTTCTGTGTCTGGGTTAAGAAATTAAATTACATGTCTATGTTTACTCAGTTCACATCATGTTTGTATTTCTTGAATAGATTAAGGATATGTAATGCATGTAGTACCTCTTTTCCTGTAGTGTCATAACTGTGTAATATACTTGCAGCAGGTACTTGTTTTGGGAAATCATAACAGCTCTCAAATATTAGCTAAAATCTATTGGTTTGATCCATTTGCTAAACATGTTTAAGTAGCATATGCTGAATGTTCACTTACAGTAATGCATTTGGTTGGGATAAGAACCAGGATCTAACCATTCTCTTCTGGCTTGCTTAATATAGAGCACTTAATATATTTTTAACACTTTTTTTTACAGTGAGAGTAGCATGTTTGTCTCCAAGAGACGTTTCATTTTGAAGACGTGTGGTACCACCCTCTTACTGCAAGCACTGGTTCCCCTGTTGGAGCTTGCTAGGGAGTACAGTGGGTTTGACTCAATTCAGGTAAGGTGCCAGAAATGCTGCCTCTTCCTTAAAATGTACAAAAAGCTTTTCACTAATACTTCAACTTCACTGATTTTATTAAATATTCTGAAACTTCCTTTGCTGTTTCTGTATGCTTCCCACAATGGGAAGACTCTAAGATAAGATTGCTTGGTCTGCTGTAGGATTTAGCCTTCTATTTGCCTCTTAAAGGATGCTGACTTATAAATGCTATTGTACTGAGTTAAGGTTACTTAAGGGTGAAAGAGTTCCATGTTGTGTTGTCAGTGCTGAAGTCACTGATGTTTTCTTGTGGAAAACAGATTTGTAAGCAGTCTCCTGTAGCTTACAAATTAAGCTAGGAATAACTGTATGCCTCTGAAATGGAAATACAACAGCTAGCAGCGTTTGGACAATGAAAACTTAGGTCCTGTGAAATACTAAATGCATGCATTTTTCTAGATTTTTAGATTCAAGGTGGACAGCTGTATGAAATAGCTAAGATGCACCATTATTTTTTCAGAGCTTCTTTTATTCACGTAAGAATTTCATGAAGCCTTCCCACCAGGAGTACCCACATAGGAATTTCCAGGAAGAAGTAGAGTTTCTTAATGAAATTTTTCCAAGTAAGTTCATTAACCTTCAGCAAAGTTGCACAGCTTGTGTGAAGTGTTGATGTGAAGTGAGAAGTGACAAGCTGTACAACACGTACAGGCTTCCAGGCCATTCATTCATCAGTCCTTGCAGTTCTGTAGCCAGCACAAGCTTTGGCTGCATAAAAATCCAAAGCTATAAATACATATTTTCTGAATTTCTTACACTAACTTGCCAAGATCAGAATTCATATCACACTGAGCTTGACACTTAACACCTTTTCTTAACTGAGGTCGTCTTCAGGCTTTCAAATGGAGTGTAGTCATTCTGCAGAATCCAGCTCTTGCTAACCCTAAAAGTCTCATTAAAAAGGTAGAATAGTAATTTAAGGTAACTAGTACACTGAAGAAAAATGTAAGCTTTTGGCAGAAGAGTTGGTGCTCTAAAGATTAAATGTTTAATAAAATCTAAAACCTACAAGAAGAACCTTGAATGTTAACTACTGGCAGAAAAGTTTTTTGAAGGAACATGGAAGCTGTAGTACTTACCTGAGTTATTTGAAAATATATGCTAACCATAAATTCATTAGATTCTTCAGAATGCTAGGGGTTCTGTTTGTAGCTAAAGCTGTAATCTGAATTTCCTGCTGGTAGGCTCTGAACTGGGGTGTCCAGACTACCTTCTGAGGGAGCCCATTCTACTGATTATTGGCTTAACATTCCTGAAGTTAAAGGCCTGCTTATTTGATACAGATGCTGACTGTATCAGTGGTCTGTGAAAGACTTCTATTATCTTTAAATATGAAATGAAGCTAGTCTTTTATATAAAGCATCAGCTGTGGTACATTAACTGGAGACTTTTTGTCTTGTCAGATGGAGCAGCTTATTGCATGGGGCGTATGAATTCTGATTGCTGGTACGTATGTGAAGACTTTAAAATCTTTGGGGCTTACCGTAGAACTTAACTTGGTGCTGCTAATATTTATTACATAAGTGATCTGTATCTTATAGGTACCTGTACACCCTGGATTTCCCAGAGAGTCGGATATCCAATCAGCCTGATCAGACACTGGAAATTCTGATGAGTGAGCTTGACCCAGTAGTTATGGACCAGTTCTACATGAAAGATGGTGTTACTGCAAATGATGTCACTCGTGTATGTTTGCTTGACAACTAAGCATTTCTGGGGATGGTGGGAATGGGGCAACAAAACGCTTCACTTGCCATTTAATACAAGGTTTATTTTTTGGTAGGAAAGATCTCAAAACATCGGGTTAATGTTTTGAGGGAAAAATAGATTTAACACTCTAGAGTGTTTTCAATTCACATTTTCAATGCCCCTGCTTTAGTCTTCTGAAAAAAAGCGATTTGCAGTGCTTTGGGTGATTGGAAGCTTATCCTCTGAAAAATTGAGGAATAGGAATAAAACCACAATTGAGTAACATCCACTGAAGGATGGAAGTTATGAGGAGTAAGACTTAGACTGAAGATAATGAATGCTGAGGGGATGTATGTATCAAAATCAAGGTTAAATCATGGAGCCATTTGGATGGCAGGCGGCAGATTTAAGGTATATGCATAACTTGATGGTTTTGCCCCCTTTTCTCTTCTTTTCCAAATGGGAAAGTCCTGTGATACGAACAAGTTTCTCTGGCAAGTCCAGTGGCTTCATCTGGTTTTCCACCTTAGGCTTTGATTCTTATACTGTATTTGCTATTGAGATTTGGCTGTAGCTCAAGTACTGTGTGGGAAAGCAAAGTGCTTGAGACTGCATTTCATTCCAGAGGATAAAGTAGTATGTTGTCACTCTGGAGTAATGTAAACGGCCTTCACTTTGTGGATGCGGTTGAACAGGAGCTCTGTCTTCCATTTTAGTTGCAGAAGCAGTTACAAGAATTCTAAGCTGTTCCTTTGTCTTGGAGGTATGCAGCTTGGTTCTGAAAGAGGTTAAGTATCTGATAACTCGTGTGCAACTTGTCACTCAGTCACTTGCTTAAGAAGTGGCAGGGTGCAAAGCAAGTTCATCTACAGGGGTACAAATTATCAAACTGACTTGTTATTGTGAGAATTCTGATGCCTTGTCCCCTGAACAGGTGTTCATTCTGCCTTTGAGTTAAATCTAAACAAGGATAAGGATGCAAGTATAAGAATAAAATGAGTGATGTCATTTTAACTTCTGTTTCAGATGAGTGGAATTCGTGACCTGATACCAGGTTCTGTTATTGATGCTACAATGTTCAATCCTTGTGGGTATTCAATGAATGGGATGAAATCGGATGTAAGTTTTACACTTAACTGGTAATCAGTATTAAAGTAAACAGTAATTATTTGGTGGTAATAATATTTTTTTTTCAGGGAACTTACTGGACTATTCACATCACTCCAGAACCAGAGTTTTCTTATGTTAGTTTTGAAACAAACATAAGTCAGACCTCATATGATGACCTGATTAGAAAAGTTGTAGAGGTTTTCAAGCCAGGAAAATTTGTGACAACCCTCTTTGTTAATCAGGTGAGTTTTCTTACATTGGCTTGTCAGTTCCTGAAATGCATAGAGACACAAACAAAGCAAGGCTGGATAACTTTTTTTTACTGGGACACTAGTAGTTTCCAGTGTGCCTCTGTATTTGGATGGTAGCTTATTTGGAAAGTGAAAATACTCTTCAGTGTTGCTTTGGCATGCACTAAATCTCATCTCCAGAAAACTTAAACACTAAGATAAGGCAGCCCCATCTCAGTATTTATTCTAATGACTTCCCATGCAGTTCTGTAAAGGCATAATTTCTTGCTTTGGCATTTTTCTGTATTTGGCTGCAGCTGTCAGTTGTAGAAGCACTGCTGTTAATGGTGATGCTACCAGCTAATGGTTCATAGAAAAGCAGTACCCTGCATAGGGAGCAGAATTGTTGCTTGGGATTGAAACTTACTGCAGCACTGTCAGGCACAGGTTTGAGGCACGTTGGTAACAGTATCACAAGAACCACACAGAATGCTAGTGCTAGCCCATCCTTAAATGCTGAGTTTAAAAATAACTTTCACTTTTTTGTCTTCTAGAGCTCTAAATGTCGTACAGTGTTTTCTTCTGCCCAGAAGATTGAAGGGTTTAAACGTCTTGATCACCAGATTGCCCAATTCAGTGATTATAATTTTGTTTTTACCAGTTTCACAAAGAATCGCCAGCAACAGCACAGTTGATTAAGAATGAAGAAAAAGCGCAAAAAGAAATCCCATATAGAAGGTGGTGGTTGCTTTCTAGTTAATGATTCAGGGGGCCATGCTTTCCACTCCCACCACCTTGTAGTTGTGGAAAGCCCTAGGTGTAATCATAGTATAACCATTTTGAATTGTATGCATTATTATATCAAGGAGTTAGATATCTTGCATGAATGCTCTCTTCTGTGTTTAGGTACTCTATGCCACTCTTGCTGTGAAATTGAAGTGCATGTAGAAAAATCTTACTGTATGAAACTTTACAACACTTGTAAAAATGATTCAGGTAGAATTACACACAGTATAGTTTTTCTCCAGGTATCACCAAAAATTCCCCACAGACAAGGCTTTCGTCCTCATTAGACTTTAGCCTCAGCCTACTCACTGGGGACAGTTCTTTGTTAAATTGTCACTTTTTTCATCTATGTTGTGATTTCAGTCTAAAACAGTTTTTGACAAACTTTTATGATTTCTAATGAAACTGATTCCTAATTAACACTTCCATGTTTGGAGAAAGTTCTTAAAACAGTTACAAATTGTTTTGCTACTACAGGTGATGGTTGATTTATTTTTAAATCGGACTGACTTTTCATGCTCTACTCAAGCTTATAGGAATTTGCTCAGCTATACTGTAGCACTGGGCTAATGCATTGGTCTTTCACCTCTAGAAACTTGAATATAGGTACTAATGCAGATTAAACTTCATCTTACCGTAATGCTTATTTGTCTGTCTACATCCCCAAGCTGTCACACTGCTACACAATGGCAGAATTTGAAGAAGGTCCCAGATTTGATAGGGGAAGAGCTGAGTCAGGACACAAGTGCTTTTGCGTAGTTGTGTGACAGCTTTGCAAAGTGCATGTTCAGATTGGCACCAGACATTTTCTTTTCCTAATCACCAATTATGTCAGACTAAGAAGCTGGTGCTCTTGAGCACTGGTGGGCAGATCTAGTGAAGGAATGGAATTTGCCAGGCTGGGTGTGTTGATTGGTTTGGATTATTCTCAGTAAAACCTGTGACCTACCACTTCTAACTGTAAAGAGTGCTTCTAAATTGGTCCAGTGTCACTTCATTTTGTTGTTCCAAGCAAAGCTAATGCCTCTGTCTTGTGACAGTCCTGTGACATTGTTGTGCATGTGACTTACGTTGTATTTGAGTGTTGTGACTTCATCTGTTTTTTCCTCCTAATTACTAAGGTGGTTCCCCTTACTGTGACTTGAGGGCATTAAGTGAAGGCATAGAACAAGAACTGTCTGGGACACCTGGACAGAAGTGAAGTAGAATGCTATTCATAGAGCATGAATAAGTGTGTAATTCAAAGTCACTTTAATGGGTATTGACTAAAATGCAGGCTTTAAAGAGCTGGCACACTTTCAGCTACGTTTGGAAATGCTGGGATTTTAACAGCTGTGAGACCAGCATGTTAACTATGAAATTGAGATTATTTTTTTTCCCCCCCGCTCTTGTCCTCGCAATGTTTTGACTCTTTCTGGTTTGACGCAGTGGTTTTTCGTTCCTTCTGTATTTATAAATGAAGCACTTTTTCAGTGCTTCTAAACTAAAGTCTGCTTGGTTAGAAATCAAGTGGTTGGAACACTTTGATTTTTTTTTTTATTTTAAGCATATTGAAGTTCTTTACCAATGTTACCAATTACTTGCTGTAAATGGCACTAATGCTTTTGGTGTTAATATTGAGGACCAATATTTCAGTGTTTTTTTTTTTTTTTCTTAAATGTTGTCCCAACTGACCTGACATTTGTTGGCTTGAGGTCCTTTAAGTAGACCGAAGATCCCCTTTCAAGTAATACTGAAATACGCATTTTTACAAATGGAAGCATAAGCCTCGGCTATAAAAATGAAAGCTGTTGAATGGATTATTGAACTATCTAGGGTGATCAGGATGGAGGGAGTATGGTGTTTATAATTTCTGTGGTGTTAGACTTTGATCATTTAAAAATATCTGTACCACAACTTAATGCTTCAATAAAAGTTCGCTTAAATTGTTTGTAGTGATGATGCAGCAATTCTATCCTTCACACTCTTCATGCTTTTTGGTACCAAATGGTTTAATTTGAAATAGGTTTATGCGTTTCTTTTTCTAAATTACTTTAAATTTACTTTGCCCTTGTAGGCGATGCATCTCAACTGTTAACATGTTGGTAGTTTAAAATGAGACAGCATGTCAAAGGAAGACAAATGAAAAAGTTACGGTGTTCTTGAGGCTCTAAAGGTGTTTGTCTAAATGAACACACAAAAATTTGGGATTTGCTGTCTTTAACCTGTATTTTTTCCTCAGCATTAAATATTTAAAATATTCCTCTGAATTAAGACAACTTCTGCTTCTGCTGGTCTTAAGTAACAAAATCCTGGCATACTGTGCTTCAGCCTAGACTGACTTTGAGAACTCACAGTAAAGTTAAAGTAGGCGTGTACCTAATCTGGATAGTAAACCAGGCCAGAAGCAGGGGCTGGGAGTGTCAGTGCTAAGCAGATGCAGCCAGTGTAACTGAAGCTTCCTGGATTCCATGTGATTAGTCGCACAGCAGCTGCAGCGTAACCATACCTGCAAAGCTTTAACAGTGCTGGTATCCCACCCAAAGTCACCTAAGTAGGGAAAACTTGTGTTAGTGTTGAAGGCCTAATATCTTTAAATTGTTCATGTCTGAATACAGGTTTCATTAGTCTCCCAGAACCTATTCTGTGATGCTAGACTTCTCTAATTGTGCTTTGGATATTAAATAGTAACTTCTCCCAGTTATTTCAAGTACTTAACACTGTTGAAACTGCCCAACTAAGTCTTCTGTGAAAGGAAGAAATTCCAGCTTACAGCATCGAGTGATCCTGTCTAACAGTGTCAGCTATGGCAAGTTAGCAGTAACCTACCTCTGAAGAACTGTTTTCTGGACTGCGCTCCACAAAACTGAAGATTCATCTTAGTGTTTTTCTATTTTAACCCAATTTGCCTGAAACTTGCAGGTTTCCTGTAGAATTACTTGTCATCTTCCTGTGTTTTACCTTGGGAATGCTCTTCAATAATAGTCGTTTACACTAGCTGTTCTCTCTTGTAAATGGTGCTGACAATGGATTTGAGAACACAGTGTCTATGTAATTCTGTCTGTTATAGCAACACAAATGCAAAGCTTGCTGTAGGCATTAGCTGTGTTAGATTTCTGAATTACAATAAATTGATGGAATAACCATTGTAAAGGGGCGGTGGGAAGGGCTTTCTGTAGATGTCCTGCTGTCAGATGAGTCCCATCCGGTCTTGTGGGTTTGTGAGGTCTAGCTTGATGCCACCTATAGTATAGGGAGCAGGCTTTCCTACTAATAACAAAGCCTGTGTGCTTTGAGAGGAGACAGTCTGGGTGAAAAGAGATGAATCAGCTTGGGTACTCGGATCTGAGTGCAGAATAGCTCTAGGAAGTGGCTGTCAGTCTGGCTGCTGCTTTGGTGGTGCAGGATTACGTGTTGGCAGAGAAATTATGAGGCTTCCCAACTAGGGAGGTTGTAAACTCAGGTTTCCCTAGCGATGGTCCTAAAAGGAATGCCACCAATACCTAAAGGCACAAGGCTTGGAAGCAGTGCTGAGGCTGTGCTCCAGAAGTGTGGAGTTCTCCCAAGATGTACAGCCAAAACTATATTAAAGGTGGAAAAAATTGCTTCCAAACAGATTATGTATAATCTGAAGCCTGTTGAAGTGTTAAAGCAGAGCCTGTGGCTAAAGCCTAGAAAGAACAGGACGGTTCAGTGCTGACCTGGTAAGTTCCTGTGTGACCAGAGTAATGACCATTCAGTACAGAAGTTAATGAACAACTGAGGAACTGCTCTGGCTCAGCTAGGTGGAGCTGAGCAAACAGGATTCAGGTGTAAAGGAATGCAGAGAATCACCTGCATGTTCTTAAATACTCTCAAGGAAAAAATACTCCAGTTTGAAATGCTGGCGCAGCTGCACTGTGAATGTACCTACAGGCAAGCGCTTGGAAGAGAACGCTGTCATTAGAAAGCTACTGAGACTGGCATTTCCTGACACTTTGTTCCATTTGACTTTCAGTTGCATGATTAACTTCAGGTTAAATTACACTTGCACTTTTTTGTCCTGCTTCACTTCGCGCTGTGGAGTTGCTGGTGGTGTAACCCACGGAGTGTTCTGCATATTGCTTACAGTTCAGGCAGGCCTCTGTTGGTTGGGGGAGATTGGATTGGCGAAAGAATTGCTTATAATATTTGCTATTAGTATACCTCATGCCCAGAAGGAAGCACTTCTGGAAATGAGGTTTAGCCAAATTTCAAGTTAACTGTTCAGTTTTCTTCTGTTTCTTGTAATACACTGTATTTACAGTACTAGAGCTGCTGTTACCTTTAATTAAAAAAAATATATATTAAGCAGGCCCTAGAGAGTCTTGCTTCTATAACTGCTTGAGAGCCATATTTTAATACAAATTTTACATTCTCTATAACGTGCTTGGTTCTGCCTTTGGCAACTGCTATAAATTTTAAATACGTGTATACAAGTCTAATATGTAAAGTCACACTTAGGAGCAAATTCAGGCACATGAATACAATAATTCCAGCATTTTTCATTCCTGTGTTAGCCAGAACATGAAACCACATTTTTGCTGTGTAGTTCCTAATGTGCATGCTTTGCCTAATTCCTAACTTTAAATTATGTAATTTATAGCATTCCTGTTTTTTTTCTCCCGTGTACCTTCTTCTAGATTATATTGATCCTTTCAGTCTCTTGCTCTAAACTTGTCCTAAAAATACTAGGATTTCAAAATAGCATGCGAGCCATCTGCCCATCTGAAGACATGTGCTGGAACTACTGCTTTTTAAGTCTGGAATGAGTAAGCGTGCCAGTATGAGGTTCCTGGTGCTCAAAAAAACCCAGAAAAAATCCAGTTAGCCCTGAGAGAAATAAAACTAAGTCCTTGGTGACCTTCCAGACACATTAAGCAAGTGCTGTGACTGACAGCCACTCATCTAGTAACTCATAGACTTCTACAGTTTTAAACGTAACCCAAGATACAAAAAGTGCAACTTTTTCTTCCTTTCCTCTTTCCCTGCTATCCACTGATTTTTATTTCGGTTGCTCTTAGAGTTGCAGAAACTTAGTTTAATTGCAATAAATAGGAGTCTGGGTACAACTATCAGATTATCTGCAACATGTAACCTAATACTGGCTGGCTTGCAATGATATTTAATTTTAATTTCTCTAGCACCATTTGAGGATTTATATACTTGGAAAAAAAATCATTGATTTATGATATGCAAAGTATTTGACCTCAGAAAGCCTAAATTAGAAATCTGATTTTCAAAATATTCCTGCACTACCCCTTTTGCTTGATTAACTGTTACATGCAATTTAATGGACTCAGGCATCTCCTGTTATATGTATTTTGTGTAAATATGTAGTTGCTGGCGCATCAATTACTGTAACCTCATAAGCAGCAGCATGGGTTAGTTAAGATAATCTTTTTACTAGGGTAGCGAGAAAATTACTTGGAAAACCGTGAGGTACACGTTGTGCCAGACAAACCGCACCCACAGGCATACACACATATCTGCTTTCTCATTTTCTGCACCCATTTGAGCAGAAATAAAGGCTTGTTGAGCGGGCTGCTTGAGATGAGCTCTGTAGTGCTGCACCTTCTTTTGAAAGTCTCACTGGCCAAAAATGGGTCCTCTCTCAAAGGTGAGTTACGAAAGGGGCTGCCTCCTGTTTATAGCTTCTTAAATGGTTCACTCAAAGTAAAGCTTTCACTGTGGATACAGTGTTTGACCTCTGTGATCTAGTTTATAATATCCTACTTAAACATTGCCAGTTAAAAATTGCAAGCTACCTGAGCTGCTGGTAGCCTATTCATAAAAATGAGACACATCAGACTTCCAGAGACTCCAAAATAAATCCAGATTCCAGGAGCTGTGTGGAGAAAAGTATCCAAACATACTGCTGCTGTCAATTCACTGTTTCCTGCGCTCTTGAGAACAAGTATGTGGAGGCAGAAAACAGCGTGATACTCCTTCCAAACCACTGTAATAGATTAAATAGATAGATTAAATAAATAATAATTTAAATAAGAAATAAATTTAAATATTATTATATTAATAATTTAAATAGATTAAATATTAGTTCATTCCACGGTCAGAATTTGCAGAAGACATCTATGTGTAAGCTTCATTAAGCAACACCCCTTTCTCTCTTTTAAATAAATACACTACTGAATATTAAAACTGAAAAAAAATTTAAGCAGGTATTTTGTAATAAAAGCCCTCTTTTAAATAGTTAATTTAGAGTCTTAAGTAGCTCAGAGTACTCTGAAATCATGCACTTGTTTAAGTCACAGCTTACACCGCTATTGATGAAAGGAGAAGGGATGGGGCACTCAGTGGTCAACTGTATTGAATATTTACTCTTGTAAATTCAGTCCCAGGGAACTCGATGGAATGACAGGTGGGAGCATGTTCCACAATGCAATTGTAACGCAGTGCTACAGCCCTCAAGAACATCTTTTAAATATCACATTGTTGTCAAAAATAATAGTGCAGTTTGAGTAAGAGGGTCCTTAGCAATCGTTATTCAGAAATGCGAGGAGACTTTAAAATGAACTTCCCTAAAAATAAACATAGCTTTTTGGCTTTGAGAGTGAATAAACTGGTAGCATTGTTGTTAAATCTGTTTGGCCACTTAAACGTCTATTGAGCCACCAGCACAAGTAAGTTACGGTTAGGCAGACTGCATAGCTGCCACACAGCTGCACATTATATCATCTTTTGGAGAACATTCTTTGTATTTGGTTATAATGTGGTTTTGTTCTTATTTCACAATTAAAAGGAAATTATTGTGCAAATGGATCACTGCTTTATAACTGCAGATCTGTTGATAACGAGCCTGTGTGCTAGAAAGGTGCAAATTTCTGGTTTGAGTTTGTAAAGTAGCCATAGAAGTGGAAGTTCTGACTCCACTGGTTCAATTTCCATCTGTTAAATTTCATTGTCTTACTTCATGGGCAAAAGTAAGGGTTTGGTACTTGTTGTACACTGTTAAAAATGCCGCATAAAAACAAAGCTATAAAGAGACAAGAGAAAACCACGGTAGGATTGAACAGTTGTTAGTTGCAGTGACAGGGCTCAATTCCATTCTCTCTTCTGTGTGCCATCCTCCCGTGGACAGGAGTTACACAGATGGAACAAGACAAGATGTTCCAAGTCCATTTTTCTTGATCATAAACTGGGATCAATATGGTGCCTCTTCATTACCTGCTTCTTCCAGAAGAGGCTCTGGCCTCTGTGCCTGTCAGAGCTCGTTCTTTACAACACGCCACCTGACAGCTCCATCAGCCACTTCCAGTCCCTAAATTTGGACTTGTTTCCTTGAAAGAGGAACTTACTGTGTGTCTGTCAGTTTCATTAGTCTCACCTTTAAGAGCACATAAGCTTAAAGGTTAGAAAATATTTAGCCAAATACAAGGTCAGATGTCCAATTACACAGTTAGAACCCAGGCTATAAAAAGGTAGATAAAACTAGACTAAACTACAAGATTCCTTCTTAGCTGCTCTGGCATGCTGCATGCAGAAGCCCTAACAGCCTGGGCAGCAGAAATGTACGTTTTCCACATTATTTCAGGATGAAACATAAAAATAACCAGAGGGCCTAAGCCCTTGAGGGCTATTCTCTAATGGTAACCCCCTCCAAACTCAATGTCTTTCCTTTGTTAAAGATGTCTCTCTCCTGTTTTTATTTCATGATGCTGTTCTACAGCAAAGACAGTGCTGCTGCATTACCTGAGAGGAGAGGGAACAATGTGGTTTTATTCAGTTATTAAAGCTTTTCCACTACTGTGACAATAGCCTGCAGGGTACGTATCATGAGGAGTACTCATTGTATGTTCATTTAATTAGACTGAGATTTGTGTTCTTTATATGCTGCGTATTGCCTAAACCCACATCATTAGCTAGGGTATAGACAGGACGCTCTGTCCAAACCATCTCTCTCATGGCCCAAAATTTGCCAGTTTTAAGGATTCTTACAGACGTGTATTTTACAGATACATTCAGATGGTACAGGTGTTGGGGGTTTTTTCTTATTTGAAGACCTAACATCCTATATTTTCTAATTCTCAAATTTTATTTAGATCGAAAACCTGATATAAACCAAAAAGTGTTGATAGACTTACTGATTTAAAGAAAGACCTAATTTATTTGTTCCCCCAAACGGTTGTGAAATATACTACTATGGGAGGGAAACAACCAACCAACCAACCAAACCCAGAAAAGTAAGATAAAGAAAACGACTCATTCCCGTTACAGACGGTATATTTTACCTAGCGTGCTGTAGTGAAAGGCAGCGTATAGAAGAACAAGACAAAGCTACAAAGGCTTCAGAGTGTAATTGCTGAAGCTACAGGACCCACAACTGAAGGATACTGAGCGCGAGGCTCACGGGACGAGTGAAAACAGTAAAGCAAACAAACAGCCATCGTCGTATTTGTCTGTTCTCTTCTATGATTAATATTGATTTTAATGTTAGTATTTAATTTGTTCTGCTCGGCTTTCACTGTTTTTAGGCAGATAATCAACTGCAAATTCATAGTTTTTAATATTCTAGCTTTAAGCTTTGTGAAAAGTTTATTTGCAGCTGTACTCTGTTGTTAAGTGCCGTGACATGGAAAAGCCGAACAATTTATATTTCTGCCTTTCAACTCCTACATTTAGTGTGCTGCTACATAACAGGAAGATATGTTTTCTGATTACCTGCTCTCTTAACATTGTAATCTCTTAAATACTTCATTCCTGAAATATTTGAACTATGCAGACCACCCAGAAGGGCTGAGCGGGCAAGAAGTTACAAACCAGTAACTTCCCACGTCAACTCCCCACGTTACTATGTCAAACAGTAGGTAAGAAATGAAGCAGCTACTGGGAAAAGCTATCCTTTTTGATTTTTCATAAAGAAAATGCTACAGAGACAGACAGAAATCACATATTTAAACCAGCTTTCATAAAACTGTCCTAACTCTTTTTTAAAGAACTGTAATCCTAGTTATTCTTACTAGATTTGGACAACTGCCATCTCATTGAGCCACTTCACAGTTTCTTAGGGTAATAATGCTTGACTGTAGGATTTTAGTGCAAAAGCTGACCTATAGATTACATTTGTATCCTGATCTTCTAGATCTCAATTGAGCAAAGGCAGGAGAGCGCTTCATCTTATATAACGTAAATGTACCTCTTTATATGCTAGAGAAATATGCTAGTACTATTTTTAAGCAACCGTTGCTTGCCCAGGCCGGGAGTTTGCAAAATATGTCATTGTCTGAAATAAACACACATATATCAATCTGTTCAGAAATCAGAAGGATGTAAGTGGAGGGTACTGCTTGGTATGAGTCTGTATGTATTTACGTGCACATCAGTCTGTTAAGAGAAAAGAGCTAACGCAGGAATATATACCGAGCCAGTCGCAGTCACAGGAGGGCTAAGAATATGTCTCTTAAAAGAAAAGCATATTGATAAAACCCTTAGGTCGAGCACTAATTGAAAAAGAGTGGAAGCTCTGAGCAAGGTACGTCTCCGCTGGATTCCTTCTGTGTGCAGGACTCTGCATGCTGGTTTTTGCGGTATTGTATACAAATCCCTGGGCAATTCAAAAGATTTGGGAAAAAAGAGAATTAAATCACAAAAAATAGATGGTTACAGAAACAGATGCTCAGTCCATAGAGAATCTCTCAAAATATTCTACTTTTTCAGTTTATGTGATGGTGTCTCAAGAAATTAATATAATCTCTGTATTCCACGTGTAATATGTATTTTTGATACAAAATAAATATACATGTGTATATATTTATATATAAATATGCAAATTATAAACAAACACACAAAATATACACAATTCTAGAATACCATTTTTGTAACAGTTCCTTGAGTTTTTTTTTTTTATTTTGGACCCCTTAATTTTCAAGATTGTTCAAAACTCTGAAAGCACTTTAAATTATTTTGATCACTCTATGTGCAAATCTAACCAAATTGCCCTCTGGCAATAGAGCCCGTGCTCTGAGACAGTGTGATGTGAAGTTTCTGCTATTCCAGGAACCGTACGTCCCGTACAATTTCTTAATGGATTGCTATACTTCCACAGAAAGATATGTTTTTATGCATCCCAGGATGGAACAGGAGATTTGAAGTTAGGCCTTTTTGCAGATGCTGGCTCATTCCTTCCACCACCACAGGGACCCTGCAGGGACTCGAGGAACAGTTGCTTGTACGCTGATGGGAATATAAATATGATATGATTTTCCTTCTTAAAGAATATACCGAGTGCAGCCAGACTGCGGAACAACACAGTACGAAGCATAAGCACAAGTTGCCATACAATCCAAAAGAGACATGCCGGACTCTACTGTACTGATAAACATCCTGAAATACAATTAAATCTGACATCATCTGAAAACACCCAGGAAAACAGACAACTGTGTGTTTAAACTCTTTAGGGACCAAATGGGAATGAGACGTGACCTACAGGTCTTCATCTTGAAACTTGGATTTCTAGTGAGTTGGTAGGACCGCCTGCAGGAATGCAAGGCCTTCCTTACTCTTTCCACGATCTTATAAACCAGTTATACAGTATGGACATAAGGATATTCTACTTCACTTACAAGAAGCACTGGTGGTAGAATGTTAGAAAAGGCAGCAACATGCAGAGGCTGAAGGAAACGATCCTTCATTAGTAATTACCCTGACTCTCCAATATAATGAGGATTCTTTTGACAAGACAGTCTTAAGGATACATAAAAAACCCATATGTATCTTAAATTAGGTCAAGATCTGAACTACTCACCCTCTTCTGAGTAACCAAAATGACACTGATTAAAGTCACCAGCCTAAAGATGTAAAGGTTGAATCTTTTTTGAGGTTTTATTGCTGTCTCCAGCAGGGAGACAGCTCATCATGGTATCTCTTGTTTCAGTGCTGTACTAGGATTAGTTTTATAGTTTCTAAAATTCTTGAGAACACTTCCTGAAAAAAAAGGATGCAGTTGGGGAATTCCAGGGAAGCAGCAAAGCCAACTAAATGAATCATTTACTGCTGGTCACTGTGTGTGTCTGCAGTACGGGAGGAAGAGCTGATTGGAACAGCACAGAAGAAGGCAAGAGCGAAAATTATTTGTTGCTTCTAGTCACAAATACAGGGCTGTTGCCTGCTAATTCTGAGCTGATTAGAGAAATGAAGTAAAAGAGATGCTGGCAGCGACCACTGTTCTTGCTAGCAATGCCAGAACTGGCCATTCTGTAGCTCTTGCCAAACACACAGTCCCTTGCCCAGACCAGTCCAAAGCTGGACTGGTATCAGCAGAATCTTTCCATCTGGATTCCTCCCAAAATGAAGATGACAGAAGGGTATTTGTAATGCTTGCAATGTTTTGCCTTGCCTTTTCTGGTTTCCAGAACAGCGATGGCTGAATGAGCTTAAAGAAACTGAGACGGTGCCAGTTACACATCATTATGTGTTTTAACACACTGAACATAAGGGAAAGTCCAAGGTGCTACCCTGTAGCTTCTACAGAGGGAAAAACTTTTCTGCTTCCAAGCGACTGGGCATGCTTTCATGCATGGTGGAAGTGTACTGTATTATAGAACTATTACTTAAAGACAAAAGTCTTGGAGTTTGACATATACCTTTTAAAAAACTGTCCCCTTAAAAAATAAAGTATTTTGGTATCTTAAAATTGATACCGGACGGGGTTTTTTTTTTCATAAGAACGTACGTATCTAAATGCCAACATAAACTTCTATTTCTTAAAACGGTAATCTCTTACTTCTTTGCAGGAGAACCCTGAGCCCACGATAGACAATAATGATGGACCTTATGGCTAAGATGTTCAAGTCTGACACTTGGAATGTCATGTTCAATCCTTTCGGGAGGATAAAGCAATAATATCGGATCAAAACACAGACATGACAGTTTAAACTTACCGGCATCTGCTCTCATCTCCTGTAATTCTGTTGCTCAATTACAGTGTGAGGGCCCTGGCAGATAAAGCAGTACTTAGTAGCAATCTTTTTTTTTTTAAAACTCGTGTAACACATGTTTAGATGAATGTACTTTAGCATTGGCCACCATTCAATGAAGGATATTTTATCCAGTATAAACTACTCAGAATGCAAGAACTGCAATAAAGTTACAAAATTAGTTACAAAAGAAGGTATTAGAAGCTCACCCACTGGGGACCTACTACAAATACAACACATGCCTGTAAGAACAGAAACAGGAAAAGAAAATCCTCAATTAATTATATGTAGAGGGTATAGTATATGTGTGTTGCTGCTGACTGTAAGAGATGATCTTGAGTGTAAACACCATGCCTTCAAAATCTCCAAGAGAGCAAATAAATAAAGCTAAAAAGGCCAAGGCCAACAGAAATCGATATCCTCCATTTTTATTATAGACCTGTATAGAGTGGCTCAAGTCCATCCGCCATTCAGAAAACCACAAGAGAAGGTATAAATTCATCTCTTCTCAGAGCAGATCTCTACAGCAAGAAAAAAATCAAATCAGCTGTAAGGACTGCTGAGGCATTTTCAGGCAGCTAATAACTCCCTCCAGAGCTGCCTAGGTCCAATTTGGAATCTGCGCTGACAATGGCATCCCCCTCTTTCAATTGCTTGCTGGGAAAAAACAGCTATGCTTCCCTGCGGACCTAAGTAACGAGGGATGGTAGGTAAGGTCTTTAAGCCTTAAGGCTAAAAGTCCTTTGGTTTTTAAAAAGATTGTTCGTCTGCCTTTCGGGGCGGGGAGGGGAAATCTTTAAAATCACTCTTTTTAAAAAAGAATCTGCTCTGGTATAGTTTAGAAACCAAAAGTGCACATTCCTAAATATTGAAAATATCATGAGTTTACTGTAAACTAAATGAGGAAATTATCAGCATGGATTATTCTTTTTTTTAAATAAAGGCAAAAATCTCATTGACAGCAGCTATAGCAATATAAAGAAATTCTCTCAAGCTGCATCTCGTGACCTGCACTTCTGACTAGCTTATAAACAGACACGGTCACGTCTTTGCTCTCGTCGCGCTTTGAGCCAGCTGGACGTAAGACCAGCCTCTTTCCAGAAATCATGTGGCCACATTAGCACAGTTGTGAGCCCAACCTAATATACCCTGCCTCGCAGCCAGCCTTATTAAAACTCAGGCTCGGCAACACACGAATGGCAGCTACACAGCTGCTACGCTGGAGCCGGCTCCCAGCTGGCTGGTTCAGGGCACAGGCAGAGCGAACGTGTCACTCCCACACCCATCCATGCAGATACACCCTCAAACGACCCTAGGCGTTGTGTGCTGTCACAAAAGCTATTTTTAAGAGTTGGTTCCCCAAATAATTGCACTTTAATTACATAATGCAAACCGCACTGGCAGCGAAGCAACAAAACCTTACAGGATACGGTAGTGTGAGTTTGTGTCAACATGGCCACAGGTGTAGCACCTGTGCATGTCTATGAAACAACTTCAAAAAAATTAACAGACCCATTAACTTGCTTTATTTTCAATGTTTTCATTATTATTGAAAATACATACAAAAATTTACACCTTGTCCTGTAGCAGGAAATTGATACTCTATAGAATGCTTCTACATTGCCATCTAATATTTGTGACCATGTCATTTCCACTGTCGCATCTAAAGCATTACTCTCCTCTTAAAACAGCAATACATGTAAAACATTTAAAAAGATCCAACTGTCATGGGAAAGCTTATCGCGCTGCAGTGGTTGCCTTGCTTTCCAAACACAGTATCTATTGAACTATGAGGTGAATCAGGAAGGTAAGAACTACTGAAAGAATGTGGTCAGCCATGACAATTTCCTCCTTTTCGCTTTTTGCTTGGTGTTTCTGAACAGTATTCCTCAAGCAGTGGAAACGGTAAGCGTGCTTTGCGTCCTAGATTTAGGTCCTTCTTCCCCATCTATTACCCTCCCTTCCTCTTGGAAACAGAGGCAAGCCACGCTGCCAGTGGGTGAGTGCACTGGCTCTGCATCAGATCAAGCCAACACAACTTCTCAAAATTACTTTTCCAATAGCTCTAAAGGCTTTAAATTCATTCACAACAGTACTTTTCACAGTCTTCCTACACAGAATTACTAAAGAGCTCAATAACAGCATTTTTTGAGGTACTGATGCCTTCACAAGTAAAAGCAGTAATTGTAAGCATACCAAATGTCACGGTATGTTAACTGACAATAGGATCTTGATGGGGATTTCCAGCTCTCATTCTGTCATCTGCTGTGACTTATTTACTGTGTTATATTTCTCTGCTTCTGTAAAAGAGACAGTCGAGTTAAATAGCTGGAATGAAAAATGAAGCTATTGAACAGAATTTAGGGGTCATACAAGGGTTCATCCTTTGGGTCTCGCTAGCTCAGCATGCTGTCTGCAGCAGCGGCCACCTAGTGAGGAACACAAGTACATACGCTGTATTCCCCACTTGGCAGCTCAGTTGATAGCCTCAGCCTGATATGATTTGCCCATTTTATTTTTCCCAGTGGATTCCTCCTTCAAGTACTTGTCTACTCTCCCATTGAGTTCATGTAAATTTTTGGCCTTTACGAACTTTGGAAAGGGATCTACCTGTTTGTTTTGTCATTCTGTGTTGAGGAATGGCTATATGAGAACGGGCACGGCGCCATGCAGGATTGTCAGAAGTAAGCTATGCCTGCCTGCATGGGAAATTCCGAGTTACGCTGATAAGGAAGATGCTGAAGGTTGTGCTGACTTTGCTTAAGTCAGATAAACAACTTTGAGAAAGTAGACTGTGAGAGAACAGGAACAAACCCGGACCCAAGAAACCGCATGTAGGAGGAGTATGAATAATGTAATCTTTAGTGCACAGCCAATAGCTATAAGACAAATAGGCATATCTAAGTGTAAGAGTATAAAAGTCTGATGATGCTGCAATAAAGCTGAAGCTTGCTTTATCACTCATATTGAGTCGACTGCTTGTTTCCCTCGCTCGTCGCAATTCTGAATCAAACTTAAGAGCCCAAAACAGCCACACACTGAGCTAGTACCTTTGACGCCTAAGTCAACCCGTAACGAACACCTGGAAAAAAGCAGAACAGGCAGGACTAGCATGCAAAGGTATTTCACATTGGAAATCTCCGTAGTCTTTAGCAATCTTTGGCTCAGGAGTTTCTTAGCCAGAGAACGGTTGCAATTCACCTGCCATTTTACTATCCAGTCATTCATGGGCTAATCTTCACAGCAGGCTTTCATTTTTGCAGCCCTTGAAAACACAGTATTATCATACAACTTCAGTACTTCACTTTCCACCACTTTTTTAAAAACAAATGAGGAATATGTTTAACACTACAAATTCCCATGGAAATCCACTATTTGATCTCCCTTCATTTTGAAAGCAGACGGTTTTCTCCTACCCTTTGTTTCCCACCTTTTAACCATCAATCAGTCCGCAAGAACAACCTCTTATTCCTTGGCAGCTTAGTTTCTTTTAAGAGCCACGGTCTGCAGCACTCTGTAATCCAAACAGATCTCAATTTTGGTGCAAGAGCACCAACTGCAAGTACATTAATATCACTATTGCAGAATGGCTCTTCCATAAAAACAGTTTGAAGCGGATCATGCACAACGGTGATCAAGAATCAGGCCCAGAGTTAGCTTTTATCCTGTAGGTTCCTTCACTAGTCACTCCAAGAAGCCTAAAATCTATGGCACCGACAATTTTAGTTTCATGACTCCAATCAAGATGACATTTACCTAGAATACTCAAGAGCACTTAGACAATCTTTTCTTTTTTATTTTCTGCTTTTACAGGGTCTGATTTTCCTTATCAGGAAGTGATTGTCACCACCTAGACAGTCCTAACAAGATGCATTCCTATTTAGAATTCATATAAGTTGTATATTACTTGTTTTTAAAGACATATTTTAACTACGATTTGACTTAACATCTTTTAGCACTGCAGAAGGCTGTTTTCATCTTCCCTACATAATTTATAGCTGGTGTTTTCCTGTTATGCTGTTTATCCTCCTTCCCTCAAATGCCTAACATGCACGGTATCGCACTATCCCAGTTTAAACTAGCTATTCTTATTCTCCTATTCTGGACTTGGAATTTTTGGCATTTAGGGAGCAATAGATTTTTAGTACTTATAGAGATGCACACACAGATAACTGAGTTAGTGCTTGCTTCTTGTTGGTTGTACAACTGGGCTAATTTGTTTGACTGCTCTTCACTATTTCCTGCCTCGCTTTTGTCAGTTCTATCCTGCTCTTTGAAGATAAAGAATGCATTTATTTCACCCACATATAGTACGAACGAACATTGGAAAAGGAACATTCTAACACCTTGTAGTAATATCACAGTAAGAAAAACAAATTCATACGGCATTTACCCTCAGGCTTCAGCAATATGATTCTTTTTATATTGGGTGAGAACACTTTCCGTAGGTCAGTGGGCATACCCACAAAAGCACTAAACTAACAGGAATTCCAAATTGCTGCCAAGTTACACCTCAATAAAAGCCTACTGAATTAAGACTCTGATGTTTCTGATGCAGATTGACTAATAAGTATTTTTTATTTCCTGCACTGCAAACCACTCTGGCAGTTCTTGAGGTGTGTAAAAAAATGCTTTTAACAGCACTTCACTAATAAGCAAAGCGGTGTTCATCTACAAGGAAAACAAAACACAATTCAATAAAAATATTTCACTTTAATAAAAAGTAAACCCTGGGAGCATTGATCAAAATCAGTAAATAAATATGAAACAGAAATAACCTTCTGCTTTTACATAATTGTATGCAAAAAAAAAAAAAAAATTGCACGTACCTTTTATATCAGTTTGTTTTAAACATATTTTAAACAAATACAGACAGGCCAGCTGAGATTAAATACGAGCTTGGCCCAGAAAAATAATGAGTATTTCCAGTGACCTTTGAAGTCAAGGGCATTCAACTACTTTCAGCCCAACAGGAGAAAGAATGTTACATCTCAGTATCTCAAATAACTGATGCCAAATAATCTGAGGTCATATAAAAGATTCCAAAAGATTCATAAATTAACAGCTCAGTTCTATAGATAGGCATACCCTTCTGATCCAGCTGGAGAACAAGTAACATAATTTACTCCCTACTTGTTACCACCTGTTTCAGAAGATTGCCACCTGCCGAGTTTTACTGGGAGGGATCCCAGTTTTAGGACTCCACGCAGGAGCTCCGAGCCTGCTGTGTGCAGGAGGCAGCGTTCATTACTTTTAACAGCTAAGCTCTTTGCCCCTGAGAAAAAGATAAAAAGATAAAATGAACCTCTTCAGGGACTCTTCATGGAGACCCATGGGATAAGGCCCTGGAGGGAAGACAGGGCCAAGGAAACCCGATCACCTCCTCCAAGCTCAAGAGCTGTCCATCCCAACGAGTAGGACATCAGGCAAAAATGCCAGGAGGCCTGTGCGGATGAACAAGGAGCTCCTAGACAAACTCAAACACAAAAAGGAAGCAAAACGAAAGAAAGCGGAATCAAGGACAGGTAACCTGCGGGTAACACAGAGGTGTTGTCCAAGCATGCAGGGATGAGGTCAGGAAAGCCAAAGCCCAGCTGGAACTGAAGCCAGTGAGCGATATCAAAGACAACAAGAAGTGCTGTCTGTAAGTACATAAGTGACAAAAGAAAGGCTAGGGAAAATGTGAGCCCACTGCTGCATGGGGCAGTGGCCCTGCTGACAGAGGACATGGAAAAGGCTGAGGTACTTAATGTCTTCTTTGCCTCAGTCTTTATTAGCAAGACCAGCCTTTGGGAATCCCAGGCTCCAGAGACCAGGAGGAAAGTTTGGAGCAAGGAAGATGTACCTTTGGTGGAAGAGGATCAGGTCAGGGAATATTTAAGCAAACTAAAGTAAATATGTAAGTCCATGTGCCCTGATGGGATGCACCTGATGGGTGACTACTGAGGGAGCTGTCTGATGTCATTGCAAGGCCACTCTTTGGTAATTTTTGATCCATCATGATGATTGGGATAGAATCATAGAATCATTCAGGTTGGAAAAGACCCTTGGGATCATCAAGTCCAACCATCAACCCCACTCTACAAAGTTCTCCCCTACACCATATCCCCCAACACCACATCTCAATGAGTCTTAAACACATTCAGGGATGGTGACTCCACCACCTCCCTGGGCAGCCTATTCCAATAGGCTAAAGATTGGAGGAAAGCAAATGTCATTCCCACCTTGAAAAGGAAAATACAAGGTGGTCAGCCTCACCTCAGTTCCTGGGAATTAGAGCAGCTAATCCTGGAAACCAGGCATGTGAAGGACAAGGCATCAGGAGTAGTCAGCATGGCTTTACCAAGGGGAAGTCATGTTTGACCAACCTGGTAACCTTCTACGATGAAATGACTGACTTGGAGGGCAGTGGATATTGCCTACCATGACTTAAGTAAGGCTTTAGACAAGCTGTTGAAGTATGGGCTGGACGAGCAGACAGCACGGTGGATTGAAATCTGGCTGAATGACTAGGCCCAGAGCATGGTGATCAGTGGCACAAAGTCTAGTTGGAAGCCAGTAACTAGCGGTGTACCCCAGGGGTCAATACTGGGTACAATCCTGTTTAACATGTCCCTTAATGACCTGAGCGACAAGGCAGTGTGTGCCCTCAACAAGTTTGCTGATGACACAAAACTGGGAGGAGTGGCTGGTACACCAATGGTCATGCTGCCATCCAGGGGGACCTCGACAGGCTGGAGAAATGGCTTCACCGGAACCTCATGCAGTTCAACAAGAGGAATTGCAAAGTTCTGCATCTGGAGTGGAATAACCCCAGGCATGAATATATGAAGGGAGCACCCAGCTGGAAAGCAGCTTTGCAGAAAAGGACCTTGGGGTCCTGGTGGACAGCAAGCTGACAATGAGCCAGCAATGAGCCCTCACAGCAAAGAGGGCTAATGGTAGCCTGGGCTGCATTGGGACGAGTGTTGTCAGCAGGTCAAAGGACACGATCCTTCCCATCTACTCAGCGCTGGAGAGGTTACACTTGGAGTGCTGCGTCCAGTTCTGAGCTCCCCAGTATAACAGATATATGGACGTGCTGGAGAGAATCCAGCGAAGGCCCACAATGATGATTAAGGGACTGCAGCATCCGACATATGAAGAAAGGCTGAGAGCTGGAACTGTTCAGCCTAGAGATGAGAAGGCTCAAAAGGGATCTTATCCATGTATAGAAATGCCTGGAGGGAGGGTGCAGAGAGGACAGAGCCAGGATCTTTTCAGTGACACCCAGTAACAGGACCAGAGGCAATAACAACAACCTGAAACACAGGAGGTTCCCTTGGAACATCAGGAAACACTTTTTCACTGTGAGGGTGACCGAGCACTGGCATAGGTTGCCCAGAGAGCTTGCAGAGTCTCCATCCTTGGAGATATTCAAAAAGCATTTGGTCATGGTCCTGGGAAATCATCTGTAGCTGGCCCTACTTGAGCAGGGGGTTTGGACCAGGTGACCTCCAGAGGTCCCTTCCAACCTCAACCATTCTGTAATCTCACAGGATATTACTTGGCTTTAAAAAAATCAAATGTATGATTTAAGATGAGCCTTAGGAGTGATATCTTCCTGTTGTTCATCAGTGGCAGTAGCTGGAGACAGTAGCATGTTCAGCAGAAAGAGCTGGGCCCAGAAGAGGATCCTTTCCAATTCTGAGCACACCGGCTTTAGCTCAAAGCCACCTACTCCAGTAAGACAAAGAACAGCTCAGTGAAATCCACTCTCTCAGCCGCTGAATGGATACATAGCATGGGTTTTCGAAAAAGTTTTTAAGGGGCTACATAGCGATCAAGTTAATAATTTCTGTCCAGAGGCAGAACTTGGGAGGCTGATATGCATGGTTTCTCAGTTATTTTTTAAAAAGAATAGGAAAAGAATTTCTCCTAAGTTTCTCCTGATCTTAACTCCTCTCATCTGCTACCTCAGGCCAGGAAGCAGGAGAGAACACTCCCCTGCGCTTCCTCTCCCACGCAGGACAGCATGCTCTTGGGGAATAACAGAGGTGGCGCAGTTTGCGCTGTACACACATATAAGGCAGGCATAAGAGGGTTCTCAGTAAGAAGCTCCCACTCTTGCCTGCCTCTTGTTTACCTGCAACTCCCCAGCCCTTCCCAGCTCAATTCCCCTTTCACGGCTAAGATGCAATGGGTGGTAGGATGCTCTCACATGCTGCTTCTCAACTTTCCCTGCTCCTACCATGACAGACCTGTCTCTGAGCATCTGTAGAAATGAAATGGAAGAGAACGGGGAAGCAGAAGCCAGGTAACAAGCACCTGGGCAGACTAACTGCCTTGTGTAACTGCTGGGCCTATGACACCTAGGCTGGCATGAAGCCTCCAGACCCCTGAGCACAAAACTCAGGGAACATCTAACCCCTTCTTTAATCTACTACTATGCAGGAATCTGATTCCAGCTGCTAAAAGTAAAGCAGAAGCCCAGCAAACTACAGTAGGATCACCTGTGCCCGAGTCTCCCTCCCAGCCCGCCTTCGCCCTCCTCTTACTGTGCTCTGACTATGCTCATTCCAAGACAACTGGAGTGAGACCATCTAGACTAAGAACTGGTGGAACAGAAAAGTCTTCACTCAACTTTTTGCTTCTCTCCCTCCTAATTACTGCATCTCACTCCATAGTCTTAGACTCGACATAGTAAACAGAATAAGCACTGTGTAAACAAAGCACGCTTTATTTTACTCTACTGTTCTCTGACTGTGTTTTGTCTAATCAGGTTGCTAGGATTTCCTTACATGATCTTTAAGGAGCTTTTTGAAAAGACAAAGGCATGGATGCAAAGGAATCCAGCAAGTCTTTTTTTGTGACACCTATGAGCTTGTTTGGCTTGCAAATTCCTAATTGAAGAGGCTCAGCAATGTAGCTGCATGGAAATGGAAATAATCTTCTGTAATACTATCGGCAAATTACCTTTGTCCTGGGGCTGATTTACCTTTTGTAGCCCTGGCTAGAGCCAGAAATACACGCTATTATCTTACAAGCTTTATTCTGCATCTCTCTGCACTTTACAGCACTGCATTATTATGTTATACATGGCAACATTTTACTGAGGAGTCTCTTCTGATATTCACAGGCAACCACCTTATGTCACATCATCAATTTTAGTTACACTTCCAATGTAAAATGAGCCTAGAAACTACAAAACCCTTCTGAGGCAGTCAATTCAGCAAGCAGTACAGATACATAGACTATATATTTATAGTGTATGTATACATGCACACATATGATCTATTACATTTTTTTAAATACTAAATTCTGTGGTTTTTTCACCACGTAATACAAAAGGTTTTCCACCAGAGGCACTCACAGTCTAAACAGACAAAACTCAGTATCTTAAACAAAGACTCTATCTTACCCTGTGTTTTTACAAAACATTTAACCTTTTTCTTAGACAGAATAGTGCCCGGGCCTCACAAAGAAAGTAAGTGTTCTTACTTACAAGGCAAGCAAATGGAGAAAGGGCAATTGCCTTCTGCAAAAGGATTGTGAAAGAATTCCAAGCATGAAGATAAAAATCAAAAGAAAATGGAAAAATGAGACAAAGTAGAAAGCCAGAATTTATTCATTATGTGTGTTTCAGTGAACTTTCTCTGATTTCCTGTAATGTGCCTTATCTGCAATAATGTTTATTTGCTAAAGTAGGCAATCCAAGTCTCTAATCTATGAGCTTCCACAACTAAAATTTGCAAACCTCAGGGCCCAAAATAAAATACGCATTAACATGCTTAAATTGTAAGTGAACCCACTGAAACTAGTGCATACGTATTATGTACATAGATCTCAAACACGATCACTTATTTTGAATTTACCATTTAGTTGTCACTGACTCAAATTGACCTAAGTGCCACCTAGGTATTTGCCTCTGGCAGCATCCACAAATAAATCTGTCCAAGCACTGACAGGATTGTTAGATGAAGCCTCAGAAACCCACAACCTGCATCCTCAAAACATGTATTTCCATATTTATCTCATCAAGCAGTTCAATCTCCCTGGCAGACTCTGAGGACAGTCTCTTTTAAGAGATAAGTTGTCGAAATACTCTTGCCAGGATACGACAGACCAAGGCAAACCACTAATGCCCATGGCAAGTTTAGCCTGACAATGAGGTAGTCTCTTTTAAAATACATTTGGCACTAATGCACAAAAAATTTCCCATCATCCAACTGCATGCCTGGACTCATGATAACTACGAGTCTGAGATGACCCCGGATACTAAATGACATTTAGGGTGGTATAAAAGCAATCAAAAGTACTGGCTCCTTCATCAGCAGTCTATGATTTACACAGGCTGATCTGGCACACATTTATGTTCTTGTAAGGGCTTTCTGTAGTTTCAGTTAAGTCACTTAACCTCCTCCCATCTATAAAAAGAGAACGACCGTATTAACGTAACATTACAGAAGCACCACCAGTTCTGACAATTAATTTTTAAATATATATTCAGAATACAGAGTTTATTCTACTTTATTCAGGCAGAACCTTTTTAAAACAACAAAAATTTTATCGAAAGACAGGAAAACCTGATGCAAAAATGTAATTGCCAAATACAGTGATTTAATAAATAGAAACCAGTAGTTAAGAACTACTAAGACTGAGTTTACTACACATGTACTCATATTACATAGTGTAAGATCAACTACCTAGTTACCAACATTTACATACAGCTTTAAAAGTTAGAAGGTCATTAAAAACATCTACCAGAAATGTTGAACAAGCTATCTAGGCATAATTTTATTTACCTATCTCCTTCTAGTGGCAGAACATGAAATCAAATACTCAAAACTTATTCTTGTTATTTTCTAAAGCCCACACTAAGCAAATGATACAAACTATTATTTTATAATGTCTGATAGTTAACACTTGTAACATACCAAACATCTGTTCCACAGCTATTATCCTCTGCAGTCAAAATTCAAGTTTTTGCAATTTGCCTAAAACGTAAGATGCCCCAGCATCTTTTGCTGTATTTAGAACCAATCCAAATTTATAGGCTGTTCTTACCACAACAGTGTGCAATATTCTAAAACAAGCTCTAAGAAAAGAATAATTAAAAACATGAAGCTTAACAGAAAATTACATGAAGCCTAATGCTGGTTTCCTAAAGAAACATCCTGTCAAACTTACTTTATATGTTTAAAATCAGTGATTTTTCCAGGAGAAAGAGACACACATTAGATCATACATATCTGGACATTATTAAACACTTGATATGGTGCTACGTTGACATTTGTGTTTATCTTATATAAGGCAGAGGTTAAGTAGAGGCTGGAAGAAAATCTACAGTGAACTCTCTTGGGATCGGGTTTTATTTAACGTTTTAATTAATGACTTCGACACAATGAGCAGAAAGACACTTCTGGTGCAAAATCAGAAACACACTATACAGAAGGAAAACAACGGAGAACACCACAAAAAACCAGTATTAGACTTAAGGACTATGGAGTGCAATGTCCTGCACTTATACAGAAATAAATTAACATGTTATCTCAGAAATCTTTATCAAATGGAAATCAGACAGAACCTGACAAGATAACCGGAAAGCATCAGGCCCAGGCCGTGAAAATAGCAAATACGATTTAACCATGCACAAAGCAAAACGTTTCCCTTTCTTCCACTGAAGAAGGACTTGGCAAGATTTAATCTGCCATGGCGCATATTAAGGCTAGCACACAAGGAGGGAGGCGACTGGCACAGGTGCAGAGAGGGGCTACCGGGACGGGGAGAGAAATGGGGACTCGGCCCAGCCGGGAGGATGCCGCCGGTTCAACCTGGAAAACGAGGACTAAGAACGGCGTCGGTGGAAAACCCTCCTCCCCCGGGGCTGACGCTCCTCCTCTCCCCCTGCTCTCGCCGCTGCCTGCCCGTCCCTCCTCCTCCTCCCTCAGCCTCGGGTCTTACCGCGGCGCCGGGCTCCTCCCTCAGCCGGGCTTCACCCTCTATCCCCGGGCCCAAGGAGCCGAGCCGCCCCGCCCTCCCCGCGGCAGCACCACACTCCACACCCGTCCCCACCACCTGGGGAGGGCTCCTCACGTCCCACCGCTCCATAGCCACCCCCTACTGGTGGCAGCGCCGTTGCCGCGGCCGTTGGGGCCGTTTCCAACCGCCGCCTCAGGCGGGAGGTGGGACCACTCGCCCTCTAAGATGGCGGCGCCGGGCCCACGCGGTGCGCGCTGAGGCGAAAGGAAAAGAGGCGGGGGGAAGTGGGGCGTTCCCTGGCGACATGGCGGCAGCAGAGAGCAGGGAGGAGGGCGAGAGGCAAGATGAAGCAGAGGAAGACGAGGTGGAGGTTGGTGGGTGGCGGCATCGGGACGCGTTCGCCGGGCGTTCCCCTGATGTGGAGCGGCGTTAGGGGAAGAAGGGACGCGGCCCGGCCCGGCCGGCCCCTCTCGGGGCGTGTCCCGCCTGTGGGCTCGGCTCGGCCCGGCCCGACCCGGCCCCCGCGGGTGCTGAGGGGGCCGGGACCGGCTGCCTGTGAGGGGCCCTGCGCCTTCCCTGCTGTGGGCCGCCAGGGCTCAGCACCGGCCCTGGAGCTGCAGTGAGGGAGAGGGTGGATTTTCTTCTCTCACCGTGTCTCTACGGGGCTCCTCTCCCGGGAGGAGGGCCGGCGGGGCAGGCCGGAGGCGGGAGGAGAGGCGGGCGGGGGGCCGCTGTGGCGGTCGCCGGGCTGGCGGCGGGCACGGGGCATGTCGGGTTGCTGTGTCCCGAAAGCCGCGTCGTTATGGCTGTTTCACTGACGGTTTTCTGGAAAACAACGTTGTCAGAAAGCAATCTTCCAGTTTCAGTCGCTTCCTACCCCCGTAACATCCGAAAGTACAAACTACCGCTCATCTAATACCGTGTGTATTCATGGGTATCTAGTGGATGATGATTCTTGAAAACACTTTTTGTCCTTGAATAAAAGTTTTTTTGAGGTGGCTGGTTTTTGGTTTGGTTTTGCTTTTTCCTTACCCAAAACTGTAAGGAATTATGAACAGGAATTGATTGCAAGGCAAAGCGTTACAAAGAATTAAAACTTAATCTCTCGCTGTGGTGTCATATTTCGGTAGGTACTAAACTTTTAGAAAATGCATTTTGGAATATGGAATTGGTCATATTGTTATAATTAATAAGTCACTTACATGTGTCAATTTCACCCTTGAAAAATGAGCTCCCTGTCCAGCTAGGAAGAAAATCCCAGGAAACTGGGTGTGAAACAGATGTGTGAAGGAGTAGTGGGTTGCTGTATTCCGCTGGGTATTGCATTATGTCTGCCATTTTTTCCAGAAAAAATGCAGAATAAGTCAGATCTGGGGTCTGCTTATTCTGGGTCTTTGTGTGCTAGTTTGGTTTTTATGGGGTTGATTGTTGTGGGGTTTTTTTGTTTTGTTTTTCTCGTGAATTCAAATATATCAATTACAGATGCACGGTATAACCTTATTTTGTAGGAGCAACTGGTCATGGTGGAACTATCAGGAATTATTGATTCAGACTTCTTAGAAAAATGTGAAAACAAATGCAAGATTTTGGTGAGTGATTACAGCACAATAGGAAAGGGGTAAGTCAGTACGCATGTGAATAAGGGACAGGCTGTTTCTAAATTCCTTGAAGCTGATAACATTTACATCAAATCTTTGATAGAGCACTGCGTGTACTGGCTTGGCTGTATTTGGCTGCAGATTGTGAGCTTCTCTATGTCAGAAATGGCATGTGGTTTTGAATATAGTGTGTAACTATAAGGAAGTATTTTCAGAAGTATTTATAAGCTAGGGCCATTATCCCCTCTGATTTCAAGCTCTTCGTTCAGTTTTTAAAATGATGTATTTAACATATTTTTAAAAATACTGTTAAGCACATTTCTTCAAATAATTTGAGCACAGCTGACAGGTAAAACCAAAATCTTTCTGAATTGCACTGTATTTACTTTTTTTTTTTCAGATACTGCCTGGCAAGTTCAAGTGTTATAAATGTAAAGGATAATTGGGTCTTAAGCGTTTGGTAAACAGTTTTGGATATTATTTCCTTCACTTAGGTTATTGTAAGAATCTAGCCTACCTGTCCTTTTCCTTTTATTTTGAGTTGTTTAATCACTTTGTATGGGACAAACTTTATTTGCCTTTCAAAATCTACTTCGACTATGTGAGCCGTATAGTTAGATAGCACAAGTACTATTGTTATGCAGAGACTTTGTGAAACTAGACCTTTATTAAAGGCTGCAAAGATGGAAGAGAACTTCTCAGAGTATGCCACTGATCAGAATATATGTGAGGTGGCAAAGTCAATTCTGAAAATCTCAAATGTAGAAATACAATCAAAATTCACAACTTATCCATCACTCGTTCAATATGCTTTTGCAAGCAGATTTGCTTCCTGGATCTGACCTAAGTCGCTTGAAATGTATTACATAGCTGTTTCAGTACTGGTGGCTGAATGGCTACATACTCCTCAATAGCGTTAATCTGATTCTTTTAAATTTTGTCCTTTGAGATGATCTTGTAATGTTGCTAGAAAAACTTTTAAGTACTGTATCCTGCTCGTATCCAAATCTACCTGTGCTCACTCCACAGAGTAAGGATTCCTTGAGATTTTTCATAATGGACAACTGTAGTTAAAACTCCAATAAAAGATTCAGCTTTGTATTATTCTGTTTAGCAAGTTTTCTGTGATGCTGGTCACATAAGGGGAAGACAGTCTCCGTTTTTGCATAGTCCAAAATCAAATGCAATCAGCTAGAGAAATAAAGTTTTGAATATTGAAAACCTTAATGCTGCTGCCTAGTAACACTTATTAATTTTCTGTAGAAAAAAAACCCAACCATAAATATGTTCTATACGTTACCTTAATGCTATTCATGTTCTTAACTTGCGCGACAGAAAGAGACTCACAGAGTTTGAATCTTGCTGGTCTTAGATACTTCTGTTTGTTAAAAGTACAAGACAATAATTGCAGAAATTCCTGTCAACCTGTGCGATATTCTGTATTTTACACAATTTACTACATAGTGGTAAATCTTCAAAACTTTTACCATGTGCTTATCTTCATGTCCCAAATAACGTTGATGTTCATAATGTACTATTAGAAGACATTTTGCCTTAATTAGGCACCATCCCTGGCGGTATTTAAAAGACGGGTAGACATAGCGCTTAGAGATATGGTTTAGTGATGGTTTTTGTCAGAGTTAGGTCGATAGTTGGACTAGATGATCTGAAAGGTCCCTTCCAACCTAGGCAATTCTATGATGCTATGATTCTGTTCAGGCATTGCTTTTTATCAAAATATTGTTTCTAGTTGTATCTTATGTTAAGAATATCAGGATCCTGGCCTGTGTATTTGGAAAAGCTCTGCTACAGAGGAAGGAATGAGCGGATAGAACTGCTGCCTGACTCTCCCACTCCTTGTTTAAAAAAATAAAATTACATATCAGCAATTTCCAACTCCTTCACAATGTAGGTGCGCAGTAATCAGAGCAGCTTCTGTGACCCTGCAGTTGCGCTTCTCGTGCTGGTGTGATGCTTTATGCCAGACTTCTTCCCCTTGTGTCTTTTCCAAAGAATTTGAATGTGCTCCTGCTTTACAGAACTGGTATTAGTTGGAGCTTAGAAAATAACATAATTTTTTCCTGCAAATATGTATATTTTTATTTGCTTATTTAAAACTGAGCTTAAATTAATTTATTAGAGGAAATAACAGCATTTTAAAGTTATTTTCTGTAATCTAAATAGACAGTTGGCTGCAGTTTGCTTTAAATTTCTTTTGTCCTTTTTAACATACTAGAATATTTCCTATACCAATTCAGCATTGTTGGTTTTGTTATTACTCGAACAGTATTATCTGCTTTATTATTTTTATTTAATAAAGTAACGTGTAAGATGATGGACTGAAAAATGGTCATTATGTTTTCATTATTTTTTTTTTACAATGCACTGATTCTACAGTAACATTGGCTAAACCCTTTGTAACAGTTGTTACCACTGCTCAACTAAGCCTACTACAAAAACAGAAAGAAAACTCCTTCTCCCCCCCACCCCTAATGTTTAACATTGTAGAAGACCTTGGGGTCACTTGTAATGATTAAAACTAATAAATATTGATTTAATTGCATGTCTTGCCATTCTTTCAGGATTCTGCTACTTTCTGTAAAATAATGGCCTCTCCTATGCTCTCTTACCCGCTTCCATAAGTTTTAAAGATGTTTTAAAGATGTGCTTTTCTTCATATGAAGTTGATAGTTTGAGAAAACTTTACAGTCTGGAATCCATTCCTTCAGTACCAAAATAAACTTTTTATTTCACATTTACAGTGTTATGGAACACTTATTTTACTAATATCCCGTTATGTTGGTTTTTTACACTATTTATCTTTTCAAGGAATTGATGTAATCTGGATTCTGCTATATCTGTCTTCTCTAGTCTCACAGTAAGAGATTTGCCTGGACTAATGGAAACATGACATCTGTGCAATTTTGTCCCTCTTTTTGTAGGGAATAGAGACAGAGAGGCCCATTTTACAAGTGGACAGATACGTATTTGCAGGAGAATATGAAGGTAGGAAAAATGATGTGGATACAATCTCTCTTTTTTTCCTGTGACCCAAAGAACTTTCTTAATGTCAGTCAATCGCACTGTGAATAGAGAACATGGGCCTGTGAGGTGCTGAAGTTCTGAGCAGCACCAGTCTGAGTTCATTGCTAAATTAGCCATGCACCCATTACTTACTGGAGAGTATGCCTGGAAGCTGACTGTGGGCTGCACCAGCTGGTATTTCTGCAGGGAAAAATGTGGGACATAAAATGCCTTAAAGTAAGTGCTTGTTTTCTCCTGTATAAGCAGGACTGATATGTTGTGCAATCTGTAGTTCTCCCATTTGCCTTATGGTTACAACATTCGTCTGGAAGAAAATGATCTGGAGTCCTCTCTTGTAGTGACTTTCAATGACCGTGATACTCCTGTCTTCTTTCTGAGGTGGCAGTGTGGGTTACCAGCGCTGGGCATTTGCAAGGGGCTGGAAGTCAGAACATTCAGAGAGCTGTGCCAGTGGGTACAGTATGTAAGCTCTCTAAAATTAGTCTCTAAGACTTTGTCACTTTGTTTTCCATAGATACCTTGGGAACCTGTGTGGTTTTTGAAGAAAACACAGAGCATGGTAATCATTGTGATTTTATGTCCTCTTTATTGTGGCAGCCTGGGAGGTTAAAAATAATATTTATCTTGCATCAGTTGATAGTGGAATTCACTATAATGATTGGGGTTTGGGTATTGTGTTTTCTCCTCTCTTCATAGTAGATGCAGAAGGCAACCAAAAAGTACAGCTGAAATACAAGTGCCATACAATGAAGAAGCTGAACATGACACGGACGCTTTTGACAGAGAAGAAGGAAGGAGAAGAGAATGTTGGTTAGTGCCTCTGCTCTTATGCACAGGGACGTGGATGGATTATGCTTAGGAGTGTCAGCCTTGATTAAGTGTTTGATTCAAGAGCATGCAGAACGTTAGAGGAGCTGGTGACATCACTGAACCATACACACTGAGCCAGCAATGTGCCCTTGTGGCCAAAAAGGCCAATGGCATCCTGGGGTGCATCAAGAAGAGTGTGGCCAGCAGGTTGAGGGAGGTCATCCTCCCCTCTGCTCTGCTTTGGTGAGGCCGCACCTGGAGCACTGTGTCCAGTTCTGGGCTCCCCGGTTCAAGAGGGACAGGGAACTGCTGGAGAGGGTGCAGCAAAGGGCTACCAAGATGATTAGGGGACTGGAACACCTCTCTTATGAAGAAAGGCTGAGGGACTTGGGTCTCTTCAGCCTGGAAAAAAGACGGCTGAGGCGGGATCTTATCAACACTTATAAATACTTAAAGGGTGGGTGTCAGGAGGATGGGGCCAGGCTCTTTTCAGTGGTGCCCAGGGACAGGACAATAGGTAACGGGCACAAACTTGAGCAGAGGAAGTTCCACCTAAACATGAGGAGGAACTTCTTTCCTTTGAGGGTGGCAGAGCACTGGCACAGGCTGCCCAGAGAGGTGGTGGAGTCTCCGTCTCTGGAGACATTCCAAACCCGCCTGGACGCGTTCCTGTGCAGCCTGCTCTGGGTGACCCTGCTCTGGCAGGGGGGTTGGACTAGATGATCTCCAGAGGTCCCTTCCAACCCTATGATTCTATGAATGCCCCCAGCATCTGGATAAAAACCTGTAGCTATATGTCTTGGTTAAGTTGGTTTAGCCTACACATGTTGTTGTTAATTTATCAACAGTTAAGTTTCTCTTCGTTTTAAGCTGGTCTTTATTTATCAAATGCCTTTCTGTTATTCATAGTCTTACTTTTCAAGGAAAATGAATGATTTAAGGCCAATGGTGAGACTCACCACAAAAATTAGTCGAAGTTCTTGAAAGACATCTTGCTATCTGAAGTGATTCTTTTACTTAAGTGTTGGTCAGGCTCAGCCTTCATACCAGTCAACTTAAACTAAGAAAAAACTACTGTTAACTCTAAATTTTTTGTCACTAATATCAATTTTCCTTCTTTGCATCAGGTGGAGTGGAGTGGTTACAGATCAAGGACAGAGATTTTTCCTACAGCAGGCCTAATATGATTTGCAGCTTTCTGCGTGAAAAAGAAGATTCTGAAGAGTCAGCTCAGGCCCAAGACAAATTGACTGAAGAGTCAGAGGGAGAGGTGAGTGGCGGAGGAAATTCTGACATGAATTGTGATCTGGAGAAGCAGCACAGCTTGGAAATAGATGCCTCCCTCCCTCTGCCCGACAGCCCTGCTTCTGGGGCAGAGGATTCTCCATCTGGAAGTATTGCCTTAGACGATGCCCCTCCATGATATCAGCTCTGATCTTTTCAGGATTTCTTCATGGAGTTAATGGGCCAACTTTTGAATGCCAACTTTTGTATAGGCCATGACATGATTTCCAGTTTTTCTGAGCAACTAACAGTGGAAAAATGGGCATTGTGTTCTTGTGCATTGCTTTTATGTTTGGATTATAGTGGTGAGGGTTTAAGTGTTTTTTAAAAATGCTGATTGGAAATGTGTGTGTATCTACCTCAAAACTGAAGAAGAGGAAATGGTTACATAATTAAAAAAACCCCTACCTTAGAAAAATGTTGATGTATTGTACATTATGGGACATTTTGTAAAAAGGAAAAAAAAATCGCTTAAAATAAAGTTCTGAATTTTTCAAGTATAGCTTCACCTTGTGTGCCATATTCAGCTGCATGCTGTGTCTGTTCTTGTACCGCAGTTATGGAAAGAAAAATTCAACGAAGTGTGGCTTTTGTTACTTGTTTGATTACTCATCAGATTGCTTTGTTTGGATTTTCTCTAGCGTCCTTTGTCCCCCTGATGGACCTTAGAAATCCTTCAGGTGGGAAGGGAGGTCTCTCGCCCAGCTTCCTAGTTAAAATAGGGTCAGCACTGAATTCAGGCCAAGTTGCTGAGGGCTTTGTCCAGTCAAGTCTTGAAAACCTCTGAAACTGAAGTCTAGGATTAATGAGGCATCTGTCACTCCTTCACCCTTTTTGTATATGAGATAATGTATGTTATACAACAGGAAGTCTGCCCCGTTCCCTGTAACTTCTCGGCTCTGATCTTCTCTGGCATTTTTCTGAAGGTTTTTATGCCTAAGATGCTGTAACCGTGCATCAGTGGTTCCCAAACTGATCCACGTGACTGTATTGCGGCCCCTGGCTAGTCTGTGCGTTGATATTTCATATTGCTACATCATTGATATTGTCACGTAGTGTTTCATATAAAAGTTGAGTATGTGGTGCATTCATGATGTTTTCTAAAGCGCAGCATTTTTTTAAACATAAAACATTTTCTTCCTGGCCTTTCTCCTCCTACCTTTCTCTGCCTCCCTCAGAATAGATTAACTGCAACAATGCTATGAGGATGGGAACACCTAATTAATTCCTGCATAATTATGTAATACTTTAATTAGTAATGATCAGAGGAGAAGTTCACCCCCACTGTTGTTCACAGCACAGGATCAGTAAAGATAAGTCATCAAAACAGCGCAAGAGCTTCAAACTATCAATTCTGCTATTCTGTTGTTCCATGTAGAAACAACTGGAATTGTGGGGGAAGGGGAGGAAGGTGAGGAAGAAGAGGGAACACCTTCTATATGCCTCTGGCTTGGGTACGGAGCTTTCAGGTGGTTGTGTCTGCGCCTCAGGTTTCAGGGAGGCTGCTTAGCCTTCCTTCTGGATTTAACTGCAGTCGTGGAAGTTTTAAAGCCTTGTTCAAAGTTGATTTGTGTGGTGCTGAGAGACAGAGGGTAATTACAACTGGAATAACGATCTTGGGACTGTTATGAACGGGTATAATGTACACGCTGGTCTGCAGCGGGGAGCGCTGGCGCTGCTGGGCTGCGCTTGCTGGCAGCCGAAGCTCCTGCCGGAGCGGCTGGGCAGGCTGAGGGCAGAAAGCACTCGCTGTCCTCTCCCAGAACAGAGAGGCGCTTCCCTCAGTCTATTCTCCATCAGCTTGTGAATGTACCAACTCTCTTATGTTTTCTTAACTAATTGCTAAATCTGTCACTGTGTATGTGTGATTTTATTTTTTTTAATTATGTGCAAGGTATATTCTAGCAGAACTGGCTTCTGGCCTTTTTCAGCCTTTTCTTTCAGTAGTTCACTGAAGCTGTTTCTTTGTTCTAGTTTATCTGGGTATCAGGTGGGGTTTTTTTACCATTTTATGTATATCATAAATGATAATCACCTTCATAATGTTTTTTAGATTTTGAATGTTATGTACAGTGCTGAAACTTTTGTTTCTACTATTATTAGCCCTAATTTTTGCAACCATCCTCACTCTTTAGCTGTCTTTTCCTCCATCCTCCCAGAAAGCAGGTGCTAGAGTCCACTGCTGCTGATAGCAAATTCTGCATCTTTATTGATTTCGCCCCCCAAAAAAAAAGCCCAACAAGGTTATTTCAAGTACAGTTCAAAATTGGTGGTGGGAAGGGCGTGGAGTGAAAAGGGCACTGGGTAAGTACAACAGCCGGAGGTAGGATTACCACCGTAACCAGCCATGCCCCGTTGCTGTACATGGCTCACATCCCTGCGCCGGGACACCAGACCCCCTGCCCCCGGCTGCTATTAAACACGTTTTCTGTGTGTGACAGCTACTGGTGTACTCGGTGTTCAGCCTACTGATAAAATCAGCATTCGTTTTCACTGTCAGCACTTAGAAAAAAAAAGATTAAAAAAACCTCGCAACTACTTCAGAAAAGATTCAGCGACAAAGCAGGCTTCCACCAGGCGCGATTTCACTGGGTATTTTGCCTTTCTCGTACCTTTGGTTTTCAAGTGGCAATCAAACGGCAAACTTAAGGTATAATGCAACAACTTGAGCGAATTTAACTCCCACCACCCGACCGCAGGTTTTTCAATGAAGAACAGATGGTGATGTTAGAAGTGATGTTACCGCATCAGGCATTGTAGGCAAAAATAACATCTTTGGTATTTGGTTTCTATTGCGTGTATGGCCGCGTTCTCCAGTCACAGAAGTTCCATCGGTCTTCCCGAGTAAGTAAATTTTGGGGGAAACGGGGCTTAAAAAGGGCCCGCTTTAGCTGCACCACGTTAATGTGGTCCCCGATGCACCGGGGTAAGCGAAAAGCTCAGAAAGGAGCTGACCGGCCGTCGCTGCCGTTACGTTCGGTTGCGTAACTGCATCAGTGTTTATCATTAGCGGTATTAACTAATTTCCAGCCGCTGCGTAGCGGGCACTCGTCACTGAGGCCCGGGAAAGCGGCGTGGGAAAACGCCCAACCAGCGCCTGCCTCCCTCCCTCCCCGCCCCACGCGGCGGATGTGACGTACCGGATGATGTTTGCCTGACGCTGGCAACGTGAGGCGCGCGCGTGAGGCGGCCGGGCAGCCATGGACGCGCTGGACCGGGTGGTGTGAGTGCGGCGGGGCCAAGGCGGGCGGCGGGGCCGGTCGGGGCTTCCCCGGGCGCCGGGGAGCGTGAGCTGGGCCCGGGGCGGCGGCGGTGCGGGGAGGGTTTCCGGCGGGAAGGCCGGCAGGGAGAAAAGGCCCACGGAAAACGGGCGGGAAGGAGGATGAAAGGGGCGCCGGCGGCGTTTTATTGCTGGCGAGACCGCCCTTACGCAGTCGGTGACTTGAAAGGGACCGGCTGGTGCTGGATTTTGCGTGGTTCTGTTCGAGAAAACCGTCTTCGGCTGTGGTTGGAAGTACCTGTGCGGGGCTGTTGTTTGTTTGTTTGTTAAAAAAGAAAATAAATACAGTGCTTCACGGAGAAGGCATTAAAAGCTTTATGTTCATCTAGTGGAGAAATGTTGTTCTCCTCAGTGGTGCCTGGTGACAGGACAAGGGGCAACGGGCACAAGCTGGAACACGGGAAATTCCGTCTCGACACGAAGAAAAACTTCTTTCCTTTGAGGGTGGCAGAGCACTGGAACAGGCTGCCCAGAGAGGTGGTGGAGTCTCCGTCTCTGGAGACATTCCAAACCCGCCTGGACGCGTTCCTGTGCAACCTGCTCTGGGTGACCCTGCTCTGGCAGGGGGGTTGGACTAGATGATCTCCAGAGGTCCCTTCCAACCTTTACTATTCTGGGATTCTTGAGCTGTGTGGTTATTAATTTATATAAGCTCCATGCCCCTGTAAGGCTGGTGTGTTTCACCTAAATAATGCAGGGTGCTGCTCTCTGGTTGGTGCCAACAGATGCACCGTACTTGAGCTTTTCTTTCAGATGCTATTGATGGAACTTTGTTTTCCTTCTCATATGCAAGTCTCCGACTTGGGGAAGGAGCTGGTGTGAGGGAAGCTTTCAGCCTGTCAGTAGTCTGTGGGAATTCTGGTGTGGCTTAAGCTCTAAATTAGCAGAAACTGAAAAGCCCAAGAGTGTAAAATCACCTTTGCTAGCGTGTGGGGGGACAGAGAGGAAGAGGAGTGGCAGTAAAACACATTCATCCAAGACTGGGCTTTTGGCATTGACTGCAATTCTGCAGGTTGGGATTAGTTTGAGTAACTGAGAAATGTTGCTTGAACGCAACTTGTTCCAATTCTTGTTTTGTTTAAACTGTTTTCTGCGGTGTAGGGTGTTGTTACCAATTTTAAGTTTTTAACTGTTATTTTATTGTTACAGAAAGCCTAAAACTAAGAGAGCAAAAAGATTTCTTGAGAAGAGAGAACCCAAACTTAAAGAAAATACGAAAAATGCTATGCTCATAAAAGGAGGAAATGCAAACTTAACGGTGACTGAAGTGCTTAAAGACATTGTAAGTTGTTGGATGTAGTATGCAACCTTTAATTATATAACCTTTTGAGCCATGCCAAGAGTACCTTTCTTTCTCTTTATCTTACAATTTGCATATTCTCTCCTGCAAAAGCAATGTTTTCATACTCCCCATTCCTTGACCGGAATTCCAAAGGTGTCATTATTTACCCATTGATGGAGATTATTCTCTTCCAATTTCTTCTTAGCCAGAAGTTTTAAGCTCATTCTCTTAATGAACTTTTTTTTTTCCCATGGTTGTCCAGTAGGTAAGGTGAAGTGTTTCAAGTCCATTTGAAAACAAGAGAATTAGGTACTGGATCACACAGCTGAAGTCATATCCCAGAATCCTTTAAACTGCTTATGTGTGTTGATATGGAGCTTTCAGCCTCTCCCAAGACTTAAACTTAACAATCTCGTATCCTAACTCCATACCTGAAAATATTACAGCTGTTCCTGCACTCTTTCCTTTCCTTGCTTTGTTGTTTTCTTGCCATCTTATGCCGATGATAATCAGCTTGTTGTTCACTCCCTGTTTTTCCTCATGCCACTAAAAGCAGAGCAATTCCGTTACATGGCTTTGATTTCAGCTGTTTCTCAGTTACTTTGATATTTATCAGTGCCTAGAAATAAGTACTTCTGCAATTAATTTTGAACCAAGGTTAGTACTACTAACTTGAAGGGCATTATTGTGAGCAGACCTTTTGAAGGGACTTCTTTTCTAGGTTGACGTGCACAAACAATTACTGTATTTCATGTGATCATGTAAGTGGTTGGGTTCTAGAAAACAGTGCTGTGTACTTAAATGTGTTAGGGATAACACGTGTTTAACTCTGTCTTTTGCAGTATGCTGTGAAGAAGCCTTTTGCTGTACTGTATAAAAAGTAAGTGGTCTCGCTTTGATATCTTTTAAGGCTTCTGACAAGACAGTGTTTGGTAACAAAGTCATATGAGGAGTGGCTGAGGGAGCTGGGGTTGTTTAGCCTGGAGAAGAGGAGGCTGAGGGGAGACCTTATCGCTCTGTATGACTACCTGAAAGGAGGATGTAGAGTGGTGGGGATCGGTCTCTTTGCCAAAGGAACAGGCGACAGGACAAGAGGAAACGGCCTCAAGTTGCACCAGGGGAGGTTTAGACTGGATATTAGGAAAAGTTTTTACACTGAAAGGGCTATTAAGCATTGGAACAGGCTGCCCAGGGAAGTAGTTGAGTCAAAGATGGGTAGACATAGTGCTTAGAGATGTGATTTAGTGATGTTTTTTGTCAGAGTTAGGTTGATGGTTGGACTAGATGATCTGAAATGTCCCAACCTAGGCAATTCTGATTCTATGATTTTAAAGCATGACTAGAGATGCTGTCTGGCATGGGGGCTCAAACAATGGACAGGGTTGCAGGAGGTGTCTGAGGTTCATCATAAATTTCAGTAGACTGGAAAAAAGCTACATGTGATCGATGTCGGTGTGAGACCAGTTCTGTGCTGAGTGTTAAGGAGCAGGATTCAGCAGGCTTGAACAGTCGGCTTCTCTGACTGATCTGTGCAAACAGCTAGTGAGGTTCTGTGTCCGTTGGGTAGGCTGGAGTTCTTATATCCAAATTCCTACAAATTTGAGTTACAGATAATGACGATAGGTACGTCTTGCTCAAAGTGGGAACCCAGTATCTGTATGGATGTAGTGCAGAGACATTAATTGTAATAGCTACCTTTAATGTTGGATGAACAAGCAAAGGCAGTCATTTATGAAGTGTCACTGGTGGTGGTGTCTGGAAGTCAGGCCCCAGGAGACGGGAAACATGGAGGAAAGTACTTAAAATGGCAACGGTGGCACTAAGGAACTCCTGGCAGTATTGACGTGGCTTATGGTTTGAACTAAAACTGAACCTCTAATGCTGGAGTTTACAGTAGAATGCAGAATCTGAATGTTACCAGAGAACTAATTAGAAGTGCTTGTCTGGGCCTGTCTCTTTTTTAATCTTTTTTTTTTTTCCTTCCCCTCAGGAAAAATATTACCAGGCCTTTTGAGGATCAAACATCATTGGTAAGTATAAACCACGTCTTCTCTTATGACGTTTTACAGCCTTGAAGTCATGAAGAACTTTATTGGAGAGTAATTTTCTATTCCTCTGTGAGGAACTAGATGAGAAACAAAGTTTATAGGGAGTTTGGGTAAGTTGAAGGTAGGACTATGTCTAGACTTATGGTGTCAGTAGGCATTTTTTCCCTCTGGCTGCAAGACGGAATTGTCATGTTTTGAGGACTTTGTCTTTACCGTAAATGCATGTTTCTGTAAACTGACAGGTGAATTTAGGAGTCTCTACCACTGTTATAAGTCACAGTGATATGAAAGGAAAAATAAAGCATTTTATTTTGATTTTCTAAAAGTCAGTTCTTTAAAGTGCCATAGCTTATGAACAACTTGTTTTCAATTTGGTGAATTCATAGGTTAAAATAATTAAATGGGGGGGCGGGTCGTAGCTTTCTGGGACTTTTCCTTGTGTCTGAATAGAGGAAGAAAAGCCCAGCAGGGTACCACGTGCAAACATGCGCATCAGCTGTGCAGGCGTGAGATCGTTGCTGAGAGTTCTGTTCCAACATTGACTCAAGAACCATCAGAAAATTGAGCAATTTCAGTTAAATGTGGATTAAGGATCCTTTATTAAAAAGTGAAGGCAGCCAGTAGCAAGTGCTAGAGGAGTTGCTGTTTAGACAGTTGAGGTAAAGCATTTTTAATGTGTTAGGAACAAAAAAATCATTGTGTTTGCAGCATAAATACACCGATGTAGAATGTTACTTAGTCTGCATTAATACTGATGCTGAGGAGTTGTGTTCTGTGCCTCTCTTCTGTTCTTGGCACGAAGCACAGTGACACAGCCAGCCCTAAAATACCTTGAATGGAATGGAAAACTTACTGTAGGCAGCGAGGAAAGATTTGTGACATTATTTGCTGAAACTAAACCTCTTGCAATCCCATAGCCGCATGACTTAATTTCACAGTCATATAGGAATGAGCTGATCGTCAGCTGACCACTGGTTTAAACTTCTGATAATTTCTGGGAAAACAAGGCACCTAAAATCATTCTGATATTTTAAAAGGGGGTCCTACACGGAATTTTAATTCTTGTAACCTCAAAACAATGGGGCTGGGTCATTGAGAACAGTGTCAACGAATAATCGGAGACTAGAAAGGTATGGAAGGAGAAGTAGTTGAACAAATAATGAGGAATAATGAAAATGGCAAGAGAAAATGGCAAGAAAAAATTGCCTGGCATGATCTTTAACACTGCATTGGGAAATAAAAAAAAGAAATGAATTATTATTTGAACCTTGAATCCAGCTGTCAATTTTAGCTTACATAGACCTGGACGTGCTCAAAACTATTCTGGTAAGTGCTGTTGCTCTTCTCATTAAGCATCTCCTAAACTCACGTGTTTGTGACACATACCTTTGCCAAATATTTTAAACACAACAAACTGGAACTCATGAGTTTTATTCTTTTCCTTGATTGTAGGAATTTTTTTCCAAGAAATCAGATTGTTCTTTGTTCCTATTTGGCTCTCATAACAAGAAGCGGCCTAACAACCTGATAATAGGTAGTATGTCTCATTTGGGTTTTTATTTGGATGAAACATATAGTTTTCAATTAATATTTAAATAGCTGGATTTTCTTTTTTGTCATTGTCACAGGCCGCATGTTTGACTATCATGTCCTAGACATGATTGAGCTAGGCGTTGAGAAATTTGTATCCCTAAAAGATGTGAAGGTAAGGAATTGCTGCTTCAGTATTTCAGTGACATCTACTGGTGGTTTTTGTTTGGTGCATTGGCTTTTTGTGTGCTTTGAAGTAAGGGCAGGAGTTGTTTGAAAAAGTGTTTAATGTGGTAAATGAGGATTGCTAATTTGTGTACCCCAGAATGTTATTTTCATGCTCTGCTTTTTATTTGCTTTTGGTTGTTTTGAGCAAACTTGCAACTTTCTTTGGAAATTCTTTTTTCAGTCTTGGTTTATTCCTAATATTTTCATTTTTAGAGTTACAAATTCCTTAGTTTCTGCTCATGGGAGGTTCCTATATAAACTGGCATAGGCTTTTGAAACTGAAATCCCTTTTCCCAAATTATAACCAAAGAGGGTCGCTTTGCTGACTGAGATGATTCTGAAACTTTCTTTAGCTTTCAGTAGCACATAAATGCCAGTTTTCAGGGAACTATACTTAATTCAGACAGGGAGCTAACATCTTGATTATTTAAACCTGGAGAAAATTCACCTTTTATGGCCCATTTTGGCAAGGCTAAAACATATTTCATATGTTTGTACTTTTGTATCAAGCAATTCGTACACTGAAAAAATAATGAATTTTTATGGTCCCCATTTTCATCACTGTGTAAATTGTCAGGAAAGTCTAGAAGGACAGAGAATCACAGAATGGTTTGGATTGGAGGGGACCTTAAAGATCATCTAGTTTCACCCCCTAATATTTTCCTAGTATCTAGTCTAAATCTCCCGTCTTTCAAGTTTAAAACCATTACCCCTCATGTTATCGCTACACTCCCTGGTCGAGAGTCCCTCCCCAGCTTTCCTGTAGGCCCCCTTTAGGTACTGGAAGGCTGCTATAAAGTCTCCCTGGAGCCTTCTCTTCTCCAGGCTGAACAACCCCAACTCTCTCAGCCTGTCCTCATAGGAGAGGTGCTCCAGCCCACTCATCATCTTTGTGGCCCTCCTCTGGACTCGCTCCAACAGGTCAATGTCCTTCTTGTGCTGAGGGCTCCAGAGCTGGATGCAGTACTCCAGGTGGGGTTTCATGAGAGCGGAATAGAGGGGCAAAATCATCACCCTTGACTTGCTGGCCACACTTCCTTTGATGCAGCCCAGCATGCAGTTGGCTTTCTGGGCTGCAGACGCACATTGTCGGCTCATGTGGAGGTTCTCATCCACCAACACCCCCAAGTCCTTCTCCTCAGGGCTGTTCCAAATCCATTCTCTACCCAGCCTGTATCTGTGCTTGGGATTGCCCAGACCCAGATACAGGACCCTGCACTTGGCCTGGTTGAACTTCATGAGGTTTGCATGGCCCCACTTCTCAAGCCTGTCCAGGTCCCTCTAGATGGCATCCCTTCCCTCCAGCATGTTGACCACGCCACACAGCTTGGTGTCATCAGCAGACTTGCTGAGGGTGCACTCAATCCCGCTGTGCGCCTGCATTGAATAAACTACCTTTTATAAAGGTGTGTCTTTATAACACTCTTTATAGCAGGGAAACTGTAGTCAAGTATTGTATTTGGCCAAAAAACAAAGTCCTTCCATACGCATACAGTGGTGTTCATTGAAAGAAAGTGTCTATACTGTCCATATTGATCACAGGTCACAAGAATTTTTTCATTCAGTGTTGAATGGGTAACCACCTGTTAAGTCCATAATACGTTCCCTGACACGGTCTGAATTTTTGTTCTCTTTTTGAATTCTTATTCCACAGAATAGTAAATGTCCTGAAGGAACAAAACCTATGCTGATATTTGCTGGTGACATGTTTGATGTAAATGAAGAATACAGAAGACTGAAGAGCCTTCTTATTGGTCAGTATTTTGATTATTTGAGCAGTAGGATTGCATAAATCTGTAGTAATACGATCTGTTGGGAAATGCGGGTTTGTCAGTAAATGTTTGCTTATGTTCAGCACAGAAAGAAAATGAGCACAGGCACTTGTAAATTTCATGTCACATGAAATTAAGGAATCATCATGACTTTGGGGGGGGGGAAGACTAGCCTAAAAGACTATGAAGTTGAAATTTTGTGTTCACTAAAATTCATTATTTTGATTGTGGGAAAATTCTGACACTTTTTGAAAAGTCTTTACCTTGTAATTGTACTGCATCATCACTTTTATAATCAAATAATATTTTTGAAGTATCTAATTTGAAATCAGTGGATTAAGTTCAGAAAGTGGGATATTTTTGCTTAGAAAAAAGTTGAATCAGTATAATTGAGCTTGTGTTTTTATAATGAAAGCATTTTCTGTTGGAAATTTGACCAGTTCTAACAAAAGCGCCGTTGATTAGAGTATTTGGAAAGAACATGTGCAGTAAAAATGAGCTGTAGATAATAGCCACGTCATAACCTCAAGACAGGCTTGGAGCTTAGTAAACACACTGGCATAAAGTTTCTTACTATCTCAGGGTTGGAAGCTCTGGAAGATAAAGCACGTTGTAGTTTATTTTTTTTCTAGGGAATTACAAAAAAATGATTATACTTTTCTTAGGGTAGCTTTTTGGGATATAGAAGTCATATGGTATCGTGTCTCTTGACACTTAAAAAACGTGTATAGAACTAGATCCAGTAAGTAGGGTAGTGGTGTTTTTCTTTTTAGTAGGTTTCCTAAAAATAGATCACTTTTCTTTTTTTCTTAAGCTCTGGTAAAATACTGAAACCAGCCCAGTAAGACCAGTCTTGTTCTTTCATTTCCATTCTTGGATTCATAATCTTACAGCTTTGCAAGATCTTCCTTTCATATAAAATAAATGTTGGTTGGGCTCTTTTTTCTAGGCACTGATAAATGATTGCTCTTTAGAAACGCACCTTAGAAATGAGGTGAGATTTTTCCTCTTAGTCTTATAATTCCTTAAAGCGAGATGCTTTATCTGGAATGAGACTGAAAAGGGGGCATGGGAGGAGAAAATTTGCATCCTCTCACTACAGCTGACTGGTTCTTGGGGATAGATGAAAGGCTAGTAACTGTGCCTATAAACGTTTGAAGGTGGGTGAATATTGAATACAAAGATAAGTGAGTTTTCATACCTCCTGTCTCCGTCACTGTTAATGAATATTTACACTGCGGGAAGAAGGTGCATTATTTTCTGAAGTGTATCGTGCTCAGGCATCTGCACGTTGTTGGTGATTGGCATCCAGATGTGCTCGTGCACCTCATGATCAAACAGCTTGATACCTTAAATGGAAGACATGCATCATTAGATAGTTGCCAAATAACTACCTAGTCTTTCCTGCCCTCTTTCTTTTGATGTTCATCTGTCCTTTCTCCTCTCTTATGTATTTGCCTTTAATGACTCTGCAGTCAAATGTACTCAAATTGACACCCAATCTTTCTTCTTGAATATAGTCCAAGAACTCCAGGTCTTAATGTTCTGATGGCTTCTATGAAATACCTAGATGCAAAACAATAGACAAAGGGGAAGGTTAAGGAGTGTAAAGGCTTGAAGGTATCACTAACAAATTAAAATCATTGTGGTAATAGTTTGAGCTGCTTCAAAATTGCCCTTAACTGATAGGCAAGAGCTGATTCTTTCTGTTCCTGCAAAAGATAGTGCTTTTAAGCCGCCACTCTATTGCTAAGAAAGATAGAAAAATGTCTTTATAACAACAAGAGCAAATATTTTGTTACTGTAGCAGTATTGTTGGGATCCCAGGGGGAATGTTAGATCGCTAACAGCTTCTTGTTGCCAAAGCAGTGTGATGCCAGCGATGCTGGTGAACAACCAACCCTCATTTGCCTTTGTGGTATCAAAAGGGTTTGTGCATGTTTGGAATATCATCTTACAGAAGTGTCTTAGTAAAATTAAAGGCAGGGGTGAGTTATTGTCTTCATGGTAACCAAACCCTGTAGCCTGCTTAAATTGTGAAGTGCAAGAAGTTATTTAGGAGAAATAAATGGCAGCTGCGTTTTTCTTCAGAGACCTGGAAGGCAAAGACATGCCATTCTCTTTTGGTTTGCGTTGCATACTGACGTGGTAGTGTAGGAATTGATTTATGATGTAAGTTCTTGGAATGCAGTTCATGAAATTCTAATAACTTCTTATGCTTGTATTTATAAAATGTTTCATCTCTTACAACACTCCCTGCTTGCTAGTTCTGTTATTGCACACCCGTTTCATCTTAAAAAATGGCTAGGTGCTACATGACTTGCTTATGCGCTTTCTAAAATGTTGCTTTCCAGGAGACCTCCACAGTTTTAGATTGACCATCAGCTTGTTCTTCATATTGCCTTCCTCACACAGATTTTTTTTGGAGAGTCTCAAAGATTTGTGGGTTCCTTCTGTGTGAGAAAGGGGATGGCTTGGAAGTGCCTGGGATGCAGTTTAAACTCTTCTAATGCTAACCAGAGCTACATAGGTTACAGTGTTACCAGCTTTTGGATATGAATTGATGCAAAAAGAAGTGCGTAGGCTCATGTTCCAAAATAATTTGGGAATTTAATCTGGAAATGGAAAGATCCTGTGAAGCTCTCTGCAGGAAAAAGTAAATCAGAAGTTCTCGAAACGTGTTGAGCACAAGGGAAGAAAGAACTAGAAATGGAAGGAAAGGAGAAGGCAAGTCTCTAGTCCAAGCAAAGCAAAAGTTGTAAATTAAGAGTACATTAAAAAAACTTTCAAGGTATACTGAAGCATAAGGCTTCTGCAGCTGTTCAGCATTGCCAGGAAACAGAAATTCCTGACCACCTGCGTTTGTTTGGAAGAGACCATCCTGTGGGTAAAAAGATGTATGATGCCACAGGAAAATACGAAAGGGAGATGTCGCCAATAAAACCACTGTAAACGTAAGCTTGTGTACCCACAGAGAACTAGTGGAAGAGAAAATATATGCCAGAAACAAAATATTTTATTCGCAACTTTTCCTCTAACTACAAGCTCAACCCGCAAGAGGAGGAGAGAGAATATTTAATTGACCAAGGACACTTTCTGGCTACGCTCCAGTTGGTATCTGCCAGCAAGACTTTGTTTTGGATGTCACTCCGGTGCTGATACTCTTGAAAAAGGTAGTGCAGGAAAAGACAGCTAGCCGAGGGATCTGAAAATGGGACAGAACGGAAAAGACTGATGTGTTTTGCATGTGTTAGCAGTTCTCCTATGTTTCAGTGTTGCCCTGTCATGTTTATTAGCACACCTTGTTCCCTCCGTCAAGGTCACATTCTTTCTCCACCCTCTGCATATGTTGGACAGATTGCTCTGCTTACTGCAAGCTCTCTGATTGCACAGTATTTTTTTTCATAGCCTGATATAGGAACCTCGTTAGGGATGGCTCATTTTGTATTTAACCTGTATTTCAGTGTTCTCTTTGCAAACTAAGCAAGTGTTTAAGTGTCTTATTTTTGTAGTTATGCGTTGCTTATTAAATAGAGAAAACATTAATTGTAATGACGAGTACTGGTTTACCTAAAGGACAGCAGTGGTTTGTTGTTGGGGAAGTGTGAAAGAAAAATATATTTAAATTTCTTCCCAAGTCAGTGAGAGAAAATGTAGGTAAGAGTAGACGAGATACAGTTTCATTCCATTTTGTATGAGTTTCGATCCTTCTTTGCATTCATCCAAATCTGGCTCTGATTAAGAATCTTAAGTACCAGTTTGCGGAATGATGTCTTTAAACAGATATCAGAAGTAATGGCTTCTCTGTATTGATCTATGTTTAGCTGAGCATGAACTGGCCTAAACACAGAATAATATACATTTCATTTTTCTGACTATAGAGATGAATATCTATAAGAACAGGCAATGCAATTATCTCAAATAGCTTAATAAAACTAAATTACTGCTCTGAAAATACATTTGCTCTTCTCCAGGCACTTATTTTTAGGTAGTGTCTGTATTGCTACCATATTATCTCTGGGAAGTCACTGTGTTGCTGTCAGGATTTCTACACGCATTTGGTTTCACCAGTGCAGGAGCTAACACGTGTCATGTTAAGTTTGGCTCCCATGTTTTTGCAGGGCCGCAGTTTTAGGTAGCGGCTATTTAATGAGATTCCCATAAACTTATGGATTTGGCTTTTCTAGAGCAATCCCATGTATAGCCTTGCTTAGTTAGATGCAATAAAAATATCTGTATGGGCAAGGAGTTCACTTCAGTGATGTGATGCCGGTCCATTATGAAATAAACCAATTTGTTATAGTCATCTGTTGGTTTGATTTATTATTTTTTTTTTCAGCCAAGAAACTTGGCTTTTATTCTTTTTAAATATCATTTCAGATTTCTTCAGAGGTCCTAGTGTGCCCAGTATTCGTCTGGCTGGTTTAGAGTACGTTCTGCATTTCACGGCTCTAGATGGGAAAATTTACATGCGAAGCTATAAGTGAGTATGTGTTTTATCTATTTGTTTGCTTTTTGGTACACTTATCAACTTTTCCCCAAATGTAGCCTGTAGTTGCATAATTGAACTGGCTTGAGCAATAGTTTGCTGTGTTTAAAAACACGTAACGCGTAGAGGCATTCCAGCATAACACAGAGTAACTTGTACAGTAGAAAGAAAACACATAAGCCCTAAACCTGCTTCTCCTCTCTTTGTTGAGCTCCCCCTTCTAGCGAGGAGGATTGCTCCTTCATATGCTTGGATTAATAAGGTGGCGCGAATTAACTTGGTGAATTCCAAGTACTGTCTTAGACTTCATAGATTTAGTCTGTTCTCAGGCTGATTTCTAGGACTCTCTTCACTTAGGTATTTGTCAGAGCATGAGAGGTGGAAGCTGCAGCCAGTGCTACACAAGGGAAAACAGGAAAAGGCAGGACGAGACAATCTTTCTTGCTGCATTGGTGTTCACCCTCACAGTTCACGGCCTTGCCTTAGCAGGCTGTGAGCGTTCATAGCTTGTGTTCCACGCAGTTTTGATTTCTCTTATAACAAAATCATTTTTATCAGTCTTGTTCTTCAAAACAAACAAACAAAAAACTTTCTCGGGTAGTGCCGAAAGTATTTTGCTGTAAACGGTAGTAAATATTTTTCATGTCTATTAATACCCAGGGCACTATTTTGAATCTGAGGAGTGATATGGCTTTCAGGGTACTAGGACTGAGTTTTAACTGATAATACTAGTCTCATTAAAAAAAAAAAAAGTGACCTTAGCCAGGTTATGTTTTGGGTGTGTTCAAATTGTGATGGAAGAGATTTAGTATATTGTAAATTGTTATTGGCAGACATCTTTCTCAATAATAAAGTTAGCAGTAGCAATTGTTTCTAATAGTTTTCCAAACTACAGGATTGAGCCTGCCGTTTAGGAAGACGGATAGATCTTTATCATAGAGGACAATGTTGTTACTTTGGTCGCTTTTCCCTTCCAGGGTGCTTTTGAAGAAATCTGGCTGTAAAATACCAAGAATTGAACTGGAAGAGATGGGACCTTCATTAGATCTGGTTATGAGGAGAACACATTTAGCTTCAGATGACCTTTATAAGCTGTCTTTAAAACAACCAAAAGCCCTGAAGGTACGTACCTTGGAAAGTGTATTACTTCCAAATCTATCCGTGAAGAAGAGCAAAAGCTGAAGTATTAATTATTGTATATTCAACCAAAGTTTACTTTTATATAGGCCAACTGATATTCCTGTGGCCACAGCACTTTTGTGGTGATCAGCTGGCACACAAACTCTCCTCTGGTAGTGTATAAGAACAGAATGAATCTTAAGCTCTAAGCAATGTATGTGACCTTGCTTTTGGGCACTTGATTTGGTAGTTTAATTACTGGTGAAACGTGGTGATGGCAAGGCCAGATATCTGGCTTGTTACCAGAGCTCATGCCACTCTCTACTCAGAAATACTAATGTTCTTCTTCCCTTACAGCCTAAGAAGAAAAAGAATATCTCCCATGATGTGTTTGGTACGACGTATGGTCGAATCCACATGCAGAAGCAAGATCTCAGTAAACTGCAGACACGGAAAATGAAAGGGTTAAAAAAGAGGCCAGCAGAGAAGTCAGCTGAAGATGGTGGGGCTAGTCCCAAAAAGTCAAAATCAGGTTGATAGTCTGGAACAGCTTTGAAAACTCTTTGTACCTGCAAATTTAGTATATATATTGTAATATAAATATGTCAGACATAAAAGATTCAGCTGATGTTAGCTTTAGTTTTATATATAAAAAAAATCTTATTAATGATTTGTCATTTTAAAGGAAACATGGGGGTATTGAGCTTTAACATGGAACTTGGTTATTTAAAATAAAAAATGGGATATAACTTTCTTAGTTTTCTGAAGCTGAGTATTTGTTCTCTTGGTGTTAGGAAACATGCTAGTCAAGCAGGTGACTCGTTTCCCGACCAGTTTTATGGCTCCTATGTTGGGAACCCTTGATCAGTCAGCTCATCTTATAAATTCTATGCAGGACCAGAGTAGTGTATATGCATAATATACACAGTGCAACTACTCTGTTAATTTATTGTTTATGTATTCCAGTTTTTGCACAGCTGCAGTACTCAAACTCTAAACCATTTTCTAAGTGTGAACTCAACAATATGTGCCTGATGCCAGACTATGGTTTTAACTGTTGCACCAAGCCCTGCTTCGTTACACTTGCAGAATCCGGAGTGATTAAGGTGATTTTACTGTATCCATCACCGTGGTAGCAAAGTACCTGATGTTTGCTTTAGGCATAAATGAAACCTTTACAGTTTGAATTTCAATCTTTGATGCTTGATTTGTGCCCAGAATGGAAGTACGTGAAGCAACCATGGAAGGTACCAGTCTTCTTACCCTGCTTTCCTCCTAAGTTTGTGCTCGTGAGTTAGTCAAGATTCAGTTAAAGACTTGGGTAAAGGGGATGAGAGTTTAAGAGCTTAGTGAGACTTTGGTGTGGTGGTCTATATTTTGGAACATGTTTTAAAAAACTTGCTTTTTTTTTTTTATTCTGCTTGTCTCTTTGGAAGCTATTACTCTGCTCTTTAGCGTAATTGTGACAAAAGTGTCCACACTATCAGGAACCCAGCAAGCTTGCTCATTCTAGTTATGTTTTTAGTACTTTATCTTTTTGTGATAGTTTTCTCAGTGTAATCAGCTGAGGTGTCACATTAGAAATAGGTGGTTTGTTATTTTTCCTTGTCTTCTGCGTCCCAGATGGAAGCAGTTGGGCAGCTTTGCTCTTCTTATGCAAGAGCTGAGCCCTAACTGCGCAAATGCCACACGTAATGTTCTTCTTGTGCTGGTTTAATAAGACTTGCAGTGTGAAAATGAAAGGGCTTTAAAAGTTTGGGATATTTTTGGGGGCACAAACATATCTATCTTCAATATATTACCTAAATATTATTTTTGTGTGTGTCGTTAACACAAAATAAATAGCATAGCTCTCTCTAAATCCTTTTCTCGGATCTATAACCATGTGTTTGAGAAACTGATAATTCCAAAAACTACTTCAGATTTGTATGTGCCACCATGTCTTTCTGAAGTGCAAATCACTACGCTTGGTCATAGCTGTAGAAGAATTGTACTAACGAGCATGCTGTCTTTTACAAACTTAGTTGTAAAAGTAATCATAAAAGCCTATTCGTAAAAGACAGTGTGCCCTTAGTTGTAAAAGATGTAAATTGTGTTTTCCTAATTTGGAAGCTGATTTTTGTGCTTAATTTGGTGTTTAAAAAGTGAATTTCATAGCCGTAACGAAGACCATCTAACATCCTGTTAGTGTAAAAAGTGAGAGTTATTCAGCAGCAGCCCTCAGCGATGAGTTGTTGCATCCCGGCATTGGTTTTGTTTAATGCTGCTGCTGGTTTGATCCTTGTGCGAAGAGGAAGCTTGGACTGGTGAGGGCTACTGCACCTGCTGGCAACTGAGTCGTTAGCCCCTGTGGTTACTGCCCGGCTTCTGAGAGATGCAAAGTCCTCCACCACAGGAAGTGGGTCAATGGGGAGAGCCCCCAGGTGCATTTATTCACCCTTTGCAGGGTCTTTCGCCTCTGCTGACTAAAGGTGGAACCTGAAGTGCCTGATGTCCCACACCTGTGGCTGTTTGTGTCCTTTTATTCTTAGATTTGGTACTGGTGAAATACAGTCATATGGTAGACAAAATGCATTACATATGTGGGGCAAGGAGAAATTCACCTGGATATAGCGTAAGGATATTTAGTCTATACTTTTTCATACTAATAATTTTTGAGGTGTGTTGTTAGTAAGGATTAAAGGTTGCTCCTTTTCTAATAAATACTTTGTACTACTCAGAGTGGTGCTGTTTTGGTGCAAACTCTGAGTGAGAAGCGGAAACGCTCCCGTTTTGTTCTCATTTGAGAAACAAACCACTCTGATCTCTGTATGATGAGATAGGACAAAGCCAAATTAGTAACTGAGTTCACCACATTTCTTTTGGGGAAGTTTCAACCTTGCTGTGAAACAATGGTTAAGCCACAAGGCTGGTGGTTAATGTGATTTCAGACCTGTGGCAGGTGCAACTGCTCCTCTGCGTGGTAGCCAATTGCTACATCCTGAGTATCTGATGTAACTCAAGGTGAATGGAGATAGGAGGGCTAAATATAACCTTTCTAGTGGCATGTTCTTATTTCCCAGAGTCTTTTTAAAGCGTGAGGAAATTTGTCAGGTGCTGCGGTGTAGCTGTGTGCATGGGGAACAGAACCGGCGGTGCTCAAAGGGGCCTGCCTTGCCCCAGTTGAGAGGGGCTCGCCTCTCCTCAATTGCCCCTTGCTTCCAGAGTTCACCGGGCTCTGAAAACACATAAGGTGGCCCCAGGGTCTGCCTGGCACAGGCAAGGCGTAACTGGCATGTTTGCTCCTTTCCTTTGGCTTTCATCTTCTTGCCTTCCAACGCACTGGAGATAGCTTTATTTACGGGTTGAGCACAGTAATAAATTCCGTTTCGAGAAAATCCCTGTGGGCACGGCGTGGCTCCCAAGGCTGTACCTGTGCGGTAAAACGGAGGCGGGGTTGCAAATGAGCAGTCAAGCCCAGGCTGTCTTCAGCCTAGCAGGGAGGGTACGATTTTTGCCTTCTGTGGACCCTCGGCTTGCATGCTGATGTTGGCCAGCTGTGCTGCTGGCATTTGCATTGCTACTGTTAATTAGGCTGCCATCATTATAGATAACTAATTATATACGTAGAATTTGTAGTCTGCCTGCACTAGAAGTTTACTTGGCTCTTTTTATGTGTGGTGTAATTTTAAAAAAGTAGAAAGAAGGATAGATACTGTTGAGCAGTGCAATGTGCTAGGCTCTTGGGATTCCCACATTTTGGGGAATCAGCGTGTATAATCACAGCCTTAGCTCTGTGCTAGTGTAATGAGACAGACCGAGCACCAAGGGGAACTGAGTGGCGTGTGTGTGTTTGAAAAGAGCATACGAACTCCTTTCTGTTTCCTGGATTTTGTGGGTTTGAGTTTATCTTCATGGTTCCTTAGCAACCTTATTTGTTTTCACTAAGTGTTTTCTGGGTTTGACTGTGAGGGTTTCCCTCCCCCGCTGGTGTGGTTGCAGCTGGGGAGGGCTGAAGAGAGCGTGAAGGGAGGACAGTAAAACATGGCAGACGTACCAGGGTACCGCACTGACTGCTGCATCCCCCAGCCAGGGGAAAAAAGGCTGACCCTTGCTTATTCCATAGGCTATCAAATATAAGGGGGTTAAGGAGACTAGAGCAGAACTGTGTTGGAGACATTTTCATTATTAAAGGGAGGGAAGTGGAAAATGTTAGCTGTGCGTAATATATATAACCTAGCCATACATAATACATATTAACATCTGTATTACACGTGGTGCAGATAGTTCTCCCCTGTCTCCAGTGCAATTTATCTCCTCCTCTTGGACTTTGCTAAAGTGCCTCTAAGCACTGCTGACACATCCCAGATACAATCCAAAGACGTAGCTGAGAAACAGGTCCGTTGTATCAGAAGTCAGGCTTCCTAAAAATATACAAGAGAAAGAGAAACAAGGCTCCTGAATGTGAAGCCTGTGTAGGACTGCCGTTCTAATTGGAACAATGTTCAAAGTGTACTATATAGCTAACACTGTACAGGAAAAATAGCTTTGCTCTCATGCGTTTATGCAGAGGATAGTGAGGAGGAGCTGGCAGAGACGTTTTGGGAGGACATAGGGTTTCTGAGGCATCTACCTGAGAAGGCTGGGAATTTATTATCTCAGGTACCATGATAGGGTGGAGGGATCCAAGTGCCATATGGGCTAAGAGGTGAAGATGGGCATTGGGAGAGAAAAAAATTATAGATACTCTGGGATTAAGCCCTATTCTGAACAACACAGGAATCAACTACTTGGAGCAATCGGTAAATGCAATAGATGTATGCTGATTGAGAAAGTTCTACGGCATTTGTTCCTTTTTCTTTCTTATTTTCTTTGACATTTAGTCATATTCTGTCTACTTGATAATTTCCCCCCTGCCCCTATTTCTCTAAGATAAGCACAAAGTAGTTTGGGGGAAATAAAGGTAAAGTTTTGAACAGAACTTGACAGAAAGCAGGGTTGCTTAATGACTTCCCCCAAATTCTCATCATGTTCCCTCTTTCCCTGTTGATAGTCCCATGATCTTTTCTGTGATGCAACACAACACTTATAAAATCAGGATTTCTCACTCTTGCCATGATACCATGGAAAGTACGCTCATGTGGCTGTGACTGTCTTCTGCTTTGATTGCTGCAATTTTCTCCTTTTGACTTCCTTCATTCTCACATCATCCAGACCAAACCAGACACAGATGCAGTGACCTGTTTCCTACTGTTTGTCCAGATCATCTCTCTCTGCTGGCAAGAAGTCGGTTCTTGTCCATTATTGCCCATGGTGATTGTTAAATTAATCTCTTCTTTCTGCTCTACTAGTGGTCTTAATATTGGTCTCCTACCTCTTTCTCAGTTATCTTCTGTACCCTGCACTGACCATTATTTGCTTAATTCCCCATTCAGTTGATCACTGTAACAAGGCACTTACTGAGACTGTCTGGACAAACTTAAAAGATGAATTTAAAATCTATCTTTATCTCCCTCTTTCCTAACATTAACGTGTACTCCATGGAGAAGGCAGTGCTCAGCATGCATGCAGTGAAGGGGCCTTCACTTAGGACTGAGCCTTGTGTGATCAATTCTAAGGCTGCTTTAGGAGCTGATGTTATTTCTCCCCTTTTTAAATCTGCAAAATTAAACCATGAGTGCTGCTGCTGGCCTCTAAGCAGGAGAATTACTGACGCTGCTTTATGCTTGGGAATTATTGCTGCAACAGTGACTATCTACAATAGCCATAGATAGGCACGCTGGGACCCGATATCAGCTGTTGCCAAAAGATAGTTTAAAAGCCTCTTCCCTCCCTGCCTGTTTTTCAGATAAAGACGTATTCCTTATACAAAGTCAGGGTTTCTCTTTTCCTTATCCAAGAATGCCCACAAGTAGTTACGCCTTTTCAGTTTTTATTGCAAGTTGCTAAGGTTTTCTCCAGTGGAAATTGAGCTCCTTGGCTCAGAAGTTGCTCTCTCCTCTGGGGGAAAGTGAGGAAGGGAACACAGAAGTGGGGAGGAAGAAAAGATTCAGGTGAAATATCTCCTCTCTCTCCTGTTGCGTCATGCTCTTGCATGTGACAGAAATTAGTCCCAATGGAACAAAGAAATGTAAGGTATTTAGCAGTATAAATTCACACCAAACATCTCTAAACAAAGCTGAACTCTCCCGGTTCTCACGAGCAAAAAGCTGTTTGGCACGTGTCACTGCCAGAAGACGGGCAGTCACATCTGCTGTATCCAGAAGTTTGTATTGGGATAGTTTGCTACAAAAAGTGCCATGCAGATCTTGCATTCATCTCCCATCACAGCCATTTACTTTTTTAAATTGAAAACAGATTATTATGAAGAATTAATGATACCCCTGAAGTACACATGCAGCGTGCCAATAAACAGTAATAGCTTTTAATTCATATGAGGTGATAGATTTCAGCTCCTGTTGGCTTACTTTACACATGGGAATAATTCCTTGCTTATTAGGGTTATTTGAATGAAATATTAGGCAGGCTTTATTTTTTATGTCATGAAAAGAAGTCTATAGGCGCTTTTTTTTCCCCTTCTTTCTTCTCCTTTCTTCTCTGAACATACCCGAGATACCTAGGGGCTTCTAGGATATTGTAGCACAGAAAGGCAAACAGCTGTTCAACTCAAATGCACTCTGTGGTTGATGAGTGAGGGGTTTCTGTTTGTGTCCCAGCTGCTCATCTCCTCAGGACTGAGCAGAAAGGCTCACTTGAAGATTCAAAGGCCTGGTAACTGCTGAGCATTTCCTTCTCGCTTTCCTTCCAGAGAGAGAGGGATACCCACCCTTCCTGCCATTAGCCTCCTCCAGTTTCTCAAAGGCAGTAGGTCATGCATAATAGTATTTCTTAAAAAAAAAAACAAAAAACAACACAAACCCAACACTTTATAGATAACACCATGTGGGCAGTTCAGCAGCAATGCTGACATAAGGAGTTATGAAGGCGCAGCTGTTTGTGGGACTGGCAACCAGATTAGGGAATTAAACTGGCTTTAAAAGGTAGGTGGTGGTGGGAGAAAAAGGGGGGGCCCTTTGTTTTGAAGCTAGATCAGTTTCCCGATCTGGCTCACTGCACAGCTGGGTGGTGCACTGCAGCACTGTGGAGGGAGCAAAAGGCTAGGAGCGGGATGGGAGATGTGAAGGAACTCCTGCCGCTTGTGTTGCTGCTTACAGTAGTATCTGTAAGGCAGTGCCCGCGTTTGAGAATTACTATGGTTCTGAGTCTGTTCTTAAAGAAACCACTGGGTTTTGAGACCTACATTTTCCAGTAAGCTTCATCACAATTTCCCCTGTGAAGATCACTTTTAACACCATTTTACAGATGTGACAGTGAAGGTTAACTGACTTTTTCAAAAGGGATTTGCCTTAGGAAAAAAGGTAAAATGTGAAAGTTGCAAGTTTCCTGTCTGTGTGGTCCTTGTTGGCGGCTTTCATGTACCTTCCTGTGGCCAGAGTCTGTGCTGCCCGTGCTGTGGTGGAGCTGGTGCAGCTGTCGACAGCACTTCACCAGAAAGAAGTTGACCTAAGTGGAATCACTCACAATTTGTGATTTTCTTTGCAAAGAAAACCCCTCAGAAATGTCGAAGTTTATCAACAAAGATCAACACCACCCAGCCCTGATCAGCAGTAAGAGAGACACTAGTTCATCTGTGCGCCCTTTAGTAAAACATGAAGAAACCTGTTCAGATTGGTTTTAAGGCAACCTTCAAAATAATATTCAGGAAACTTCTCCTTTCCATCAGGAGTAACCTTCTGACAAAACTCCTTACGTGGCTTCTGGTTTAGCTGGAAGGATTTTCTCCACTATGAAGATTTTTCAATGTATTCCTTTTCCCTCTGATGCTATGGAGCTATGGCAATGAACAAGACTTTCTGAGCTGCGTTAAACGCTTTTGTTTAATGAACTTGACTAAAAGATGAAGTTGTGCTTGTTCTAGTCTGAGCATGATCTGAAATACTGCATGGTGGTATGTTATGTTTGGAAAGCTATCACTGCATCTCAACGCAAGCATATAATCTTTTGAAGACAGATTTAATTATTTTCTTCAGTTATGAAAAATATTTTAAATTTCATTTATATTCCATTAGACCTTTATTGCTGTTTTCAGAAGGTAATAGCTGATTAGGTTCTCAGTTGCTTTTCTTTCAATTCCTGGAAGGAAATCTATTCTGTGGCTTACATGGTAAAGTGACTGAAGAGTTTAAGTGCATATAGACAAAGCTGTCCCTGTTAAGGAAAAAGTAAAGTTAAAGAAATATTATGAAAAAGTGAACGGTGAAATGCATTTTCAGCACGTGGGCTGCATAAGACACGATAAATCTACCCTAAAGATGGTCTCATGCATGAGAATCTGTCAAGGGTAAATCTTGTTCCTTTAGAGGCTCATGCTTGTGGCAGGAGATTTATGCTACCTGACTGGTATGCCTGGAGGCAAAGATGTATTAAATGCTAGCAGAGGAGAAGGAAAAAACTTGTCGAAATCTGTGGTTTATTAAAATGGTGCCAGCATTTGGTCAGAGCCAGCTACACTAGCCTTGTAATGGATTCTGGGAGCTGAGTTTACAGGAAAGTTTTGTTGTTCTATTAAAAAATAGAACAGGATGAACTTTTCAACCTAGTAGGTAAAGAGCTAGTTTCCATGGGCCTAACTCTGTCAGCCAAACAAATGAGTCTTAAGAAAGAACAGGCAAACTATTAAGACATGGCATTAGCAGAGGTGTTTTCCCACAGCAAAAGCCAGATGACTGAAATCAGAAACTTTCTGGTCTTCTAAGTCCCCTCTCGGACATTGAATTAGACATCTGACTTGCAAAATAGGAAAAGTAGAGATAAGAACTTATATGATACTTATTCATATCTGCAGAAATAATTTTGAAACCTGTATGAAAAGTGTTTTTTGCAGGGGAGAAAGCATCATCACCTACAAAATGAAAGTTGGAGCAAGATCTCTCTGACCTTTTCCCGTATGTCACACAGATAAATCTGTCCCCTCCACACGCACACATAGCTGCACGGGACTCCATAAGTCCATTGCAGTATAAGGTGACATATCGTTCCTACCTAGGAAGCATGAGTTGTGTTCCATTTGCAAAAGGTCTGAGGCCCTGTTGAGACTTATTTTAGAAAAAAAAACAACAAACCAACCAACCACAACTTCCTAACTTTATATTTACTTGACACAGTCTGCTTTATAGCAGACTTGTTGGAGAGATTTGTCTTAAATATTATTCTGTTCTTCTCCAAATCACAGTCCAACCTTCAAGAAGAACAAGTTTTGAATGCTTACAGTTATTTATTTATTGTAGGACAGTAATACCCAGGTTCCTCCGAGAAGGATCCCAGAACCCTGTTGTGCTAGCCATAGGGAAAAACACAGTGTGAAGAAAAAGTCCTCCCCAAGATATTGAAGTGGTACATGGCTCTTCAGAGACTGAACATGGCTTTCCTGTATTGCTGTAGCTTCTCCTTAAAAAAAACAAAAACCAAAGTGCCTTAAGATCTTATCCTCTGAGGGCTCCTCTTTACTTGCGCTCACACATTGCAGAAGAGTATTAAACGTAGTATGCCCTGGAGAACCCTGTTTCTTATTGCTGCTGAGTAAAATTCAAGGGAAACCCTTAATGAGAACAAGCATTCCCGTTTCTTTGTTTGGAGAATCATTATTCCTCTTTTGTATTTTGTGCTTGCCAAGAAGTACTTGTGTGATTAAAGTGGTTTGTTGTTTTAGATCGATAGTTCGGGTGTGGGGTATGAGAATTGCTGGATCCAACTTCCATGGTCCAAAAAATCTAAGTGACCTCACTGCCACTCTGGCTTCCTGCTAAGGGAGAGATCTTAGTAGGATCACTAAGGATTAGCAGTTGTATGAATAAAGATATCTATGAGATGAATGCTTGTAAGTGACATGAACCTTCCCTTTCCAGACAAAACACACTGGTGTTTCATAGTCAGTCTGTGATGAGGAACAAGCTGTTAGGAAAATGGAATTTCTGGGAATTGTAACATTTGCAAACCTTGTGTTCTTCCAAATCAGAATTAAAAGCCAAAGCTTCCTGTTGAATGAAAGCTCTGGGCATAGGAGAAAATTGATTCGTGACCATGGAAACATTTCATACATTTATATTCAGTATAATGCGCTGATAATGCAAACATTGATGCTAATGTTTTGTAAGTTGAAAAAAAAAAGAAATTCAGTTAAGTGGAATCACAGCGCTTTACTTTGACATTTTTATTTCTACCCATTTCAGATTTCCACCCATGTCACAAGACCAAAGGAAAAACCACACTCAATTCACATCAAGAGTTCTTTTCATCTGAGGGAATATGATTTAGAGAGTGACTTTTCAAAGGTGAGACTCAATCCTTATGTGCTGGATGGGTTATCCCTGCGATTTCCCCACATATGAGAAAATAAACTGTGGTGTCTGTGGCAGCAGAGAACTCCATTTGTGCTTCGCCCTGGAAGTTTAAAATGAGTATGTATCCTGTTCCAGGTGCTTTGGAAAAGATCACAAGAACAGGGAGAAGATCAACAGAGCTTTATTTCAATACCTCTCCCATTGTTCCCAAGTATAAGGACACCTGCAGCATATAAAGATCTTGAGCTGGAGATAATCTCCAGTTTGTTGTATTTTGTTTTTACTGCATCTTTCTTTTATGGCTTTTCCTATTGGTTTATTAAGTGTATAATTTTGGCATCTGAAACACTTTGCACTGATTAGTTCCATAATTGAGTTTTGTTGAATAGTAATTATTGGGTTAAACTTGAGGCCCGATCATGTTCTTGGATCTCCCCTAGGCCTTTTATTTGAGAGTTAGCAGATAAACACTTCCCTTCACCTGTCTCATGCCAGTCATGATTTTACAGGCCTCAGTTTCCTCACTGATTTCTTTCCCAAGCTGAAGAGTCCTGATCAACTTAAAAGCTTTTCACACAGAAGCCGTATCATATTGCTAATTTGTCCTTTTTGTACTTTTTCTAGTTCTATTATATTCTTTCTGAGAACAGACCTGTATGCAGTATTGAGGTTATTGTTGCATGACTAATTCTGACGTGTGCAACATTTTCTTTTTTATTTTCTCTTCTTAATAACGATTAATGTTCTATGCGCTTGTTAGACATTAGTGTTTAGGGAGCTATTGCTGCCAGAGAAGGAGCCAAAATAAGTCCAAGATCTCCCCTCTCTAATGAACTTTCTAATGATAGTAACATACTAGAGACCATTCTTTTATGTACCTAGAGAAGGGTTTTTTCACATTTATGTTTCTCACTATCAAATTTAACCTCCTATTTTGCTTCCCAGTTACTGACTATATTCAAAATCTTTCACAGCTTGCAGTTTGATAACATGATATGAAGAAGTTTAATGATGATGTTGGATGTAAGTTGGTGTTGTAAAGATGAGTGTCACCTGCAAAGCTATCCAGAAGACTCTTCTGCAGGTGCCATTTTAATGCCACTCAAATTAAATTCAGGGTTGGTATGTAGAAATGATTAACAAACCTGACATCAACTTAAAAAAAAGTTGTGTTCTGAGCTAACCAGAGCTATTTGGGAATGACCTTGAGATTATATTAGAGAATGAAAAAGTCACTCTGATACTCACAGTCAAAAAAAGCAAATCAAACGTTAAGAATTAGAATGTGAGGAGGAAAAATAAATAGAGTACAAATGTTTGCCGTTGTATAAATTCGGTGTGCCCATACCCTGACTGCTGTGTGCAGTTCAGCTATCCATGTCCTCCACCTTAAAAAGAGCTATAACAAAACAAGATTTAGAGATTTGGATAGACATAAGGAAATCTGGGCAATTGCCAACCATATGACATTTAACAAAAGCAAGTGCTGGATTCTCCACCTGGGATGGGGTAATCCTGGTTATATATACAAACTGGGGGACGAGAGGCTGGAGAGCAGCCCCACAGAAAGAGATCTGGGGGTTGAGTTGATGGTAAGTTGGATATAAATCAGCAGTGTGCCCTGGCAGTCAAATGGGCCAGCTGTGTTCTGGGGTCCACCAAGCACAGCATTGCTAGCCCGTCAAGGGAGGCGATTGTCCCACTCTACACTGCGCTGTTGTGGCCCCACTGCGAGTACTGTGTGCAGTTTTGGGCGCCTCAACACAAGAAGGACATCACACCACTAGAGTGTGTCCAGAGGAGGGCAACCAAGATGGTGGAAGGTGTTGAGGGCAAGACTTAGAAGGAGCAGCTGCGGTCACTTGATTTGTTCAGCTTGGAGGAGGCTGGGGGGTCACCTCATGGCAGTCTACAGCTTCCTCAAGGCAGGCAGTGGAGGGGGGGGATGCTGATCTCCTCTCTCTGTTGATCGGCGATAGGACATGAGGAAATGGAGTGGAGCTGTGTCAGGAGAAGTTCAGACTGAACATTAGGAAAAGGTTCTTCACTGAGAGGGTGGTGGTTCACTGGAACAGGCTCCCCTCAGGAAGCCTGTCGGAGTTCACGGAGTGTCTGGATGAAGGCCTTAGTCATATGGCTTAGTGTTACATAGTCCTGTGAGGAGCAGGGAGTTGGACTCGATGATCCTTATGGGTCCCTTCCAACTTGAGATCTTCTGTGATTCTGTGATTCTATGATTCTATGATTCTATGATTCTACTTCAGAGGAGGGCAAGGGTGATTGAAAGATATGGAATGGCTTCTATAGGAAGAATGACTGAATCAGCTTGTCTGCCTGGGAAAGACATAACTGAAAGGGGACATAGCAAAGACATATGAATTAATGGATGATATGGACATGGTTAATAGAATAAGATTATTCTTGTATGGGAAGAGACAGTTAATTTGTGACTATCCAATAAAGCTTACAGGAAATAGCTGGCGCATAAAAGGATGCGCTTTTTTCACACATGCAGTTAAACTATGGAACTCCTGCCAGAAAATACTGAGTGACAGAACAAGTCCATTTATGATAATCACTAAGGTCAGGGAATACTAAGAGGAAGCTTAACGTCTTTACAAACCATCTGTGCAGTAGGATGGTCTATGCCTTCCTCAAGCTCATGGATGACACTGAATTGGAGGGCAGGATGGATCACTCCTCCAGCTCAGCAAGTTCCTTCTGAATGGCCAACAAAAACATCATGGAGTTCAATAAAGGCAAATACAAAATGCTGCATCTGGGATGTCATAACCCCATGCACCTACACAGGCTGGGTATACACAGGATAAAAACCAGCTTTGCAGAAAGGTGCTGGTGAGCAACCAGATGAATAGGCATCTGCAGTTTCTCTTGAAGCAACGAGAGGTAGAGTTGTTCTGACCAGGCAGAGCAGGAGAAGGCAAACAGCTGGGGCAGATGTGAGGGCCTGCACTGAAGACTGGGGGCAAGAGGTGTGCCTTACAGGCAGGGGCTTCTTGGGGTAGGAAGGTTGGGGATGAGAAGGAGCGTGAGTAGGGGAAAAGGAGAAAGTCTTGGGAGGAAAAAGAATTTAGGGAAGGATGAGAAAGAATATGGAAAATAGCGGGGATTCTGGATTGAAATGATGAGGAGAAATGGTTTGACTCTGAGAGTTGGGGCGGGTTGTGAAACGAGTTTGGAGGCAGAAGGACTTAGGAGATAAAAAGTCACAGCTGGGAAAACGTAGACGAGAGGGGAGAGTCAGGGGATGAGCATGCTGTGCTACGCAGACTTTTGGGTGAGAATGGGCAGGGATTACTGTGGTGCCTCTGCTGCCTCTAACCAGCTCTGACCTGGAAACAGAAATTTGCAGAGACCTGGCCTTCCTCTTCCAGCAGCACAGGGTTTGCCTCCCCTACATCCACTTTTTGTCACTCAAAAGTATAAATTTCAAGTTTAATTTCCAGACAAGAAGATAACAATAATTGTGCTGGCTATCTATTTTTAAATCAACATCTCAGCAAATCATAATAATGACATGGATACCCCAAACCCATCTCCTCCTCCACTGTTTTTCTCCTCCTTTTCCAGTGTGAGACGGGGAAGGAGGCACAGGCTTCTGTCACAGTGTGCAGCCTCAGCTGATGGTTACACTCTCCTGCTCCCACGTTGCACTGTCTCCTTTGCTCAAATCCATTTCCAAATTTAGCCACATAGATGAAGAAATAAATTGTGGACAAAGACCATTCCCACCTTGGCCAGCAGATGGCAATTAACTACTCTCGAAGAGATCCTTAGGTGCTCTTTAAAATGTACAGAAACGGGAGTTTGCAGTAGATGAGTCTCTGTAATATTACATTGAGTGCAAAAAATCTGGAATTTGAAGTTCTGGAAATTGACTTCACCTTTTTTTTCATCTATTAACAGATCAGATATCGGAGCTTCTCAGTCTGTGAAATAAGTACTGTTATACATTAAGGAGAAAAGTACTTAATGTTGTTCTGAGTTACTCTCTCAGCAGTTAACTCTCTGTTATGCTGCCATAACATGCAGTACAGGAACTTTTGGTCCCTTTTTAGAAGTATTGTAAAATCTATGTCGTTTCTGGGATGCTTCCTGTCACATCTAAAGGTCCTGACATGGAGAGTTGAAATTAAAGAAAAATTTAATATATGTGTCTGTTTCCTATTGTTGTTACAGATCTAGGGGAAATGAGCTATTTAATTTCAGAAGGAGACAGAGCAGAGCAGGCAGGTACAGATAATATATGTAATAAATGACAAATTTCTGGAAGAGGTTAGCAAAGAAGGCTGCTGCAGGAAAATTATGTAAACTCGGGTTAGGTTCTTTGCTGAATAAGGAGAATGTTTCAGGGATGATGTAAAAAGCCAGCAAGGAAGCAATTCAAAGCTATGGTTAGTGGACAAATATACTGACATTTTCCTTTTCCTTGCCTGAATTTCTTTCATTTTCACAGTGAAATTGCTCTGTAGAGCTAACTACAATGTGGTATTTAGGGAATGCTGTGAGTTTTCACAGCTCAGGAGAGTAATTCCCAATGTGTGGAGGTGGAAGAGTTAAGAAGGAGGTTCAAACTGGCATTACAGTTTGGTTCCTGGCTATCATGCTGACTGGGCCAGAAAGGAGTACAGAAGTCCTGAGTAAGTGTGGGGGAAAACATTTCTTAAATCATTCTCTCGTGACCTTTTTACCTTGAGAAGCATAAATATGATATGAAGCAAGTTTTATCTAGCTTTGCGTGGCTCAAAGTTTAGTTGCCCTGACGGGAGACTGAGGGCTGAAGGGAGCAAAGAAGGAAAATCAGTGGTAAGAAGAACTCGGGATCCTGCCAAAAAGGCTGGTTTACTTTTAAACACTCAATATTTCAGACTGACTGAAACACTATGTTTTACTTTCCAGTCATACTGATGTGATCAAACTATAATGAGAGAAGGAACTCCTAAACTGAGAGCGTGATTAACAGTTTTTAACTCCAGGTCCTTCCACAAACTATTGCAGACAGACCAGAAACGTGCGATGCCCGCACTTGGCATTTCTATCGTTAGTGGCCAGTGCTTTGTGAAACCCTGAGTTACAAGCCCTCTCATTATCAAAAAAGAAAGTTCTTCCTTGAGTAAGAGGGAGTCTGTACCACCAGAAACAAGCCAGTCAAAGCGGAAGTCTGGAGGGGCTGTCTGGCCTCGGGCTTCAAAGGAAGCCCAGGATTTGCTGGTGGTGAATAGTTTAAGCAGACCGCAGGGACTATGTTCAAAAGTTAGTTTAAAAACAAACAAACCTGTAACTCTTACATGTTCACGGGTAAGAAATTCCTGTACTAAGCTTGTGCTCCTTGCTTTAACACCAAAGTTTCTGAAAACTGTCGTTAGGAAACTGTGTTATTAGGAAACAGCATGGTAGACTCAGAAGGAATTTATCCAAGTAATCAGGAGGGTTGGTTTGGGGGTAAGAGACAGAAGAGACTCATGCTGGTGAGAATGGGGTTAAACATGGGATCAGCACCTGGCAATTTGCTTGAGAAATCCAGACTTAGGAACATTCGGTCTATCTGCGTCAGCGAGTCTTTGAAACGCAGGAGATTGAGGTTGGACACAATCACAACAAATCAATGTCTAACCAGAGAACAGAAATCAACCCACCAGTGACACTTAGTGCTTCCAGTTAATATCTCACATATATATTTCTCCCCAAAATGAGCTTGACATCCCATCTTTATAAGAAGCACACATCTTTGCTAGAAAAAATCAGAAGTCTAGCGCTTTCACATTGCTCCTGCGTATCAGGAAAAGCAAAATGAGAAAAATCGGCACTCAAATCCACTTGTAGGTTACCCTGAAGTACCAGTGCTACTGTGAAAGCTGAAGTCAAACACAAGGTTGGGATTTTATGTTTGTGTCTGCAATTCCTGGCTACGATCAGATTCATTGCACAACCAGAAAACTGCTTTTTCCAACTGATAGCCTTGCAGAGTCATACTGGAAACAGAAAATAGTGTGTACTTTGGCTGAGATATTACCAGCCATAAAGATCTGGCAACTGCAGCTTGCTTAACAATTTTGCTAATTATATTTAAATCGGAGTGAATCAACTCTCCTAACACTGAATAAAGAACAACTTTATTTTTCCCAAGGAGAAAATCAGATAGGAGACTGGATGTACTCAGATGAGCAGGTTTTTAACAAGTGTTTCCACACTAAGATTTAACACAACTTTAACTATACCCATTTGTTAGGCTGGTGCAAGCTATTACACTCGCGGTCTGAAGTTAAAGCTCTGTAGTTACTCGCCAATAATTCATGTGTGAACAGAAGTTAAAGCTCTGCAGTTATTCCACAACAATTCATATGCAAACAGTCTTATATCAGAATAATTTTTTTTCTTCTTGTTCAACTTTTTCCACATGCTCATGATATATTAAGCTAATTAATGAAAAAAATAAATCCTCTTCTATATATGGATATGCATCAGTATATGTAAGAAAGGGACAGTTGTCCTTTAGCTTCTGCTTTTCTACTGACTGGTGGCAGCACATCAGGTATCCTGCAGAAGTACTATTAGCGAAATGCCTTAACATCAAAGGAACTACAGAATTACAATGTCTGGGAACAAAGTGGGTCATAAAAGGTCAGAAAACATTCTTTCTGTAAAAACAAGGGGCCCGGGTTTTTTTTAAGATCACCTCTTTATGTCAACGGTGACTTTCTTAGCGAGAATACTAGGCATGTTTGGATAGCGATAGGTAAATCTGAGATGACTTAATGATTAATAATACTATTCCCCATAGCAAATTTACCCCAAATAGAAGAATTGTACATCATTTAGTACACAGTTTTCATGCCCAGTCAGTAGCATTTTAGGTCTTGATAATTGTAAAATCCTATTAGTACGCAGTAGTATCCTGCAGTAAATTCCAGCAAAGTGAATTTTGGAACCATGATACTGCTGCTTGTGTATTGTTATAAATCAGATTCCTAAGTGTTTAGGAATCATTCATGTGGTTTAAGTGGCTTGGCTTTATATCATCTTATTTCTTATTTGGCCTAATTTGAGCACATGATCTTCCCTTAAAGGGTGGTACTCTGTGTACTATACTATTCAAACAGTTGGCAACTTTTTAAAGGTTTAGACGATGCTACTTGGAGAGCTTAGAGGAGTTGAAGACATTTAGTAAAATAATTTAGGTGGAGTGTCATTTGATTTTAAATATTCCTATCTCAGGGAGAATTTACTCTTAAATAAGATGACCTTGATTTCACCCTGGTGAGAGGAGAGAAGACTCACTTTTTTCTTTAAATTGTTTGTAACTAAAATATGAGACACAGACAGCCACCTAAACAGTTAAGACATTTTATATACTGAATAATTCTGCCTGAAAACTGATACTGCATCTGTTGTGTCACATCTCTGCGATCACATGCTGCTGTAATGCAGAATCTTTTCATAATCTTTCTTTTAAGTAATTGGGAGGATCATTATGATGATAAAGCAAATTGATTATTAATGTTACCCATTTTAGGGAATGCAGTCTAGGTTTCCCAGAGGGGAATCTTAGTCTATTTGCATCCTTTGAGTTACCAAAAATGCTATTACAGAAGCAGTGCAAACAGCACTTGTGAGCTACTGAATCTGGATGATCTACATCTGGCTTTCAAGTAAATGAATGACCAGCTATTTGGTAACCGGGTAGTCTTTGTAAGTGAGGCTAGCCAGGGGTAGCATGTTGGCTTTCTCAACCTAAGCAATATGGGAGGCAATAATAGTTAAATTTAGGATTCCTTTATGAAGGAATTCACTTATGTGAATATATGCTATACTATATATCCTTTTTTTCTGTATTAATTTATTTTACTTCTATATCTAAAGTAAGGGTTATCCCTTTAATCTGGTAGGGATGGATTTTTATCAGAATATAAATATAAAATGCTCGGACTATGTGTGTGCTTACTTTTGAACAAGTGTTATATTTTTACTTAGACACTAAGCAAATACATATTTAGAGGAAGGCCATTGATACAGGATTTATTTAACTTAAAAAAAAAAAGTCACTGTCAATTCAAGGATTAAGTTAGTTCTGCTTTGGAAAGAGAGGAGATATTTGATGGTACTAACAAGAATTGTTATGTTTATTTCACAGAATACAGTCATTGCAAACTCAATGAGGCATTTCCATATACCTTTTTTTGAAATCTGTTTTACCAATATTACTAAATATGGGATGAATTGTGGGTTAAATAATCGATCAATTGGAGAAAATTGAACCAGAAAGGCTATGTAAATTTTGTTCTGACCTGACCTGCAACAGACTGGATTTCTTGCTGTGGGATACCAAACTTTAAATTCAGGATTTCAGATAATAGTTGAGAAATAGATCCAGACCTAGCACAATAATTTAAAAAAAAAAAAAAAAAAAGAAAAAAGATTTCCTCTCTGTTACTCTTTCATACATTAAAGCAGCTCTTTGCGAGTAGAAAAGTAGAATGAAATGAAGTTCTTCTGTGCCAGCTGCAAGGTAATATGCTATATGAAGTGATTTATTGTATATTTAATATGTCCTATATAGTTTAAGTATTTAAATGCAAATATGTACAACCTGAAAATATTCCTTGATATATTTGGTATCCTTATACTACTCTTAAAATGTCAGCTTTTTTAATGTTTGTATTTCTTTACACAAATTGGTTCAATTTGCAAAGGCAGGTAGACTTTCTACATGGAAGACTTTGTTAGCAGTTTTTGTATGCCTTAATATTTGAACTGACTCACTCAGATACAGTTTTGCTTATCTAGTAAGTAAAATGCTGACAGTGTTGTAAATCATATCTTGAAATGGGGCCACTAACACCTGCTCACCCTTGCTATAGCCTTTAATATAGAAGCACTTTCAAAGTGACAAAAAGCAAATTATGATAAAAAAGTTAATTTAACTTGAATAGAAATTAGAATTCTTAAAAAGCAAGATTAGTGTCACTTCTATTCCTCGTGCTTTGTTATTTAGGTAGTGTTGGCAGAGGTAGTAGCTCTTTGCTTTCTGCATTTTTTGCAACCTGAAAAGTCAATTGAGTAGCAACTGAATAGACAACCAAAATCTGCTCCTAGACAACAACTGTATTGGGTTTATTTGATAAAACATTTGCTTCTCTGATGCTCCAAACTTTTGTTGAAAACAAAATTGAGTTCTAGAGATTGCAAATATGGTCTGGAAGATACTAAATCTATGTAAACAAAGGAAGGAACTTTGAGGTGCTTAGATCCTATGATAATGGATGCAATATGAAATACTTGACCTGGATAGTGGTATCAAACCAAGCCTGAAGACAGCCTAAAACAATGGCTTGAAGCAGTTCCTGCTCATTTGAAAGAGATGTTAACTTTGAAGCTGAATGAGAATGCTGCCAACAGTGTTAGTTATTTCACTGCCAAGAAAGAGGTGAATGATCATGCTAGGACAATGTATTCATGCTTCCTCATTTAGCAATGGGATCAAAACAAATTCCATGTTTGGGGTCTGAATAAAAATTATCTTAAGATGTTCTTCAACTTAATATCTGAGGGTGGGATTAATTTCAGCAAATTTTAGGTGCCTAGAGTTCTCACATCTACATCTAAGATAGTCTTCTGGGCTCCTTTAATATCACTTATCTCATCATAAATGTTACTGTTCAAAGTAATTTATCCCCTGGGATTCCCTATTCCTTCCTACCAATGCTATGTAGGTGACCAGCTCTGATCACGTGTCCACAGCAGAGACAGTGACAAGGTACGCTAGAGGAATCCTTCACTGAAAGACTGCAATTAAAAACTTAGCTTTGTGCAACTGGAGATTTGCAGGGGGCAGAGGGCTTTTACAGTTAATGACTATCACTTTCTTTCACTTGCCTACCTTTAATAATAGCAGATATATGTTAACTACGTCCCACATAACAGCCTGTCAAGTCTCATCTACACTTCATTGAAGAAAAAAAAACAACTGAATTTAATTTGCAAGGGAGCCGGACCTGAGCCATAACCCATGCTCTAAGTGAACCTAAAAGAGGAAAATGTTAAGAGAAGTCTGGAACTGTTGTTTTAAATAAACATAGGAGTGGGAATCAGACCTGTTGCTTACCCTCAGCTTCACTAGTTAGACATTTAGGCTACACTGTTTCCCTCTCATTCTGCTCGCTTTGTCGCTTTTGAAAGGACAAAAATGAAAATTCTCTAGCTATTTGTGAAGTAGGAGGGAACCAATATCTTGACAACTAATATTTTAGGAAACTTTTACTGTAGGTATTACTAGATGCTAAACCTAAGGTTAGACACTCCCAAAGTTCCCCACAGTAAACAAGTAAAATCTGTACTTTTTATCTTTGAAAATGTGACTCACTTGCTTCAGCAGTGAGATGCAGTCCTGTACTTCATACAACTCAGCTGGAGCCTGGTCTGAAACATCAGTAGAACATCCTGTCTGGCTGAGAGATGCATAAACACTGCTTACTGAATGGGATTTAATCTAATGTTGATCTTCACGCAGTTGGTGATACCATATGTTTTTGTGTTTTAATGGTTATCCTGTTTATCTCATCTTTCTGACTTAAGGCCAAATCCTTCTGTTGAATAGGTGCATTATTAATCCTAGCTGAAAATTAAACAAAAAAAAGGCTTAATCATTAGGAGCATGCATTAGTCTAAGTGGTCACATAATTTTGTGTTAGCCTTATGTCCTGACTGTATAGTGCCTAGCTTTCTTGGGTTTGCATCTATTGTACCGCCTGTTGCAAACTTATGACAAAGTTAGATACTTTACTAAAGAACTTTTTTTTTCTGGACAATGTAGGCATACCCTTTTTCATTGATTCCAGTACAAATTCTAATCAGATCAACAGAAAAAGGAAGAATTAAACTCTCTGAACATCTGCTCTTCAAGCTTGGCATCCTATCTACCTCATCTCTGCAGAATACTACATATTTTGAAATGGTCTACAAATAAAATGATTTATGGAAAAAGCTATCTTGGTGTGTCACTAACAGCATACTTCAACTATATAGGTAAACTTTTTTAAAGTAGTTGGCAATGAAAACATTCCTTATGGTCGAAGAAAATGCTGCATGCAGGGGCTACTGAAGTATTTGTCTATTTTCAATAGCTTGTGAGAAAGCGAGTGAATATTTAATAGGGAGCTGGTCAGAATTTCAGATAGGGTTGCAGAAGATGCCATTTCCTGGTCTGTGGCTTTTGAAAGCCCACAAATGTCAGGGCAAATTCCTCCTTTAGCACTGGCATTTTATATATTTTATATATAGGCATAACATAAGTACCACCATAGCAGATGTCTGTCGCAAGCATTATGTCTTTTGTATGCAAAATTGCTGTTCGTTTGTTTTATCATCTGTAGGGTATTAAATAAAACATGTAAAATAGGTAAATTACTATAAACAGGAACAAATCTTAGACAAAACCAAGGTGTTTCTCACATCACGTTTCTCAGCTTATCCATTCCCTGTTGATTTTTTCACTTTCCTCTCTGTTCTGGTGTTGATTTTTTTTTTTTCCCTTGGTCATAACAACAATTTAGCTGAAATAGATACAGTTACCTGTATACAAGTCTGTAATCTCTTTATTTTCACTATTTTTATGGCAATTCTCTCATGTCTGTCTTCCTTCTTTTTCACTTTATTTTTTAACTATTTTTCTTGTGATCATCCAGGGCTCAAATAACAGAGCCACAAGGGTGGCTTTCCTTTTACATATCTTTCCAGGTTTAGTATTTTTTTATTGCAAATAGTTTTTTTTTAATTCTTCGATAGCAAGAATTTAAACGCCAGTGCTTTTATTGTGAATTATTTGGGTTACAAAAACTTCAGGAATCAAACTGAAGTTAAACCTGCCCGTATTCTGTTTGCAAAGTACACTTTCTATGGATGGTGGGGACTGAAAATTATCTGACTATGAAGAGTGAGCCTTTATTGTTCTTGCTCTTGGAAACTACCAGGAAAATAGCTGAGATCTCAAGAGACCTCTCTTGAAAGGGAAGAGACTTAGTTCTTGACAGAAGCAGAGTGTACCAAAGAGCAAGGAGGTACAAAGTTTCCTCAGATAGCTACTTAAGGCCTGTAAAGGAAGGCCCCTTGTGCCCTAATTTTTTGATAATATAAACCATTCTTTTTTTTTTTTTTTTAGTTTAGATAAATAGCAATAGGACAGTAAGGTACAGAATATTGAAGAAACATGCAGAATGGTTATAGCCATCAAATTTATAAAAATTGTATGTACTGAAGAATCAGATTTTGTGACTCTTCATTCCCAACAATGTGAGGAGAAAGGGAAAATAGTTGTTTCATTCTAATCAGGGGATAAGAAACACTTAACAACTGGAAAATAGAATCTATTTTAAAAAATGCCCAGAAGTAGAAGTTGCACACAATATGTTCACAATGGTTTTTTTCTAAAAAAACACATCCTTCATCTTAAAAAGCGGGGGGAGTCATTACAGCGTTTATGGGAAATAGGGAAATTAAACTGCTGTACCTAAATATTATATTGAAAAACATGCGGAGAAGGAATTAGTCTTGTGCTTAACTGAACACTGACCAAAACAGAAAAAAATACATGGTTCTTCCCTAAAGCTGATTTGACTATCTATCATAGAGTTCATAGCTCCCCATTCAGGAAGGTAGTTGAAGTAATCTGGGGAGTCTAACTGTTACAAACATATTTAAGTGCTTGCAGAACTGGGCCCATTCTGGTCAGTCATATTAAGATCCAATCTTGGATTTTGCCCTTGTTTATTCCTATGCAACCGAAAGTTTAATTAAGTTAATCATTGCTGGCAAAGGTAATGAAGATTGAATCTGGTTCCAAAAAAGGTTTGCTCTGTCACAACTGTTCAAAAATGTTATACTGTGGTGGGTGAAGCTTGATTTATTGTAAGAAATCTCAATAGATTTAGACAACAGCCTCTGGACAAAGACTTGCTGGAGAATGTGAAGTGTTAACTTTTGCGTGTTAAATTGCTTACTAAATATTCCGAGCATATTTAAGCTTATGATAGGCTTGGGATTTTTCATAAGCACTAAAACTTGTTCCTTGGGGGGAACAGATGTGTTTTTCAATGGTCGGCCAAAAGTTCTTGCTTTGACGATTATTATGTATTTCGTACAGCTATATTGTGTTTTGCTGTGGGCTTTTATTTTTTCCATATTCTACTGCTGTTGTATGCATATGTGTAGTATTTCTGTGTTTAACTTAGATGGGCATGGGTAACAATGGAGTATGCAGCAAGATTAGTGCATCTATAAAATGCACTTCATTATTATCATAAATGTATCTGTAAACTTTTTTAAAAAATTAATGTATTTTAAAACAAATTAGAGGACACTAAACATGCAAAATTAAAAATCCGAAGGTCAATTAATTCTAAAAGCCAGGCTGACACCCATTCAATGTGCATTATTACACAGGCTTTCATTACGTCATTATATGGTTTCCTTTCTTTAGCTACTACTTTTCATGTGGAGAATGACTGAGTCATTTGTGCTGGACGAGGCCTGGTCTTAAGAATCTGTGCTTTACTTTGGACTAAGTTTTGTTTTCCCATGCGGGCACTGGTAGGTAGGAGGGAGAAGGTGATTCAGGGTCAAAAAAGGAGGAAGAGGCTTTAACAGGCAGGCAAGGGAATGGGATGGCGCAACTGACACAGTAGTAGCAGCCTGGGTTCTGCGGGAAGGAATGGGGATAGCTTACTAATGCAAGAGCCCTTCAGGTCTCATGGGGAAGGACGCAGTATCCAGATTTCATCTGCTGATTTTCTTTCAAAGAAGCTCTTCTTCCTCATTAGGCCCAAACTGCTTAAAACATAAGTAGCTGCCAAACACAGGAACAGATGTGCAGTTGAGAGTTTGGAAGCAAGATCACCAGTCAGAAAGCTTGTCATTTAACACTCCTGACCTCAGTTTTCCCTATCCTCGCACTTTGCTGGCACTGGGGAGGAAAGGTCAAGAGTTGATGCCTCTGTGCAAGTGGGAAACATTTTATGAGGTGTGCAAGTGCAGTATTTTGTCTTCGTTAAAAAAAAAAAAAAAAAAAAAATAAGACAACCGGGGAGAAACGGCTTCACCACGCTCACCCCTGGCAAAGCTCTAAGGGTGGCCCGAGGGGAGGTGGAGAGCTGTCCCGGAGAGCAGCTCCCTGAGGACGGCGGATGCCCCGAGGGCCCTGGAGCGGGGTGGCTCCGTACCGGCCCTGGCAGCCCAGACCCCGGGACCGCCCCTAGGGAGGGACAGTGGGCGATGAAGAGCTCCCGGAGGCCAGCGAGCGCCGGGCAGGGCCGTGCAACGGCCGTGAGGGGAGAGCAACGGCTGTCAACGGGCACAGGCGGGGCTGGGGGGGAGAGGAGGCCCGGAGCCGCGCCCCTCCCTTACCGTTTTGGGGTGTTTTTTCTTCACTTGGTGGTTGTTAGCGAACCGCTGGGGAGGGAGATTCAAGCCTTCTCCCTCCGTCCGCGGGCAGCCGCAGCAGGACACCGCCGGGTGTGACTGCCCGGCCTCACGGGGAACCGCCGCGGCCCGGGAGCGGGGCCAGGGGGCTTGTTTACCGCTCTCCACCGTGCGCAGCGCGCGCTACCTGTGTGAGGAGACGCTCGCCTTCCCGCCCAGCGCGAGCGGCGGCCGTTAACTGTTGACTTCCAGCTGCGCGACGACAACCCCAACCCCCGGCCGTTCCCCTCCCCGGGGGGGCGGCGGCGGCGCGCGGGGCCGCGGCACGAGCGCTTATCATCGCCGCCGCTGACACGCCACCGCCCCGCCTCCACGGCTGAAGAGGCGGAGAAGGGGGGGGGGGGGAGTAGAGGAGCGTGGCTTCGCTCACCAGCTCCCCCCCCCCCCCCCGCCTTCCTCCCCTCAGCCAATCGGCGCGGAGGAAAGCCCTCGTGCCGCTGACGCCCCCACGGGAGCCCCCCTTTTAAAATAACGCGGCGGCGGCGGGTCACCCCTCGGCGCGCGGCGCGGTGGAAAGAGTGAGGGGGGGGGCAGGCGGGCGCGAGCGAGCGGCGGGGCGGCCTCGCGCGCGCAGACCGACCGACAGACCGACCGACCGACCGAGCGCCGCAGGATGCCTGCTGCTCCCCCGGTGAGGGGCTGAGGTGGGCGGGGGCCGAGAGGTCGCCGTGAGGAGGAGGAGGAAGAAGAAGAAGGCAGGAGCGGCTCCGTGACGCGGCTGAGGATGGCGCCGGTGAGCGAGCAGCCGGCGCCGCAGGGCGCGGGGGACCCCCCCCACGCCACCGCCCCTCTGCCCGGCCCGCCGGTGGCGGAGCCGCGGCGGGAGAACGGCGGCGAGTGGTGCCCCGGCAGCGGTAGCCCGGCCGCGCCGAGCGGCGAGAGCGGGGCCCAGCCCCGGGAGGCGCCGGAGGCCCCCGGGAGTGCGGTGGCCGAGCCCCCCGAGGGCGGTTGGGGCTGGGTGGTGATGCTGGCCGCCATGTGGTGCAACGGCGCCGTCTTCGGCATCCAGAACTCGTGCGGGGTCCTCTTCGTCTCCATGCTCCAGCTCTTCGGCGGCGGGGAGGACGACAAGCAGCTGACGTTCAAAACAGGTGAGGGGTGGCGAGGGAAAGGGGGTCGCGGGTGGCTTGCAGCCCCGTCCTGCCTCGGGCCTTCCCCACCCGGCTGTCAGTGTCCGAGACCCCCCTCGGGGCGCGGGGGAGGGCCGGGCCGGAGCCTCCCGCGCCGAGAACACGTGGGGCTGGGCTGAGGGACTGGGAAACTGTCCTTTCATTGAGGCGAAGAGACTTCTCTCTTCCCAGCGGGGGTCTGCGCTCCCAGCCGTGCCCCAGAGGCAGGGCTTGGGGTAGTAAGCTCCCGGGACATCGCGGGAGAAGCAGGTGTACTCTGACGCCTTCCACAGCAGTGTTTTTAGGCATCTGTCATCGTGCATTGTGGGGAAAAATGCATACTCCCGGTCCCAGAAAGTTTTATTCCCCTGCCCTCGTTAGCCTAATGATTAGTCTAAATGATTAATTAACAGTGGGGTATAGTGGCTTTCAAAATATGTCAAGAATGGGCTTAACAGTTCCCAAAACCAGCATTTTGATGTGCAGATTTACTGTCATAACCAATATCCCAAAACTCACCAGTAAAGTTAATGATGTTTACTAAACTGTAAAGACATAACAGTACTATCACAATCAAATCTTCACCCTGCCATTACTAATCTAAATCATTCTAGGCACACCAATATTAATGAATTCAAAGGTGAGCATATATTCTATTTTATTTTATGTAAGTTCTCTTTGAAAAGTGTCTTGTGCTTTGACACAGTTGAGGAAGTGCAGTAATAACAATTTGTAATAACAATTTTTAGTAACAATAATGAATTAATAATTATAATAATTATAGTAAATAACAGTAAAGTTGGTTTATTTAAAATGTAGCTTACACATTAAAATGAAATATTAAAAAAACAAACATTGTCTTTTATGTTTTTTTTCCTCACGAAAAAGAGGTGTTCTAGCTACATAGCCCTGCAGAGGTGTAGGCATTCTAGGAAACTTTCTTCGTACAGAGTTGTGTTACAGACCTTTAAAAGAATTTCAACATTTATGTTTTCCTTAACATAGGGATAAGTGGGCCTAAAGACAAAGAAGCTACTTTTCCTCCCCTCACTTAATAACAATATTTTTGTCTGAAGCAGAAACACCAGGGCAGGTGTTCAGACTGAAGAAAGAATGCTGGAAAGCTGTGGTGGAACATTAAGTGATGTGCTCTCGAGTGTTTGAACTGTTTGTGGTGGTGTACAATGTGTATTGCTCGGTGTTCTTGAGCTAGAAAGATGGGAAGCTATGTATGTCTACACATCAAGTGTGTCAGTGCCTGTTTCACAAAAGGGAAATGCACATCCAGAAGTAGGTGATGAGGCTCCTTAGCCTGTGTGGGAGAAGAATGAGGTTGTTCAGAGGAGGTGCTGTGCACATTCGCATACTGATCTGGGAGCTGCTGGCTAGTCAGAAATGCAGAAACGCAAGCGTGGTTGATACTCTGTTCCTGGTACAGAGGTGTAATCGCTTTTTCAGGGATCTGGTTCTCTAGTAATGATATCTCAAAATAGTCTTTTTGTACTTAAAAAAAAAAATATATATATAAATTGACTTTTAGGTAATAGTGCAGTAGTCAAAATAATCAACAAGAGGAGGATTGAAATTATTATCTCTTTCCTTCCAGAACAGCAATTGCACCACTGGTGTTTAAGCGAGGTGAGATTGCGGGTGTGCTCCACCCATGTTTTTGAAAGTTTGCCCAACTGCAGAAAGGAGTGGGGGAAAAAATGGAACCTGGCTTTAGAGCCTAGTTGTTTTGCATCCTGCTTAGAAGAGCAGGAAAAGTTCTGAGTCCTGGATGTGGATAGCACCTCCTGCATCACTTTTTTCTTTTTTCTTTTTCTTTTTTTTTAAAAAAAGAGCTACAGCTGCGTTTTGTTTTGCTGTCAGATGTGCTCTGGTTTGGATAATGCAGAAGGCACTCGTTTTACTTTTTTAAATCCACATGGGTTTAAGTTGGAGGAAATAGCATGAGACAGCTGCATTGACTTAGATGACTTGTGTGGATGTGAAGGAGGAGGACTGCAAATACAAAAGTGCCTCCTGTAAATAGCAGAACGGCAGATAAAAAGGTGTCCTTGCTTTTAATACCTGAAAGTACCCTAATGAGTCTGGGCACCATAAGGGCTAAGCAGCGGCTGTCAAACAGGACTTTTTTTCTTAATATTGAACTTCATCGCCTAGAAACTATTTCTGTGCTATTTTTTTATCTTGTTGAAGATAGGACCAAGAGTGAACTGAACTAAACAAATTTTGATACAATATTGCCATGAAGAGGAGCTACGATCAGAAATGGCAAATTGCACTTAGCATAGCTCTTATTGAATGCTGTTGGATTAGCTGGCATGCCGTAGAAAGAAAAAGAATGACTAATGTGATAAAGTCAGTATGTTTTCAGCATTAGAGAAAACCCTAGCCTGGTCATTCCCATGGTATTGATTATAGTACTTAATCTAGATAGTCTCTTGTGGTCAAACTGGTAGCACGTCAAAACTGACAATGGAAACTGAGTTTGAGTCATGTTTAGTGAATTTCAAAACTGGGATTTGTAATGAAAGTTTTCTTCCTGTGTGGTTTTGCCTTGGAACACAAAGTTAAATATTCTAGTCCTTCTGAAAAAATTATTTCTTTAAAATCTGAAATGTTGATTTTTGAGGCATGAATATTCTGGATAATCTCTCCTGGGACCCCAGGTGTCTGTGGAGTCTTGTAGTTGATCTGGAGTACCACAGAATTCAACAACTTTTAGTTACAAGATTATTTAGCTGTTGCCAGACACGTGTCTGTTGACAGAGGTTTTTGTGTGCCTGCTCTTTTGGGACCAGCCAGAAGTTGTCTCTTGCTTGGTGTTTTCCTCAAAAAGAGGAATTAAGTAGAGTATAGCATGTGCTATTTTTGTTATCTCTTAAAAACATTTTGTAATCTCTTAATAATGGATGCCTATGTAAGGCAAAATGTGAGGGAATTAAGTAATCATAGTATATGCTATTTTTGTTAGTAAATGGATGGGTATTTATCAGTATGAAAAGCAAAATGGGAGGAGGCAGACGGGAGTCAAGAAGTGACTCTGTCTTGCAGATAAGGAGTGGAAGGAACCAAAAATACAGGCAAACTAGCAAGGCTGCCTCTGAAATGCAGCTTCAGCTCTGGATAAATAAGATGAATAACTATAATTAACATTCTTGGAGGATTTAGGAGCATTAATGGAAAAACTTGTGCTGTGGGTTATAGAGGGTTCACAAATTTCTTCAAGGGGCATCTAATAATTCATATTTTGATGAAAAATCTTGAACAAAACTAGTATACAATATTTTGGTATTCGTATTGGTAAAAAGCTTGTTTCTTTGCTTACGTGGAGCACTATATAAGCATTTCCGTTGTTTCTTTGTGTAGCTGTTGTTTTTTTTTTGTTGTTCAAAAGCTAATTGATGCACAACTACAGAAGAGGAAAAGCCCACAACTTAAGTATAAAACTTCTAGAAAGATGTGCCTGAAGTCTCAGGAAACTACCCTGTTCATTGTTTATAGCTCATTGTGTTTGAGGAACAAGTTGAGTGGAAAAAACACAATGGCAATGAAATATGGGAGGCTCTCAGTCCTTGAAAACAGGGCAGACCTTGTAGGCCTCTAGGGTTCAAAGGCAAGTGTAGTTTGATTGTTCTTGAAGGGAAAGGATTGGGCCCCGGGGCCAGTCCGGGTTCTGGCAGGAGGAGTGCTAGGTTCCTCTCCCTATTGGCATGGGCACAGAGGGAAGTGGAGCACTGAGCCAGCCCCTGTGTTATCTTGGTTAGAGATCTGATGTGTGAGCCCCATTCAGTCCTGTGTTGTGCTCTTGTGATGGATGCCTCTACTATATAGGTTTTTGTGTGTGTATGTACACATACTTGTTTTCAAAAGGTGAATAAATACTAAGATATTAGTGTCAACAGAGGAAAAAACCCCTGTGTTTTATTTTAAAAAGGTAGATAAAAATACTAGTTCTACTAGCTCAATTACTCCTGTTTCTATGATTTCCAATGCTGGTTCTGTAACACCACTGGATTATTCTCTGTATGTTTGTTCATCATCACTTGTACAAATAGCCCTGCACAGTGAGTATATATTGTTATTACTGTCTGCATCCTCATGTTTGTTTGGTGTTAGGAAGTGTTAATAGAAGACAGTGCATCAGCTGGCCTGAACTGGTTATCCGTGTGCTTGTATGTATCTACCTTGGTTTTACTGTGTAAGGTGCAGCTGTTGGTGATGTATCTGGATATCAGAATGACTGGTAATTCATTGAGCTGGCTTAACACCATCAGCATCACTGGGACTCTCTGGGCTGGATTGCTGTGAGTCTGATAGGGCAGGGAAGAGAATTCTGCCTTTGCTGTCATATCCAGGTCATAGCTCAGATACTGTGAAAATGATGTTGGATGACTAGGGATCTACAATTGCTGAAAACAAGAGAACCACTACCCTATATGGTAACTTAATTTTGCTGAGCAGGGCTGGCTTTTTAATTTAACAGGACAGTTTGAAGTTGAAGGCTTTCCTTTACACTGTCCTTGAGTCTTTTGCTATCTTCCTGAGCTTTGCTTCAGAGATAAAACCACCATCAGCAGTTTTGTTATCATTCAAGACCTTGTTCTCTAACTGTCCTTCAGAACCACACTTTCATCTCTAATTCTGTGTGATGTGGCTTCCAGTAAATTGTGAAGTTTGGCAAGCTGGAACTATGTCTCATGGCTTATGAGAGAGCAGTTGACTACTTTTTTTTTTGTTTTCCTCTCTCTTTTTTAAGAAGAAATAAATCAAATTTGAAACATAGAAGTTATCAGAGCACACAACTGTACTTTGTGTGAGGTACACAGTAGCGTGCTTTCTTGTAACAGTTTTGTCGGTAAGGATTACATTGCAATGAATGATATAGTTCCATGAAAACTTGGACCAATGGATATTGGTGCTGCTGTAGTCGGCCTTCCTTCCCATGTTTGTGTGGCCATTGAAACCAGTGCAGGGAACCAGCAACAGGAGCAGATTGGCTGAAAAGTAACCTGATGTAAAAGTAACGATTCATTTTATTTGGCTGCAGCCATATTTTTGTATTTAGACCTGTCTTTGTGATTATAAATATGTATGTAAATGAAGACTCTGGAGTAGTTGAAATTATGACTGGGTCAAACTGGAAAGTTGAGGTTAGTTTCTTTAGTGTGCTGTCTCTCTTTAGGACAGAATAGTTAATAGCACTACTGTTTATGCATACCCACATGCACATATATCTTTATGCACCCAGCTCTGGAGCATTTCTCTTGTACTCTTGATAACTAGTTTGCAGATGATTAGCCTTGTGCTAGGTTGTTGTCTTGTGTTCTTTGTCTCGTTGGAATTCACATTGGTTAGATGTCTTCCTGTTCCAACTGCAGATTAACTTGCAACAAGTTGCTTAATTAGGGAGAATAATCTTCTTAATGTGTCTGAAAGCGAGTTACCAGTTTATTTTTGTGGGCTTCTTTAGAGGCAGTACTTTAATTTCACAGGGATGAAACAACCTTATAAAAATCTAAAGATGGCTGGCTATTGCCACCACTCTGCCTCAAATGCACTTATCTTGAGTTATGTGCTTTTGTGTGCTGCCTTTCAGACAAGACTAAATCCTCTAAAAATCTCCTTCAACCAAACCCAGCTAAAACCAGTTTTGCTGTACTTCATTCAAGAGGTAAGAAGTTGGATGAAAGCAAAATGTTACTGAATGTCCTACAGAGTAATTTGCTCACAGTGATGTGCTCTCGAGTAAATCATCAGTAAAGATGACGTTTTCTTAAAGCTGTTACATTGTTACAACACTTAAAAGCTAAATGTAGTTTAGTGCCTGCCTGTAGCTATACTAATCTAGTTACATGCATCAAAGTAATGAGACTTCTTTAACATGATGCTAAAATAGTTTAAAATGTCTTTTAAAAAATTGAAAGTGTTAAAATGAAACTTTATTTTGGCTTATTTTTTATTCATAAGAGAAATGGCTTGTTTGATGGTTCTTAAGATAGTGTTAAAATTGACTGTTTTCCAGTCTCATTCTTAAATGACAATTTCTAAAGGGTGTCTGTAAAATCTTTGTATTGAGTGCTCTCATTTCCAATCCAAGTAAGCAGCACTGTCATGTGGTTAGACTGTTCTGCAGATGGACGTAGACTCAAACTTAGTTTGATTTCCAAGTAGCAGAAGAAGTGCTTTTGCCATTCGTTTTGAAGATACTTTATCTAGATAGCTTCCTGCTTGCAGAAAAAGTGGTCTGGGACTGGTGTGTGTGTGTACTGTCATGCATTTGTCTCCTTATGGCTTTTTCTTGGATAAATCTTTGCAGTCTTAACAGTTTTGTTCCATGTGGAACACTTCATATTCTCAGTTAATACTATTTCTTTGTCATTGTTTCTGCTTCTATAACCTTCTGTAATATGGAGAAGAAAGGTACTGTGTGTCATATTCCAAATGACACACTGCTGGTTTATGGCATGACATGATGTACTATGATGACATTCTACTATCTAGTTTGCATTATTTACATAACAATGTTTTTGTTGATGATTTTTATTAGTACCTGCATTCAGTGGAATTTAGTTGACTTCACAGTTTTCCAGTGTGCATTGCTCCTTGCTTTTCCACTTTGTTTTGTTTAATTGGTCCTTGTAGTCTTCAATGTCTTCTTATTAATCCATTTTGGCTACCATTCCTTGAGGTTCCTCAAATCCCTTCCTGATTTTTGAGTTAGCCTAAATAACTGCTGTCTAAAGAGGAAGTTAGCAAAATGTATATATCTATTAATAGACCATCTTCTTAGACTTAGCAAGATATATTGGTGCTTAGTGCTGTTTGCCTATCCATAAAGATGATTTCATCTTTTAACTTAGTCTGCTTAACCGACAGAAGCTCAAAGTTTCCTGATAATATTGTGTGTCTCTCTTCTCATTATTTGATTTCTTTAGCCTCTTGAGAGGAGTGTTGTTAAGGGCCAACTGGAAGTTCAAATGTTATTGGTTTCTTCCTTTTATTCAGTTACTAGTTTTGCATGAAGAAATGTAGTAGACTGTTCTCCAACTATTATAGCATAATTTGTCTATTTATTCTTTTAGCCAGTTTGAGTTAATTCACTAATTACAGATAATAACAAAATGGCTAAGACTGTAGCCTCTCTGCTTGGAACAACTACAGCAGAGTTGTTCTAGAGCTCTACTAGAGCAGGCTGCTGAGGACCTTGCCCAGTTGCATTTTGACCATCTCCAAGGATGGAGACTTAGCAGCCTCTGTGGGTGACCAGTGCCAGTGTTTGACCACCCTCACAATAAAAAAAGATTTTTTTCTTGCATTAAATGGAATTTCCTGTATTTCACTTTGCGCCCATTGCTTCTTGTCCTTTCACTGAATACCACTGAGAAGTTTGGCTCAGCCTTTTTTTTTTTTTTAAACTTCATCTCCTTGGGTACTTATGCACACTTACAAGATTTCCCCCCCCAGCCTTTTCTTCTTGAGCCTAACCAATGCCACTGCTTTCAGCCTCTCATCGTAGTCAGATGGTCCAATGCCTTGATTGTCTTTGCAGCCCTTTGCTGGATTCACAGTAATAAGGAGACTACCTGCTCCTCTTTCACCATAGTTGAGGGTTCTGACTCTTGAAGCTTCAGGGTCTTGGAGAAGATCAAGTGAATCTGTTTCTTGCCATCTCCAATGCCATGCAGTGTGCTGCCCTCCTCCTACATTTCCTTCACTTGGTAGCACACACACTCTACCAGCACACACCTCCTGCAAGCAAGTAGTTTGGCTCCTACTGCCTCAGTGATGCATCTTCTCTCAGGAGCACTGTCTGGGTTGGAACCTATGGTGTGACAGGGACAGTTGCTCCACTGGGGTGGAGCTGGGGTCTGTGCCCTCTGGCACCACTACTGCTGAGCAAGTGTTTGCTCTTCTGATAAGAGCTGCTGGCCCTCTTTAATATGCTCTGCTGTTGGCTAGCTACTGTGCAAACTGCTGTGTCTGTCCATCTTGGCTGCGCTGTCGGAGCTGTGCTCTAGGCCATCCCCTTTCATAATGAAGGGTTCAACAGTCATGAAATTTAGTGTTTTCTAAATTTTTTATAGATATTATTCACTATTTGAAGAGCCACGTGCAGATAATCTTAACTGAGGAACTGAGTGTCAGTTCAAGTTTAGCTATAGAATTGTTATACTTTTGGAAACTAGTCTAATCTGTATTTAAATTCCTCATTTCTAGATTTATGGATTAATTTACTAATACTTATAAAACACTTGGAAATTGATATAAGTATTTGATCAGTCACATGAAAGCATCTTTAATTTGCTAAATATTAAGAAAATTTTGTAATTGGAACTCTTGATATTTTTTAGCCTTTTAAACAAAATATGTGTGTAAAACCAAAAAACCAACCAAACAAAAAACAACAAAGCAAACAATTCTTCAGTTTAGTTTTCAGAAATACCTATATAAATCTTAGTCTGTTTTTTAAGACAATTTTTTTCCAAATGTTTATGTAATGTAACACCAACATAAGGAAGAGAAAGGTTTGTTGGTCTGAATTGTGACTAAAAACTTTTAATAGAATCCTACACCTCAAAGATCGTGCTTTGAAATGAGAGGAACATTCATAAAATTCTAAGTTACATTGCTACGTGTTGCTAAGGAAAACAAGGATTTTCAATAAACATTGATCTATAATGCTTAGCAATTAATTGCCCAATTTGAAATTGCTTCTGCTCCATGAACTACAAGGAAGGAGATGTACTGATGACTTGCATCCAAGCTAACGTAGCACTGATAATATAACTGCTTTATTTTACAATACTTATTATGGCAGAAGGAATAATATAGGTTCTTTCATATATCTTCACAATTTTTTTAATCTTTTGCTTTGTGAACACACACAGTTAATGCAGCCTTAGTCTACTGCAGTTTAAACTTCAACCAATATGTACAGAAAGGATAATTCTATGAGAAAACATTCCCTTGTGATCTTACATTATCTGTTTTACTTCCAGAAATCTAATTTATTACAATAATAGCAGCTCTGTTTTATATCCTGCCGTTAATTTTCATGGGAACTGGGTAGGAATGACTTTTTCTAATAGCTAAGTTAGAGTAGCAGCCCTTTAGCAAGGATGGGACCAATTTAAAAAACATCAGTGTTAGTTCCCACACACAGGAAGGGATTACTGGGATGTTGAGCCTAGCCTCGTGCTGTTATCAGCAGCATGTCTATAATCCCATGGAACATGATCTCCCTTAGGTGGTGGGGTTGTATTTGGACTGCAAGTTGTAAAGCAACTTTCTTGTTGCCTTTTTGCTCGAATAAACAGAAGTAGTGAATTCTTTGGCTGTCTTCTGCAGTGTGCTTTGTTCGGTAGAGCTGTACTTTATGTATGTGTTCAAAGTACACCAGAATATTTTTTTTTCTTGCATTTTTTTAAGAACGTATATATGGGGAATAATAAGTGATTTAAAACATGCTAGCTATTAATTTAATTCCCTTAATCTCTAACCTTGTCCTCGTGCAAATGACTTGTGAAATGGGCAATAAGTATTGTCTTCTGGCTCACAGTCTAGGTTTTAGCCATTTTTTCGAGATGCTTCAATAATAAAGTTCCAAATAGAAAATGCATTACGTAGGTACCCCCAAAATCTTTCTAGTTCATTGTAAAAAAAGTATGTTGATACCATAGTTGGCAGATTTCTTAAAATACGTAATAATTTTAACTCTATTTTATCAATGCTGTAACTCTGAGCAAAGATAAAACACTATGGTAGAATGTCCTAAATAAATTGTCATCTTCAAGCTTTCTGCTTCTGCAGTCTAGAAGGAATGAACAGTCCTTTGTTTTGGAATAAAACACAACTATGATAGTTGCCACTTCAGCAATAGTGTTCTTGTGTAGAAGGTAAGAAAGCTGCTCTTTTGCAAAAGAAAAAAGAATACCTTTACAACACCGAAAAGGGATTGCTCTAAATAGAGAAGTCCTAGTTTGGGCTCTTAGTGTATTGCATTGAATGCTTTAAGAACCAAAGAATTAAAAAAGAAAAGAGAATGTTAGTATTCATTAAAAAGTGACCCTTAGTGAATGTTGAGATGGGCCATATCTTTGGAGACTTTCGTCTGTGCTGTCTCTGATATTGGCGCTCCAGAGCCCCCTGTTGTCCTTGAACTGACCGTTATGACTCTGTCCTGTTTATTTTCTATATCCAGACATGTACTATACAGATGTCACTCCTCTTAAGGAGTGGCTTAATTTCCCCTAGACTAGAGTCTGGGTGGCAGCTAAGCAGTACACAGAAGCAATAGCTGAAGAACAAGGACATTGGTGTAAAACAGAAACCAATTTGGTTTGCCCAAGGAGGCCTATATCTCCTGTCGAAAGAATCAGAAGTACTGGGTGTTCTTGGGCCACACAGCCAGGGCTTACTTGGGCAGTAAACCGATTCTGTGTTATAATTAAACATGCTGAAGAACATGCTGGAATTGGAATAATCTCAATGGGTTACGTAGGTGAGAGTGAAAGCCTACTTATTGTCAGTTTGCACCACGTTTAGTGCATACTATAGTAGTTTGAGTGGTTTGAACTGGTTGATATCAGCTGCTATATAATGCTGCTTATTTTTTTTTGAGAGAAAAGAAGGTGTGGTAATGGCCTTTTACCTAAAGATACTATTAACCTCAAAGCAAGTGGGATCGAAACTGAGAACCTGAACTATGGTGCATATTTTGGACCTGTGTCAGTGGATGTGTTATGGTTCAGAGTGACAGCCTTCTCAGAAAGTCAATGTAGTGTTGCTAGATAATATTTTTTCAAATCTTGTGTACAATTTATATGATGACTTTTGGGTTCTCCTTCAATTCATTTGTGAAAATACTGCTTGTGGCCCCTTGAGTTCATTGTTTTAAGTTGTCATGTGTGTGACAAAACTAAAAGTATGTACTTTAAAGAAAGCCTTTATGGCTTTGTCATATAAAAGTGAATTTGAAATTGCCCTTTGTTCCTCTATACCTTCGAGTCGTTTCCTAACTTTGAAATATTTATGTAGCTTAGGCTCTTCAAAACCCAACATTGCATTCCAAACTTGAAAGAAATTAGAACTCTCAGTTTATGATTTCTGACACTGCTAGGTGCAGGCAGTGATCTAGAAAATTAAATCAACAGTAGGAAGTTTTCTGGAAGCTTAAATAAAATGTGCAAGCTTGAGATGTATTTTCTAATCCTATCAGAGTAACCCCATTTTTTACAAATTGAAGCATGCAGCATTAACAGCTTTTTACACCTCTGTACATATCAAAGTCTTTTGTTCTTAATGCAGCAGTTTAATGAACATTTAGTTTCATGCAGTGAAATCACTGACCCCTGAAGGTGTCTGTGGGGGAATGGGGACAGAACTGGGTAGCTTAGTGGGAAGGCTGAAGTAGAACTGCACAAAATCGGTATGGACAATGTTACTCTCCGTACGCACAGTCAGAAGTTTGGTCAGCTCTGGTGTTCTAGGTTTTTATTGTTTTTTTTTTTTCCTAATATTAGGCAAAGAAAATAGTATGTTGTGTGCAATTCATGCTACTTAAGAGTTGTACAACTGAGTTGCCTATGTAAGTATTTTCAAGAAACATGACAAAATGCTTTTGTAAGCTCCTAATCTCAAATAGTGTTAATCCTGAAATGAACACTCTTCAGTGCATTTGTTTTTCAGACAGTATTAATCTCTTGTACATGTGTTATAATACATTTAATTTACTATTAATGTATGTTATATGATACAACTTCAGACTCTACATCAAGGTCTATGACAAAACAACTGTATACTGTACTTTTTTAACTGAACATGTGTTATTTCAGCAATTGGTCAAAATATTTTAAAATAATTTATCTGTATTTACTAAGGATAATTGTGTTGGGAAAATACAGGTAGGGACAGGCATATACCCTACAAACCACTGTGATCCTTGTTCTTTGGGATACAGTCATAGCTGCCTCTGAGCAACTGAGATTTCTTTCCTGTTTTGTGAGGTATCCCACCTACCAGTCTTCTAGGTGTGTATTTTCCTGATCAGGGTAGATAAGTGTGATGCTATAAAGAGTAAATTTAAAAGCTAGATGAAAAATTGTATTGTGTCTTTAAGGCTGCCCATAAAAGCCCATAAACCCTCCAACTAGAGGAGGGGGAGAGGTTGCCCTGTAACAACCACAGTATCTTGTATACACCTTATCTGTTTCCTAACAAGCTATAGACCTCACTGCCTACTCCTTTTTTAGCAAAGGCAGTGCATCTGCTCTGTAATGCAGGGTCCTCCATTAGTTTATAAGCTCTACCTTTTCTTAACTTCAAATTTCCTGATAGAAGAATCATAAGAGCCATAAACTGTTTTTTTTCACAGGCTCCCCGCGCTGTTGTCACCAGAACTAGCCCGTGTCTCTGTGCACAGCTCAGAGCTTGGGAGTGTGATCAATTAATTTTAATGTAGTCTTTCCACTAAGTGTGAAGCTGTGTAATTAATAAAATTCCTCGCTTTCTTGAATAAGTGCCTGTAGTGGCCAACCTTTTAGTGAAGTGTTGAGTGTAGCTTTGTATAATATAAAGACATTGAGGAATGGGATTAAGGGTTTGTGATCGGAGGAGTGTGTGGATGTTTGGTGGGAACCTAAGAGGAGGTTAGAGAATGGCTTAGCAGCATTTACACAAAGGCAGTTAAAATTAGGGGAATTTAGGACTAGTGCAAATGCAGCGGAAGGAGAGAAGGAGCATCCATGAGTTGTTAGGGCTGGTGAAGAAGAGATCAGAGGTAAAATCAATCTGCTCATTTTAAAGGTAGGACATGTCTTGTTAAGCCACCCTCTGAGAATGCTGCATCCACTCAGATCTATTTGCTTGATTATGTGAGCTCTGGTCTTCCAAATTGACTTGTACTGCTTCTGATTACAGTTATACTTTGCTGTTGGCATTGTCATTTTTTAATCTTTACTTTAGCTACTTTCTCCATTTTTTGTGAAGTAATTTCATAATTGTGATGCCTTTTTCTACAAGCAATTGGTTTAGCTTAGACAGGCACAAGTCCTTTGAAATTCTCTAAGTAATGAATTTCAGTTTAGTAAGACAAGGATATCACAAATATTTTGTGAAGGAAAACAGTACCGTAGGATTTTAGAGCTAGTCTGTTCATATGCTTGTCTCCAATTTAAGGAATATCAGTTTGGAAGTATTATAGCTGCATTTTGCCCTCAGTAGTTATTTCTGGCATGTGCTAAAATCATAAATAGGTAAACTATATATAGTAGTTCCCCTCCTTGCCTTTCTTTTTCCTGTTTTTATCTGGGTCACTATGGGACTGTTGAAGTAAATGTGATGGTTGGAGGGGTTTGTGTTCTGAAAGGAATGATATATACTCAGGTGCAATGCAGCCTTCCTAAATGGCACCAGTGACAATCATTCAGTGATGTTTGGCATCACACTGGACCAATAGTGTGCATTTTGCTTTTATTGGTGTTTTTTAGAGTCATAGAATCGTAGAATGTGTTGGGTTGGAAGGGTCCTTTAAAGGTCACCTAGTCCAACCCCCCTGCAGTAAGCAGGGGCATCTTCAACTAGATCAGGTTGCTCAGAGCCTCATCAAGCCTGGCCATGAATGTCTCCAGGAATGGGGCCTCCACCACCTCTCTGGGCAGCCTGTTCCAGTGTCAAAAAGTGTTTTCATTTGCCTTTCTCTGCTTGTCTGTTTTGCTGTACTGGAGTGTTGGGTGACATGGGTGCTTTCAGCCAGTGATGCAAAATATACAAGAGTGATGTCACATCAGGAGAGAACTGGAAAGGTATAGGATTTAACTTGTAGATTAGAGTGGATAGAGATACAGTCCATAGTTTCAGTGGAATCTGGAGAGTTACTCAGCTGGCCAGATGCAGGCTTCAACTTCAGGGTGGGCTGAAACTGCAGTTTAACCTGGCTGTGCTGACTAGATCTCCACTGACTCTAGTAGCAGCTTTGACTGCTCACACTGACATCTACACTTGGGTGCTTTAATGTGGAAGTTGAATGCAACTCCAGGTGTCTTGTATTGACCCTGGGTGTTTCGTTTTTCTTTTTTGTAGGCACAACAAAAAATAGTAATACACTTGCGAGTACATGCTACATCTGTGCTGTCCTTGCTCTGACTAACAGTATCCATGCTCCGCCCTGCACACCAGTGCCTGCTAGTTAGAGATCACATTTACAAACGCAAATCTTTAGTGGTTTTATTGTCAAAGTTATCTTCCCTTTTAAAGGTTTATCAGAGCCTGATAAAGATCAGTACAGAAAACAATGCCCCATAGAAGTGTTTGATGCTCTGGTGCTTTATGTAGTTACTAATTTAGCTGTATTTGCTGAACTGTCTTCCATGTGATGTTCTATGAGCTTCAATTTCTATTTGCTCTAGAACTTAGTTCATGTGCATATGGAAAACAGGCTGATGCCAAGTTTGTGGCTAATGCTTTTGTATGATTCTGTTCCTCAGAAGGAAAGGCAAATTCATCCTGTTGTGGAATGCTTAAATTAATTTATATAGCTCTCAACAGTTAGACTGTAATGTAGGTGCTGCATTATTTTCACCTATTTCCAAATATGAGGCAACTTCTCAAGGCATGATTGTGGCCAGTGGTTTGTTGATGTACAAAGTTAAGCTACATGGAAGAGGAAAAAATAATCAATGTGAATACATCAAGAAAGATGAAGTAGTTTACCAGTCAACATTGGTAGGCTTCTAAAGAGTGTTCTCAGAGGCATGATATAGTGATTGATTTTGTTTTTTAATTTTTGGGGGGTTTTGGTTTGTTGTTTTTTTTTTTGCCTCTCTGTTTCCAGTTTTGATCTTGGCAGGATTACAGTGCCCCTGGCATATACAGAGGCCAGACAGTGCCAATCAGTTATGTCCTGCCTCTGGGAGACGGAATTCATGCTGAGCCCCACATTTGGTAGGAGCTGGAAACTGAAAATTGCTTTCTCTCTGAAGCAGTGTGTTGCTTCTCTGAAAGTTGTCATGGCAGGATGTAATGCTTTGCCAAAGTATCCGGGAGATGCCAGTTGGTACCTGCCAGTCAGCTATTTTTTTTTTTTTTTAATTTTAAAGTGTTGGCTGGGCTAATGTGCTATTTGAGACTTTTGATCATGTGTTAATTATATCTCATGAAGATGACCAACTCTTGTAGAAAAAGTTTGGAGTCTTTTTTAGGAGGAAACTGTCTAATTGGCTGATTAGGATTTAGCTGGATATAGGCAAATATAAGTAGAAGCATCTGGTAATGTTTTCTTATTCTAAGGAGAACACTTAAAACATTGTAGCAAATATAACTTGAAAGTATTTAGCTATAATATGGAACTTGTAGATACTTTTGGGTTATGCTGGTATTACAGGTTAGATAAAACAACAACTGAAAAAACAAATCTGAAAGCCTAGACATTATATATGCCGATCTCTTGATGTAAAAAGTTCTGATTATGTTCACACTGGCACTCACTTTTACATACTCTGAATATACTATATTAATATGTTTGTATTTTGTTTTTATCAATTATTTAACTTGAGCATTCTACTTTTTTTGTTCTGTAATGCTTTCAGTTTCTCTGAAAATAGACCAGTTGCTATGAAAATAGGCTGTTGGAATAGCATGCTGCCTGGTTTTGGCTTAAACAGGTGTAGGCAACCAGTGGCATTCCCGAAGTTCTGCATGCAAATCAAGGGCTGCTTCTTTTTTTAACACTTATTTTCTGTGTATGGGCAGCATTTGGAAAGGTCAGTGCTGTCCTATTAGAAAATGGCTTGAGAAGCATTTCATTTTTTTTTCTGAAATTGTTCCTCCTTCCCCTTAAGTAAGAATGTTATCTAGACAATTCATCTCAAGATTTTGTTTTGTTGTTGTTGATCTTCAGCAGCAAGCTGTAAGGTCTCTGGCTTCCTGTATGTATCAGCTCTCAATACTTTACTGATGCAAACTGCCAATATGAAGTACTGGTTTCTACGGTTTCTGTAGCTGAGTTGTTTGCAACTGTTTGCTTTTCCGAGCTCTCAAACAAGAGAAGAAATGCAGAAAAATGGAATTACTCTTTTGTTGTTTTACTAGTTTTGCTATTATTACATTTACTTGTACATTCCTCATATTAAATGAGGTAGAATGGTCTCCATTTTCAATTGGAAAGAGGGAAAGGTAAAAGTAATACTTAATCCAATGAATGTATTTTCCTGCTCTGATTCATTGTGATGACTTTGAGCATCTGGTAGTAACTGAGCATGAGCTGCTTAAAGTCACAGAAACCCAATCCCTATTATTTCTGCTCATTGAAGGGAATAAATGAATTACTGGACACTAATCTTTGGATAATTGCTTGCTGAGCAGGAGATCTTAGCTCTTAAAGAAATTAGTTTTGTAAGTTTATAGAACTGTCAGAACTAGTGAACTATTTAAAAAGGTTAACCATAAGTGAACAGAAGCTGAACTTCCAGGTTTTTATTCATAACTATTGCAGTCGAACCTTGCAGTATATGTAGTATGTGGAGATAGATATTGTCTTTCCCCTTAATGAGTTTTAGTATAATTTATCAACCAAAGTTTAAACTGAAGACTAAAATTTGTGTCAATGTTTCTGGCAGTACAGAGACAAGTACAGGAACAAGATTAAATATGTATTGCTGGTTTGAATGACCAAACCATTTTGGGTTTGGAGTAACTCTTATTTTGGGTTGTTTTTCTAATTTGGACATAGCGGAAGGCATATGCTTTTTAGCTTTAGACAGTCTACCCTGTGACGCTATGTCATGCGTATAATTTTCCTGATTCTCCTTTATTTGACATAATTTTGGCAGGTTAGCTTTCAAAATCCTTTTTGTTCTTGATAACTGTGTGGACTTGTGATTTATGTCTTTAGGGTATTTGTACTTGGAAGTCATGCTCCTTGTCACTGGTGGTCGTCACTCCTTTGCCTTTGGAGAGCAGCCTGAAAGAGGGTGTTAGGAGTCATTATTCATACTCCTACTCAGTAGCCTTAGGCCACCCTTACTGCTTTGACCTCATTGGAGTCTTTTACTTTGTGTAGGAGCAGACTTCCTCCCACACACACATCTGGAAACATTCAGAGCCCCAAAATAATTAGATAGGCAAGCCTCAAATCCACCTAAGAATTGTATTCTGGTAGAGTAAATGCCTGTTAATTTATTTTAAACGTCTTATAATTGCAGGACAACTAAGGGGTAATTTAAGTTGTTCCTGAGTCTTTCTGACCTGATAGGTACTTTCTGTCTCTGTAGATCGTTGGTATGTGTTTTTTGAGGCTATATCTGTATTTGCTTCTGTCAAATTTCTATTCTGCACCTGGTCTTTGCAAATTACAGGATATATTTCTTCTGATTCTCTTACATTGTATATTACGATGTTTATTACATTACATTTTTTTATCAAAATTCCACAGGGATTCTGGCAAAGGGATAACAATAGCCTGGTTAACTCAGAATAAATACTCTGATTGAAAGTAGTTGTTCCTTGCAGTATGTTTCTGCCTGTCAATGAGAACTGGACTTCTTTCCTGTAGACAGTCTTTTCATTGTGGAATCTCCGCTTGAAACTTCCTCAATTTAAAGTAGGCTTTATTTAATCTCCTTCCATTTATTTTAATTACTGTCAAAATATCAGGATATAGCAGACTTGCCATATAAGGACACCATTATTCATATTCTGTAAGGACAAAGTGATTTCAGTAAGTTATGCTTGACTTCTATTTAGAGTTGTCACAGAATTTCATGTTAATACTGCCATAAATTTGTCTTCAGAATGCCATTTTAAATAATAGTGGGGAAAAAACATTGAATCTTCAGACCGCCTGGTTAAATTTTGTTTGTGCATCAAGAGGTCAAATGCTTCTGTACCCTTAAGAACTAAGGTGATATCCTGCACAATCTTAAATACATTCTAGTTAGAGATATACCATTAGTTTTGGAGGTAGGTATGGCTATGCTTTTGAAACCACTTTTCCTTAGACCTAGACATGGTCAGAGAGCCTCAGTTAAGTGGTTTTGTTCTACAGCACACTAAGAAAGAGGAGGTGTGTATATGTGTATTTTCCTCTCCAGGGATGTATTATAGCAAGCACTTGTACTACCTACCCCGGGAGGAAAGAGTGCTAAAAGCTCCACATAACTCCCAAACGCTATTGGGAATACTCACAGTGAGCAGGGGGAGCAGGAGGAGAGTGGGCAGGGAGGTTTCAGGGCGCTGCCCAACAGTCAACATTCAGACACCCATGGGTTGGTAACAGTACCGACTACATGTATGTAGTGTCACAGATACTTGCTGCAAATACATAATGTTTTGTTCTTAACACACAAACAGAAAACAGCATTTCCTTTTGCACACAGGAACTTCTGTTTCTGAATGCACGCACATAAAAATTTTTAGGAAAGTATAAAAGCAGAATCAAACACAGCCTGCTGTTTTCAGATTTTTCTGCCATGACACAGCTCCAGCGTTTGGATTGTAAAACCTGTATACAGTGGAAATATGTTAATGAAGGGGAAAAGGTCAGTAGTATTATATGTGTTTGTCATTACAGATCTGAATTTTTATATTAATATTTATTAGAGTAATAAAAATTAAATTTATTCAAAACTTATTTGAATAGGCTGATATAAAATGCAGTGGTATGTGATTTCAGATTTATGGGTCTTCTGTACCATGCATATGCAGTTGTTGTGCAAACCAGAAAATGGCTTATTCTTGGCATTTTTCAGTAGTTGGGGGTGTTGCACTGTGCATAGCTTATCATAAGCAGTGCAAATGGAGCATGTTACTTTTTTCCCAATGTTGTCCTTGAGTTTGTAAGTACTTTAGTGTTTGCTTTCCTGGGACTACTGCTAATAGAAACTTACTTAATTTGATATTTTCTAATGTCTTTTTATTGCTATTTTGAAGTTAATTAGAATTGCTTTATACCTTTCTTCAACACTTGAAATTTTGCTCTAAACCCAGATAGCTCAACTTCTGAATTTTACAAAAAAGTTAGTGTATGCAAAAGAATCTATACATATATATATAGAATTTAAGCATTAGGCATGTTTTAGTTTAATAAAAAGAAATGCTTATGTGGTAGACTAGAGCATTTGTTCAGCACCATAGTGTAAATGTAGATGTAGGTCCTGAAACTGCAAATGTTGATACAAACCAACTACTTAAATTATCAGATTGCACAACAGTTTCCAAATGAGACTGTAAACATGATGTGCAGTATAAATGACCATTATTCCTGCTGATGCTTGGCTTCACTTTCCAAGTTCTTTTTCTAGCTAGTAAGGTAAAGTTTTATGGGGTCCATATACTCCTTGAACAGTTTATTTTGATTCATCTTTACCATGATTCTCTTAACTTTCCAGTGATGTAGCTGATGGATGTTTTGTCTTGACTGTTAACAGGTTCTACGTTTTTTCTGCGTGACTTTAGGGATAAGGAAATCTATTAAATTTAAAAATCAAAACTTCTTATACATTCTTATTAACTTCTTATAGCTGTTAATGTTACTAATAAACCAATGCTAATTCTGTTAACTGTTTTGGATTACTACGTGAGACAGAAGTTGGATTCCTTAGAACATCCATTCACGTGCTCTCAGGCTTCCAAGTCCCTAGGTGTTAAAATGCTTGACACAGTTTGTTCTCATCCAGACTTGAACTTTTGAATGCAAACTGAGAACATGGCATCATAAGCAGCAGTGGTAGCTTTTATTTTGTACACAAATGGTTGCATACATGCCTGACCATGTGATTTACTGCTTTTTTTAATGGGATTTGAATTGTTGTGACTAATGAGTGGTTAAATTGTGTCAGTGTGCTCAGTGGCATGACTATGGTTGAGAAAACAAACAATCTTTTTGTTAAACCTGATCATAAAGCTTTTTGAACAATTGTGTTCAACTTTTTGTCTTTTTAAAGTAGGATCTTCAGTGGCATGATAACCCTTCCAAAGGGAATCAGGAGCTGCTGACAGAAATACGTAAACTGTGTAATTTTCTGGCAGAAATTTGATAATTAAAATTGATGTTTTATTTACAGTTATCACTTTGAGCCACTGGGAACAAACCTCTAGGGTAAACTAATAAATGTTTCACTTAACAATAACCATATTTTTTGGTTGTATCTTCTTATTTGTATTTGGTAGCTATGGAGAAGAGAATCTCATTGCATAAAAACATTCCAAAACCTCAATTTATAATGCTGTGCTTGCATGGACCCTCCTATTAATTCCAAGAAAGATCTATGACCTTTCTTTAAAAGTGTCCTGGCAGTAGATTTTAGAGGAAATAGCTCTGCTTGCAAAACTCTTCTAGCTGTGATATCTGTATTCATAGCATCATAGAATAATTAAGGCTGGATAGAATCTCTGGAGACCCTCTTGTTCAATCCCCTTTTTCAGAGCAAGTTCAGACAGATCAAATTACTCAGGTCTAGTCGAGTTTGGATAGAGTCTACTATTGCTCTGGGTAATGCATTCCAATGTTTGACCACCCTCATGGTGAAAAATCCCATGCTCCATCTTGTCTTCAGCTTCTTGTGCTATAGCTGTGCACCTTTGAGCAGTGTGATTCTGTTTTCTCTGTCTTTTAGGTAGTTTTACACAGCAATAAGACCTGCACTGCTCCTGCCCCCAACCCTTTTCTTAAGGATGAACAAACCCAGTTCTCCCAGTCTTTCCTTCTATATTCAGTGTCCCAGCCCTCAATCATCTTGGTGGCCTTCTCCCGCACTTGCTCCAATATGTCAGTGTCTGTGTCCTGTTCTGGGGAGCAGAAAACAGTGCAGCTCCCAATACAGCCTTATGAAAGTGGAATGCTAATATCCCTCGGCCTGCTGGCAACGCTCCTACGAATGCAACCTGGAACACAGTTTTTGTTGCCGGAGGGCACACTGACTCAGTTTTAGCTTGTGTCCATGAAGTCCCCCATGTCCCGTTCTGCAAATCTACTTTTTAAGCAATGGACCTGCAGCCTGTACTGGTTCCTGTTGTTTTTCATCGCAGGTACAGAACTTTACATCTGCCTTTGAATTCCTTCTTGTTCTTGTTCACCCATTTCTCAGCACGTTGAGCTACCTACACATAGCAGCCCCGTCCTTCAGCATCTCAGTCACTCCCTCCAATGTGGTATTGTCCAGACTTGGTGCATGTGAAGTCTGCTTAATGAAAGATACTTTATGTATTATTGCATGACTGTGTATCAAACAGAATTACACAAAAAGAATTGGTCATGCTTCAAATTGATCTAAGCTAGTGTTCTGTATCCAATACTAGTAATTGATGCTTTAAAAGTAGTCCTTCCTGCTATATACCTTCTTCCCTTTGGCCAGTCAGTGATTTTTGGACTTTGAGAGACAGAGAAGCCCACCCTATATCAATTGCTTTTTTCAAAGTCAGTTAATACCTGTGGACTTCATAATGCTGACTTGTAGAGGGTGCACAGTTGAATTTATTTTCTTAACGTAATTCCCACTTCCTTGTGTTCTAAAGGTTCTTTCTGATAACTTTGAGAGTCCCACCCCACTTTTGTTTTATGAGAAATCAAAAAAACCCACCAGCCTCTCCCTCTTATCATCCATATATATTCTCTCTAAAAACAAACAAAACACACACACAAAAAAAAAACCCCAATCCCAAACCAAACCCACCCTCAAAAAACCAACCAAACAAAACCCTGAGTTCAGCTCTAAGAGCAGTTTTGTCACTTCAGCCCTTCTCCCTTTTCCAGGTTAATATTACCAAAGAACGAGGGCACTCAACATACATTCTTTCTGGATGTTGCTGGTAATTGCTCCTGTATGTTAGTCTGACCCCTTCTTGTTTCTTTTAGGCAGTTTATTCAAACCTCCGAGGGCTTTTTCCTCTTGTCCAATGGAAACTTTGTTTTTCTAAGAATCTTTTGTTATGGATGAACCTTTTGTTGAAAGCTGTAAGAAGTTCTAGGCAATTAACATTAGACTTATTTAGAATGGCATGTTTACTTTAGCATTATCCAGATAATTCTCAATAAGCGATTTTATCTAAACACTGTTTTTTTTAAAACCTTTTTATTCAAAAGATGTTTAATCACATGATTCATGATTGCTTGATGAATGATAAGTATTTAAAGCTGCTTTTAGGTATGCAAAAGCTCATGATATTCAGCTACTTTGAAGAAGAGGCCTTGTATCAGAGGAGGTGACTGCTTCATTATGGTGAAGAAATACTCCACTTTTTAGTGCTTTCTAGAATAAAATTTAGATGCGGCGCGGGGGGGGGGAAGAACCCTGGAAAAAAAAAGAAAAAAGAAAAAAAACCTTGTAAAAGAGTAAGATAACGCTCGCTTTTTCTTAAGTTTTATTCTAGTTCCTTAAAATGCAGAAAACATACTTAAAAATACTATTTCTCAAATTTACTGAAGTGCCTTTGTTCATCTAGAGGATTAGTTTTTAAAACAATTCCTAGTTGTATCTCTGGTGTGTAGAAATGCTGTGGTTTTTTCTCAAACAAGAATAAAAAGTTTTTTCCTATCCCCCTCTTTTTTTTTTTTTAAATAATGCTTTTATTGTATCTGTCTATATTAAAACTATGAAAAAGTAAGTGTTCTTCATGAAGCTCTTACCAGCCTGCAGCTAGAAGGACATTTAGTTCTGATTTTCAGGAAACATTTTATTTATGGTCACCAATATTGAAGCATTATACCATCATCTGTTTGCTTTGGCAGGATTATGTGAAGATATTCTTTGTCTGGGGGTGAAGGGTAAGGGAGAAAGATACTCTCATGTTGTCTTCCTTGCAGGATTTTTAAGAGCAGGAATGACCCTGTTTGACAGTAGCCATCTTGAGTATGAGAAACTTGACTGAATTTGACTTCTGTCTTTCAAGGGGTTGTCACTAGCTGCATTTACCAAAGGGATATAAATGCTCATAAACGTTGCTGGTTTGAGTCTTTATTTTCAAGCTTCTGTAACTTCCCATATGAAGTCTGTAATATTATTAAGAGTAAACTGGTTGTAGAACTACCAGAATCCTTTGTTTTCATTAGTGGATATGTTAGTAAGGATTTTTTTTTAAATTGAGTCACATCAGAGCTCCTGAAAGTAAAAGCATTGCCTCAAGCTAAGCATGGTTTTGGCAGGAGCTATGCAAACTTCTTTGTGTAGTTTTTGCCAAAGAACCTCATTCTTGACCTGAAATATCCCTGCTGTTTCCAGCTGTGAGCTTCATGAACAAACACTATGAATTTTGACAAGCTGATCATTATTCACGCAGAATAATTTATTAGATCAAATTCTTGTCCTAATTAGTTTCCCTTTGTTTTTTTAACAAGCTTTACTTTGTTTTTGTTTTCACTTGTTTTCTAACAAGTCTTACTTTTTGCCAGTTTCGTTGGGTTGAGTAGGTAATTTTAAGAAATGACTGAAGGATGCAAGTGACATGTGATGTTACATTGTCCAGCTTAAAAGGAAAGCACCACATGTAAGATACTGTCTAGGAAAATACTACCGATGCATGGGGCCACAACAACCCCATGTATCGCTACAGGCTTGGGGAAGTGTGGCTGGAGAGCTGCCTGGCAGAAAAGGACCTGGGGGTTCTAATTGACAAGCGGCTGAACATGAGCCAGCAGTGTGCCCAGGTGGCCAAGAAAGCCAATGGCATCCTGGCTTGTATTAGAAATAGTGAGACCAGCAGAAGCAGGGAGGTGATTGTCCCCCTGTACTCAACACTGGTGAGGCCACACCTTGAGTATTGTGTCCAGCTCTGGGCACCTCAATAGGAGAGAGATTGAGGTGCTGGAGCGAGTGCAGAGGAGGGCAACGAAGCTGGTGAAGGGCCTGGAGAATAAATCTTACGAGGAGCGATTGAAGGAGCTGGGACTGTTTAGTTTGAGGAAGAGGAGGAGGCTGAGAGGAGACCTCATCACTCTCTACAACTACTTGAAAGGACATTGTAGAGAGGTTGGTGCTGGTCTCTTCTCACAGGTAACTAGTGATAGAACAAGAGGGAATGGGTTCAAGCTGCAGCAGGGTAGGTTTAGGCTGGACATTAGGAAAAAATTCTTCACAGAAAGAGTGGTCAGACACTGGAATAGGCTGCCCAGGGAGGTGGTGGAGTCACCATCCCTGAATGTGTTTGAGAGTCGTTTAGATGTGGTGTTAGGGGATATGGTGCAGGGGAGAACTTTGTAGAGTGGAGTTGATGGTTGGACTCGATGATCCCAAGGGTCTTTTCCAACCTAAATGGTTCTATGATTCTAAAATGCAGCATGATTGTATTAGTATATGGAATTGTCTGAATTGGTCTTTAAATTATGAGGTTCATAAGCTAGGAATACCCAGGGAGGGAATTAATTGAATTGGAGCTATAGAAGAATGCTGAATTGGGAGTGTTTTGACATTTAAACTTCTGTATATTTTTTTTTCCCCAATAAATTAGTGTTACCTGCTGTTTAGGAAAGCAGGAATTTCACCTGCAACCAAATCTTCCCCCCAGTCAAATAGTGGGAGATGTTGACTCAGACATAAAATGGTCCGCACTAAGGCAGTATGATTCCTTAATGTCTGGATTATATTTAGATGGATGTTGTGGTCTGTTCCCTTGGTTGCTATAGTTTCATTTTTTTCTCCTCTTACCCGTCCCATTTGTCCCCCTCCATTTGCATGATGAATAATGTACCAAAGCTCATTGTGAGGAACGTGATTTTTAATTAAAAAAACCCCAACCCAAAAACCCACACCAAAAACCAACCAAACAGCCCCCCAATGCACACACTTCTATTCACTCATGAGCATTGAGACATACGTATCCAAGTAGTCTGTCAAGTAACCAGACCGCACAGATGAGTGTGTCAAAGTGGCCTTGCTAGAAATCCTCCCAATGAAATGAGGGATGACAGATTCCTGCTATCATATCCTCACATCTTCTGGGTTCTTCTTAGGTCAGAAGCTGTGTGCTGAATTTGGATGTGACTTTTGTGCCTTGTAGGAGCTGACAGTGATGAGGATCTCTTCATCCTGTTCCACCTCTGAGTCATTAGGATTTGCTCAGTCTTTTGTCTCCCTATCTTAGCTGTCTTACAACTTAAGTTCTGTTATCTTCCCACCACTATCTCTTAACGACTGAAGTCTATAGTTTGCCCCTTGTTTTAGTGTAAATCTAGTCCTTGTTTTACTGACTTGGGTATTTTGAGAAGCTGGTGTGTATTTGTACCGTGATCTTTGATCTGCTTATCTAGGTGTCATCAACACATGCTGTTCTTAAGGCCTTTCTTCTGCTCTGCCATTTTCTGGTGTTTCCACACCCAGTCATTCCCATTCATTGCCCAATCATAACAGTCTTAATGTTTCTTTTACAGTGTCTCTATGCTTGTACAGAAAATGAACACCTGTCTCTATTTCATGCTTGCAGTTCCTAATCTGTTAACTACCTCTTAAACCACCAAAATATGTTTATTAGACCTATTGTCTGAATTGCTCAGAATACCCATTCTTTGTTTATTAACAAAACTTCTGCTTATGTGGGGCTCTAGCTTGTTTGTTACAATCTTTTTTTGTTCCTGTCCTGTCATCCAAGAAATCTTTCTAGACTTCCTTCTTCCCCTTTTCTTGCTTTTCTACCTTGCTGGTGCCAGAGGAAACACAGGACTGTTGTCACACCAGCCTTAGCTGTTGGAGTTTATCAATCAGCTTAATCCTTCTCTTGTTCTTGGTATTCCAGGCTCTGGTCTTGTTCATACATGCAGACTTCCCCATCCCCAAATCCTGTCAATCTGCTCAATACTTTGCAGTTTGTTTGTGCCTTAGGCTCCTGATCTGTTTCCTCTTGTGGGTTGAGTATGCATTCCTTGCACAGTAAACCTTCTATTGTTTGCCTCAAAAAAAATCTGAAGAGCCAGCTACCTTCTGGATGTACAGTCCTAGAGGACTGGTGGCGAGGTCTGAACTGCCAAGGGCTCCTCACATTACTACTTATTTCTTCCTCCTTTGGCACCTAGTGCTTTTCATTAAATAAAGCACAAGCAACAGAGTTTTCTGCATTCCAGTCTACAGGGTGAATTGAAAGCAAGCAGGCCTTGTTGATTCATTCTTTGGGCTGGCTAGGAGATGCTGACTGTTAACACAGATTTTCTTTGAAGCACTTCAGCTAAAATAAAACTTGAAGTATGTTTTCATTCTTAGTAATTTCAGAATAATTGAAAAATAGATTCTTTTGCTGTCCACACTCCCAATAGTTAATTAATTGTGTACTCTGTTGGGTTGAAATTTTTATTTTCAGTCTTACTTGAATGTTCTTCCAAACTGTATTCATGGGCAGGCATACTATTAATTCATGTTTTTTGATTTTGCTTTTTGATTGCACCTGCTGATATCTTTTTTTGAGATAATTGTTTCACTAACTTTTATGTAATGCTGGATGTTATGCCATCAAGATTAAGTTATGTGTACCAAATTTCCATTTCTGATTAGGGATCAGTGCGTGGAAGTTTGTTATTTTTTCCATGAAGATATTTGGACTTTGCTATCCTTTGGATGCTTTGGCTGGTGTATCTTAGAACAGCTGCTGAGTTCCCTAACTTGTATTCCAATTGCTGCAAGGAGTGTTCTGTCCTAGCAACTCCTTTTACATTGTGAGAGTCCTTGGCAGGAAGCACAGAACTTCCCAGAGGTTTACTTCATGGTAGAGTAATACCAGTAAGTACTCCCTTTATCAGTATGAAAGCTACTTGTGAATTTAACTGACAGGGAGACCTCTGGGGGGAAAGGCATTATTTCAGTGCATCTGAGATGCCCTCTTCTCCACCCAATATGATTTGGCACTTCTGGTGCCATGTAAGTTAGCTCTGTAGTAGCTGGAAGTGCTACAGTAGCTCTTCAGGAGGATAAGCTTGTTTCTGAAGGGGCACTATACATGAAAACTCCTTTGTTAAGATGGTAGAATTAAAACTGAACTTTCAAAGTTGGAACTGTCTTGTCTAGAGAGCTTTACTAAGCTTTACTGTGTCACTGGGTTGTTTTTTTTTTTTTTTTGCATTGGCTGTTTCATCAGACCTGGTGGAAGAAAGAACTAATTGTTCTAGTACAGCAAGTGCAACTTCTTGAAAATCCAAGCTTGGACCAGAAGTGAAGGACTAGTGTATTTTAAATAGGACTGTAGCTTTTTTTCTTTTCGTTCTGAGTGTTTGGGAAAATATCAGGCCAGACCCAACAGCACAAGACAAATGAAGATGCTGCAGCTTTGTCCCTGGACTAGCCAGTAGTGGGACTGAAAATGCATTTCTGGTAGGCACACTCACACAGAGTGCTTGCATATAGCACATACACGCATGTATACATGGCTGGCTACACAGGTGAACTGACACATACAAATAACACTCACATGAACACAGCACTAGTGGCCTCATCTTGCTCACCTCTAGCTGAACAGAGTGGAGGTCTACTAGTGAGAATATATGTGTGTATAATACGTATCTGTATCTATCTATAATTATATGTATACATATTTGCAATGTGAATCCTTCCAGGTGTGGGGCTCAGACACACAGATACGCACGTAGATGGAGAGTCCCTTGCCCAGGAAAAGGTTAGAAAGGAATTTAGCAAGAAGACAGGACAGGCTGTGCTATAATGTGACTGTTTTCTGTGAAGTGTGGATGTGTATTATATGCATGTTGTTATTATTATTAATTCTAATATCACTATTATTCACACATCTACTTTATGTAATAACATTTTTGTGAAGTTTAATGTTATTTTTAGTTTTTCCTCTTTCTTGCCATTAAAACTAAAAACAGGGAATAATAGTTCACTTATTAATTTGGAGTTAAGATCTGCCTGCGAAGATGGCAAACTGTTGGTATAATTCCTTAAATGATCTAGTGGAGTTACTGTTCTGAGAATAGCGTTAAAGTAAACATGGTTGTAGAAATGCTAGTAGCTAAGCTACTAGGTGCTTAGATTGCAAGCTGATAAAACAAAACCCCCCCACATTTAAAATGCTCAGACTCTGCTAAGAGTCTAGAGCACAATGTTAATGGATCAAGATTGATCCTTTAGCAGAAAAACTTGAGTGCTTTTCTTTTTTAATAGCAACTGCTATACTATTCTATAATGTGCTATTACACAATATAACTGGAAAAAAATATCTCTGTACTGATTACATACCACTGACACAACAAAAATGGCTGAGTCACTGTCAGAAAGAGTGTTTCAGATTTGTGCAGTTTAAGCCGGACTATTGTGATCGCTAGGCAGTGGTGGATTTAGCCTTCTCTTCCACAAATATAAAGATTCTCTAGTAAACGATTAAGGAGTAAGGCATTGAAACTCCCTAAGGTCTTCCAACCCTCATCAGATATTTGAAGGAGCTGACTGATTCCAGCAGTTTTCTTGACTAAATTTTACAGTTTCTCTTAAAAGAAAAAAAAAAGGACTTTTATACCTTAAGGAAGTAATAAGCAATGTTTTAATCCAGAATTTCAGAGAAAAAAAAAAATACCAGACAACATGTGCCTGTGTCTGTTTGCTCATGGTGGGTACAAAGAGTCTTTTTAATACAGCCACCCAGAAGCTTGAAGAGCTAAAGGCATTGGTGAAAAATAGGGGAGGAAATGAACCCGCAGTATGATTGGCTCAGAGTTTTTTGCTGTTGTACCTACTTATTTTATAAATAAGAGCTTTGGACTTCTGATATTTCTCAGAATACAGCAAAATATTCAGGAAAGCCATTGGTTTTGTTTTTAAGACAGTGGGGTCTTCATTGAGCAAAACTATTCTTTCTTTAAAAGAATCTTCAGAAAGGTGTATCTGCTAACTGAACTCTGGGTTTTTTGGGAGCAGGTGTCATAGTTTTGGTAAAGGATCACTAATAGGTGGATCCAAAGTAAAATAATTAATGTAGTAGGAATATTATTAGAATAGAAAGATGTGTTTCTTGAGTTAAACAACAAATTTATGACAGATATCGTAGTTTATATTATGCTTATATGCTTTTTACTTTCTATATATGATATATATGCTCTACTACTCTGTTATTTTTTGGCTAGATTTTACCCATATAAAACTTAAACCTTAAAGAAATGTTTTCTGTAGAAGTATACTCAGTATTTTGAGAACTTGATTATGTCTTAAGCATTTATGTCTAGTAAAAAATCCTGCTGGTATTATGGATAAATAAAGATGTGTAACTTCTTGCTTTTGATTTTTTGCAAACTGGATATTAGACTAGATGGGACAGATGTGAACTCCAAATCTGCTAAGTACTTCAGCAAGCTGTAGTTCACACGTCCTTTATCTGTCAGACTGATTTACCTCAGTTGCGTGTGTGAAATATTATATATACAGCAAAGTCACATTTGTGAGGGCTTCAGCTGGGTATCTAAGATAAAATTACTTTGTGTGTGCAAACTAGCAATTTGTTTGCATTTTGTAGATCTGTGGCAACCTGGGTATTTGGATTGCTGGAAGTCAGATACATAACTGCCTGAGTAGCTGGGCACTAAATTAATGAGAAATAGTTTGTCTCTGATATTGGCAGACTTGAAAATTTTGGATGGAGATGAGGCAGAACAAGGTCAAAAGTTACAGTGGCTGGTTCACTTGGTTACAGGAGTTAGAGAGTGCACAAGCTCAGTCACGTGTGCATGTAACTGATATAAAGGGCACATGCTGACATAGAGAATTACCCCTCATATATGCTGCTTCTTGTATTTGCTCTTATCAAGCTTTTCGTGCAAATGATTCCCACTTCCTACTAATCCGTTGAAAGGGACAATGCTTTAAGGCATATGTTTGCCCTGTAAACACAGTACCCCTGTTATTTTACCAAGCTTTCACTATTTGAAGGGAAGAGAATGGGAGATACAGGTGAAAGAAAACATGATACATGTAAATGGCCTTTTTTCCTCAGCCTGTGAAAAAAACACTTAGTTTTTAGTGTCACTTAAAAATAGTCCGGTTTTGGACTTGTGTTTCTATTTGGCAGTGTATTTGTGATGGGACTGATAAATTTACGTGTAAATCTTGGGGGGGGGAAGCACAAGCTTTCTTTATGAAAGATAGGCTAGCTGAACTTATTTATCACCTCACTTTACCTTAAGATTGCTTCTTTTAAAGTCAAATGTAGCTTTCCACATAACTTATAGCACAAAATAATGTTACAATTAGAAAGACAGAATATTGCTGTATAGTTCAATTGTTGTACTTGTACACTAAATGCAGGCACATGTCTCTGATCACTTGTCTGTGTTTTGGATTGAAATGTCTGTTTTTTGGATTGAAATGTTTCAAAATAGACACTTTTGTTTCTATATAAATGCAGATTCTTCCCCTCTGAAGCAGATGTTAGTTCAACTATCAGATCTTACCTTGAAAAACACTTACCTGTTACAGTATCTAAATTATTTATCCTAAAATCACTTGTTCTTCTGATTTATTTGCTCTGTGTAATAGTATATTGGGTTTGGGTAGTGTACTTTTTTTCTTTATGGTAAATAGTCTGTCCCTTGCTGAAAATGGGGAATTTTTTGCCTATAAAGCCCTAAATGTGACACACTTTATTTTGGGGTGAATAGTGGGGAACGATGGTTTACAACATCAGGAAATCTTTTAGGTAACAGTTTGAGTCTTGAAGATATGGATTTAAGACCTAAATTAAGTTTGATTATTCTGTAGGGACCTACAGAACATAAGGGTGACTTATGTTGATGTAATCAGAGAATAAATGCTGTTATAATCTGTCCTGAGGATGTTCACAAAGTTACTGAGATGTGATGGAGTCTGTTAACCAATTCTGATAGGTTCAGAAGGATCTTTGCATGTGAAAAGTTAAGGTTAGTTTGTGAGCTGCTTGATAGCAAACTACTCTCCTGAACTTCAAATAGTGTACCAAACTTACTTGTGAAGTCAGATTTCTTTACCTCGTCTGTTTTTATCTTCATCATGGTCTCACAAGGAGTTCTGATGCTGGAGGAGTGAAATGTATGCTTGTGCCATGTAAAAGGGCAGGTCTCACCCCAGTGCAAGCAAGTTGGAGGAAAGGAAGATGACGAGTAGCTCCATTAAGTACTTAAGAATTTGGGTCTTGAAGTCTGACTTATGCTATAGCTCTAAAACATGAGACCATTGCATTACATGCTTGGTTCCAGATATGTTTGGAATATGTGTGTAACTGTTAATTGTGAGAGCAGTTAGGATTAAACCTTTCTGGCAATTTAAAGTTGATAGCTAATACTTTCTTATGCAGAATGTTACTCATCCTAAATCAAAACAGAATGTGATCCTTGGTGTTCAACTGTTTGGTATTTAAAAACTGAATAAAGAAATCAGTGCTAATTTGGAGGGAAGGAAAGATAAAAATGTGCCTGGAAATCAGTTTTGGAATTCAAATTTTTTTAGGCTATTAGTTAAAAATGTGATTACGTTGTGCTTTGAAAACTGTCTTATCAGAAAATATTCTTGTACGACTTCTAAAAGGAAAAACAAGTGGTTACAGCCATTTCTTATTGATTTGTTCCTTGTTTATTCTTCCTACCACAGCATTTTCAGACTTTATTAAGTGTCAAAGGTTAAGCTCAGTTTGCCATGAAATCCAAATGTGTTTTCCTGTTAATGATTGACTTCAGCCTTCCTTTAAAGGTTCCTGAAGGCTTAATACTTATCTCTACCAGCAATATTTTGCCTAACAGTGCACTTTTTACTTTTGTTTTAGCTTTTACTAACTTAAGCATTTGTTTATCTTCCTCTAACCTTTTAAACTAAATAGACGATCTGCAGTCTGCCTATAAGAATACTTTTTCTTTAACTGTTTCAGGTTCCTATTTTGTGCTATGTAGTTTGCAGAAAATGTCATTATCAGTTTCTGTGATACATGCTTCGAATTCACCATTGCTATCTGTTTTGTTGCTTTGTTAAAGGGGAAACCAACAAGCAAAAACCCCCAAAAATCTGCCTAAGCTTGCGTTATTTTAGCAAATGTAAATTAGATGATAGTTGAGTAATCAGCTAGTTGCAGTGTTTCAGTATGTTTTGCCAGTGCACAAATACCCATTTTTCTGACTTTTCTGTTTTCCTGCTGCTTACGCTCACAAGGACTTGATCTCAGTAGAAATTCTGATCTTGTGTTGTCATGCTTATGAAGGCAGAGGGTGAAACTGGTCTAGTCCTATTTTTGTAAATGGAAAGCTTGGGGAGGGCCACTGTGTTAAGGATATACGTGAATCTCTTCTGGCACTTGGCCTTTTTCACCTTTCACACATGTCAGAGAACATCTATGATGTATAAAGCCTTGGAAGAAATCAGTGTATGTTCTGACTTGATATAATGCTTGGGTTTTTTTCTTACTGCTACTATACAAGCTTATTTTGCTAAATTTACAACATATTGGTAAGTTTATGCTTCTTTCTACCTTCTTGCATCAAGATCAAGATGGCACATACAAACCTGAAGTAGCATTTTGGACTTTGACAAGGCGTGTATACTGAAGAGATGCTATGCATAAGCAAAGGAAAGCTTACAGTTATTTGTAAGATCTGTGAGTTCAGTCTTTTCATTCAGAATAAACTAATTGAGACTGTCTGGTGACTTAATGTCTGCTGAAAACACTGGTTATGCTTTCATGCTTGTGATAGCAAACAGTTTGATTCTGGAAACAGGGTGTCTGTTCAAAGATCTCTTTATTGGGATCTAGTGGGTCATATTTTGGTTTCTGACTCATAACTACTACTGCCTTTCAGTAATAAGGTTATTCAATAAAAGACTTGTTCCTCAGGGACAAGAAAAAAAGAAAGAGTAGGGAAAAAACAATGTCTTGTATTCCTGTCAGATACTTCCACTAGAAGTATCCACTGGTTCATAAATCTTTGTATATTGGCCATGATGTCTTTGAATGTGTTGTGGAAATCTGATTAGATCCTTTATAGGTAATTCTGATTCTTAAAGCCTGTGCAAGATAGCTTTGGTGTCCAAAAGAGGTGGTATTTCCTTGTGTTAAATTCCCTTTGCCGAAAATATTTTAGAATTTTCATTTAAATTGGGATTTAACTTTTTGGGGTTTTTTTGATAGTATTGCTTTAAGGGAGAGCCTAGTTCAGACATCTGCAAACTATACTCCTGAAAGTAAGCAAACTGAAAGCTGTAGTCATGTAACCTGAGTTCAGAATATAGGATGCTTCCTGTGGCAGCATTATGTCATAAATTTATTCTTAGTCCTTAAACACATGCTTTCTCTAATGGGATCAGCAGATCTCTTTTGAATAGAACAAGCAGTGAACTCTCTTGACAGTAGGAATTCTAAATGTTTCAATACATGCATTTCAACATCCGCTTTCCTTTTCTGCTGACTTACTGTTCTGTGACCTGTGGTTTGCTTAGTAATGGAAACAACTGTGTGGAAAGTCAGTTATTCTCCCATTTGTGCCCACAACTAATGAAATTGCTCAGAACTCATGAGAAGCTACTGAGCAATCTCTGAAACAATTTTCACAGGTGTGTGTAAGCAAGGCATGTGTAGCACAAGGCATTTGACGTCTCCTTAGAGTAGCGATAGGTTGGATAAAAATAGGGCTGGCAATTTCCAGGAGGCTGACCTACGTGGGAGGGTATTCTGATACTTGCTGGGTGTAATGGTTCTGTTGGTTACTTAACATGTGTTGAACAAGTCCATCTTTTGGAATTGACTAGCTTTTCCCTGGAAAAAGAAAAATAGTGGATAAAAGAAGATGTATCTCGAGTGCCTTAGGCAAAGGGTAACCCTGTGCTTCTGGGCACAGGCAACAAGAATAAAACAATATTGATTAAAAAAGTGCATCAGTAGGAGGGAGATAGAGTAGTTCTAAGCAATGAAGCTTGCGTCTGTAATGCCAACAGGTTTCATGAGATCTACTTGTCAAGTTCTATTTGAATTGAATTCAAGGATACCTTCAACTCCTTCCCTTTTCCTAAGGGGGGGAAAAAGGGTTTTTAATCTTATGTTTCTATTCTTTTTTTTTTTTTTTTCCACCTGAAGGAGTTCTTACATCAAAGATTCACAAACAAGGTATTGGTGGTCAGGCTAATATTGCCTTTTTTTTTTTCCTGAAGAACTGCTAACACTGTAACATGATCTTCAGAATCTCGTTTTTCAAGAATCTAGTTTAGAACAGTATTCTTCCATAAATTAGTGTCTTAGAATAACTTGAGTTGGAAGAGACTCTGATTATCTGGTCCGACACCTCTCGCTCAATGCAGAGCCAAGTTAAAAAATACATTGAGCTTCTGAGTTTGATCAGGTTGTTCACGGTGTTGTCCAGTCAAGTTTCCAATATAACTAAGGATGGAAATTACACAGCTTTTCTGGTCCACACATTCTGGTGTTTGACTGCTTTCATGGTGAAAAATTGTTTTATAACATTTGATTGGAATATCCTTTATTGCAGCCTCAGTTGTTTTTTGTCCTGTCACTGTGCCCCACTGGAAAAGACTATCTCTGTATTCTGCAATAATCACCTGTTAGACATGTGGAGGCACTAATTTAGATTCCTTTTGAGCCGCTGGTCGTCTTAGCTGCAGCCTGTCCTCATACATGAGCATGTTGGTGGCTGACTGTTAGACTTGCTGAGTTCTTGTGTTAGTGCCAAGTGATTAAAACGGCAGATTAAATTCAGTGTATGTATGTGTCTCCTGGGGAGAAATATAATCCAAATACATGCTGGAAAAAAATGGCCTCTCCATCAGTCATTACCATTAGCAGGAAAACAAGGTCATGGCTAGTTTTCTAAACATCTTTACTCTGAAATAGTTGCAGTACTTTAAAAAAAAAAAAAAAAAGAAAAAAAAAAAGAAAAAAGATAAGGGAGAGAGTGGGGGGGGGGGAAGTCACGTTAGCACAGGAACTTATTGTTTGTCCCATATTAAATACTGTCTGCAGTTCTGACTACCCTGTCTCAGAAACAATATGATACAATTAGACTAATGTAAAGGGGGAAGAGGGAAAAGTTTGTTCTATACAAAGACAGAGTAAGTCAAAAAGATACTTCATTTTGGAGAAGAAATGAGTATGAACAGATCTGATAAAGGCATATAAAATCATAGGTTGCAAGAGGAAGTTTAGCAGGGATGATCAATTCATATTTAGTACAAGAGTATTAATGTATGAGCAGGTTCAACGGGAATTTATTTTTTATGTGTTGCTGGTGCCTGAGCAGTACTGTAAGTGATTATAGTAAACTGTAGTGAAGGCAAAGTAATATTGATGTAACTAAATGTTCTTGAAGAATGGCTTTCTGCTTAGGAAGTTTCTAAGCTGCTCATTGCTGGATGTTGGGAGGACATAGCCAAGGGAAAAAGTATTGCAGGATGCTAGCCCTGTTTCAAATGTTCTTTGTCTAAGTATTTTGTGGTGGTCAGAAACAGGATAGTGGGCTGAATAAGTCTTTGATCTACACAGTATTGCAATTCTTTTGTTCTTAAAAATAAATGCCATGTAAATGTGATTATGTAGGCAAAGAATTATTAATACTAGCTGGAGAAAAGCAAATTATCTCCAGAAATAACTTTGAATAACCACTTATGTCTTCTCCAAAACAGGATCTCTCAAATTCCCAAGCTACGCTCATAAATGATCTTACAGAAGCCAATCTTCTGCTTTGCTGAAGAGAATATCTTTGTATGTAAATAACCATGATAGAAGTGGAAGTCCTTCACGTGGCCCATAGTGGAGTTAGTTTGCTGTAAAATGTTGTAGATGATGAAAATGTATAAGTGTTTCGGGAGAGGATGGAAGTTCATGGAGGAGAAGTTGCAAGAATATTGATAAATACACTGAAAGTGACGTCCAAATTTGTTTAGTAGGAAAACACAAAAAAACCACCTGGCTTAGGAAGACCCTCAGCTGTTGATGGTTTGAGGCTATGAGAGTACATACGGGCTTCCTTATTCGTGCATAAATCATAACTAATAACTTAATGGAAGCATGAAGATTTTTATATTGTAAATATTGTCCTTCCCTTTTCTCCAAGTATTTTTATAAAATATGAGGAAAACCCTCCTAAATGTTGTTAAAGTTGAGCTTTCAGAAGTTACTAAGTGCCGTTGTTTAAGCAGTTACATTAACTCTGCATTATGATTTTATTGTAATAGGCTACTTCTGCACAAACTTTTTCAGTGTGAGACAATGAAACATGTTGAAACATCTGCCATTCATATAACTTGTCCTATATTGTTTATTTTACACAATTATTTTAAAATAATTTATCTTTTAGAAATCTGCTTTGTAGAGTACTTTCCACAAAACAAGAACTTCACACACTTTCAGGATAAGAAGTATTATTTCCATCTCGAAAATCAAGAGACTGACTGTGAAGCAGTTTGTCTCAGACTTTGTACTTTCTGCTTATTATGAGTTAACGCAAGAATTTCTCATTATGCAGCATCATTATAGTTTGTATGTAAAAGTATTATCAGTGTAGCGTGGCCTGAACTGTTGTACTGGTTACATAATGCGATGGTGGGAGAACTGATTTTTAGGAGGGACGTCTGACAGTGAGCAGAGGGACTAGTTTAGGGGATGGTTGGCCAGTCTATTCTGCAAGTGCTTAAAAACAATAGCTATAGGTCTTTGCACATGAGGATCTGTTATATTAAATGTAGAAAGCTTGCTCTCACTTTCCAGTCTGTGCTTTTGCCTTAGTATGTGTAGTGCCAAACAGATTATTCTGCAAGGTATGCAGTGAACTGTAATTATACTGTTGTCTTGGTTTATTCCATGAGCTGCACAACACACATCTGATTTTTTTTTTTTTTTTTAATGTGGGGAAACAAAATATTTTTGAGTTGATTTTGAATCCTCGGTTCAAATAATCTTCTCTTCACTTGCCTCATATCATTTGTCTTCCAGACAGTAGCTTTTTGTTCACTGTCTCAACCAGAAAATTCTCAGGGGAAGATACTTAAAAAATCCTTGAAGTTCATTAAAGAATGAAGGGTGTTATTACTGTGTTAAGCCAACCACTTGAAAGACACTTGTGAGGATAAAACTGATAAGATTCTTGTTGTAATGCATTGAAAAATTGTGATTGTAAAGAGGAATGCTATGGACGAGTAGCCTTTATTTAAATTTATGCATGATAAAGCATTCCAATGTGATGTGGTATTAATGCTTTCTTTTCTGTTGTCTTGTAAGTTGCAGTGCTTGAGTGTAAAGAATGAACTAAAACATTTAACAACTTGATTCATACTTTGCTAGATAAATAAGGATTATGTAATCCATCTGTGACGATGGGAATGATTTTGTAAACACTCAGATATTAGATACCGTATTTATTGCTGAAGACAAAAGACACTATTTAAAATATGACTGACTTTAAAAACTCATGGGTAAATGGCAGCATATTTGTGGAGTAGGTGCTATAGTTTCATAGTTCAGCAGAGGTAATTAAAGAAATATGAGAGCATGTACTCAGACTATAGCTGAAATACATACATTTGTAGTGAACTGATAAGAAAAGAACATGTAGCTGTGACTTTTCATTTTGGAATAATTTTAGTTATTATAAAGGTGTTTTTTGTAATCTCTGTATTCAATGGCATAGAAACAGAATTTTCAGTATAGATGTTACCAGTAGGATCTCTGGTCTGGTATTTTTATATTAAGAATAACCTCTGTTACATCTTCTAGGGAAGCTTGGGAATTTGGTTATTCTGCAATTACATGTTTTGAGGATCAAATTCTTAACTTCCAGTGCCTTAAGGAAGGCTTAAGTCCTTAAGCAGAAATAGCTTTTCTTCTATGGCAATCAAAATGTTTTGTGTATGAATATGAATGCGGTTATATGTAGCAATTACGTGCTGTATTAGTATCTGAATCAGCAGCTCTGGAATATAGCCAACTTGTGGCCAGGAAAGCAGCCAATAGCCTAGAGGAGAAATGTTTTAATTAATATGTAATAACTGCTCTAGAGAGCTCTCATTATCCTGGCAAGCCGCATTTGTAACTTTTCATTTTACTTATTTGGGACAGTTGTTGTAATTTCTATTTAAAAAAATGTGGAAGACAATTCGCTGTACCTTTTTCATACTGAGTGAAAAAGTGTAAGAATGCTTGAAGACTTGGGCGAAGCAAAAGGTTACTTGGATCTATTGACTATATTTTATATCCATCAATTTCTTCATAGGTTCAACATATTGTAGCAAGAATTACTTGCCTTCAGGAAACTAATGATATAAAGAAACTAATGATACAAACATGCTGTTCTGTTCATATCAATTCTTTTTGGTACTATATTTCTTCAGAGGATGAATACAGTGCATTTTCTTGAACTATGCATATGTGTGAAGCTAAACTTCAAGAATATTCTTTTCATTAAGTAATAAAGCTGTTCACGAAACATGCCAACAACACCTCTTTAAGTTACGTTTCTATAGGACCCAAGAGCCTTCTATATTAACTTCAATATATAATATATAGTTAAAAGGGCTCCAGTTTCCATTAGGTAGATAAGTGATACAGCATGGGCTCCCACTTCTGCAGTTTAATTGCAGTGCCCTCCTGAAATGCTTCAGGTAAGGCCATTGTCCTTTTAACAGTCTGTTGTGTTGAATATCAGTGGGAACCTTTCTTCTCTTTTAGGATTTCCATATCATTGCTGTAACAAAAAGAGAGAAAGGTATTGCTTCTTTCATTAGCATCTGGAAGCTTGAAGAGACAGCATCTTGTTAACTGAATGTAATTTGAGCTGAATGTTTTCACTTCAGGCTTTTATATTCCAATTATTTTATTAGTTGTATAAGCCACTGAAAAGGTACTGTAAACTATTTGATTTCGCTAAGAAGAATACTAATACTAATCACAGCCTGTGCTAACTGTAAACTGGGACTGCTGGACTTGTATCTGTGGCTCTGAAGTAACTTAGTCTGTGACTTTATGCAAGCTACTTAAGCTTTCAGTTGCCCAGTTTCTTTACCTGCTTGTTCCCATGAATGGGTTGCGTGTACCTGCCCCTGTGAGATTGGATTCTCATAACCAGTAATCTCTGGTGGTCTTGTCTAGTGTCACAGTTGCCTTTGTGCCTTCTTGTACCTAGGCCGGAAAGCTGGCAGGAGGTTCAACCATTCCTTGGTACCTTCATACCACCATGAATCTGGTGAAATGAGTCTTGTAATACCCACTTCTCAATACTTGGCTGCCTTTTCTCTTGGCCTTGCAGATACCCAAGGTGTTACAGGTAGTTTGTGATTCTTAATGCTGCTCTCCAAGTCATGCAGAGATGCTGGGGGACTGTTCATGGTTATGGAGCTACCATTTATTTGAGGGGGTGACAGGAAGCCATGGACACTCTACCTCCTAGCGTTTGCAGGCTCTCTGGCCAGTAGAACTGCAGGCTCTATATAGTTAATTCCAGGGAAAATAAGTAAAAAGACGAGGAGTCTTGTAGAAGTTGAATATCTTAGAAGCTTCGCAACTGGCTGGTCTCCAGACTGTGTGAGAGCATTTACTCTCTCTGACTTCGGCCTACAAATTGTAGTAGGTATAATGTTGTTTTGCAGCATCAGGAGCCATCTGAGCTGTAAAATGGGACAGATCTCTAAGTCATCCCTTGCATTTGAGCCTTCCTTGACTTTAGAGGAAGAGAAAGGACAGACCCTTCATAAATTTGGTCTCTGCCTTTCAGTCAGTATCACAGGGGCCTTGTTCTTCCTAGTCTTTTATGTTCTGCCTTCATACAGCTCATGTTTCTGCTGCAGAGGTGCGAGGCTGGCAGGGCTATCTTGTCTGGGATAGTTATACCCTGGAAATGCAGGAAAACCTGCATAACCCCATAAAAGTACCTCACTCTTCAGACTTTGCCCTGAAACTCCATTGTATTTACCACATGCTCAAAAACCCCCAATAACACCCCCCTACCCCAAAGAGTTCAGTCATGGTTCATTGAGGTCATTGTTTGCCCTAAAATAAAGGTTTTATTTCTTGTACTCTCATTTCTGTTTTTCTCTAGCCATCTGTTCTCTTGTCTTTCTTTACATTGTAAAGTCTTGGAACAAACAATTTGTTTTGTTTGCTTGTTTGTTTTGCTCTATTTTCTTTAGTGCCTTGCACAATGGGGTCTTCATCAGTGTGTACGGCTCACTGGTGTTTTAACCACCGCTACTTCTAAGTCTTGGTATTGATAGATATACTTGCAAATATTCTTCGTTAAGTGTCTTGGTTATGTTTTTTTCCAGATAATTTTATTTGCCCTTATCACTAGATCACAATTGTTTATCTAACTGTCTTTAGGAAAGATTATCTAAACAAAACTGCAGTTACAGATTTAAATCCATTCCGGGTTGAAAGAGTTCTTTCCATCTTCTGTACAATTCAAAAAGAAGTTAAAATATTTTTTACCATGCATCTTGCATCAGCAGCTTTTTCCATTACCCATTTAGATGATTTTTTTTCTCCAACTAAATGGGGACACGTTCCCACCTGAATATATTCGTTGTAACTGTTGTGCTGCAGCAGCTTGATTTATCTTTATGCCCTGGGAGAACTGTTGGGTATAACACCAGTAATGCATGTTTGAAAGAACGATTAGATGATAGCAGGTAAATGATGTGATTCTGAACCCCTGTATGAAGTGAAGCAGAAAGTTGAGTTTTAATTTAAAATTAATCAAAATCTCTTCTACCTAAGTGGTTCAAAGATATTTTTGGTACACTCGGAATAAAAACCACGCTTGCGGCTGAAACTGTAGTGTACTCACCTGAACTGAATCTTAATGATCTAAAGACTCATTTATAAACAAAATACAGTTTTAACAATGTCTGTAAAGCAGAACAGTATCAGATGTAGTGACACTTTCCCATTATATATGGAAGTGGTTGTACTAGCTCAAGTGCTTTTAGTTTAAAGTAAAACTATATTCCTAATGTGTATATTACAGCATAAAAGCCTGTTGTTGTTCGTTTACACATTCTTAATATTCAGTATGATCTAGATCTATGTAATTAAGTTAAAAATCTGTTAATTTTTCTCAGCAAACCTAGCTATTTAAAGTTGTTAAAGTCTAGAATTAAATCAAGTGAAAGTGCTAGTTGATGTCAGAATGGATGTGGAGTCTCAAAGGTATCTTTAATGGCTAGTCATCAGTTTGAATACTAGATTAGTTACTGGAGGAATAATTGTGCGTGGTTTGTGTTTTTTTTTTTTTTTTTTTTTTTTTTTTCCAAAGTAAAAGTAGTAACTTCTGTAGCTAATTGCATTCCTTGAGCTGATAAAGTCTAGATTAGTTGATTATGTAAACTGGTCAAAGTTTTTTTTACCATGTTTAAAAATGTATTTAATATTTTTAGAATAGTTTCCAGCTTTTATCTAAGATTCTATGTTGTTGAACGAAACCAAATACTAGCTGAAAGCTTAAATCACTTGGTCTTCTAAAATGCTGTTGTCTTCTATTTTGCAGCATGGGTGGGCTCCCTTTCTATGGGGATGGTCTTCTTCTGTTCTCCAATAGTCAGCGTATTCACAGACCTGTTTGGTTGTCGAAAAGTAGCTGTTATTGGAGCTGCAGTGGGATTTGCTGGACTCCTCTCAAGTTCTTTTGTAAGGTAAAATTTTTTCTTTACATTTGAAGTATTTTATCAGTTTTACGGTGTAGAGGTAATGCTGATCCTAGCAACAGAATATGAAGGAGTAAGCAGTGCTACTTTCTCTTCTAGAGTAGAAATCTTGTTTTATTTGTTTTTGTCTTTGTATTTCTAACTATGACTTGTGAAAACTCCAAGTGGTACTCTCAACTTCAAAAGTATTTTTAAAAATATAATATAACTTCAGGAACTGCTATGTAGAAATGTATCAACAGTAAGACTAACGCTATAATATCAATAGTCTTGTCCTGGATAAACTCGTATGTTTGTTTGACGTATTCTGTGTTTTATCAGGTACATAAACATTGTTTCTGTCTTCCCCCCCGACCCCATCCCCTCAATTTGCTTTTAAAACACTGTTTTGATGTTGATAAATACGTACTAGGACCTCCAGGCGGGTCCTAATGTTCTAGTAAAATTTGATGTTTTCTATTCTTACTGGTCAAATTGCCAAACACAGGATCGTGAAAACCTTGGCATAATGACATACACAGGGCTTATTTGCTTTGCTAAGAAAATCTCCATTCTTCCTTGTATTATTGAAAAAACTTGGACAGTACTTCTCTCCAGATTACACTTCATTTTGTACGTTTCTATAACTTTTGCAGAATAAATCCTAAGAAGTTCAAGAGCGGCTGATTTGTTGGATGTGCCCAGTAAAACATGAGGAAACAGGAACTGTACTCACTTATCTAGTCATCAGCAGAAATTGGTTAGTGAAGATAGGGTAAGAAGTAGCAGGAAAATAAGCCACAATTATCCTAGTTCTCAGTCTGCTTTTTTTCCCCACCCTTAGCAGAATAAGTACAGGAACAATCAAAAGCAAAATTCAGAAGTTCTCTGCATAGATGAAAATATATCTCTACAGACAGGCTTGTGAAAATGTGCTTTCTATGTCTGTATTGTCTGAACCAGATAGATGTGAGCGGGCTGTGATCTGTATAGATGAATATCCTCGCTGTGTGGCACTATGCCTGTGCTAGTGTCTAGTTTGGGCATACGTCCCCTAATGTGAAAACATCCACAAATTTACTGGATGAGAAGAAAAATAGTTCTGTTTTAGGTTCTTGAGGCTGCTGCTTATATTTATTCTTGGAATGGCTATGGGAGAAAGAAAGCTTTGTTTTCTTGTAACTTGAGCAAGTTTCTGATTTTTGTTTTATTTTTTTTGTTTAATCCAAGTACAAATACTTTACTTAATTAGTTTATTAAACTGACCAAACAAAAACCCACCTCGTGATATGTTTTAAGAGGCTTATTACCACAGGTGAGGTAGAAACTATAAGAATGCATCTTGGAAAGGTCTGTCTTCATTCTTGCTTCTCAGTAGTGTGTTAAGAGATGAATATGAAAACAGTCTCATTATTTTAAATTAAACCTCTTGATAAAGGAAAGTCGTTTTCTTCTGTTGAACAAAATGCTATCATCCATGTGTTTCCCTGGTATCCAATGGAACAAGGGCATGGAAGAGGCATGCAAAAGGAAGTTATTTTGCAAAGGTTTTAAAGATATTTTAGCTTATTTGAATTTTGTTTTAGAATTTGAGGAGCACTTTGAGAGGAGAGGTGAATTCTTGTTAGAGTACATGCCATGTTAATGTGCATTCTTGAGTGTCTCATTATGTTGCTTACAGTAGAATGATTTATGCCTATGATGTTATCGGTTAATTGAGGGAGTATAGTTCAGATATGGAAGTCAATGTTCTAAAAGTAAAATATTGTATAGTAGATAAATGTGAATATGATTTAGTGCTTTTGTTGCATATTGATGTCTTAATATAAATTTTATCTCTTAGGAACCTGAGATGTAAGAGTATTTGTAATACAGGAAAATATTTTACTATGTATGTCATGCTGCAAACTCTTTGAATGAATCTACAGATGGAAGCAGAAGTTCTCTGTCCTTACTGTATTGTGTTCCTCCTTTCATTTTATAGCTTCTGTTTTTATTTTTCCTGTTTATTTTCCATTGGTAAAGGTAATCAGTCTTTTCCCCCTTATGTTGTTTCTGCTGGCTTAAGTTGTGCATCATCAGTTTTAGAAGTTGATAGTTTAATGTAGAAAGCAACAATATTATGTTATGTAAATATTCTTTTTCACAATAATATACAAAACCAGAGTTCCTGGTGTTAGACCTTTGTTAGTCAAATAGTATTTTCTAGGAATTTCTGTAATGGCATGGGAAGTTTGTGGAGTCTGTTTTGGTAACATGGCTGGCAGGTAACATCCTATGATGAAAAGCACTACATAAAGCACTCATATTCCTTAAAAAAAAAAAAGTTAATATATTGGCTAACAGGTTAAATGTTTTTCTATAACTGCTTTAAAAGCAGGTGGTAGCTGATAGAAAAAAGTCCATGGTTCATTGAAAACATAGTATTTAAAAAAAATAATTAAATGAATCATGACGTGCCACCTCAGAAACCTTGTATAAAAATGTTTCTCACACATTGCTTCCTTCATCTAAATGAAAAAAATGTTTCCTTTGGCTTATTAATACTGTAATATTAATTTAATTATACTAACACTTTTACTTCATACTGTTAAGGCTTCGTGCACAAGCACCTTTTAACGTCATGTCTGCCTGTGATCTAATACAATGGCTCTGCTTCTTTTCAGTTGTATAGTAGATGGTAATGGTGGAGAACCTTGTGATGACGATCCTCCTTAATATGAGCTGAAACATTTCATTCTTTAATGTTTTTTTTTCCTGTTTCTTTCTTAGCATATCCAATATCTGGATCAAAACACTGTATTTAGTATATTTAATAAAAAGGATTATTTGTCTAAAAAAATTAATACCTAAAAAGTCTATAATTTGCCAATAATGTATATTAGTCAAACTTGACAGTATTTTTATGTTTTATTTTTCATCGTTAAGGATTACTACTTTTGCTATTGTGTTTTCATAATAAACTATGTAAATAGTTGATTTTTCTGGGCTCACAATGTGTGTTCAGTCTTTCGTTTGAACTTGCTAGCACAGTGAAGAAATGTGTAAATCAAAACTATATAATTTTCTTTGGAAATGGAAAAACCAAAATCCTGGCAATGTTTGAACTTGTATTTGGCTAATTCACCCAGACAATAACTTTTAAAACTTTCTTTTAGTCAGACTGTGTAGAATTATTTTGCTTAAGTATATTTTTGCCTTTTTACCTGTTCACTGAATTCTATGACATTTTCAGTGGAAGAAAATAGAATAACTGCTGAATTAAGCTGACAGTTTATTTCAACTATAAGTACATAAAACCTCTTAACTCACTTCTGTAAATAAGTCAGTTCATTGAAAAACTGTCTTGCATATGGTAGGTGAATGTAAGCATGCAGTGTTGTACAAAACACTAATGATTTTTTCTTTTTTCTTTTGATATAGCACCATTGAACCTCTGTATTTCACTTACGGAATCTTATTTGCCTGTGGCTGCTCATTTGCGTACCAGCCATCCTTGGTCATTCTCGGGCAGTATTTCAAGCAACGCCTTGGACTGGTGAATGGCATTGTCACTGCAGGCAGCAGCTTGTTCACCGTGTCACTGCCCTTCCTCTTGAGAGTTTTGATCGATTCTGTTGGCCTATACAACACCTTGCGGGTCCTGTGCATCCTTATGTTTATTTTGTTCCTGGCTGGCTTTACGTATAAACCCCTTATTTCCAATGCCAAAGACAAGGAGGGAGGAAAGAAGGGAAAGTTCAGATTTCCTCCTGAAAAAAAGATTTGCAATTTCTCCGTTTTCAAAGTTCTCAGTTACCGAATCTGGGCTTTTGGGATCCCAGCTGCACTTTTTGGATACTTTGTGCCTTATGTTCATTTGGTAAGTGCATGTTTCTTCCTACATACGATGTGTTTAAAACTACAGCTATTTCCCTTTGTGTTATGGACTAAGAAAATGATAGGTGATAGGAAGCAATATTTAAAGCGCAATTTGTGTTGGGGAGGAACTTGAAATCATTATTTGTGATCATAAGAGATTCCTGGTCTCTAATCAGAACTAATAGTTGAGTCACTTAAAATTTTAGTTCCTTGTTCTCAAAGGTTTAAAATACTTTAACCAGGAAAAGAGACATTTGAAAAGTATTCTGTACTATTCCAAAGAGAATTCTTTATTTTGGTACTCGGCTGCGTACATTGCCAATGATACTTGCGCATTTCAGAGCAATAATGGAAGGAGTAAATGACAGAAAACACATAAACCATATAATTTTTGTTCCTTTAAATTGAGGTATGTTTGTTAAAATGCGTGTTTTTACAGTATATTTTATTGACCACTTTCCAGATTTATTAAAAGCAAAATACTTGGAATTTCCTGTTATCTGGTGCTTCTAGTTGCCAGTTCAGCTGGTTTTTATTGCTGTCTGTAGTAACTGATAGAGCTTCAGCTTCTGATGATGGGGAAGCTGCAAATCAGCCAATTTTTATACATGTACTAAAGTTAATTTTTTTCCCTACAGAATATTTTTTTTTTCCATAGTACGCTGTTAATCTAAGAAATTCTGATGCAACTGGGAGATGCATTACATAAAATGTTATCTGGCTGGCACTCATTGCACTGCTTAAATGGTGAATTGTTTTTGAATGGCTTCCTGGTGGTGCTGTCTAAACTGAAGTGGTGCAAACCAAAACGCTTAAAAGAGAAAGGGGGGAAAAAAGTCCAGAACCTGCAATGGAGTCCTCTAAATAGACCATTACACATCCTCATATTCAAGAGTATTTGACAAAAGGCATGGACTGGTAGAACTAGTACCTACTATAAATATTAACATGATCCTTCTGTTTTCATTATTAACCCATGAAAGAACAGTAAGATTAATGATGATAAATGTCCGGAATTCTGTCAAAAATCTTCAACTCCTTAAAAGCCCATGGGTTTGTATGCAATATAGCAAGTGGTGTCACTGCTTTCTGGTAATACACTGGTTAGACTACTGACTCAGCGTCAGAAATTTATTTTAAAAATTACCTAAGGTGGGGGCTGGTTTGTTTTTGAGCAGCTGTAAACTGACTTTTATTCATGGCTAGCTCTTGTTACTTAGTTTTCAATCATGTAGATCTTATTCTATAACACTCAGAATTAGACTATTTCAAAGGACAATATAATTGGATGAGTAGGCTATTGTGACATCTTACGCTGTTTCCCCGTAAGTTTTGTAAAGATGTTTTGAAATAGAAGTGTTCAGAGTGCAGGGGAAGTGTTTTAGAGAAATCTATTGGATAGATCGTAAATAATCATTAATACTTGCAAAGAACTGAAGATCAAGGCTATATACTCAGTCACACAGAACCTCTAAAATACATTTATTTAACAAAAAGCTTGTAATTTTTTTACCAAAGTGCTTGTATGAATGCTTCTTATTTCTAGATTGGACTAAAGCTCCTGGTCAACTTGTAGATGACAAAACCCTTTGTACCTTTTTTAGTATTATATATTTTTGTAGTGTGCTTCCCCCCCCCCCCCATATCAGATTGGCACAAATTCTTATTGTGAAATACAGCTCCAGTACATGAAGACAACTTGATCAAGGCTGTTTCTAATATAATGTTTGATAACACTATAAAACCATTCCAAAGTACAGTTAGAATGTAATATTTTAAAGATTACCTCAAAATCATAGTAAGAGATTTAAATTCCAGCTTTCTTTCTTGCTCAGAGATTCAGAGGAACCATGAAGCTTAACTATTTGTAACATAATATCTTCAATGGTAGTCAGTTTGCTTTGTATGCCGCTTTTGAGAGGGGGAAGCTTTACCAGCTCTTAGGAGCTCTTCACTGATAAGGCTTATTATCAAAACCCCTTCCTGAAACCCACAAGCTTTTGTTTTAATTTACTTGTCTCTAAATACTCAATTTTACTGTGTAATTCTCTGGTCCTCCTGTAAACCAGAGAGGAAAATCTTCTTAAACAATGTATAGTAAGTTCCCACTAGTTTTAAATAAAACCATTCTAAACAAGAAACAGCTTTCATTCTTAGCTTTGCAGTTAGCATTATTAAATGGAAAATAGCTTGATATTTTTTCTTTAATTTTTTAAAATATCTGGTTATTATTCAGATTTCTATCCAAAACTTAATTTAGGTACCTTTCAATATACACAAAGAATCCATGGAGGATCAGGGTACTACTTAACTTGTGTTACATACTCAGGAATCTTGACCATACTCTGAAATTCTTAAAGCCTAAACCAAATTTTGATCAGTGAGTGTGATAGGGATGGTAAGAAACAGCATGAATTGGAATAAAATTTCATGTGTTTATTTAGACTGATAAGAAACTATGCGGGTACCATTAAGGTCAGATTTCTGTTTGCTTATATGTATGGCCCATTAAGTACTATGTAAATGCTCACTAATCTTTCAGAAAGTGTGACATACAAATAGTTTAATAAAATAATCCCTAGCTTTACTAATGTTGAAATGGAAAATTAAAACTTGAATTTCATAAATAGCAGTATTTCCCCTTCCAGAACATGTAAGATTTTTCTAACCTTCAGTCTTAGATAAGTGCTCAGGATGAAAAGAGTTTAATACCTGCAGATAATATATTTAAGATTATTTTATAATTCTTTTGTATGTGATTACCAAGGATGGATATATACTCAGTAGCAGAAATCTTTGACAGAAAGCTGGAGTTCGAATCACTGGGTTGGAGGATAAAGTCGTAGAACTAACAATAAACTTGCTGCTTGGAGCTTAAAGAATGAAGTGTTCTTGCAGCTAAATGCACCACTTATGTAATTAATTTTACGTAAACCTAAACTCATTCAAGGATTTAGGTTTACTTCTAGAACGAAGCAAACGCTCATCCCTCTAACTCAAATGTAATAATTTCAAAAAGAAGGGGAAATCTTTTCAACTGAAAGAAGTATTTCTTTTTAGAAAATATGAATAAGTGAAGAACCATAGCATTAATTGCTGGTGGGCAATGATGTATGCTGGGGGGATTATTTAAAACCTTAGGAAGGTCTCTGTAGATCTGTATTTGAGGAAGTGCATAGATCAGTGTTCATGAAAGAACAGCATGGATTCCGCCCTTCAACACAGATACTTTAACTCCAGTAGATAGCTCTGGACTCTCTTATCCTAGTTTTGTCTGCTTTGATAAAAAAACCCCACGTTTTCATGTACTTCTGGAAGTACATAAAAATATGCAATTCCAGATAAGTCAAAGGCTATAAGAAAAAAACCCAAAACTTTTTGCTGATACATCTACCAAACCAGGGATTACTTTCCTCAGCTTTTGCAAATGAAAATTACTATTGTTCCATTATTCATTGCATTTTTAAAATTGTAGCAATACTGGAAAAGGGATATGATACTTGGACTAATAGCCAGACTGCTAGAATGGGATGCTGGTTGCAAGTGTCCTAAGAAAAAAAACCACTTATACATGGAGCCTTATGCCAACAACTCTTAGCCCTCAGATCTGGTTCCTGTACTTATCAAGTCCTATTTTTCCTACCTGGAAATGCAGCTTCTGCCAGAGTGGTGGGTGCTCTTGACCATATGATGAAACACAGATATCACAGGCCCTACTGGTTAGGGTTGCTGTGTGTCACCACTTGGGTCCATGGTAACTGGAGGTTGCAGACTTGGTGTGCTCCAGTCACTGCACCCCAACTGCTGTCTGCCAGCTTGGCACAGTGGAGGAGCTCCTAAGGTCCCAGGCAGAGTCTCTGAGTGCTCCTGAGGCCATTCTGTTTGTCTCTTGTGTTTTCTGAAGTGTATTGAAAGCGAAGATGCATATTGTGAAACTTGGAGTAGGAAATAAAAGCTCATTTTGGGCTTTGAAATAATAGAACCAGCCAGGTCTTTGGAATTTTAACCAGCTGCACTGTATTTGCTAGATAAGAGTGAAAGCTTGATAAACCACAGAAAATAACCTGCTTGTGAACTAGACTCTGGCTAATATTAAACAAATCAACAAATTAATTATATGGCATGCTAGATAGGATTCATATCAAGGAGCTGGCAAGAATTACCAGTCCCTGACTGGTAGATATCAGCTGCATGTGAAATAGGCATCATATTCCTTTTGGCTCTTGCAAGGGAGGACCGAAAAGGGAGAGCTTTTCTTATCCCAGTTTAATTGGTCCCAAATTCCATTAGTAGGTGTTCCATTCCATGTGATTTGGGGGAATCGCGTTGGGAGAAATACTATAAATAGGTTTTGACTTAATTGTATTATATACTTTTTAAATTCAGATTGTTGAAGAGCAAACTGATAATTCATAGGATTACTAAATCAAACATTCATTTTTCCTCTCAATTTTCAAAACAGTCTAAACTGCAGTGACTGAGAGTTTTTTCTTTTGATGTCTCTCTGAAATATGCAAATGGCCAAATAAAAATTCAGGTTTGAATTGTGAGTTCACAACAGAAATCTGTCAGATATATGCAAAACACTCTTTTCAAGTTGTTTTTAATAAGTACTATCTCACAAGGAAATGTTTAAGTGTATTTGAAAGAAAGTATACCTTGTCTCTGTGCGACTTGTCCTGCGCCTTGTTCTTCTAATAAACAGAGAACTTCTGTTTTTCAGGAATCGGTATAATGTTAAGCATTTAGTGCTGGTCTCTTACCCTTTAAAAAAGTATGTACTTAATCAGAATCATAAATCCTTAATTCTTATGAGCTTGTTAGGTCAATTAGATCAACACAATAAAAATGTGTGTTGATAAAGTTTACCTTTCTAAGTCTAAATCTTCTTTTTTAAAGAAAACACATACTCTTAAAGAATGGCTAGATCTATTTGAAAATTAAGCTTATCGTTTAAATATGGTTGTATACAAACTACCCATTAATTGATAAGCAATGTGAAAGTTACCATAACACTGGCTGTACTCTTAAAACTTCAGAATAGTTCAGAAAAAATAGGTTTCAATATTTCTCACCCTGCTTTGCTGCCTATTTCTTAATTTACTGTGTAAATCTGACTTCTTTTGATGTTTATCCATGTTCATATTCCATGATGGGTACATAGTTGCATATGTAGAGATTTTTGGTTTAGCAGTAGCTATGTGGAGTGCATGTGTTCTGTGTCTGTGTGCTTCATCCTTAAGATATGAAAAAATGGGGTGTGCCTGGCCACTTTTTCCAACAACTTCCTTGGGAGAATCTGTCTTGGGAGACAGATTTAAATACTGGATTTATTCTCCTCCATAAATAGATACTGAAGATTCAGTGTCTCATTGCTTCTCTGAATCTGCACATGCCAGGAATAGGTTCAGCTGGACCTTTAAGGAACAGGGAAGTGAGACTGCAGACTTAACGTTTGGAAAAAATAGGTAGATGGTGCCTCAGATTCTAGAAACTGGCACTGAGAAACAAAGCATCACCTGGGACTCTGCTCGAAGATTTTCATCAACTGTATTGGAAAAGAAAATGCATCTCACAATGAAAAGTAAAAGTGGCTCTGCTGGCATCTTATTTGAGAATACCAGATTTGCTGGCTCTGGTAAATTGCCTTTTCAGATTCTTGGGGAAATTTTGTAACAATGAAGTGGAGGTTTAGCCTCTAAATAAGCCTGTCTGCCAGCAGTGGACACTGTGTAGCAGTTTTTCACTGGGAAATAAACATGTAAGTTGGTGTATATGTCCTCTGTGATGCTGTGCTTTGTGGTATGAAAACCAGGAATACATTGTGTTTGGAAGAATTCAGAGGAGATTCTTTGCTCCCCATGGTATTGTATGTTGCATGAAGGTATTCAGTTTAGCTGCCTTCTCTTTTTATAGACCTTAGGAATGGCTGGGAAGAAGTGCCAGTGATGACAAAGCATTCTTACCAGGCCAGTAATCCCCGGCTCTGCTCAGTTCACAAACAGCTGTGACAGATCGAGTACCTTACTGTGTTTCCTTTTGGAGACTACTTGGCCTGTTTTGATGTCATTACCCAACATCTTGGGTAGTCATCTTGGGCTCTCTTTCATCTGGATGATCCTTCCAGTTCAGTTAACTTCCTATTCATTACCTCCCGTGGTCTTTCAGCTGTCCTTCCAATGGTATCTTTTACAATAGGAAGTTTCCTGGGAAACAGGAAATTACTCACTTTCATTTCCAAAAAATAATAGGTTTGGAGAAACCTGTTCATCGGCAAACTGAAGTTAAATGTAACTGAGAGATTGGTTCTTCTGTCTTAATTTTCGGAATTCAACATTTCCATTGTATTACCACATGTGTGAAGTTCCTTAGTTTGTGTTAGGTCAAAACCATTAACAATACCAGGGCCTTTGTCATTTGAATTATTGACAGCTTTGAGGATTTTAACCAAGGTCTTTGAGGTAGCTGACTAATACAGACAGATCTTTTCTACAGAAAATATTTAGTGGTGAAATATTTAGAGACCTGATCAAAGAGCTCAGTAGGGTTTTTTTTAAACCCTTGGAAGTCAAACCTTGCATAATGAAGGTTATGGTGGCCTCTTTGGTTTCCACATTTGCAAGGGTGTATGTCTCTTGCAGTAAGTTCTAGAGCCTGTTCAGGCTTGCAGATCAAAACACAACTGTGAAAATGTACATTGTGCCACATGTCAGGCTACATCTGTGATCACATATGGGCTGCTGAAGGTTGGCCTGTTCTCCACGGGCAGGTATTTTTTTATATATATATATGCTTCTGCCTTCTTTAAATTCTAGAAAAGTTTAGTAGGTGTCTGGGGTGGATCACCTTCTGACATCCAGGGCAACTAATTCATTGGGCGAAGCTCACTGGTTTTAGTGACAGATACAGTGCCCTCAAATTGTAAGCTGTCTTTCAGAACTCATGAATCTGTTCTCCAGACAATCTCTGGACTTAAAGATAGCTATAGTCAATACTGCAATTGTATCTTCTGTTATCAGACAGAAGGTTGTGGTCCTTCTGCTGTATAGGGAAGCTTTGAAGTAATGTGTTTTGGATATATCTCATCAGAACAGATGATGGGCACTTAAAGGCTAAATCATTTAGGGAGTCTGCTTCTCAGATGGAAGCTAAACTGTGTTCAAAATGTTCAGCATCCTAACAAGACACACTTTTATTCCTGGGAGGGACATGGAGATGGTTGGAATCTCTGTTCTTATTAGTCATATGAACTTTTTGATGCATATAAACAAACTTATCTTTATAGGATGCATCACCAAATCAGAAAGCTCAGAAAAATATTAGTCTGTCCTCTGCATGGCTTAGTCTGGCTCCAGATATTCTCTGTTTATTACTTTGATGTTGCTGGGTCTAGAGCTGTGCCCACATAGTCTGTCCTTGGGCAAAAAGTGCTGTCTGCTGGTCTATACTTCCTATGTTTTGCTGGAACATCCATATCGTTCCTGTTCTTTGGCTAAGAAAAGTCTTTTTTTCACTTTAGAAACAACATAATGAACAGAAGGACCTGCTGATATGGATTATAGATGATGCAGGTTTTTGTTGCCAGATTTGATTACCCCCCTGTTTCCCTGCTTGTGGTGTAGGATCCTTGCCTTCATGTAATTTAACTGTTTTATCACCTTGGACTGACTTAAATTGAACCAGGATGATTTGTCCTTCAGCTCTGTTCTTTACCAGCCAGCTATTTTGACTTGTCTCTACCCATTTTTCACTCTGTATCAGTGATGTGCTTTGTTTTTGTTAATAAGAGATCAGATTCTGCTGTGCAAATTCAGTATTTGAACTTTTGCCACCTAGAACATGTGCCAACAAAAACTGTGTTCCTGTGCAATTAACTTGGAGAAATAAAGAGCCAAGCTCTCATCAGATCCTCAGTATCCACAGTTTTTCTAGGAACTTATGTGAAATTCTTGCTATGTACTTTAAAAACTGTGTTCACTTCCATACACTCAGTTTCTGAAAGGTCTGATTTATTCAGGACAAAACAGTCTCTCTATTCTGCCCATTGAGAAAAATAGCCATGTTCCACTTGTAAACTGTACCCTCCCCAAGCAAAAGCTTTGGGTCATTAAGAAGAATTATACTGGAAAATATGAAGGGTATAGAAACCACCCAAGATTTTCTAAGCAGATCTGAGCTGGTGTATTGGGAGAAGCTATAGGATAGTCAGGATGAATCTCATTGCTATAGTTGACGTGCTGCCCAACAAGACCCTAGTCATCATCCATAACACGGCTTACAAATATTTTTGTATGTTTTCAAGCCTCACCTACTGATGTTGTGTTCCTTAAATATTGTCAGGTGTGGCATCTCTCGACTAGACTCCTCATTTGAGAAACCGATGTTGCTGTCCTTGCAAGAGTGGTTATTCTCATAGACAGTGGTAGTTGCTTTGCATTCTCTGTGGATGCACATGCATCTGCTGAAGGAGCTATAGTAGAAAGGAATTACATACCTTGCAATACGTGAAGCTCTTCAGGTTGTGTGTTCTGCGTGTATAGTCCTAATCTTGCACCTCTCCTGCCTTCAAATCCTATGCCCTGCATTCCACAGTGGAGACAAACAGAAACACAGATATAATTGCTGTCCTTTATGTCTGAGTGCAAAGCATGATGAAAGGTATGTGTACTGTATGGACTCTCATAACCCAAAAACTCTAACCTTAAACATATATAACACATGCATATCCACAGTAAAGTGCATACACATAGCACATCTTGAAAAAATTCAGTTCTTGTAAGGTAAGTACTGTCTCTCTTTTGTGAACCACTTGTATCATCATAAATATGCTACTTTTAAAATGTGTAAAATAATATTTAATATTAATGGTATGTCTGGATTTTTTTTACTCGAACTGAAAAAAAATCAGCCTCCACCACTACATTCACCTGCTTTTATGGGTTGCTGTTTAAGAAATGTGTTCATTTCTTCATATCTCCTACATCAGTCATTTGTCTGAAGCCTACTACGTCTTTATTTCCCAGAATCTGCTGTTAGTCCATTTTGTAATGATAGGATAGTATCTTTTAAATTATGTCCAGTACTAACAGATAACTGTGTGTCAAACTTATATTTTTCTACACTGTAGATAATCTAAAAAAGTTAAAACTGCAGGTATAGCTGTCAATTTCAGCACTATTACCTTTCTCATCCACTTAATCTACCATGTTTCTGTCTCCAATGGGAGACTAACAAGGCACTGGTTTTGTAAAGGTCTGATGTAATTAAACAGATATCTCTGAGACCCCAACTCTTCAGTGGCTTCCCATGCTTTACTTGCTTTTCTAATCTTTGCATTTATCTCCCTTCAGATCTCAACATCTGCTGCAGTTTGACTGCCCAGGTTAGTGAAATTTTCCCCCTTTATCCACTTCTGTAGTTATCCTGTGCACCGACTTCTTTCCCAGTATTCATCTGGCAGTATTTATTCTTAGCTAGATTATCCACTTTTGACATTGAGTGGGGTGGTGGGAAAAGAAATAAATTATTTCCTACTTTATACTTGTAATTGTTATGAAAGCATATTTAAACTATATTTTCCAAATAAGTACTGGATAAGAATAAAAACCATAAGTCCAGAAAGAATAGAAACTGAAAAAAATAAAACAAATATTTTTTTAGAAGTAAAAGTGAATGAAAGATTACAAAAAATATTTTAGGTAGTAGGTATACTCAGGTATAAGCAATAAGATGATGTTGAAGGATAGAGCAAAGCAGTCTTCCTCAGGTCTGTGCCGCAGTAGCAGATTGAAAGGTCTGAGTTACAATATGATTTCCTTTGTGTTAGTCTCTAACAACACACTAGTTAATGTACTCTTGCATAATACAAACTCTTCTAATAGCAAACAGTGCATATAGTTCAAAGTCAGATTGAATTATAAAGTGTAAAAGTGTATTCTCTCTCTTTTTTTTTTTGTTTGTTTTTGAGAATGGTATGTTAATGATAAAGTCAGCATCCTCTTTTTGGATGCTTGAAGCATCTTGACCTAAACTAAACTCTTGAAGCTCCACGAGTGCCCAGAAGCCTGAGATCACAGTTGATGTTTTTTCCTGCTATCCTCATACAGAGTAAAGAAAACTAATCACCAAAATTATGTGAAGAACCTTCCTTCATTCATACACAGAGCAGCTTTTGTGTACAGTTTCTGCTCCAAGAAGAGCTGCATAGAAACCCTCTTTGCTCTTTAAATCCTGTTCGGAGTTGTAAATTATTTTCCATGTGTTCTGAATTTTCAAGCTGTGAGCTATTTCTCAGGTTCTTTTCTGATGATTCAGTTAAAGTTTGTCATTACTATGGAGTGGAATATTTCCTAGGAAAAGGGAGAGGTGGTTTTGGATTGCTCCAGGCAGGAAAGAAAACTGAACGTAAATGTCTGTATCCTGAGTAAGGGCTATATATATCTGTATGAGGAGGGGAGACAATCATCATCATCATCTTTTTGTTGTGTTTTAAATGAAATATGACTACGTGATTCAATTTCTCTGGGCCCTGATCTGGTAGAGATTTGCCAGTGTACTTGGGACTTCCATCTAGAATTAAGACTCTTTCAAGAGCTTTCTTCTGTGTTTCCCAGTGGAATGAGACAGGCACTTCACCCAGCTCTGTGAAAGATGAGGTGATTATGACCATGTCCACAAGTAGATGTCTAATACTGAAATGTTATGGATGCCCTCAGAATTATGTGGCAGCTGAATAAAGGTTTGAGAATCTGTGTTTTGATTTTACTCGCCTAAGTCCTATGGTTTGAAGGAGTCTTGATCTATCTATCACAAGATAGAGACTTGTAACACAAGTAACACAAATTCTGTTGTGGAGTAAGGAAGCAACCGCTCCTAGAAGATGACAGTAGCATTGTAACATGTAGGTAGATGAGTCCATCCCTATTTTACTAACCAATTAATTCCCAGTTAGTTGCTTATTGTGTTGTTCTTCAAGATAGGTAAGAAACACAATCTTTATGTTTGTAAATTTTAGAAGGGGCTATTGTAATGAGCTGCTTTTAACACAAATGAGTTGTACAATCTTGTCTGGTAACCTACCAGATTCTACTAGTGAGTTGAAAATCTTACTTGAGGTAACAGCATTATTTTGTAAAATGGAAATCCATCCTTTTGTAAAAGATTTTTGTTCCTGGCTAATTACTTTCACTGATATAAATAAACACTTATTTTCATTCTGATCTTAGTCCAGCTCCCAATGTTTCTCTTTGCCTTTGTCATCTTCCTGTTTGAGTAGTTACAGAACATGAAGTCTCTTCTGATAAGTTTTTCGGCATGGCAGATTTCAGAGACCTTGAATCAGTGTTGTAGCTGTCTTTTAAAAACATTTTTCAAGCTGAGGAGCACTCACCTCACTTGACTTGAAGACCTTTAATTTGACTGACTAGTCCTTACAGTCCAAAGAATAAGTAAGAAGCTTCTCCAGAGAGCAGTTTGGAGCACCAGGGTCAGGCTTCTGAATTGCCTCTCAAAGGATCTATTTTTCTTTTTTTTGGTATCTGTTAGGAAGACTAGCTGGCTAAGGCAGACATCTTAAGTTCAGCAGTGAGAAGACATCCTTTTCTGACATGTAAATGCTGTAGCTAACATAATATTCTAATAACTATCTTGCTTGTTGTGTTGTAATGGTGTTAGAACTTCCCTTTTCCCGCTTACTACTTAATTTCATTGGTTACTACACAGTTAGTCCCACTTATTCTCCTGTATAGTCCATTGTTAAGGTTACCTTCAGCTTTGAAGTGAATTGTCAGAAGCTAAATATATGCTTTCTATAAAATTTGTGTAATTAAGCAGAAATAAGGAAGGAAATTAGGTGTTTCACTGAAGTAACTTAACTACTAACAGTTCTGAGTTTAAAAAAAAAAATCACTTTTGTTAGCATATCTTTGCACTTATTTCTGGACAAATAGCATATGCTGTTATATTTCTCTTCTCAGTATTCTTTTATTATTTTTATTTTTAAGCTAGGGTAATGAAGCTTGAACTTATTTGTTTGGAAGTCAAGGCCAAGGCATTATCATCACTAGGCAGAACAGCACAATAGATGTATTTTTCATTTTTTAAAGTTGAGGAAGACTAAATGGGTTGTGTAGCAGCAGAGTTGTATTAAAATTTTACTTTAGTATGCTAAATAAAAATCCATACTGTAATATTTTAATGTAATATTGTAGAGAGTATGAACTTGCTATGTTAGGTTTTATTTACTTCACTTCTATTAGCTGCTTTGAGAATCCATCTTAAATTGTGTTTATAGCAATTAGTCAAAGTGCTTGTTTTTTTTTTTAATAAGTCCAGTGCATTCAATGTTAATCGTCAGTGAAGTATTTTCTTGTTACTTTGCGTATTTGTAGAGGATATCTTAATCCATTGTTTTGATATTCCACAATTTCTTAATCATAGTATATCATGTAATATGGTCAGTTTTAATTACATAAGTTATAACCTGATAACACTTTATCGTATTAGTAAATGCCACACTGATTTGAAAAAGAATTATTTATGTTACATTTTTAAAATTTAAGTGGTGATGTCAGAAAATTCCTTCCTTCAGTCATAAGGTTACTTCTAATCAAATGTGCAGCAGAGTTTTACCAAGCTAAAGCTAAAATAAAAAAGTTTTCAGGTTATAAGACTCAATAAGTATGTATTTGACTATACTAAGATATCCATGAAACACTTCATGAATCATAGAAAATAAGACTGGAGGTATCCAAGTACATTATCCAATTTACACTGTTTTTTGAGTACAGACTTTCTTTGGTAAAGGACCTTTTTAATTATTTCTCTTTTAAAATCTTTTTTTGTAAGTCATGCTTATAAAATTTCTGCTTATTGCCAGATCTTTCTTTTGGATTCTGTACACATGATCTATGCCTTTAACAATGAGTAATGACCAAAATAGGATATAATAATACAGCTGAGGCCTTACTTGTATGGAGCAGTATGTGAAGGTCGCATTGTGTCATGAATTGATATATTCTATTACTTTTGCAATATGATGACGTTACTAGAATATGCTGAAGTTTAATCTACTAAACTCTCAGTTTTCTTTCTAAAGAGCTGTTGCCAGATCATTCTTCCGTCTTTTATTCATACATCTGATTTTTACCTCATGTAGTGTTTTTTGATTATTATTTGTCTCATAATGTTTTTATGGAAGCTAATCATATTTATTTCACACTATTGACCGAGACGCCAGGTTGCCAAAATAATTTTTGAATTCCAGTCTCTTTCTTTACAGTGCCTGCAACGCTCATCATTTGATGTAATTTGCAAATTTAAGTATATTGTCTATTTCACTGTCCATATCATTAATGAAAATGTCAAATAGCAGTAGATTTGGACAGGCTTTTATGGAGCTTTCTTTGGCATATTCAATTTTGCAATGAATTAAAATAGTTAATTTAAATTTAAATAGCTAATAGCTAAAAAAAAGCTAATTAAAAATAGCTTTTCCAAACATTTGAGCATCCGTCTTTACAGTTGTTCCATTTAAGTCGTGTGTTCCAAACTGGCTCATAGGAATTGTTTTATCTGAGAGAAATTCAAAATGCTGGCCAAGGTCAATATTTGTTACATCTGCCTTTCCCTCTGTTGTCGAGGCTTGCTATCTACCATGTCATAGAGAGAAATTTGGGTTGTTTGTTTATTTCACAAATCTGTGTTGATCCTTAGCTTATGATGTTACTGTAACTTTCTAGGACTTGCTGATAGTAGCTAATTTTAGACATAGTGGACACTGAGAGTAAGATAGGCCCGGGAAACACTGCTTTAGGGCCACAAGGAATGGAGAGAACTAAAACTGTAAGTTGTGGATTGTAGTCACAAATGAGAATCAACTTTAGAAAGCTAAAAAAGGGTAAGTTATTTGACAATTCGACTCTCAGCCCTCACGTAACACTTCAATTTTTACATATCCCTGGCTTTATTCCTCATCCTTGTTCTCAGTCATTGTGAGCTTCCCTAGATATGTGTGTGCCTTACCCAAGCCATAACAATCCACCAGTGTCCTTGTGCCCGTTTCTTTATACGGTCTCTTGTGGCTCCAATGGGATCCAGTCTCTGTTGGCATCTCCAGGAACTACTAGTGGAGCATAGGACCTGAAAATATCCTGAGACATGAAGTGGAGTGGAAGAGGGAAAGAGCAGAAGCCATGGACTGTCTTGTGCTGCAGTGTAGGGGTTTTCCCCTATGCTTCAGGCTTTTCTCAGTCCCCAGCGTGTGAATGCAAGAAATTACACTATTCCCCTGAATATCTTTCAGGCCTATCAATTGGCATTCAGTCTCTCAAGAACTGAGAACTGGTTTAATTGCCTTAAAAATGATTAATCCTTTGTGACATTGAGTGTAAAAACTGTTTATTGGGTTAACAACCACTGTCTTGGTTTCTCCAATTTAAGTTTTATGCTATCATTTGCCTATTTCGATCTCTGAGATCATACTCATCCTTCATATGCTCTTGAAGATAACACTTAACGGCTCTGAGATTTTTTTATTATTATTTTGGGCAGATCTCTTCAGGACTAGCTATTTTGTGGGAAAACAAAACAAAAAAAAACCCCACAACAAACCAAAAAAACCAACCCAACAAAAAAACCTCCAAACAATTTTAACTATGTAATTGTCAACCTGAGTTTTTCTTAATCTAATCTGAATTCTTAACCTCTTTTATTAAATAGGCTTAACAGGTATCCTGTTAACTGTCATGTTCAGTTTTACCTAAGAAATTCAGATTATACTTGTTCTGAATCTTCATGATGTATGGATTATTCTCGTTAATCTACTTTACTTAGTGAAATAATAGAAAATTTCACAATGGCCATGTAATAATCACCTTGTTTCTTTAATTCTCTCCTTGTTCGTTATGTAGATGAAATTGACCAGAGACAGAAGTATTATCAGTGTTGTGGCAAGTATGTAAACAGGAATTATCTTGACTATGTATATATGCATATTTTTGTCATGTGAAGAAACTTAATTTCTAAAAAATGCTACTTTAGCCATCTCAAGATGCTGGCACTTCCTTAAAAATGGATCTGCATTAGGTATTAGTAATGCTATTTCATGTCTCTTAACATGAAGTACATCATTTCAGTAGATATTCAGGTTGGTGCCGGTTTGTTTGTTAGTTTTGGGCTCATCAGTAAAAGTTTCTTTAGTGGAGTCTGGACCAGAAAGGTATTTGCATTAAATGGTCTTCCCTGTGCCTAGTATCATACAGTTCTCTGGCAAGTTTCTTTCTCTGATTCCCACCCCCCATTTTTCTGGTGAGTCCTTATGTTAGAGGATAAACATTCACTTGTACAGAGTTACTTTATGTTCTGTTTTTCAGCACCTCCTGAGAATTTCAGTCTTCTAGTGACAGTTTACTGCGAAGTTCTTGATATATCTTTATCAAGCATTATTTAGCATTTTTCTATAGGCTGTTGAAGGAATCTGCTTGTTCGGGAAGGTAGTTGACTTGTTCATTGAAGGAAGGCTGCCGTGTGACGCCACTAACAGTACAGTAAGATCTATATGTTGTCTGTGAGGCTGTTCTCAGAAGATGTGTATGAAATAAACAGCTTTTAGTTTTCTGATATTTTGAGGATCTAATCGTAGTCTTGAAGATGAGCACCAATATAATTCTTAACACCCAGTCCGGTTGTGTTCTGTCAGTTGCTAATACCCTTACTTAGACATGCGCTTAATTTATTTTTGTCTTTTGTCTCTTTTTGCACTTACAGCTTGGGGGAAAAAGATTCTTTACTAATGGAATGACAAGGCTGTCTTGTCTTCTAATAATACTGAATAGGTTTTTTTGAAGGCCATGGTAATAATAAGCAAACCAATAAATCATGGAGGTATTGCTATGCCTGGATTGATGGTTAAGTCTCATACATTATACAAGTCTAGAATTATTTTGTGTGTTTGGATTTAAAATTGTTGCATGGCTAAGAGGGCCAATTAGTACTGAAAAAACAATATTATTAAAAACGGTTCTGGATATTACAAGTGCTTACACCTCAGGGCAGATTCCATGCCATGAGCACTATGATAGATTCATTCTCTGATCATACTTTTTTCATGTAAGGTTATGTTTTAGACTCAACTGACACCTTATGCAAAGCTTCATCTTTGTTACTTACAGACATGGTTTACCACTTTGCATTCCAAGGAAGTGCAGTTTTGCCTGGATTTCTATAGAAGTTGTACATTTCTGAAAAGCATTAAGAATGAAAAGTTTGTGTAGGCCATCCTTTTTCTTTTCCTGTCTGAGAAAGAAAAGTCAAAACCAAAAGAAACCCTCTTAGCTCTTTCAGGAAACTGTTAATTTGGAGCAGTTAGGAATAGTATCTCCAATTTATGAATGGTACCGGCAGTACTCTGCAAATACTTCCTTTTATCCTTACACTGGTTCTGAATGAGCGTGTCAAACATCAGGACTTGAAGAAAATGCTAGTTTTTATGTGCTGAAACTTTTCTAGGTTATGTATTGCTGTTGGCCATATCTTTCGGTGTGAAAGAGATTGCATTGTATTTAGCCTACTAAAGCTTTACTTGACTGGGAATTCCCAAAATGGAATATACACAGGAGGAAAGCAGTTGACAGAAAGAACTATTTCTTACTAGTTCAGTACCACTTCGTTCAGATTCAGGTTCTTTGTGTTTGGAAAAAGGAATTGGAGCTATACTCAGACTGCTCTCTCTATCTTTGATTCAGTGCATGAATACAGCTGAAATGTGTGTGTGTGTTGAATGGAAGATCATGGGAGAATCTGGGTCTTGGTTGGATGGAGAGAGGTTAGCCAAGACTTTGTATCTGAAAGCATTCCAGCCACTACTAAGTGTCTAATCTTTACTCTAGTCTTATCCTAATAGTAATGAGACTTTGGACAATAAGATCTGTGTTTGTATGCATTACCCTGAAAATAGAGTGCAAGGATATAAGTTAAAATTCTGGTGCCAGGGATGCATTCAGTTATATTGTCTACTGTCTATGTCTTGATTTAGAAAATGGGATTGTACAAAGATAACTTACTTTAAAATAATAAAGAAGCCATGCTAGTCTGGAAAATCTTGTTCTGGTTGGCTTAGGCAAAATTACAGGCCTTTTCTACATTTGGGACCTGCAATTCAGCATGCACACAGCTCTAATGAGAGTGAAGAGCTAACTACGTTACTGAAAAGGGGCAAAGCCCATAGGGAAATGCTTTGGCCTTTGTTTTCTGTGGGCCTGGGTCCCCATTTGACTGCTGTAGGTAATGCCTAAGGAGTCATATAATTACAGCCTCTGGAGCTCTTCAATGACAAGAGTGTTAATGCAAGATAATGCTGCCTGAGAAGGTTCACAAGTAATTGCCCATCATGGGATTTTTGAGTTGTTCTATCAGTTAAATATCTTTGGGAATCTGAATCTCGTTTAAGCTACTTCATAATAAATACATATATTTACCCTATAGTTACAAGAGATGTTGTTAAGTCCATAATGAGTTAGCATTTACAGTACTGAATTAGTCCTGAATCACTGTGTTTTCAGGTATTCAATTAATAATCCTGCTGTTACTTACAGCTTATTTAGTGACTGTTTCACTGAAGATTGAATATGCTGCTAAGGATCAGAGGGTCAGTTCTGAGATCAGACCAGGTTGCTCAGGGCTCTGTGCTCTTGGGTCTGGAAAACCTCTAAGGAAAGAGACTGAACAAGCTCTCTGGGCAGCCTGTGCCACTTCGTACTGCCCTCCTGGGGAAAAAGTTTTTCCTTACATCTCGTTGGAAACTCTCTATAACGTTATGTTGTGCTTAAGAGAAATATAAGCTGAAAAAATAAATGCTAGTTTAGATATTTGAAGATTGAGATGAGTAGTGGTTATTTTTCTACTTAAGGAGTTGATTGAATCCAATATTTTCTCCCATTGATCTAAGAGGACAGCATTTCACCCTCAAAGCTGCTTTGAGAAATTCAGCTACTCAGTTGCAGGTGCAGGGTTAATAGTTATCTAGACTTAGGGCTTTATCTTACCTCTTGAAAAGCCTCTGGGGAGTGGATGAATCAGGTCTCCTAATTGAACAAGCTAGAGGCTGCAGAAACATGTAAGTGGAACAGGTGACAAGAATGGCAGAAAATACTTTGGCTTCTCTTGCTGGCTGGGCTAGCAGGTGTTGACAGGCACATAAAGGTAGGGGTGGGAAAACTGTCAGCTTTTCCTATTCTCACCTTTGACAGAACGGGAATAAATAGAACAACTTATCTTTTATGTTCAAATATAATTCCAGAAGAAACATTTCATCAGATTCTATTCCCACGTGTGTCTTAAATACCAAAGAAAAAAAAAATAACCTCAAAAATAGAAAGAGCAAGCATCTGTCTTTAACTGGAGTTAGAAGTTACTCTTCAAAAACAAAACAAAACCACTAACCCTTATTTTTTATTTCCTTTCTGACAAAATAAATTGGACAAATTAATATTAGCTTTAATAGACTTTCTGTGACATGTAAGCAAAATTGAACTGATTTTATACTTAAGAAAATCACCATCACTCAGCAAATCCTGTTTATGTTAGGGGAGGGAAAAAAGACTCTGCTTGTGTATTCACACTCTGGCCAGGAAAGAATCTTGACTCTTTTGCTTTTGAAGTATTTAGTAAAATTGGACCCTTTCAATTTATAGTTAAGAGATTAAGGGTTCTCTAGTTTGAAGTGATACCACATAATCAGAATTAATAACAGAAATTGGTGTTCTGAATAGCAGCTTTTGCTATCCAGGTCTGTCGGCCTGTGGTCACCTTTTCTCTCAAATGCTTTTACTACATCTTTACTCGAAATCAGTTTCTTCTATTTGTTTCTTTACACTTCAGAGTCTTCACAGTTTGTGGTTCAGAACTAGTTATGAGCACAGAGATTGCAGGACTATGCAAATGATTTCTACATCTTCTAATGCTCACTTTGGCATATTTGGTATTGCCAAGCGTGTTTCAAAAAGTGATTGTGCAAAACTTTCTTATGGGAAATTTCTGGTCTTCATGGTTGATTTAAAAAAAAAAAACCAAACAATAAACAAACCCAAAACAACACAAACAAACCAACCCATGGAACCAGAGAGTATAAGAAATCCAAATCCATCAATCCAGTCTTATGTTGTTTTTTTTTTTTTTTTTTTTTAAAAACATGATTGGAAGGGTTAGAATTACTGATGCTGGTAGTTCACAATACTGTGATTGATGGTCTGGTGTCAGGACCAGTAAAGCAGGTGTCTGCTTTACTACTTTAGGTTGAAATGGCTGATAAATTATTCTTCCATTTCAAGCCATTCTTTGCTGTAGCTGCACCCTCTCCTGGAAGTCCTTGCTGTTGTGTTTGATGTTTGACACTGCAGGTGGTTCCTGCTCCTCTTCCTCCTTGCCCCTGGATGTCATGGTGATCATGCATGTCAGGATGAGCCAGTCTGGAGGGGCCCCTCCTACTTGTGCTGTCTGGCCTCCAGCTCTCTGCCCCTCTGCTTCTTGTTCCTGCCCTGAGCTATCTTCTAAGTTTGGTAGCCTGTATCTCTGTCTTAATGCACGGAACAATACTGTGGTGATACTCATTAATCGTTCAGTACCTTCAGACCTGAGAGCATGCCCCAGCCAGTGAAGCAACCAGTTCTAGACATCCTTTGTGGATTCTGCATTATATTAAATCTGTGACTAGTAAATTAAATGTGGCTGGGGAGAATGCTTCTGGATTCTCTGCAGTACTCGGTACTAGACACAGCCTTGTTATTTTCCTGAATTGAGTTCCTTAATTGTGAATAAAGTAACAACTTGTTTTCCAATAGTTTTAATTGTATTGCGCTTAATATTGATAAGCCAGTGCAAAACTTATTCTAAAACCTGTAAAAGCAGAGCTAGTTGGCCATTTGTAGTCATATTTGTAGGTCTGAGATTGACCGATTACTTCTATTTAACTCAAGTTTTCTAAGGTTTATCTTCCTTTTATTTCTAAAGTCAGTTTATTTTCTCAACCCTCTCTTTAACAGATGAACCATGTAAAAGACAGATTTGGTGACAGTGTGCCAGAAGAAGTACTTCTGCTATGTCTGGGCATTACTTCAGGAGTTGGCAGATTGATCTTTGGCAGAGTTGCAGATTATATTCCTGGTGCAAAAAAAGTTTATTTACAGGTATGTCTTTACGCTGTTCTGAAGGAATTTACAAACAATATTCTGAAGGCTTTGGTTGCAGGTACTATTAAGTAAGCAGAATTAACTGATTGGATATTCAAATTCAAGAAGTTTCAAAACTCTAGGAAACTCAATGTATGTTTTTTGATACTAGGAGCCTTTGGTGTCTGATTTTTATTTTTATTTTTCTTAATGCTAAGGAAACATGTCTACTACCTTGTCATGGTTTAACCCCAGCTGGTAACTAGGACCATGCAGCTGTTCACTCACTCCCCCTTCCTCCCCAGGGAGAAAAGGGTGGGGATGGGACAAAACAAAACAAAAAAACCCCAAACAAACAACAACAAAACCAACAAAAAACACCAAAACCAAATTTAATAGACTAGTAGTGAAAGCGGAAAAAGAAATGCTAATGATGATAATAGTGAAAGAATATACAAAATGAAGTGATGCAACAAAAATTGTTCTCACCACCTGAGGATTGGTTGCCCGGCCTGTCCTGAGCAGTGGTTGCAGATTCATCCCCACCCTGGCCAACCCCCATTTATATACTGAGCATGACATCTATGGTATTGGATATTCCTTGAAAACCAGGACATACCTGCTGGCTGTTTTCAGCTGGGAATGAGCGAAATTACTAATCATTAGCATGTGAGTGAGAAAACCTTTGGGGATTCTTTTGTTTCTGCTTTCCCTGTTTTATCCCATGATTTCATAACGGTTGCAGAAAGATTAATTTTTTTATATGTTCTTCTGTTAAGGATTTTGGATCTCTTTCTTGATCTTTGATAGGTGATAATTTGGTGTCAAGTATGTTCAGTGCATAATGCACACTGGTAAAGCCATGGGAATGTCAGAGGTGCTTAGCTGAGAAGATTTTGCTGAATGGAGGGGGTTACTTGCAGAAAGAGTCACAGCTTACGGAAATGCTGAAGCTTGGGAACGAAGGAGTATATACACTTTTTTCCCACCACACTTAGAAATGCTATTTTCTTGAGAAAATAGTGTTCGTGTAGATTTTTGGAAAAGCTTTAGTTAATAAGTTGCATGTTATCAACCACTGGGTGTTACTGTTTTGTTGTTTTAAAATGAATAGCAAGGGAGACATCTAATGGCTGTTGTCTGTACTACATTATTAAAAACAATTTTTAAGGAAGAACCACTTGTCTTCTGAAGATAGTGTTTATTGCCACAGTTACATAAATTTCGATTCCCTGATGATAGAGACTGGGACTGTATCTTATTCATTTACGTTGATTTAATACCTATTGTTACACTTCCAGATAATGTCATTATTAAAACAAAAAGTGAAAAGGCAGCATTGAGATGCTACACATGACTTACAAAGCATAAATACTAAACTTGCAGTAAAACCTACAAGCTTTTTTTCTTTTCCTTGAATAGCTAAAACTGAAAACCATGGACTAGGATGCTTCTGAGTACTGTTAGTTTCACCTAGTTTTAAGCAGGAAAAACACATTAATTTTTGCCGAGCCATGCCCCAGCATCTTCAGCTCTCCTGTTTCAAATCAGCGTTTTTGAGAGAAAGTGAATATTCACCTCAGGTATTATTCTGGATTGTCCAACAGTTCATACTATCATCCTATCTCATGCAAAAGTTATTTCAGAATTAATTTTGATGAATACAAATAAAAACTCTTTCCTCTTAGAACTTCACTGTCTCATAATTGAACAACTTAGAGTTCTCCCCAGCAAGTTCAACCTTCATCTTTCTGTTTCTGCATTCTTTCTTAGGGACCTGTTTTGCTGGATTTTGCTTTACAAATTCTACCTTTAGTAACATGATTATAGATCCTATCTTTGGTAGAATGATGCATTATGTCTCTTGTGGATACAAAGTTTAGTAATTTTTGGTTTTAGTGCTGCTTTTACCATTATATGATAATACAAAGAATCTGGTCAACAATATCTTAAAGAGTTTGTCTACAGATAACCACATTACTACTTAGATATAAACTAATCTCAAATAATATTTGTATTTTTGTCTATCAGAATACACAGAACTGAGAATTTTTTCACCTCTATCCTTAAGTTCCTATAAGAAGATAAATGTTTCAGTTTCTGCTTCTATACCATACTTTAGATGCTTCACAACAGGTTTTTTTTTAATATGCTAAATAAAGCATGTTGCCTAAAAGAACTCTTATGCTGTCCTGAAAGTAAATTTTCATCTAGCTGTATGCTTAAAGACTTTTCCTAATGAAGTAATTTATTTGATGTCACTTACCCATCAAAAAATTGTGATGTCTGGTAGTTAAGTGACTTTGTTTCTTTAATAGTCTACAAGTGACCAATGCATAATGCATGTATCTTATTTGGAAAAAGTGCTTGTGCAGTTAGGTGGAACATTGGTTTCGTATGCTGACACATGGATGGTGCACAAGCAAAACTCTTACCTCTTCTTATTTTCTCTTTAATTCTGCTTAAATTTGCTCAAAGACAGAGTTTTATTCCTTTAATTTACAACAAACAAATAATCTAAGATGATAATATGAAATTTTTGCAAGTATGCATGGCTACAGGAATGCAGCAAGATACCTTTATGTGGAAAAAGTGAAATGAGACTTTCAAATACCACCCTGTTGAATATAAGCACCCTGAAGCAATCACTCATAATACTGATAACTTTACTTAAACTACAATGGTGAGGAATCTAGTTATAGTGTTTTAGCTGTATTAAACTCATGATATTTTTACGGCTTTCACTTGTGAAAAGAGCAGAGAGTAATTTTTCAAAAAGTTGATGGCACAAGCAATGACCTTATATCATCACTGCAGGCTATTTGGTTACAAATGCATTTTGAAAACTTGTGAAATGGGTAGGGGAATTCCTTTGTTTGCATGTCATGACAGTAATATGTGTGTGTTTGTGTTTTATCTTGGTATGTAGCTTCTGATGCTGGTGATCCATGGAGACTGCTTATATTAATTTTAAAGCGAATACAGGCAGACAATTTAATTCACTGCAAATACAAGAAAGACCATCTGTTCCCTTTATCTTTACTGATTTGATGCAACAAGTTTTTTGTATTTTTTTCCTTGGTTGTGTTTAGGTGGCCTCATTCTTCTTTATTGGCCTGATGTCTATGATGATTCCACTGTGCCACGTCTTTGGAGGTCTCATTGCTGTCTGTCTCTTTATGGGCCTGTTTGATGGCTGCTTTATTTGCATTATGGCTCCTATTGCCTTTGAGCTTGTTGGGGCTCAAGATGTCTCCCAGGCCATAGGATTTCTACTGGGATTTATGTCAATACCTATGACAGTTGGTCCACCCATTGCAGGTAAGTACAGATATGGTCTGTAGTTGTAAATGTGTTTCGATGGTTGCATGACTTTGGCCATATTTTCTGTTCCCACATCATCTGCAGTGCACCTACGTTGGAGTTTTTCTTGGTATGTGCTCCAGAATATGTGGTGAATTTAACTGCTGCTCATGGCTTATTAATTTACTGTACTCTTTAAAGTTTGCTTCAGTAATCTTTATTGTTATGCAGATGTAAAACATTCTTCAAAAGAAAGATAGGTTTCCTGTTGGATTGAGGACCTGACACTTTCTGGACTGTTGAGGTGACAGCCTATATGTTGATTGTGTTACAGAAGGACTTCAAATTATAATCTGAAAATTAATTGGACTCAAAAAATTGGCTCATGTAAAAACAATTGTGAGGGTAAAAGCTCCAGTCACTTTAATTGCTTCTTATAAGTAGGAACACTGACTTTTTTCATTCTTTGATGGGAGACTGTTTGACAAAGTACAGGTTTTGAAGATGAAAACTAAATTCTTTGGGAGGTGGCAACAGTTTAAACTATAATCCTTACCACTGCTGATTTTCAATCATAATTTATCTGAATGTCTTCTGAGTGCTCTGAAAGATCCTTAGTAAGTCGTAACTGAACTATACTGATGACACCAAGCTGAGTGGTGCAGTTGACACGCCTGAGGGACAGGATGCCACCTAGAGGGACCTGGACAAGCTTGAGAAGTGGGTCCATGTGAACCTTGTGAGATTCAACGGGGCCAAGTGCAGGGTCCTGCACCTGGGTCGGGGAAACCCCTGGTATCAATATAGGCTCAGGGTTGAAGGGATTGAGAGGAGCCCTGACGAGAAGGACTTGGGGGGGTACTGGTGGACAAAAACCTGGATATGAGCTGACAATGCGTGCTTGCAGCCCAGAGAGCAAATAGCAAGCTGCATTGAAAGAAGCGTGGCTAGCAGGTCAAGGGAAGTGATTTTTCCCCTCTGCTCCACTCTGGTGGGATCCCACCTGGAGTACTGCATCCAGCTCTGGAGTCCTCAGCACAGGAAGGACATAGGCCTGTTGGTGCAGATCCAGAGGAGGGCCAGGAAAATGATCAGAGGGCTGGAACACCTCTCCTATGAAGACAGGCTGAGGGAGTTGGGGTTATTCAACCTGGGGAAGAGAAGGCTCCAGGGAGACCTTGTTATGGTCTTTCAATACTTAAAGGGGGCTCATAAGAAAGATGGGGACAAGATTTTTAGTAGGGCCTGTTGCAATAGGACAAGGGGTAATGATTTTAAACTAAAAGAGGGTAGATTTAGACTAGATATAAGGGAGAATGTGGTGGTGAGACACTGGAACAGGTTGCCCAGAGAGATGGTAGATGCCCCATCCCTGGAAACATTCAAGGTCAGGTTGGATGGAGCTCTGAGCAATCTGATCTAGTTGAAGATGTCCCTGCTCATTGCAGGGAGTTTGGATTAGATGACCTTTAAAGGTTCCTTCCAACCCAAATGATTCTATGATTCATTATGAAGAATCATAGAATGGCTTGGGTTGGAAGGGACCTTAAAAGTTATCTAGTTCCAAGCCCCCTGCCATGGGCAGGGACACCTCCCACTAGACCAGGCTGCTCAAAGCCCCATCCAGCCTGGCCTTGAACACCTCCAGGGATGGGGCATCCAAAACCAGCCTGGGCAACCTGTTCCAGTGTAAATAAAATTTTAGAGCTAGAACAGCATAGACTAGGCAACTCCTGATCTTGAATAGAGTTTGGTTGATGGGAGGAGTTTTGAGACAGCAATTAGAGTGAATTGTTAGAAAACATGCTTTTTAATAAAAGGCAACCAGGAATGCAATATACGCAGTATATCTAGAATAAGATTAAGAGGCATGTTGATCAAAAGCAACTGTTATCAAAAGAGGGAGAATTTCTCCAAGTCATTGCAAGATTCAAGTGTTGGAGAAGCTGAAATGAGCAACTTTCAAATAGGAAATATGGTACGTGTTTTTAATGATGGGTGGTAATTAAGCAGTTGGGCAGTGACATACTGAGTTCTTTGTTACTTGGCGTCTTTAAATCAACTCTGGAATACCTTTCTACCTACATATACACACCTATATTTGGCCATCAGGTAGTCAGATTAGTGTTTATAATAATCTGTGTCAGCTCTCAAGTTTCTGATTCCAAAGAAACTGTGTGGTTTTTGTAGATTCAGAGGCCCCATTATTTATCAGTTGTAACTTTCTGTCTTGCCAGGCTTGCTGCGTGATCACCTCGGCACCTACGATGTAGCATTCTACCTGGCAGGAGTCCCTCCCCTTATTGGCGGAGCTATATTATGCGTCATCCCCTGGGTCCATGAGCGGCAGAAGTTAAAAGAAAGAGCAAAACCTGGTGATGGAGAAACTACTGAGAAAATGCTGGAAAACGAAAACACTCTGGTGTTGGATGGTACAGAAAAGACAGTCAAAGAGATGGAATCTGGTGTTTGATGCTTTCTTTCCCTGTACCAGCCCGACCTTCTTCTACTGAACTGGATTTGTACTTTTTGACTGAAGATACTAAATGATGCTGAAGACTTTTTGAACTATTACTCAATTTGCAAAACTGCTAGAAGAATCTTTTATACCATTGAACTTTTTTTGATGAGTTGTTGAGTTTGATTTCAAGCCACATTTTCAAGGTATTTGAAGTTTTGTAGCATTAGTGTGTACATATGTAGTGATTCTGTGTGTGAAGAGAATATTTTTCTAATTCATCAGAGCCTATTTCTGGAAGTGTGAAAGCTGGTTTTGGTTCACTGACCCAGGATCTTCAATAACTTTTGTAGTCCATCCAATGCAGGCACACCCGTGGGTGTTTATACTGGGAAATATAGTAGCTCTTACGACTGATTTGGTTTTTTTTTTTGAAGTTTCTCGTGTTGTTTTATAGTCTTTTACAATTCTATATAATGAACACAGATATGCATCTTCATGATTCCCTTAAATCTTGCTGAAATCATTGGAAAGCTACATTATTAAACATCTATTTTATTTTCTCTAAATACCCCAGCCTGCTCAGTTTGCTAAACAATTACCTGTTTTTGCATTGATTCACCTCTTCACAGTAGCCCGAACAAAGAACATTAAGGATGAAATTTTTGATGGGCACAAGTTTTGAATATGCACAGACTAAGCTCCATGTGCAAATTCAGACATAAAGCTGCTGAATGATAGATTTTTTTTTTTATTTTTGTGAAGGCAATACTATTAACATATATGTGTATATTTTTTTCCTAGCTAAACCTCAGAATAGCTGATACTTTTGAAATTGTACTGACAGTAATACTTAGGAGCAGTATTGTGAATTAGACTAAATTTCAAATTATTCTGTTGTACTTGTTAGTTTCTTTTTTTTATTCTCAAAACCAAGACAGCTTTAAAGAATACATTCTAAGTGCAATAATAAGTTGTTCTTAAAGTGGAAATATACAAAAGCTATTAAAATAACATACAACAATTAAAGGATTTTTGCACTAAGTGAACATGCAGGTTTATTACAGGTCTTTATAGCTGTGTTCAATTGCATGTAGGTATAGCTCCATATTTTATTCAAATCTAAAGAAGTGTCTTTTCATGTCCTATTTCTTGCTTAACAAGCTACAGATGGCCCTATTATTTATGTATTCTTAGGTATTATGCACTGTTTGTCAAGCAGGTATTTCTGAAAGCCTTTCTCTGAAAAATATTTAAAAGCATAATACTTTGAGATGAAAACACTGCTTTTCAGTTTATCATAAAACACTTCCAAGGACATTGTTTATTTGCGGATATGGATCAGCAATGCAGTGGAATACTTAAATGTTCTTTATTTCAGGTCCATTCAATACCGATCACTTTTGTTGTCTCGTTTAGATGTGTCATAGCAAAAATTAAACTAAATGTGATCTGAAGACAAAATGCACATTGAAGTGCATTTTCTTAATTAGTAACAATACCTGTTCTTTACATAAACCACAGAGACATACTGTTTTAAAATTATAACCCTTATTGTCTTTTCTATTTCTATTATTTTTTTCTCCAGCTGTAGGAAATTATACAGAAAGCCCATGCACATTTGTGATATAGAACATTGTTAGCAATAGTATTGCTTAGAACGTTTACATCTATCAACTTATAAAAGTCGTTTAAATATAATCATGCAAAGCATCCTAATTATTGGAGACCAAAGCTCATACCTTATTTTATATTGCAGAATTTCGATCTCTGCTTTACGGGAGTGAGGCTTAAAAGAATTTAATATTAAAATGTTAGAGGTGTATGGGAGGGACTTGGAGGAGGAAAAAAAGAAATAAAAAAAATCTGTAAAACAGAGGTCCCTTTAAGTTCACTGGGACTTGTGCTTCTGCACCTCATAAATGCTTCTAAAAATGTCATTAAAATATTCATGGTATTATTAATTAAAATTACTACAAAATGCTGCCTTCATTACAAAAGCTCATGCTGTTCTTGCATTTCTGTAGAATGTGTTATTCAGTATTATCTTCTCTTTAGGCAACACAAAAGGTGTTGAGTAAGTGTGGTAAAAGCCTCTTGTTTCCTATTGCTTTGTTGTGAAAGATTAGTATTCATCACATATCTTACATTTCTGGTGGTTTAGCTTTGAGTTTTTAACCAAAAAACAAGACAGCTTTTTAGCACTGATGTAATTTGAAATCATTGTGACCAGACGTCTTGATGTAACTGTGGCATCTTCCTGACTTGCTGCTCTGTATCTATATAAATTATCTGGGAGAGAATATAAAATAATTGTTGTTAAGTTTTAGAAATCATACAGAAATAGTGTAACAATAGTATGAATTAATTATTGCCATACCCTTTAAAAATGTATTTGTACATAAAAATCCCCACTCTTATATTTGAGTAACTAAAAATGTAAATTATGCTTACAAATATGAAGGGCAGCATTTAAAAAAACCAAACCCCAGAGACTCTGGGAAGAGGGTGCAATGAGTGAATAATTGTTTAGGAGCGATAACTATGTTAAAACCAGCTACTGAATGGGATGTCAGACAAGAGGTAAACAGAGTTAGGGGTAGGAAGCTATGCTGCGTGATGATGATGTGATAACGAACCTATTTCTGGTGCCAGTGCTTGTTTTATAACAATGTTAAAATTGAGAAGGCTGCAGGAAAAAATGAAATTTTGGAAAAGGTAAAAAAAAAAAAAAGTAAATTAATTTACTTGCATGAGAATTGTTAGTATCTTTACTGTTAGCTTGTATCTATGGGGGGAAATGTTGAATAGAAAATATTCTGTATTGGACATAAGCATAAGAAGATTGTGTCCTAAAGATGGATAAGATGCAGTTGAAACACAAGTAAAGTTCGAATTGTTAGCGGTGAGGCTAACCATTGAGAAACTTATTTAGATACCAATTTCTATATGCCCTGAGTTTTAAAAATGAGGTTAGCTGCCTCTCTTTAAAAAAAAAAAACCAAAACCAAACAAACAAAAAAAACCAACCCAAAACACAGAAAACCCAACACAAATTAGGAATTGTTTAGTATGTGTATGAAAAAATGATTGAATAATGTAGAAATGGTTGCTATTCTGAAAACTAGGAGACAAAAGCCCTGAACACTCAATTTTATTTTGACTGAGTAAATGTAAATAAACTTTTGTAACAAAATTTAATTTTAGGTGTGACAACCTGTTCATGGGAAACCTGCTGAACTCTTATTTAGATGAAATAATTCATGCCAGATTTAATCTTGTTGGGGTAGATTCTAAAGTTAAAATACTAGCTTAGTTCAAGAAAACCCTTAACTCTTTCAGATGTAGAACACTTTCGCTCTTCCTCTCTTGAGAACAGTTCATAGGGTACTTTTCACAGACATTGCTCTCCCATCCTGGAAACAGAGTAATCGTCTTTTTTCCATTAAGTGTTCTCAGGGTAAGCTTCAGAAGAAATTGGGTAGAAAGAGGTTCACTTAAAATGGCATTGTGAAATTTCCAGTCCTACTTGATGCTGTAATTTCATACAGCGGATATTGAAACTGAGCCTAATTTTGAGCAAGGGGTTGGCTTTATGTATGGCTGACACTTAGGTTTTTTCAGTAGGTATGAGATCCTTGTAGATCTTAATATATCTGTTCAGCAAAGAGTCTGAAATAAGGAAAACTCTTCAGGTTCTTATTTACATCTAAGCTATGCAACAACATACAATGTATAATTAATAAAAAAATATTGTTGGATTTATTCTGACTACATGTTAAAGGACCTGTACAAGTCTCAAGCCAAGACTTCAAATTAACATACTCTTAGAATTTCTTTCATTCAGATCTGTTCAGCATTAACACTTAAATTTTTTGTCTAAGTTTACTTTCAGCAACTGTTTATGGGCCTTCCTAAACAGCTCACTCAAGTCAAAGATGACATAGCCATACCCTGAAGGGCCATCCTTCAGGGTATACTCAGTATCATATGAGGTAGACAACTGACATTTTTCTCCTTTGGCTCTTCATGTTTGATGTCTGGGCATGTACATTCCCCCCTTCCCTTTGGAGACACTGGATTGTCAAAGCTGATGCACACCATATTATATTTTTTCAGCCTTCCTTTCTCAAACTTCCTCCCTGCATTAAACCTTTGAATAGCCATAGCCTGATAGACTAGGCAAGTTTTTATGAAGTGGGAGACGTGAGGCTGAATCAATTCACAGGAGTGGCTGAAGGCAGTTCTCATGCTAGGTGAATGCTTCAATCACACGCTTCAAGATGTAAAAAATGGACACTACCTTCTTAAAGCAAGAATGCTCATTTGCGTCAAGTAAGACATGCCAAAGGGACAGGAGATGCTTCCTTGCAGCCCCAAAAGGCATATCTAAGGATTGGAATCAATACTACTATCCTTACTATCGTCCTTACGGGTTAGCTTAAGTGGGTGGGCTCTCACTGTGCTGGCACGGGGCAGCTCCCTGCTTTGCCCCTTGCTGGTGGGGAGCCCAGGCGGAGGGGCTCGGCTGTCCTCCCCCAGCAGGGAACAGAGGTGCTGCCTAGTTTGGGGCCCGGTTCACCTCCAGGGAGCTGGAAGTCTTATGGATGCTCACTTTCAGGCATCTTAACTCTTCTGTTGGAACCGACCCTCTGATATTAAGAGTGCGTGTGTACGTATTTATAAATACAATGTATTTCGACCAGGGCCTTTAACTACGGGAGCTATAGCACTGGCATGTGGGAGACAGCTGAGGAAGAAGTCATTATTTTCATTTGTGTGTTTCACTGTTGACAAGCGCAGCAGCATTACAGTTCCAGGCAGCCAGTGAGTTTCTAGTCATGTAAACTTTGGCATACTTTCAATATGCCTTTTAGTCTTATATATATTGTGTCAACATTTTTAATGTTTTGGAACAGCGTATGCTAAGATTAGAGTGATTTTATACTAAAATGTCTGCTACTATTGACAACACTGACATGTTTGAGTATCTTTATAGACATCATATTTTGTATGTTGTTTTTGATATTAAAAGATATACATTTTGCTAGCCTTAACTCCATTCTTTAAAGTTCTGCTTTGTTAGAAGGGTAAGAAATGAATGTCCAATGTTTTCCATGGTGCTAAAGTAACTGTGATCAGTCTCAAATTACTCAGAATAAAGATGGTAGTTCTCAAGTGCCCTATTTGTTACTGCATGCATCATTTTTAGGCTTGTTCTCCTGTAAAAGTTGTCATTTCTTAAAAGTAATTTTGTGTTATATTCTGATAACTAGTGAATCACATGCGCGTACTTTTGTATGAAAGTCTTTAGAGCTTTTATTATCACTGTGCTCTGATTGGATTGTCCCCATCACATTTGCTCCTAAATTAATATACGATGCAACCCATTTCATTCTGATTGCACCGACAATCCATTTTAAGACCAATGGTTTATAAACCTAAACTACTGACTTTGAGTTACATGCTTCTGAGAATTTTATCTACTCTTATTTTCCATTCTGGGGTTTGATATTAAACTTAGAGAACGCTTGCATTCACAAAAGGCAGAAGTAGAATTGAGGGAGGGGAAAGTGTGTCGGAAGAAACTTGAGTGGCGTTTCAAAAGAATTGTGTATTGTGTGCTTCATGAACTGCCAGTGTAATTCAGTGGACCTTTGATCATTTGCTGGCCTGCTACCAATTTCACCTTGACTTACCTTGGCAGTATGAAGCGCTTCCACATTGACAGCTTCAGTAAAGCACAGGAGTTCATTCACCTTTCCTTTGTAGTAGGGCCAAATATCTCCTTTTCTTTAATAAACATATCTGATGATAAGGGGGAAATATTCCCATTCCACCTGGGGTTATTCTCGAGAATGCCTGTACTTCAAATTAAAATTTGAAAAAGATATCCCAAACCTTTACAAGGGCCTGAGCACTGTTGCCATTTGTACACCCTCAAGGTACAAACCTCTTTGTAAGTATCTAAAACAAAAATGAGGAGCTTATGGAATGCATTTCAAATACTTTTGAACCTTTTTCAGGAAGCTATTTTTATACCAGCATTTATTATGAAAGCTAATTAACAAGGCAAAATCCTAACACCTAGAAAGGTGGTTTGACTTTGTACATGATTTTCAGAAAAGAAATACTGTTGTTTCATACTTGAAATCAGTTTATTTGGAATACTGTCTACTGCTGAGCCTACAAACAGAAGCTCAGCAGCAGGCTGCAGCTCTCTGATAGTGAGACTTTGCACTCCTTGCAAAGGTATTAACGTGGTTATGAACAATCTGATTTAAATTTTATCTTGCATGTTATTCATTGTAGCTAGATCATTATTTTTTTAATGTATACAACCGTTCCCTCAGGTTATCCTGGAACTGGAGCTGTATCTGCAACATGCTAACCTGTCCCAGGAAAAACAGGATTGGGTTGCTGCAATCTACATGCAGCGGCTGTTCTATTCTGGCATATATTTCTGTTCTGAATGCCTCGGAAAAAAGATAATTCCAAGTTGGCTTTGTTTTGTGAGTTGTTTATGAGGCTTAAAAATAACAAGTATGCTGAAAGTTAAAGCCTTTCTTACAGAGAGTAGCAGCTCCGTGCTGAGCTTCTTCTCTAATACTTCACTAAGGAAGTGAAGCACTTGGAACAGTTTGCGAGCTGCTCCTGGCACACAGTGGTAATTTATGTAAGCGTGTTTTAATACAAGCTAAGAGCAGACCCAACAACTTTGTGTGTCTTGGCAAGCTTCATACACAGGCAATGTAGAAGACAGAGACCTTTTATGCTAAGTTGTCTGAAAGATCCAGCACAGTTTGAGCTATGTGGGAAGGCAGGTGTTTAAAAAAAATAAATAAAAAATTCCCCACCACCTGCTTTGTCTCTTACCCTGTGGCTACAAGGCATATTACTTACAAAAGGGGACCCTAAATAACTAGAATTTTCTGCATCTGTTTAAAAAATTGATTACTGCAGCTTTGTTGAGTGAGGCCTGCGTCTAACCCCCTGTTTCTGGTTTCATAAGGCCCCATTTAATTAACTGGCGGCTCAGTATTATAATGAAAGTAGTTCTGGCACAGGACTGCAGCCGCTTGCAGTGCGCAGGCTCAGGTGTTAATTGCCCCAGTCATGCCAGTGTTACCCCCCCGGCCGGGGGCGGCAGGCGCTGGAAAACTGTCCAAAATACGGTAAAACCGGCGTGAGGGAGGCGGACCCGCCGCCATCTTGCGCGCGGGCCCGTCTCCGCGGCAACGGCCGCGGGCGGGGCCTCCGCCGGCGCGGAGCACGCCGGGAGCTGTAGTCCCGCTCCCTCCCCGCGCCGCCATGCGAGGGGGCGGGGCCGGCGGTCCCTGCGGGCCGCAGCGGCCGTTGGTGCCGGCGCCGCCGGGTCGCGAGGAGCCATGGCGGGCGCCGAGCGGAAGAAGCACGTCCGGTTCGCCCCACCGGGGGAGGCGGCGGCAGCGGGGCCGCGGCTCCCCGCCGCGCCGAGGGCGGAGGTGGCGGTGGTCGGCGGCGGTGGCGGCTGGCGATGCGGCCGGGGAGGGGAAGGAGCCGCGCTGAGGTGGAGCATCTCCGTGGCGCTGTGCGCGGCCTTCCTGGGGCTGGTGAGTGCGGGGAGCGGGCGGGGGGCTCGCTCCACCTGAGGCCCTGTCCCCTCACGGCCCGTCCTCCCTTGGCGATGCCTTGCAGGGGATGAGCATCGCGGTGCTGGGGCCCACCTTCCCCAACCTGGCCGCCAACGTCCACAAGAACGTCAGCGACATCTACTACATCTTCGTGGGCCGCTCCTTGGGCTACCTGGGCGGGTCGGTGCTCGGCGGGGTGCTCTTCGACTGGATGAACGCCCACCTCCTCCTCGGTGAGTGCCGGGCCGGGCCCACCCCGCCGCAGCTCCGGGCAGAGCCGGTCCTGAGGGAAATGGCTCCCTCGGAAACCGCCCGGGTCGGGTTTCCCTTGTCCCCGGCTGGCGCAGCCTGCCCGGGAGAGGGGGACATCGGGGGCCTGTGGCGCTGCTCCCCGTAAACCACAGCGCTTGCGCTGCCGCTCGCTGTTGCGGTACTCCGCTCTCTTCGTTTTCTGACACCGTGTGTGACCGGGCGTTACAGCGTTATTTCCAAGTGGTTGGGCTCGCTGGGAATATTAATAGTGGTGTCTGGTTTTGAACTGAGAAAACCTGTTTGAATTGACCAAAAGGTGCCTTTGGTTTGGACAAAAAAACTACAACTGGATATTTTTTTTTTTTTTCCTTTGTATCAAGTAATATGCTTAGTATAGATTGTGGAATCATGGAGTGGTTTGGGTTGGAAGGGACCTTAAAGACCATCTAGTTCCAACCCCCCTGCCATGGGCAGGGACACCTCCCACTAGACCAGGCTGCTCAAAGCCCCATCCAGCCTGGCCTTGAACACTGCCAGGGATGGGGCATCCACAACCTCCCTGGGCAACCTGTTCCAGTGCCTCACCACCCTCACAGGAAAGAATTTCTTCCTAATAGCTAAATCTCCCCTCTTTCATTTTAAAACCGGTACCCCTTGTTCTATTGCTACACTCCCTGGTACTGGAAGGCTGCTATAGGGTCTCCCTGGAGCCTTCTCTTCTCCAGGCTGAACCACCCCGACTCTCTCAGCCTGTCCTCATAGCAGAGGTGCTCCAGCCCTCTGATCATCTTCATGGCCCTCCTCTGGACTCGCTCCAACAGGTCCATGTCATCCTCTTGGAAGATACAGGCTTCTGTAATGTCTCCATATGAAACGCATAAACAAAACAGGGGAAACTTTGATTTGCACACAGCGGAAACCCCCAGCAGTCATGCTGAGGTACACTTCTATGGGCAGAGCTTCATAAAACCCTCCCCTTTCTTAAAGCTAAGCAGACATGATCATCTTCGTGTGCTGGACAAAAGTACTGAGAATTTGACTGGAGGGCCTTAATCAAATTAGAACTTATTTAAAGTGGAAAAACATTAAATACCATCTGATGGTGGAAACTTGCTGGTCAGTTGCAGCCTAGCTATGAAAATATTTAAACGCTATAGGAACCACAGTTTATGATCTTAACAGTTTTCTGGACACACAGAAACTCTTCTGTAGGAGCACAGGACTGGCTTCCCACCAGGAGAGCGGGGCTGCTTGGCCATCAGGTCGCCAAGAGCCATGCTCCGTCCAGAAATGAGGTGCTCCTTTCAGAGTCACGTTAGTGTGTCATTCAGGTAGATATTCTTGGAGCACACCTAAAATCGTGGAACCCCTGTCTTTTTTTCTTTCAAGTGCTGTAATGGCAGTATGTGCCTTCATGCTGTAAGTTAGAGACTAAAGGAGATACCGGGACTCGCTCTTTTCCTTCTCCTTCCCATGCTTTTACTCGGGGAGAATCAAACAGAGCTGTGCGTTCCCTGAGGACCGTGCTGTAATCACAGGGTCAGTTCAGAGCATATGAGAAGATCCATTTTCCAGTGCTAATGTTGGAACTAAGTCTCTCCTTATCCCTGTATGCCCATCTCGTGCTATCAGGAGCAGTCATGTCTGTCTGTCTGTCTCTTCTCTTCCCCCCGCCGCCCCCCCTTCTTGTCTTCATCTTCATGGTTCAGTTGTTTTTATTTGCTCTCATTCCAAGATGGCTTTATTTGGTCTCCTCCCCGTTCTTTATTCCTCTCCTCCAGAACACCTGCAAAGTGGGTTTCCTTTAGCTTCCTTGTACGTCTGACAAGGTCGGAGTTGTCTGTGTCTGACACTTGAGAGTTTACCTTCCACAATGGAATTAATGCAGCTGTGGAAGCAAGCGTTAACTTGAAATAGTTTAGTATTTGCTTCTTTTCCTGATGTATCAGACAAGATAGCTGGCTGTTAACAATGTTTGGAAAATGATTCATCTCCTAATCCTTTCCGATTTGGTCGTGCTTATGGCAAGAGCACAATTTGAACTACTGAATCTTCTCTCATTTCTATCATCTGAAGGCTGCCCGTAAGAGATTTTGGCTTGTGTACTTTTACCTCCCATCTTTCAACTGCTGAAACCCTGCTACTGTATGGAGAAAAAATTGAAGAGAGAATCTGTCTTTGTGAGGGGAGCTTTTAAGTACCAATCTTTAGGTGAAGAGCTGAAGTGGACAACTGAGGACTTGCTGAGAAGTTACTTTTCAGCTTTGCATGGGGCATCTGAGAAGCTGGACTTAATACACCCCATTTTTAGCTTTTTCTCTATGTGGCTCAGCATGGTAGCCTTCAAAAATGTTTTGAGGCATGTATTCCAAGTATCTTGCTAGGGCTCTAGCGTTCTGGGTAGTTATTTTTTCTGTTGTTGTTGTTGGTTTTGTTTGGAATTAAGCAAAGTTCTTAATTCCATCATTCCCCATTGATCTTTAAGTATCTGCCCCACCTATGATCAAGCATTGATTTGAAAAATAATAGAGACGTCTGATCTGGTACAAGCTTTCTAAAAACCTAAATACTGTATATTCAAGATACTAATTGCAGGTTATTTTATTATGAAGGTGATTATAAGCATAGAATTTAAATGCTGAACTTCCTCCCAAATTGTATTAAAAATAATTTCTATCTGTTAAAAAAGATTTTTTTTTTAAATGGCACGTTGTAGTTAATAATAGCAAAAGTAATGCAGTTAATTAATTGCTGCTAAATTTATGACGACAAGTTTTGTAGTTCTGTCTCTTAAAATTCCAGAAGTCCCTTGGAATACATCCCTCATGTGCGAACAGCATATAAATGAAAGTCATCATTTTTACATGGAGGTTGCTTGTTGGCCAAGGTGCAGTTGCTTTATAGGATTTTAAGAGTTTAGTGATTTGGGTTCTCCTAAACTGGAGCCAAATTTAATGCTCTGTAGTTCTCAGAGGGAAAACTTCATACTGTTCAAAAACACGTTTTACTTCTTTCGTGGCTGTCCTGGTTTGAGTGACCCAGGACTAATTTCTCTTCTAATGCCTGGGAAAACTGCACTTTTAGAAGACTCTGGTGTCTGAATTTGTGAAAATATTTACTTCATAGCCAGCTATGGTATGCGGGTTTCAAGGTCTCCATGTTTTTGAGCTCGCCAGGTACAGGAACAAGGAGGAGCGAGACCCGGGCACTTGACCCAAGCTGGCCAACAGGATTATTTCATATCATGAACGTCACGTTCAATATAAATTAGAAATTTTGCTGAGAAGTTTTCTCTCTTCCTTGATGTCTGCGATCCTGAGAACTTCTTGCCCCAGCACCAGACCCCTGAGCCCCTCCCTTCCTCCCAAAGCCACAGCACTCGCAGTGTCCGACATTTGCTGTCCACTGCTGGGAGTGTACAGCTTCTGCTGGTAGAATTGGCCGAGTATAATCCTTTATATTGATATTGGGACCAATATTGGTTCTTTAGTGTTATTAATGTTAATTATCTAGTCTTATTCTATTCAATCTGTTTCTATTTCAACCCTCCGGTTCCCTTGTTTTTTCCTGATTCCCCTTCCCGGGTGGGGAGGGGTCATCACGTGACAGAATAATTGTCTAAGACAATGGATTTCTCTGGGTTTCTCAAACCATAACAGTGGCAAAGTAACGCTTCTAGGCCAGAAGTTTGCAGGAGATACTGACGTAACCCTTCTAAATCACAAGTTTGTAGAAGACGACTTCTTTGTGTTCTAGCAGCAGACGCTACTCCCTTTGCAAACAAAGCTTTAGCAAAACAGGTTTTTCATGTAGTGTTTATATTCTGATGAAGTTCCTTTTTTTCCAAGTAAAAAATTACTCTGTTGAACTTTCTAGCTGTTTCTGCTAATCGTGACTTGAGGTAATTAGGTTACATCACCTATTAGGATTGTCAGTAACTGTAATAATGATTAATGTATTTGTATTTCTTGGTCTTCTGTGTGTTTTGTAGTTTAAATGGAAACTGGAGTATCTGGGTTTTTTGTTTGTTTTGTTTTTTAACTTTTCCAGGATTATCCATGTTTGGAACAACAGTTGGTCTTTATGGGATACCCTGGTGTGAGAAATCCCTGCTGTTGACTGTCTTAATGTCAGTTATTGGAGCTTCCATGGGAATTCTAGACACAGGTAAGGCACCACATGGTCCGATAGTTCCTTCACCGAACTAATTGGAAACTTGAAGCTCACCAAAACCGATGCTGATATTTCATATGACGCATCTTGAATTCAAAGAGGGGAGCTATTTTACCTGGCCAGGATTCTTGGATTATTCTGTATCTTCCAGTGTTTGTGTCTCTGTAACGGGCCTTTCTTAAGGAGCTTGGGGAGCTGCATGTCTCGTGCTTCCTGGAGAAGATCAACACGCGTTTCAGTGGGCAATTACAGGCGTAAAGGAAGTGTCACGTGTTCTTTAGACAGTGTTTTCTTTAAATTGCTCATCTACAGGAAGCTAGTGGGGTTACTGTTCGTTAGTGCCAGCTGGAACTGAGTTAGTGCTGAGCGAGCCCTGGTGTTTGAGAGAGAGATCCTCGGAGTTGCCGTGTTGGAGAGCTGGACACCTAAACCTGGCCAGGTCTCACGAATGAGTGATTTTGGATCCTACACAACTTTGAGGTAGCAGCAATTTAAGATTTATTAACACTATTACGGTAAATCACAGGGTTAGTTTGTATGATATTTAACAACATTAACAGAGTGATTTAACAAAATCTGGTATAATCAGCGCAGTGACTTAATTAGAGATTCAAGAATGGCAAGGTTCACTTGAGACTTAGGACAGCGTTTCCTAAATCAAATCACACACACAGACAGATACAGAGGTTAACCTATGGTTAGAAAATAAAAGATTTTTCTCTTTTTGCAAATAATAGTAAATTATTGGTTCCAAATGGTCTTTGAACCTCAAGAAATCTAATTGTAGTGAATTACTCGCTCTTTTCCTTTGTCGGCGTTTAGCAGCAGATGATCTTTGAGCCCTTCTCCTTCATTGGCATCTATCAGCAGATGATCTTTGAACCTCGCAATATCTACCCCGAGAGGGGTCCCAGCTCAGGGGGAGATCCTGGGTCACAGCTTCTGTGATCCCAGAGAGCTCAAAGGGTCTCACTTAGGATCGTCGTTTGTAGGATCGTGAGATGATTGACTTTGGCCAGTGTTTTTCCATTTTTGGTCACAATTCTTGTCAGGTGATTCTGGTACCTTCCAGATCAGGGTATGATCCAGGCAGCAGGAGTTTCAGGTACAGTTAGGGAGTGCCAGATCATCCCAACTCACTGTACTTGTAACCAAGACACGAAGAACACAATGTTGGCTTGCCTTGACATCACAACGTGGCCCAGGGGGGCTGCATCACCACACCAGGTTTGGGGAGTCACAGCAGACATTTACTGCCGCAGCTCACTTACAGAGCCATGTCATCCATCTCCCTGAATTAAGGAATATTTGCTGCCTTTGGGCAGCCTCGCTTAGGTGTTTGGGAATACAAATTTATTCTGTGCCCCAAATTGTAAGTCTGTGGCGTGTGCATACTGCAGACGGCCTGGAAAAAACCCACCTTTGCTGGAAACCTGTTGAAAACCAATTTCTTAGTAGAGGCACCCTATTGGATGAAGATGTACTGGTGAAGTTTGTAGAGCAAATGTTGACAGGTGTGGTTGGAAAGGTCAGTTATACCGAAGGTGTAAAAAAAGAAATTCCCACAGAAATGAGTTCATTTGGCATGGCTTAGAAAGGAGGAGTTGGTGATGGCTGGCTGTAGCGGGCAGTTTGGATCAGGAGGCAAGGCCGCGGCAAGAGACCTAAGCACGCTTAGAGCTGACTGGGTAACGCTGCATCCTGGCAGATGGGGACCAGGAAACAACCAAGAATATGTCAGCGGTGGAGTGTTCTGCTGGAGTGTGGGAGATGAAGCTGCAACAGGCAGCCACTCGCCTGGCACCTCTCCAGTGACGTGCCAGCAGCGTGCGGACTTCCTTGGCGTACTGAGGGAGCCTGTGGTTCCTTATTAGGCAGCAAGGTACCACTGGATCCAGTTGACCAGCTTCTGGGCAGGCTTGTTTCTGAGTAAGGGCTGGCTAATGAATTAGCCTAGTTACCCAAACAGCGCTGGAAGCATCCCCAGCCAGGGCTGGTTTCAGTGGCTTGGCTCGTGGACAACACAGAGGAGTGATGGCTGCACATGGGAAACATCAGCCCTAATCCTGCGCAGCTGGAGGGAGCTCTGTTAACGCTGGAGCGAGCGTGATACAGGATCCAGTAGTGAAAACGGTGGTTTTGCACGGCACAGGTTATGCTAAATAACCTGAGTGCAGAGGTGTATTTGTTGCCTCTGGTAGGATCATTATGCATAGCACTTGGCTTAAAAATTCTTCATATGGGAAAGTCCTGTTGGCTTATTGTGAGAGTGGCTTCGGTGGGTAGGTGTGCTGCTGCTAGGACAGCAGACCTTTGAGGCGGGGAGACTTCCCAGCAGGAGAAACTAAGAGCGAGGCAGCAGATGACAGAGTGTAACTGAATGAATTTGGAAGTGTTAGTGCTGCGTGACAAGGGTTGCTCTACTATAGCACAAGAATTTACTGTTCTTATTTTCCTGCATTCTTCTCGGGCACTACTTAAAAATGGCTCTCTGAGATCTTATTTTCTAGCATTATTTCTGATCTGAGGGTGTTGTCGTTTATTGTAAACCTTTTTTATTGTAAACCTTTTTATTGTATTATTGTAAACCTTTCCTTTTCTGGAAAGTCATTTGAATGCAGCTGGTTAGTCCCAGCCCATGAGAAGCAAGCGATTCTTGATGTTTCCTGGGATGTTGGTTTAATGAGGCCTCTGATTTTTAGCGTTGTGCATTGTAGCTTTTAAAACTCACAGAAACGAGAAGCAATTAAATTTGCTCTTTTGAAAAAAGGCTGAAAAATGCTGCAAATTGCCAAGTAGGGTAATTAAGCACAGGCATTGTGGCTGGATTAAGCCAGTGTGTGGCTCTTCATTTTGACTGCTGTGAATACCCTCGTAACGCTCAACTAATCACGTGGGTTTAAGGTGCTTACAGACAGAATTTCAGTTAAGGACAATTTTGCACATTTTATTTGCTAAACCTGATATTACTGCAAATTGAATTAATAATACAGGTTGCGGTTTGGTTTGTTTTGTCCTTTTTTTTTTTTCTTTACTCAATCATAGAATCATAGAATCTTCGTGGTTGGAAAGGACCTTTGAGATCATCGAGTCCAACCAAACAACCTACAATCTCTGCCACTAGAGCATGCCCTGAAGCGCCAAATCTAGACGTTTCTTAAACACCTCTAGGGATGGTGACTCAACCACCTCCCTGGGCAGGCTGTTCCAGTGCCTGACCGCTCTTTCAGTAAAGTAATTCCTCCTAATATCTGATCTAAACCTCCCCTGCCGCAGCTTCAGACCAATATCTGGTTTCAGACTGAAATGACTGAATCCTCCTCTCTCCGACCCGCAGGTGGTAACGTGCTGGCACTGAACACCTGGGGAGCAGAGGCTGGGCCACACATGCAGGCCTTACACTTCAGTTTTGCCGTGGGTGCGTTCGTGGCTCCGATCCTGGCTAAAATGGCCTTGGGAGGCTCCGAATCTCAAGACCTTCCAGCAGCCGAACACACAAACCAGTCTGTGTGGAGGTCTGTGCCGACAGCATCAGCTGCGTCAGCGCTGAAACACCATCTTGGTGCAGATTTTTTGTGGTCCTATGTTGTCATAGGGACCTATCTTCTGTTCGTGTCTTTCTTCTTTTTTATTTTGTATTCAAAGGGCAGCTCAGCTCGAGACAAATCCAAGGCTTCTTCGCAGAAAGGCACGTTTGCCAAATACCACTATGCCCTTATCATTCTCCTCTTCATCTTCTTCCTCTTCTACGTGGGGGCAGAGGTGACGTACGGCTCTTACATATTTACTTATGCAAAGGTCTTTGCTGAGATGAAAGAAAATGAAGCAGCCGCTTTGAATTCTGTCTTCTGGGGGGCGTTTGCCGCTTGCAGAGGAGTGGCGATATTCTGCGCTGCTTGCTTGTACCCTGGCACCATGATCCTGCTGAGCATCGTTGGCTCTGCCGTCTCCTCTTCGTGCTTGGCCTTCTTCGCGAGGTACCCAGCCTCCCTGTGGGTTGGAACCGCCGTGTACGGAGCCTCCATGGCCACCATCTTTCCCAGCGGCATTTCCTGGATAGAGCAGTACACGGTCGTGCAAGGGAAATCGGCTTCTCTCTTTGTGATCGGCGCCGCGCTGGGGGAGATGTGCATTCCTGCCGCCGTGGGGTATCTTCAAGGGAGGTTTCACCATGTCCCCGTGGTTATGTACACCGCCTTGGCGACTTCCGCGATGACATTTGTACTCTTCCCTCTGATGTACAAATTGGCCAACTCTCCCGGTGAGAGCAACTTGAAAGAAATGAGTGAGAGCGAGGACAGGAAAGCTTTGTTGTCAAATTCGGGGCTTAATGAGGATGAAGAGGATGAGGAGGATGCAGGAGAGTGGAACGAAGCAGACTTTGAGGTAATAGAAATGAATGACACGCTGAGAAACTCTGTGATAGAGACCTCCCGTAAGATCCCAGGGGACTCTGCAGCCACAGTCTCTCTCCAGCAACATCTGGACGATGTATTGCGTGATTCTCCAGCGGTTGCCGGTGGCTCCCCTGGGAGAAAAAACGTGAATGTTGACCGGGAGAAGAATGATTAAAGTAAAAACTGACTTTTTTTTTTTTTTTTTTAAAAAAAAGGGAAATGCAATTGAATTGCAGCTGGTTCTTGTAAAGCGGTTCAAGAATCCTTTTATAACGGCGCCGAGCTCAGTGCGTTTGTTTCTGTTTGTCTGGCCCTTTCTTCTCTTTCATTTTCAGTCTGCCGCGATGTGTCTCGGAGCGGGAGAGTCCACCGTGACGTGAACGGGGTAATGTGGTGAGACGTATAGACTATAACGAAAATGTTAAAAGAGATGTTTTCTAATTGTGAGGCATGCATTTAAGTAATATATGCTGTAATAAGAACTAATTACAAAAGAAGGGGACTGCTCAGACCACTCAGTTTTTTGGGGGTGGGCGGAAGGTGCAGTTCCAAGGTGCTTGGTCACAAAATATCTGCACGAGAGAGGAGAGACATCTCTTATCTGTGATGCTGAGCTTCCTTATCTATCTCGTGCAGGAAGAGTGTTGCTACTGTGTTGAAAGTTTGTGTGACGTAAACTGGGGAATCAAGTCAAATGTGAGGTGCTGTCCCGTGGCTCTAACTCAGTTAGCCTATTGGCAAACCATAGAATTTCCTGGTTCTGTCACTAAGATGAGAAAAAAGTTAAAAATTAATTTTTAGGAGTGGACCCATGCCTTTGGGTCATTTAAAAGTGGAGTATGGGAAGGGGGACAAAATGGGTCGTCTTAATCTGCTGTAATGCTTAATTCTGATTTGCGAGTTGAACAGCGGTGACAAATCTGAATAGGCTAAAGTGCTTGTGATTGTACTTGGGATTTTAATTACTGCACTACCACTGAAATCAAGACATGTATGAAGAAGATAGATAAAAGTATATATATCAAGAGATTACTTAATATATGGTATTGACATAGGGCTGTGGTATTTTTAAGCCAGTTGTTTAAATTAATTAAGGTTGTAACAACTTTTCTGGCTTCCTGTGATGAGGCTTTCACACAGTGAAAGTGTTAAGATGAAAATTAGAAAACGAGAGGGAATTACTGATGAGAGAGTCCTTTCCAGGTCATCCTGCACCATCACTTGCCCCTGGCCTGCTGGATTGGTGCCGTTTGGGTTTGGTGTCTTGGGGCGAGGGCTTCCAGGCAGGCTCTTCCTGGCGGAGCGGCCGTGGTTTGTATTTGCAGGGCCGCTGCTGCTGCGCAGCAAGAGCTGGGAAGGAGGAGTCCTGCCAGCGAGCCCTCCCCAGGGCCAGCAAAAAAAAGCAGCGGCTCATGGCAAAAATCTGACTCTGAAACAGCGGTTGTGCAATTACTTGTCTACTTGACACTCCAAATTTGTAGCTTAGGTATTTTTTTTAAGGCTGTGCGATAAGAATGTGCTCATATTTTGGTATTTTTTTTACTTTGCACTGTTAGGAGTATTTTTCTCGCTAAGAAGTTTAATTTACTGACAAAAGCGCTCTAGATGTAGCTTAGCACAGGCCCTTCCACGGTCAGTGTATTTTCAGGTCTGTTTTTGTTCCCTCTTGTCCTCTGAGTGTGCAGCGTCGCGGCCTTTTCCTTTCTTCTGCAACATTAGTAAGAAGCTGGAATCAACTTCTAGTGAAAATGCTTAATTTTTTTTGCATCTTGCCATGTTGAAGGGCCTCCCTCTCGCTCTGCTGTTGGCATTTAAATGCCATTGTGGTTTTTTTTTTGCCCAATTCTTTCTCTTTTTTTTTTCTGCATGTACACATCATGGCATCTTTGCCAATGCAATGCATGAACCTGCACTTTAAAACGCGGACTTGATTCACTTGCTCCACGAGGGTTCTCGTCTTTGCTTTAAGTACTGGTAAATGCTTTTAAATATCAGGCCAAGTCCTGGTCTCTGGCACACATGACAGCATTTGGGCAACAACAGGAGTCGGGCTGTAGGGGCCCGTGTGTTTAGTTCCACAGGATAAGGAGTGAAGCGGTGCGGCAGAGGTGGTGACTTGTGAGCGCAGAGTAACCCTGCATTTCTCCAGCTTTCCTTTGCCCCTTTTTCCTCCTGCGGGCCACAGTAAGGGCTTTGCGTGTGTGGAGAGCAGGGGGTGTCAGCCCACGGTAAGGACGAAATGGGGGGTGATAACTGCTGCTGCCCCGTTTTTGTGGGATTCCCCCCTTCCCCCAGGGAGGTCTCAGGTTTCCTTTGGCAGAAGCTGGGTTTGGCGCAGGACAAACAGGAGCAGAGAGGGAACCGGGTCTGTGGCAGCTCCCCGCTGTCGCTGCAAGGCAGAGGCTTGACCTGAATTGGCAGCCACGTAAGAAAAGTTTGCCCCTACCTGAGATCATGTTGCCAGAAGAAAATGGCAACCTGGAAGCTTTTAAGTAACTCCCCCAATTCATACGCTAATTTTTGGAATGAAATTCCAAATTGGAATGTCCTGCACATAAGATTGTTCTCAGGGATAATTTACACACCTTGCATAATCAAGTACTTAGACAAACCCAGAAAATGAAATAACAGCCACATTGGGAAATACACTGTAACCGCGTTAAACCTTATCTACTTATTGCTTATATATGTGCAATTCTCTGTGTTTCTGACTAACGTGTTCCCAACGAATGTAAAAATACTGTGCAAAACAAAGACTATTGTTATTTTAACTGGCTGCATTAATTGCTGCACAAGTCCCGTGAATTCATCCCCATTTCCCCCCTTGAAAGCAGGAGGCCTGCGCAGCAGGAATGGAGCCACAGCCTGGAACCCCAAGGTAAGAGCAGCTTTTTGCCAGAAGTAAAGGCTCCAAAAAGCGATGTCAGGAAGACAGAGTGGACCTCGCACAATTAGCTCAAATAGTACCGTGTAGAATCACAGCGGATTGATCTGCGGAGGCCTTTGGCTGGACGACATCTAACTATTGAGTCATCTCAGTGAGCTCTTGGAGCCTTCGCTGTCTCAATTCTGGCCTCAAACTTGAAATGCCATACGCTTACACAACTTGTTCTCCTAAAAGCATGCTTTTAGTAGCAGGGGCTGCCCTTTAATGAAAATGAAATGTTTAAAGCAATTAATTTAAGATTAAAACAGATCGAGGACATATTGCCAGCGACGTGTCCAGCTCACAGCAGTTCTGCGCATCCTTGGTGTTGAAGGCTGTAGCTTTCCTAGTTCTTGGATTTTGGTGTTCCTCAAGGCTTGTTTTTAGACAATGAATGCCAGTTGTCAACGTGTAAATTTCTTTCCGAAGTAAATCGCTTCCTGACCTATACAGTTAAAGTGAGGATCTATTTACAGTGCCTTTTAAGTTGCAGATCCTCCAGAAAGCTTAAACACTTAAACTTCCATGTTGTGGGTTGAAATGACTTGAAGTAAAGTGTATTACTTTACCATGGCCTTGCTTACGCTAGAAAAGTCATCTCTCTCTTGAGGACAAGAGCTGCGGTCCATGGATTAGATACCTGAAGTTACTGAGAATCCTATTTCTGTCCCTAAAAAGAGGAATGGGTTGAAGATGAGCACTTGCCCATTTACTGCGGCGTTAAATGTAGCCTCTTGCAGTTGATCATCATTATTTAATATTTTTATTTATCCCTGAAGCAGTGCCAAATGCTGGCTTGTAGCGCAAGGACTCCCACCTTCCTCCTGGCATTTGCACCCTGATGGCGAACACGAGCAATGCTTTAGAATGCAAGAGTAGGCAGAGTTTTGTGCCTTGATGGGTTGTTTATTTTTTAGTTACTTTGCATAAAAGTGCATCGCAATCTGTGGATGTTCTGTTATATATTTAATAGTTTTTATTCTGCTTGGTGTGGGTTTACATTGTACTGTATAATGTGAAATTTAATAGACTGACTTGTATCTTGAATGTAATAAATTCTTAACTGGAGAAGGCACTCAGGTTCCTTGATGTAAAATAAAATTTTGTTCTATTTTTCAAAGCTACTCTGGACTTCTAAATTTAAAACTTACTCTCATTTTGGCTAATGGAAAACTGTAACCGTTTCTCTTCTGGTTTGGGGAAGGCCTCCAAGAATTGATACCAGGGTTTTAGATCCCAGAGCTTAAGCTGGAAACTCCTTTGAGCGGTCGTGTTTACGTACTAGTTGTGTGCCAAACGAGGGAAGCAAAGGTGGCTGCAGGTGAGGGTAAATATAAAAGAAACATAAAATTTTTACCATATCATTTTATTCAACTTTAATATGGTTTCCATTATTAACTTCTAAAACAAAATGATTTCCAGTTTAGAAAACAATGCACTGACCACATAATTCCTTTTCCATTTTATACAGTTATACAAATATTCTAAATACACATTTTGTCAAGATGGTGGCAAATAAGATTTAACTGTACAGTACATAAGGAAAGAAAATATTTTAAGCATATTTAGAAGCAATAGAAATGTCTATACAAAACAAGCAAAAATGGAATAAAATTTTATATTTAAAGTATTGCAACAGTCCCACAGGTTTGTAACAAAAATGTCTTTGCACAGTTCCTCACAATGCCCCATTAATAGCTAAAGCAAGACAGCAATTTTTAGAAAATAATGTTTCAAAATGCTACACATGATACTACTGCTTGCACAGTCTGATCAAAATAACAATCTACTTGGAATCAAGCAAAACTTAGGAGGAGATATACCAACCAACTTTAAAATTATCTGTATAAAAGTCATTGCACATTATTTTACTCAGTTGTTTGAAAAGTAAAAAAGTGTATTTACAAAATATTTCGCAGACAAAATTATAAAGTGAATGGATAATATATAAGTAACACGTCTTGATACTGACAGTTCAAGAACACACACGAATGGTTTTATCGTTTCAAGAGGTTTTCAGTGCTCCTTCCTCCAGGAAGTAAACTTGACTTCTACTTTGCAATGGATTTACAAGATGTTACACGTAGCTATTTCAACATCAGCATTATAAAACAGTATGTTAGAAACATGAAAGAAAGAAGAAATTTGTACATCTTAAAAAGTGAGCTATTCATAGGTCAACAAATGTATTTTGTTTTTCTTTAAATTTAGTTAGGATAAGCGTTCGTTATTCTTCAGATAATAAACCCAACAGTTAAAATGGAAATCCTGGACTAGATGAGAATTGAAAAAGCACCATGCACAATAGTCTTAGTGTGGTAAACACTGAAAAAAAAAAATAAAAATAGCACCTGGAATCCTGTAACACTGATCATTTAAAACTGGTCAAGTAGCTGGCGAAGATACGGTGCCTTTGACAGTTCTCTGCTTACTCTGGAGAGCTTGAAAAGGACTGGGCAGTTGAGGGAGACGCACTGGATCTGTCGATCAAAGCAGCCTGTACAGTTCTTGCATATCTAGATTTCATACAAAAAAAAAAACCAAACCAGATTATTTTAAATTTAACACAAGGAAGGCATAAATCACTTGGGACTACTAAGTCCCCAGCCCCGAGGCAGCCAGCGCCAAGCTTTTCCCAAATGCTCCGTTCTCTGGTGCTGCCGCTCCGGCCGCTCGCTGCCAGGCTGCCCCTTCTCCTGCGGGTGCCTGGCCAGCAGCGTCGCCGCTGCCAACCGGGCAGAGATCAACAGCTTCACGTACAGCTTGGGGCTCGATCCTGCTAGTTAAGTTCTACTGGTATGTGGTGCCACTTGGAAAAAATTAGGTGAGTAAGTTGAGTGGATTGAAGTGGGGCAGTGTGTCATATTCATGATAAACTTGCCCTAAGTTTCCTAGTGAAAAAAAGACAAAACTGTTATCTGCACTTATTCTCTATGCAGGAAAGGGACTTAATTAACCACTCCTGTTTCAAGATAAGCTTCAATTAAGAGTTTTACTTTCCAAGTCAGAGTTGATCAATCCCAAGACAGAAACACGCAGGCAGGCAGGGTCCACTGCTCTCCTCCTTCAGGGAACTGCTCCTTAATGCAGTTACTGCTGCTTGGAAGTACTTGGAGCATGAGACACCTGATGGAACGAAATAGCAGCAGGCACAGTTTTTCCCAAAGGAAAACTAAAGGCCCCTGCTTTGCTCTTTTATTTTTAATCCAACGGCTTTTCCAAAAACTCAGAAATTTGCTTCCAACCACACTTGTGTTTTGTACCATCAAAACGCAACACAATGTTATCCTACCGTTTGCATAGTCTGAACAACAAATCAAAATGATATCCGTTGCTTTTTAAATTAGTTCTTTTCCTTCTTTCCGTGTTAAAATTATCTGGGCAGCAGTGACCCTCGCAGCCAGACCTGTATCGGCACCGAATCCCTGCAGACCCAAAACTCAAACTGATGAGTTTTGAGACGGAGAGGGGCAGCCCCTCTCGGCCAAGTCCCCCACGCGGCAGCTCAGAGGGTACCAGTTCTCTGACCTGCAACCGTGACCAAAAGGAACAGGATTTAAACGGTTTGTTCCGGGTTTGTAACCTCTAAAAGAACCTGAGAAATAAGTCTACTCTCGTTCTTTTGAAGGAGGCTGTGGCTGGGTTGAACGCAAGGGACCAAACTAAGTGGTACTTGAGACACTGAACAACAAAGTTCTGCTCGTGTAGAGAGGACAAGTCTACGGCCTGAATCTATGGCAGGTAATTTTTAAGTGCGTTTTAAAATAATGTACGATTCAGTGTTATATCAGTTTTCTGCTGGCTCTGGCATGCTTGTAATCTTGGAGGGCCAAGAATTAAAGCTGTGAAGGATATATATACATCTTCGTGTTAAAGTAAGACAGATGCTTTTAAAGAGAGGTTGCCTCATCGAGCACTGACGAGAAGGGGATCCCAGGCCTTCCTGGCCTGGTGCAGGGACAAGAGAACGGTCTCATCAAACCCACTCATCCCCCCCTGGGGCTGCACCGATCTGCCAAGTTCTGATTTATTCCAGAACAAAAGCAATGTAAAAGGTTCAGAGTATCACGGGAAAACTGCAGAACACGCCTCACCTTCCTTTACTGCCATTTCCAATGCAGATCAGAGCAAATATTACAAAATACAGCAAGAAATAGAAGTCCACACCTTACTAATGCAAAATCTATGAATAGTGAATTATAATGGTTTTCTAGCAACAGAGCCCCACGGGAGCCTATCAAATCAATGCCGAGACTACAGGAACATTTATATCCCTGCAATTCAGACAAGTCTTTAAAATGATTCACATGCTAGTGCTAAAAATAAATTTTAACAAAAATACGTATTAATTATAAAATACGACAGTATGAAAATCAGGTGAGGATATGCATACGTTTCTGCAAGGGCTGGCGTTCTGCTTTGCTGTAATATATTCCTGAGCACAGTCAGGTACCCTCATAATTGATTTCTAGCTCAAAGGAAAGAAAACCAGCTTGGAAAATTCCTATTGAGAGGAAAAGTAACAAGAAAGCCCCTAAGCTAAACCACATCCACATTATACATATGAAAAAAAAAAAAAATTTTCTGGGACAAACGTTTTTGTTACGAGAACATCATCAGTTATTTTAATCCAAAAAAAGGATTAAAATATTTTTACAACTCTCCATCCCTGTCATTATAAAAAGGCACCTACAAACCATGTAAAATACTCTCAAAAAAAGAAGAGGAAAAGGAGAAAAGCATCTTCTGCTCTGATCCCCCCCCTTTGCCTTCAGTTTTATGTGAAGCTTAGGAGAGAAGCAGCCGCTATGCCACCTGCAACAGCGATGGGGAAAGCAAACAAGCTGTAACGCGCTTAACACCAGGCTGGTGCTTCCCGTTTCTGTTGCGGATATTCGGTAACGCGCTGCTTTGAAATTTCAGCCCCTGCCTTTGCCTGACACACATCTGACAATGCTTTAATCGTACCTTGACCAGCTGTTCCTGCTTACGCTCCAGCTCTCGGATTTCTTGGTTGAGAATCACTGCCACATGCTGTGGCTGGCTCCTGCATTTGTTACAGATCCCGTACTGGGTCAGTTCATCACACACGGGACAGTGTAAGGTCGTGAAATACTGGGAGATTGTGCCTTTGCGTCCTTCCAGCTCACTGCGGGCAGTCGAGGAAGCTTTTTGAATCTGTTAAAAAAAATAATTAAGAGGTAATGAACTTTCAAGAGAGCAGCTCACCTTATTCCTAGATTACATATTATTTCAAAAAGGAGTATGAAAGTGCAACATGGCCTGCAAGGCGTGGGTTCATACACAAATTATTAAGATGGATTGCATCACTCCGAAGAGCATCGCACTTGCCCTAAAGTGATACACTGAACAGAGCCCACCCACACCTATTTCACAGGGGATATCACTTGGAAAAGAGAAAGACTAACCAAAGAAATCCTCAGTCACATGCTAAATTCCTGAGCTCATCTCAAACTCTGCCTCCTGTGGTTGTCGCTCTGTAGGTGCCGATCTACTTCACATCCAAACGTGCCCTGGCCACAGCCCCAGTGGCTGCCTTCGGGATCCCGCCTCCCCTCGAGTTTCTGTGCTGGTCCGGTTCCGGCCACAGAGCTGCCACCCTCCTTTGGTCCGTGGCTCCAGCTCACGCTCCAGTTTCCCTGGATAAAGCTCCACCATGGCCCCCTCGCCCAGGGAAGCTTGTTTTCTGCACTCGCTCCTGGTGCTGCATGACTTAGGCTTTGCGATATCCTTCAGTCTCCTGCTTCAAACACACAGCTGTTCTGCTGCCTGTGACCTCCTTGGCTCTCTCTGGCCTTGCAGAAAGTCAGGGCTCCTTTCACCTTTTTAGACCAGCTTATTAGAGATAGTTAAGGTGAGAGTGCCACAGGTAGAGAAAAGAAGCAGAATTGAAGTAAATCAAGGCTATCTATAAACTTGACAGCGGGAAACACGATGTATTACTATGCTGCTGAAGTCTACACTAAGCACAGGAACCAAACTAGACAAAGACACCATCTTTCACTGTCCCTTTTTGTCAGGGGACTCACTAACTAAAATCCAGCTATATAACATTTCTTTTCCTGCATGTCAATGATTTCTTTAGCTTTTAGGAAAGTCAGTTTAAAATTTCTGGTGATACTGATTTTTTAAAAAACGTTCCTGCTGCTTGGGCATTACCACCTTTTCTATAAAGAAGAAAGATCTTCAGAACATCTTGGAAAAACAGGAGCTCCAAAATCTACCATAGAGAGATTTAAAAGGTGGTGAGGCAAAATAGATGCATATACAAGTATTTTTAATAAATATACAATTACAGCAAAATAAGACACCAAGGTGTGTGGAATGATCGACATGCTGGAGGGAAGGCATGCCATCGAGAGGGACCAGGACAGGCTCGAGAGGTGGGCCTGTGCGAACCCGGGGCAATCCCAAGCACAAATACAGCCTGGGTGGAGAAGGACTTTGGGGTGTTGGTGGATGAGAAGCTCAACATGATACAGCAATGTGTGCTCACAGCCCAGAAAGCCAACCGCATCCTGGGCTGCATCAAAAGCACGGCCAGCAGGTCGAGGGAGGTGATTCTGCCCCTCTACTCCACTCTCATGAGACCCCACCTGGAGTACTGCGCCCAGCTCTGGTGTCCCAAACATAAGAAGGACATGGCCCTGTTGGAACAGGTCCAGAGGAAGGCCACACAGATGATGAGAGGGCTGGAGCACCTCTGCTATGAGGACAGGCTGAGAGAGCTGGGCTTGTTCAGCCTGGAGAAGAGAAGGCTCCAGGGAGACCTTATAGCGGCCTTCCAGTACCTAAAGGGGGCCTACAGGAAAGATGGGGAGGGACTCTTTATCAGGGGGTGTAGTGATAGGACAAGGGGTAACAGTTTTAAACTGAAAGAGGGGAGATTAGATTAGCGATTGGGAAGAAATTCTTTCCTGTGAGGGTGGTGAGACACTGGAACAGGTTGCCCAGGGAGGCTGTGGATGCCCCATCCCTGGAAGTGTTCAAGGGGTGGGGTTGGAATGAGATGATCTTTAAGGTCGCTTCCAACCCAAACCATTCTATGATTCCATGATAAGAGGACAGAAAATAGGAAAAGGACAATGTGATCAACCCTGTACAGAAGGGTTGGCAGGAAAAATTGATTCACTAGGCAAAAAAAAGGAAAAAAAAAATCACACGGAAAACCTAAAAATCAAATCTGCTTGTTTGGGCATCAAACACTGCCTTGTAAAATAAATAACCTTTGCTGTTACCTCATATAAACCTCACGCCATTAAAAGGCATGATAAAAACAAACACCGTATGGATGCACTGCGTTTGTCATCTGTTTTCAAACACTCACCCGTGGCAACTCATGGTACCAGCTGAAGACGTCTATGCCGATAAGTGAGAACACCCTAGCCAGCGGTGGCAGAATTTGTTTGGTAATATAGTATGTAGCATTCAGCCGCAGGTTGGGATCCTGCAGGACTTCAACGGGCCGCCTCACCAGCTGTATCAGGGGCAGTCCGGGCATGCCGCACACGATGACGTAGGGCACTCGCTCCCCAACCCGTGGTTCAGAGCGACGGTCATAGGCGAGCATTCTCCTGTGTAAAAATAGGCTTTATAATGCATCCAGAGACAAATTCATAGTTATTTCGTTTACTTGTAAACTTCCCCATCTGATTATATTAGCAGCTCTCCAGACGACTGAAGTTAGTGTCTATTATGAAGCACAGGACCAAGTTGTTTCATTTTTAATTTGTCTCATGATCAGACCCAAATTTTAGAACTTGGAACATGAGCCCTAAAGATATGCCCTCTTTCAGGTCATTTGGATTTGCATGCAGGTTGCTTTCTAGCTACCCCTTCCTTAAAGAAGTACTTTAATAAAGAGCAGGCAGGGTACAAAAAAGAGCTCAAGTACCTACAAAACAAAGGACAATTCAATTTGAAGCAGGTATCAATCCAGGACTTGAATTTTATTTTATTTAAAAAGCACAGCTTAATTTAAAGACCTTTTATATTAACAAAGGTGGCAAAACGTGCCAGCTTGCCAGCTCACATTATCCATTACTGATAAACAGTATCAACAGGATGAAATATTAACTTTAAGTAAGGCACCTTTTAAAAAATGAAAAATTATGCCTGGTAATGTATTTCACAGCACTGAGAGACATCACTATTACAATTTTTAACGTATCTAATATCCATGAGTGATGGGCAATCTTGGAGAGTCAAGCACTTGTACGAAAACCAAAGCACAAGTAACAGCAGAGAACACACCGTTACAGTGTCCTGACAAGAGACTTTACTCTTGAACAGGTATGGCTCTTTCCAGGACTACGAAATGGCTTTCTAGGACTATCTGATGGCTGATCGCTCTTCACACACAGAAGAAAGTCAGAGCCAACTGCTGCAACAATATCTGAAGGAGGTATCTCACCGCTACCCGTAACTTGGCAGTACAAAGGTCAAGAGAAAAAAAATATCTATGATTAGCACTTCTTAATCTCATTACCTGGTGATTTCCAGGGCTGGTACACAGGATCCCGGTCTGTAAGCTGAGCTCCCTCTGTACTCTTTTGCAAAGATGAAGTCTTGCATGCTGGCTTTTCCTTCCAGTAACTTCATGCATTGATTCTGAACGTACTGTTTGATCTGACTTATGTCCCGTGTTTCAAATAGCAGCTTGATAGAACGCTCAAGTATCTTTACAACCAAAGGAGAAAGGTCAGAAAAACTCATACGCTTAACTAAAACATACTTAATTACAAATAATTCAGTAAATGATATGGAAATATTAATACACTGCTTAGAAAAAGTATCAGTTGTGAACTAGAATGTTAATATGACGACAGCTGGTGTTCTCTTCCACTCAAAGACATTCATAACACATTACTGGACAACTTTTTCCTCAGTTTGACACACCTTTCATGACATTATCCATACTCTGGCACTAACACTGTTTCAACAATTACAGATGTTTTCCAGAGTATGAGAAAAGTTGTTTTTTTGTCATCTAAAATATTTTGCCATTAATTTCTGCATGATTGACTTGATTAAGAACAAAAGGCTGTTCTTTTTAACCCCCCAATACACAGCTCAAAATAAACAGGCAAGGAAGTTTATTTTAAATTAATTCTTAGCTAAACTAGATTTCTGTAAGTGAGCTATTTAGCAGACACATCAGTCTGCCTCACTAATCTTGGAGTGATGCTTCCAGTTTAAGTGAACTGGATCAAGAATGGTCTTCTAGAGACTTTACATGGGGCTGAGGGCTTTTTACGGGGTTTTTAGGGGCTGAAAGATAGTAGTTAACACGGAAAGTGCAAGTCCTTGTAATGCTGTGCAAGATCTTCAATTTATCTTTCAAATGGCTCATACCAGAAAAACAGACAAAGTCTCAGACAACTCACAAGGACTAGAAACTCTGAGAAAGGACAAATATACAATGAAACAACAGAATCATAGAATCATAGGGTTGGAAGGGACCTCTGGAGATCATCTAGTCCAACCCCCCCGCCAGAGCAGGGTCACCCAGAGCAGGTTGCACAGGAACGGAATATTATGATTTCATTCAGAAAGAAATGGATGAGCATGTTACCTTGGAAACAGCAGGACAGGAGTCCCTTCGGACTGTCTCTATGCCTTTTGCATCAAATACTGGGTCCTTCTGGTCCAGTGTTTCATACATGTAGCCCACGTACCTCTTTTTAGTCTGCAGGACACATGGCAAGTAGACCTGGAATGTTTAGAAAGAAGATAGCCCAATGTAGCGTGTGTTGGGAAAATAAGGTGGCTCTGAACAAAGAGAGCTTCCACTTTGCTTTGTGGGTTGTTTTTTTTTGTTTTGTTTTGTTTTAAATCATTAAAACCAATAAACTAGACCAAAGAACTTTTAAAGGATGGCTGAGGAAGATGGGATTCCATTCTTAAATCACTTTATATTTCATCTAGCTGTAGAGGCTAAGCAACCTGAAGCTCAGATGAAAAGTGACACATAGTACAATTTGTTTCAAGTACGCTTACTTTTCTGGGTTGCATCTATCAGCATTTTTAATGTAACTATATTATCTCTTTCTTAAAAAGACAACAATTTCATTTTAAACATCAGAGAAGAAAACTTTCCCAGCAAAAGCAGTAGCTTTGAACTTTCTGTTTTCAAACTTCATCTAATTATGAGGTGCCTAAAATCAGTTAGTATCTTGATTTGGGGAAAGCATGCTTCTTAAATGCCTGTGCTTGGAGAACAATTTCCTCATGAATGGATTTTTAGGGTTATGGTCTCTTTTGCTTGCTTTCTCCAACCTATTTCATTCTTCATTGTGTCAGTATTATTATTATTATCCTAGTATTACTAGGATAGCATCTTCTTGTATCTCATGGAAGAGGGAGCAGCAAGTTTAGATTGCCTCAGGCTGAACAAGGTCCTGCATGTAGGTGTCCCACTTCTTGAACAGATGCTCCAGCTTTGATGCACTTTCCTCTGCCTGTGCTAGGAAGCTACCTTAGGAGAGCACTCAATATTTTGACCCACAGGTGAATAAGGGCACGTGAAGTGAAGCACTCTGACATCTTCTCAAGTATGTCCTTGCACCTCATATTTTTTTCAGGTTAATTACTCCTTCAGCTTAATGACACAGGATTGCCTCAAAGTGGGAAGGGTTCCTGTACATTAGTCAACAGAGAAAAGTTGCCATGCCTTCCACGGGTATCCTGACTTTTCTTGGTAATATTTTTCTACTGTATTTTCCATGAAAAATGGCAATTGGCTTACAAATTCTGATTGAACCCCTTGAGACAGGTATGTACTTGGAAAATATCTAGAGCACCTGAACTGATTGCTAATGACTTTCCAATGATAAACTTCCACCAAAATTACTGTCACATTGTCTTGCTCTTCTATAAAAGGCTTATTGTCATTAATACTTCTTCCAAAAGCCTACTGAATGGATTTTTGTAATTTTTCATTTTATATGTATCACATAGACATATCGTGAAGTATGCTAAAGCTGCCTGAAGAATAAATATCAGGCTTGCAATTAATGCCCTGGAAGCATTTCAAGGGATGGTGTACATTTTCTCTTCCAAGTTGCACACATTGGTTTGATTGTATGTATATAATAAAAAACTGAGGGAGACATTTCCAAAAATTGACGAGACAGGAATTTCAAATTGCCTGGTGCTGCCAGCGCAACAGGCCACCAAGCATCCTGATGTGAAAGTACGACTATTTCTTTTTGTTGTTCATGCTGCAGCGCTCCTCTGACAAGGTCCCTGAGGCATTGAGGAGCTTGCAATATACCTGCAGAAACAGTACAGCACACGACTGTTGTATATCCTTATGCTATGTCAGCATCCTTACGCTAGCGTCCAGAAAAATCTTTTATCTTCACTATATATTTTTTTTAAAGGATAACAATGTTTTCACCCAACACACTCGAAGCAAAGTATTTTCCTTTTACCTTTTCAAACTTCAGTTTAACAGGTTTGGGGTTTGTTGCTGTTACAGCTTCAGCAATTTCTTGACCAATCTTAAAAGATTGCTCCTTTGTGGCTCCTTTCAAGAGTACAAACATGCTACAAGAAATCAGACATAGGAAATAAGCACAAATCTGTTGAACATAGTTCCTGAAATTTATAAGCTATAGTGTCCTGGTGGCAAAGCAGAGATGTTGTTACCAATTCTCTTCCCTTCCTTCAGCTAGAAAAGGCAAAAACCTGAGAAACTTCAGTGTTCAGTATGAGATCAGGAGTGCCAAAGGCATGATGAGTGCTGTGACGCTCCGCTGAGGCAGGGAACGTGACAGCTCCCAGGCACTGCAAAACTTCCCAGGAGAGAACTGTAAAGCTCTAGGTACACCCTTTTTTCCCCAGTATGGGCAGCAACAGAATTTTATTTCCTTTGTCCTTTTTTTTTTTTTTGTGAAGCTACTAAGAATTTAGTATCTTTGAAATGTCAAATCTTTCATCAAAACTGGCTGAAATCAGTCATTGGATTCGCAAGTTGTTAAGGAAGGACAGCCAGACAAGCTTTGCTTCCCATGGCTGAGAAATCATGCAAGTCTAGCACCAGAGAGGGATGTGCCTAGAGCATGACTATTATTTAGATGAAAGATTGACTGAGAAAGGGGAGATATTTATATGATCTATTTCAGACAGTGTAATCATATCTTCGTATGCTTTGGTGGCTGCTTCTGAATTGTATCCACTTTTGAAGCTTAAAATAGTGCCTTCCTCTAAGTATCGATGTGCAATGCCTGCTATATTATAAATACTCGCTTTTCCAAAATAAAAATGGCATCAGGAACAGGCACAAAAATACTCATTTGATAAATAAGACTTATATTCATTCACACATAAAAAAATATGTTTCCCCCCTGCTTCTGTTCCACATAATTGTCAAAAGAAAGGAAACCCTCAAAGTCCTTTTTAATAGTCCAAGAAGAAACTCCAAGAAAATAAATATAATTTACTTTGTATATTCTGCAAGACAGTAAGCAACATCCCAAAGAGGGTCCACATACTCTTTTCACTATCATAAATTCCCCTTGTTGAGACAAAAGAAAAATATATCTGTGAAGAACTACTATGATTTTAAAACATTGTAAGAAGTAAACCGTTAATTACCTGTCAGTGTCACCATACACAACATGAGCACCCCATTTTTTTGTATCGTTCACCAGTTTTATAGCACGCTCCAATGTTTCTCTGGCTTTGTGGACAATGCTGTCCCCAACCTGCAAAGTCAAAGATAAATTGAAAATCTGTATTCTACTGCTAAATTCAATACTATCTCTTGATAAATAGTCTAATCTTGCTTGATCTGTTTATGAAAATTACTACATTGAGACAATATATGTTAGTTCACGGTTTAAATGCATATAATAAATAAAAAGGTTGCTTACGTTGCCACAAAATAGCCATAATTAAAGAAAGAGCAATCAAAAATTATTAAAAATTAAAATAAAGGAAAACATGCTCTAAACTTCTTTAGGCCTATTAAAAGTGTAAGGAGCAAGACAAGATTGCTTAAGGTCATTTTCTCTAGTGTTTGGATTCTGCTGATCCTCCTTTTATGAAAACTATGAAACACCTACAACATTTTATTTTATTTCCACTATTAGAACTGTAATCCAATCTGCCTTTGGAGAGAGTTCTACAGAAATGCCAACTCCAAATGCTCTTTAATGGGAAGAAAAAAAATAGGACCTTTTTTTTAAATCACAAATTTTTAAATCACTTTTTTTAGATCACAAATAAATCTCAAGTTTCTGATTTTCAGTACTACAAATAAAACCAGCTTTTATGAAAGTATTTAGATTAAATGTTCCAAATAATAACACTGTGTTATCTGACTATATGTTATTAATAGTGTCTTTTCCACAGTTTTTCTTCATTTTTTTCTGCAACCCTTACCTCAACGCATGGCATTCTTCCAGAAAAATTAGCAGCAGTATAACCAAATGTAAAATTAGCTATATATTTAAGACCCAACTGACGAGCTTCAAGCATTCGAGTTACAGCCTTGTCATGCTTATAAGACTTCATTGACTGTTTCACCATTATCCTAGTCTTCAGGATTTCTTCTAGCATTCTTGGCAGCACACCCTTTCTTACTGAAGGCTGTCATAAAGAGAACAAAGGAAAAAATTATGTTAAAAACCCCAACCTAAACAGCTAGGAGTAAAAGCAAAACCCAGAACTGTTAGATAATCACTGTTAAAAAGACAAATTAATTAGCAAGATGCCCTAGGCACCAATGGTTTGGCTCTTCCCACAAACATTACAAGCAACCTAGAATACAGACACAGCTCTTAAGGGCAGGGTAAATAGCTTTTTGTTCTTTGTTTTCATCAGACCTGCTAATGCAATATTTAGATAACCTTGTTAACTAAAACAGGACTTATATTTAACTGTTAATTCTCAAAATGTTAAAAGCTAAAGGAATATTATCTTTAGAAATTCTGCAAGTATTCTTTATTTAAAGTTTTTGTTTTAATTCAGTATATGTATGCTGGTGATTGGCTAATTATTTGTAAGAGCTCCAGGCCATATTTATTAATTCATTACAAATCATTCATCAGTACACACAACAAAAAATGAGAACAGAAAGCAAGTCAGGGAGTTTCATCTCCCAAACCATGACTCTTCTAGGAAAGCATTCTGCCATACAGACAGGAGAAGAATCAAGTGTTACACGCAGATAATTACTCTTTGATCTCCAAACTGCACAAGTAAACTACAGTTTAATTATAGATGAAATAAGCCTTCAGTATAAATGAAAGCACAAAGATGACATTTTATTTCCTGAACTGCCAGAAGTTCAGCACTCTGACAAATGTCAAAAATCATTGGGAAATGAGAGACTGAACCTCCCCCCTTCTGTCTACTCTTAATGCAGCAAAATATAAACTACAATATCAATTTGATCTTAAGCTAGTCAGCCAACAGGAAGTGAAAATGCCTGTCACAGAGCACTAATATCATTACCTTGACAAAAGCTACTCCACTGGGTGACACTGTGATATCATGCCTAATCTGGTAAAGTAAGTCAGGAGGTACTCTGAGAGATGTACAGCCAAACTTGAATGCATCATATCTAATAAAAAGAAAAGTTAAATATGAAGACAATTCATTCATTTACAGCCTGAACAAGCAAAAGCATCAACTCACATTAAAATGTTAATAATGCCAGTAAGGATAGAATCACAATTATAACCTCAGGTATAAACAAACATACTATAATTTAAAATTTCTTAGCTACATGCAAAAGTCTTTAAGAATAAAGCAGTAATAAATGGTGAAATTCCAACACATGCATAATTTATCAATTCTGTTCTGTATTAATGTATTATTTCCAAATGCTGAGTTAGTGGAGGCACGTACTCATACCGTAGTCCCCTGTGGGAACCACGCATGTTTACCAGGGATCACATTGCATGTGTTTTCTTTCTACAGAATTTCAAATCAGAAACTTGAAAACCTGGCGGTGACACCTAGCAATTGTCGCATGCATCCTCCCGTTCTTCCAAATATTGTTTTATAGAGGTAACTATAATGTGCGATGAGATTTTTTTTTCCAATTAACAGAATTACTGTTAAGCTCAACAAGAGATGCTACACAGAATAACTCATTGTATCTTTTAATTTTGAATAGGTAAGACCAGAGTGAACTACAACTGTTAAAAGAGAACAACAATTTATTAACATACAGTGGAATAATACTATCCAGGTTTTGAAAATAGGTAGTGCATTTATATAACATTTTAACTTATTCTGAAGAAATATTAAAAACTAGCATCACCACAATAATGGAATAGGTGTACACATGTGCATACAGGTTTTTTTTTTTTTTTTTAACAGAACAGAGTATAATTCTGTATTTAATTAAAAATACATATCGATGTCTATACATATGTGTCTGTGTCCGTATACACACACGCACACCCACACGGTAGATCTTTATCATCTCTATTGTTTAACAGAAAATGGTGCTATTTATACAAGCCCCTTGTCACCAATGACAACCAAGGGTTCTCACAACCTCAGAAAAGATGCTAAACTCTCTACAGAATCAAAGTTTGTGTGAAAAAAATAACAACTTACTTTCCTAAGTTTTCGACATGTCCCAGGCAGGTTGAAAAACAGTAGTTGTATGCTATCACAATGGAAGGATATAATGACTGGAAATCTAATACAAGAACAGCATTGCTGTAGAAGCGGGATTCTGGCTCCATTATTAAGGGAACACATTGCAGGGCTTTCATTTGAGCTCGCTGCTGGACACTGGGTGTCACAGGAATATAATTCATTGGCTTTGCAACACGCAGCATCATAGACTCCACACGATACTGCAAAACAGTTTGGATATAACTGTTATAATAATTTCAAAAATGCAGAATAAACATGAGTAAACATCCATCTCAGGTTAAAAAAATAAACATGCAACAGGCTGCAACAATATATGGCCATGCTACAGTCAGTGAACGAGCATTTGCTAAACTATTTTTGTTAGACCCGCAGAACAGTGAAGAAAACAAAGTGTAATACGCAGTCGATGACCATTTTCCATAGGAATCTGAACGGCAATATTATTTCAACATTTGGGAAAACAGAGGAATGACGTGTGAGTTGTATAAGTTGATAATTGTGCCTCCAAGCTTTTGACCATGACAAGTAACGTACTTGGCAGCAAGAGAACCAAGGGAAGAATCTAAGTCAGCCCATTTCAAAAGTCTGCCGCTTTGCACCAGGTATCATGCTTTCTCCCCAATGATGCCATAAGTAGTACAGGAACCATAGAGTAACATAAAGCTTAAGAACTTCCAGCTGCTTCAGGACATCACAAAATGTCTTATGTGGAGGTAGCAACATGAGAAAAACCCAGCCCTATTAATTTATGGACTATTCAATGCTTTAGTAAGGCTTTAAAAGCACTAGTAGCCAGGTATTGACTGTGTCTATTCACAATAAAAAACAAAATACCTGAAAATTACATACATGGGTGGCAAATCCCAAAATATCAAAGAACAATCCTATATAATCCTAAGATCCTGTGCTTTGTAAACAACTAAATCACTATTCAAAAGCCCTCTGCCTGACACACTACATATTCAGTCATGGTACTGAAAGGGTTAGGTATAATTTCTTTAACTTTGATGTTATAAATGAACTTACAGAACTAATAGCTTTAACAAGACCCTGCCACCTTACAAATGGGTTGGGGTTTGAAAGTGTAGTTTTGCAGCAGCATATGCCCTGCACTAATTGTGTGCTAATTTGTATCCAGTGATGAGCTCAGATGTGTGAGGAGGTGGCCAGGGACTGGATCTGGCAAGAGCTAGGTTTTTTTGCTAGTTTTCAGCAAGTTCTTCAATCGTATGACTAATAATCCGATTGCCTATGACCATCTCCTGTTAGTCTACTATGGAATATTCAAGATAGCTTAATAAAATTAAAAAAAAAAAATCACCTTTAAAAATGGTCTTGTAAAACTTAATAAGAGATACAAAAATATGGAAAAAGTAACTTAAAATATCAGAAATCTGTTCCATTTTAACACCTTTTTCAGCTAAGGAGAAAAGAAATATCTTCATATAAGGTAGTGATGATTCTTCTGAGTGACAAAAAATTATTTGAGGTGATTGGGAATTGTTGCAATTGCCACTTCTGTGATCTAGAAAGTTTCAAGGGAAACAAAACATACGTGCACAGAAGGAAAGAGAAAAGAACAGTCAGGACAGAAAATGTGGCATGTTTCTGTTGCTCACTCCCACTCACAGCCATTTGAGAAAATGACAGGCAGAACAGTCTTTGCGGGCTGCAATCATGACAGTTTAAGCATATCTACGTTGGCAGCAAGCCAGTCCCACCCTCCCTGTCCCAGTCTGTGCATTTCTCTTCCCTTGCTCCAACAGCGGTACTTTTCTGATAACATGGTAAACCAGATCAGGGAGATAAACTGGCAAATTATCTATTGAATGCCACCATGGTTCTGTCACCAGTGCCCACCCACTTTTTCCCCCAAACATAGGGCGAGTACCTATGTTCACAAAACCGAGTGTACCTATGTTGAGTACCTGTGTTCACAAAACTGACCAACAAGAACCTGCACTGGGTCAAGAGATGACACAGGCAACTGCAGTCAAAGGGAAAAAAAAGGTGGCAACATTTTTAAATTGGGTTGAATCGTTAAGGAAATGCAGCTTCAGACATTCCTGTTTCTGTCTGGCTTAAGACGATGCTGGTCTGCCCAGGACATTAGTTTTTAAGTTGTCTTTTTGTACACAGAAATTGGCAAAGTAATCAATCCTGGTCAGCTCAGCTAAATGTCTATTAAAACAGGAAGCAGAAAGATGGTAGGAAAGAATAATTATGGTAGGAAAGAAGATGACGACAGAAGAGCAGACACACATGAGTGGAAGTTGTCTCTCATTTCAGGTGCTGTTCAGGGCTCACGTGAAGCCATGAAAAGTCTAGTTAGTCTAGTTCCTCAGAACCTTGGCAAGGAAAGCCTTTGGTATTACTGGAGACTGCTACTGTCTTGCTCCCATTCCCTCTGATGGTAGTACCAAAATAACAGAATCACACACATCTTTCACGACACATGTACTTAATAAAGCCAGAGCCTCTCTTGTCTTATCATCAAATCTCACCCAGAGGTCTGCTTCACAGGAAATGTCACTTAGAACATATTCAACACAGCTTTGTCTGCCCTGGAAGAAAATAATCTCATCTTTCTAAAACATGCTCAACTGTGTTTCTTAATGTGCTAAAAAGCATTCATTTTCAGACTCATCCAAGTGTAAAAAATACCAACTCAAAGGGAAAACTTAGTGCTCCCAAAGTCAGAAGAAGAGATTTACTGATGTGATTACGTTTACGGCGCTCTATTTTTAACAGCTATTTTTCATTTCTAAGACTAACCATTCAGTCCATTATTATTGCTTCTGAATTGCGTTTCTTTATATTTCAATTTCACATTTTTCAAAACAGTCTTCCGTGACCTTATAAAAATACATATACTGACTGAAAAGATACTGAAGGACAAAAACATTTTGTAAAGACTGTTTTGCTTTTGTGAAGTGCAAGGAAAACTAAATCTTACCTGTGAGCCTCTTGTTAAAACATGTAAGAACTGAATGCCAAAAAGTCTTGCCATTTCGCTTGTTCTGTCAATCAAATCCAGTTTGTCTAACAACTGGAGATTCCCACGGACCCGGCTAATGTAATGATCAACCATTTTCCACCTGTGAAAATGAACACCTGGTTATAAACCATCAAGAGAGTGCTGCTCTTTCTACCAAGAAAAACGTACTTTTATGATAGCTTGTTACAAAACAGTAAATAAAATTTCCCCTAGGATGTCTTCATAAATGTGCGGCACATAAACATACACTTACGTATTCTAAAGATATACACAGAATGTGTTATAGCAAACTACTGTTAAGGCATATCTCAATGACATACTATATCCTGTTTTCCTTATTGCCCTAAAGGATTACTGAAACAGAAACTTGAGTTTCTCTTCATCTGTTTACATGTTTTTTTTAACTGAGTGGACTCTTGTGGAAACATCCTTCTGCATTAAGAATATCTATCTCAGTTCACCGTAAATTTATAATTTTACAGAATCACAGAATGGTAGGGGTTGGAAGGGACCTCTGGAGATCATCTAGTCCAACCCACCTGCCAGAGCAGGGTCACTAAACCAAGTTTCCACCTAGTTAAAAAAAAATTAACTTTAACAGAAATTATATGTATGTCATGAATGACCTTCAGATCAGTACTCAGTTTTGTGAATTGTTCATATCACACAATACCAAATCACTCCAAGGACGATTGAAGCCCAGTGTCATATGTGTCATATAAAGATATTTTTAAGCAGCTATACTTAGCATCTTAACATCTTGCACATGGTTTTATACTATTTATAAGCCTAGCTTGGTTGACATGCACTGCGAATTAAAACAGAAACCTTACAGTTCATAAGCAGTCCTTCTGATTAATAGTATATACGAAATAAAGACCTCACAGAACTTCAAAATAGTATGTCTATTCAGATATGTTGAAACTGTAACTGAAAATTTGTTTTGTTTTTGTGTACTTTAAACGGAAAAATACACAAAGATGAAATATTGAGGGTATAACTACCCAAGAGAACACAGCAGAGTAAATAAGCTCATGTTGCTACATATAGACTGTCCTAGTACCTGAGATAAATTGATTATTTCTTCCTATGCTGACTTTATCTTATACTTATCCCATGTTAGGAATCTGGCCTTAAAAAGAACAAACAAAATGGATTAATAGAACATTACCTGTAGACATCTGCCTTATTATCAAACCAATCAGACAGAACCCGGAAAGTAAATAAAGGAAAACGTTGGTGAAGAACATGAAAGCCCACGTTTTCAAAAGTGTAATTCATTAGATTCACCTAAAAAAACACAGAGGACATGTTAACATGCATGATGTCTTCCACAGTCAAAGAAATCTCTACTTTTTAAAAAGCATAGCTACTAAATTTATTAACTTTTTATTAGTATTCTTTGTTAAAAAGCTAAACATTTCTACTTAGAAGTCCTTAACTGTTTACAAGTCAGGAAAGAATATCCCTCATCAACTGAAAGGAATACGTGGAATTAAGTAGATCACAAAGATCAGGTCCGAATTTGGTCAGAATAGGATTTGTAAAGACTGAACCACTTGAGTATTTAATGTAAGGTCATAAACAACAAAGCAATGAGTAAGCCTGACAGCTTAAAATAAGTTTAAGTATTTAATTTAGTAAAAGCACCATATTAAACAAGTTACTGAAACAGGCAAGTTGTTCTCAAAACCCACAAAGAAGTGAAGAGCAGTATCATTAAGAAACATTACTGAAAGATAAGGGCTTCGGTATTTTACATTTCACATTTTAGCAACATGCAAAATCCATTCTCGCAAGGTGGCAGACTGCTCTATTTCAAAAGGTGTACAAATAAAGAACAAAAATTTACTTAAGTTACATGAAATTTCCAAAGTCTACAATAATTAAAACCCCCCAGTAAGTCAAATACATTAACCTTTTAAAAAACTTTACCTCATTTCTCATCATTCTCCAAATATTTAAGACAATTCGCCCAACGATATTAATTTCACTCATTGTATCTGATCCATATTCATCCAGCTCAGCAGCAAATCTGTTCTCTTTCTTTTCATCTAAAGACATTAAAAGTGAATATATTTAGACAAGTTACAGGACAGTCAAGACCAGATCAAGCTATCCCTCTTCCAATTTGAGCTCTCCAGAAAATTAAGAATTCATAAAGACTGTTACTGATTGCACAAGATTATTTATTTACCAGTCTTCCACACAGTCTCTAAATAAAACTCCCCCAGGTTTTTCTTCTCTCGCGCATCCCTCTGAAGATAAGTCTTACGTTGGTTTCATTGAAATGGTGTCCATGGCAATATATTCTCCATAGCGAATACATTGGTTAAGCAATGTTGAATGTTACTTGGGAGCTAGCTAGCTGCGTGCACATTAGTGCACAACAACAACAATAATGATAATAATTTAAAAAGTGATTTCTGTCCTCAAGAGTTTATAACTCAAGGCTTTACTTGTAACAATCTTACACAGTCAGAACCAGGCCATGGGAGAGAAAACTCAGTGCCTTTCATACATTAAAAGCAAACCCACTGCAGGTAGACATGAGTTCTGGATAGCACAAACGGAGAGGGAAGGAAATAGGAAGGAACAAACACAAAGGCAGAAGTAGCATTCTGAATCTTTCTGTAAGACAGCAGTGACTGCAGTACAGGAAAGATATCACCCTCTTTTGCCATCCTTGGTTTGTTTTCATGCTTTGAAATACTACAACACAAGAGAAGACAGTCTTTTTGGTGTAGGTTTCTTGAAACTGTCTTTTTTTTCAGCCAATCTAAGGCTACGGTTTTGGTATTCTTACCTGAGTTTACATAGATGGTTTTTAAAATGTTAAAATTCAATATAAAACCACAGTGTATTATTTGACCCTCCAGTCTTGTTCCTTCTTATTACTTTAATGGAAGAGAAAGCACTTTGAGGCAATTTCCCCACAATTCTAAATCCGTAGCCAATTGTCAACTGTTGGTCGTGTACTCTGCCTCTACTCATTTAGCAGATACCCTGTACAGTACCCTACTAACAAAAAGCAGAACATTTTGGACAGAGTGTATAGAACTGTGGATACACAATGCTTTGGAATAATGATCATAACTGCGCAATTAGTTCCTCAAACAGCCCGGGAGCACATTTACCCTTGAAGACAGAAGTAAAAATTGCCTGAAATCCTGCAGAACTGCTGTGACACAACATAATACAGACTAACTTCATATGTTGATCTTTCAAATGTGTATATCAATCAAAATATGGTTAAGAAAACATATTCGTCATTTACTGACCTTAGCAACAAATCACAGAGCCTTGACAAAATTTATCAAAATGCATACCATCTTTTTAACCTCCTTATTATTTCATATTTTTATGGAGGAAAAATTGCAATTTCTCTTTTCATATTTGGATAGAAAAAAAGCCTCACAAGCAGCAACATTTTTTCTTCTGTTTTTCTTCATTTCCACATGCTTGATCTCCTGCGGAAGTGAGGAACGTACATTTTTCCCCCTCATTTTTATTTTTTATTGGAAGAAGAAACTATCAGTTAGTTTTACTTTCTGTAGTGTCATAGTGTCATCCTTGTTCTCTTTTGACTTGTTTTTACGAGATTCCCTATGTTTCTTAAGTTCATTTCATGTCTTATAGAATCATAGAATGGTTCGGGTTGGAAGGGACTTTAAAGATCATGTAGTTCCAGCCCCCCTGCCATGGGCAGGGACACCTCCCACTAGACCAGGCTGCTCAAAGCCCCATCCAGCCTGGTCTTGAACACTTCCAGGGACGGGGCATCCACAGCCTCCCTGGGCAACCTGTTCCAGTGCCTCACCACCCTCACAGTAAAGAATTTCTTCCCAATCGCTAATCTAATCTCCCCTCTTTCAGTTTGAAGCCATTACCCCTCGTCCTATCACTACACTCCCTGATAAAGAGTCCCTCCCCAGCTCTCCTATAGGCCCCCTTTAGGTACTGGAAGGCCACTATAAGGTCTCCCCGGAGCCTTCTCTTCTCCAGGCTGAACAAGCCCAGCTCTCTCAGCCTGTCCTCACAGCAGAGGTGCTCCAGCCCTCTGATCATCTTTGTGGCCCTCTGCTGGACCTGTTCCAGCAGGTCCATGTCCTTCTTGTGCTGAGAACTCCCGAGCTGCATGCCATACTCCAGGTGGGCAATGAGCATAGCGTGGTCACAAGAGACACACCGCCCTGATGAACAAGAGACTGCATGTGATGCACGCTGCAAAATTACAAAAACCTGTAGTACTCTACAACTGGTGGGGGGAATATATCACCATAACCACGTGAGCCTCTCTGGAAGCAAAGCTGTTAAGAAGCAGAACTTAGGACATTCTTTCTATCAAGTGCGTGAGTTGAAATAAAAAGAAGTCTCGTCTCATCCTCTGTTACCTGCTCCCTAACTTTAATCTGTGATGCAAAACAGGAAACAGGAGGCCACAGTCCACACAAAAAATGCCACTACGCACAGGCACAGTACTCACTTCTCTTGTGCTGTGTCCTAATGACTTACGAATAGTTCACGTGTAAATGGCAGAGGCAGCACCCGACTCAGCCAATAAAGCAAAACCAGAGAGAAGTCCAGCTTTCTTTTTGTTAAATTGAAATCACAGGAAAAGGAAGGAAAAGTACCTTCCATCTTTATTTCAATAGGAGGAAAGAGGAGCATACTGCTTGAAGGAGCACTTCCTGTTCGGAAAATACAGCACATGAAGAAGGGAGGGAAATATGAAGCATAGGGGTTGGAAAAGCAAAAGGAACATAGATGGGGTCAAAACCATGGACAAGGAGGCCACAAAGCAACAGAGAACACAAGACTAGTCCATTTATGGCCATGCATGCAAGCCCACACTTATGGCATGACATTTTTGGGAGGAACTCATCACTGTGAACATTTCCTTATCTTTCTCCTGCAGTTCAGTCAAAAAAGAATAATTACTTACCTTACAATAACATTAGTTCTTAGAAACACTTTAAGTGTTACGTATTCCACTTCTGGGTGTGCATCTACCACCTGGCACACGAGCTTCTGTACTATGAATACCAGTGCTGCAGAGATCATGCCTATGTCCTGCATGCCCACTTGAACTTTACATCCAAAGATGTTAAGGGCTACAACCCTGGTTTCCTTCACTAGAACTGAACTCGCATTCTGTTGTTGTAGGGAAAGAAGCCCAACTGTGACATACATAGGGACATCACCATTAAGAACCATACAGTTCCCAGAGAAATAACCTTTCTTCTTTGAGGAACTCTTTATGGGTATCCCAATTCCAGTAACTTGAACTACAGCTTATGTCACGAAGATGAGTACTATTGACAGCTTTGTTGATGTTAACTGTTGATTCCGCATCAACTATAGTGCAGACATAGTTGTCCTGCAAGACTAGAGCTGTGACCCAGCCTTTGAGAACAAAGGCAGAGACACATTAGTTACCCATCCCAAACTGAAGAGATTGTTCAGCCATACTTCTACAGTAGAGTAGTAATCTTTGTGATCTTTGGAGGTTTAAGAAACCTTTGACTGCAACACTCATCATTTCCCTTACTAAAGGCATTGTAAATCTTGAAGTGCGAGGGGTCAAAACTTTTTCTGAACATCCTTCAATACATCTGAAGACTGTACCCAGAGGCATTGTTACTGCAACCAGTTTATCATCTCAATTTGAGCCATCAGCAGAATTTAATAACAAGGTTCATGCAATCAGTTATTATTCCTGCAGAGTAACTTTGATACTTTTGTGCTGAAGAAGGAAACTTGTGACCAATTCATACTTAAACTGTCACGTGTTCCTGTTTTCATATATTAAGTATTTAAAAATTCACCAGGCTCCAGTTGCCAACAACTTTCAACTGAAGATGCAAATTTGTTCTTATGTTTTCTTGTCCCTGGCTGGTCTCTATAACTCAGACTTTTTCTAAATAGGTATCAAAAGCATCACAAGATTTTGAATGCATCAAAATAGTGCACAAATATTCAAACATCAAGGAAGGAGTGTGTGAACTTAGCTTTTCTAAAACATCGTGTTCTCCTGGCCAGGCACACAGGATATCAATATAAGAGATGCTATTGCTATGCTGGGTAAGCCCAAAGATGCAACTAGCCCAGTTATCATGTTCTACCAAGTACCCAAAAGCAGATGCTTCAAGAAAAGGGGAAGCAGTTATTGATAATCTCTCTAGAACTATCCCAGCTTCTAAATATTTGCAGCTTCCTGGGCCAGGCATTATCTTCACATATATAATAGTTTCCAATGGATTTTTCTTCCAAGAATTTATTTCCTCTTAAAGCAACATACACTTTAAGCATTTATATTAACTTGTGGCAAAGAACTCAAAGAGTTCAACAAGCCAGGCGTGAAGAATCAACTCCTGTTCTGAAGCTGCCATGTGCTAGCTTCATTTGATGGTTTTGATGGTCTTGCATTGGAAGACATCGTGAACAACCAATTCATATTTCCCTTTATATCCCTCAAGATCTCATAGGCTTTTACCTTCATTACCCAGTTTTGTCTCTTCTGGAATCCTAACTTACTAAACACAAATGGATTAGCCTCTCATCTTTACTAGTTCTCCTACATCCATTTTGATGGGGGAAAGGTTATGAAGAGGCTAAAACTGCAGTATTTGAGGTGCATGCACACTACAGATTTTTAAATTTACATTCATCGTTTTATATTTTCCTTGCTCCATAATTCCCAACATTTAATTTACTTTTTCAACCATTACAGAGTAACAGGATCAAGTTTTCAACAGGACAATCACAGAAAAGCACTTCTTATTTCATGGCTGTTTAGTTTCTGTACAGGTCCTTGGCAAGAGCCCTGAAAAAAGCAGCTTTTTCGTTTGTTTTGATTTTTAAAATCGTTATCTCTCCCATCCACATCTTCTTGATGACTTCAAAGAGCTACAACAAATTTTTGAGACAATTTTTAATTTTACAAAGTCATCTTGACTCTTCTCAGGTGCAACACATTTATTTAGCTGTTCACTAACTGCATTCTTCAGAATGATAGCTTCTTAGCTTCTATTGATTAGCTAAGTATAGACACTAGGCTTACCACCCTCCTGGATAACTTTCCCCAGGTTTTCAAGAAAGAAACCCAAACAGATCTTTTTCTGAATGTTGGAGGAAAGCATCAATATTTGTGCCAGTAAAATTTGCCCACTGTACAACAATGGCTATTGAAAGTAAGGGTTTTATTACAGAGATGCTGACCAGGATGAGTGCTGCTCACAAGCATCTTTATGTTCTTGTATCCCAGCCAGAGAAATCACAAATAACGATTATGGTAGGTACCCTGAATGACATATACATATGACTGAAGCCAAGGAGAAGCAAGAGGAGGTTTGGTAGTGGAAGCACCTCCAAGAACTGAAAACTTAACACACATGAATACTGAAAATGAGTCTAGGTTCATGGATACAGGACATACCCAGAAGTGGAATACACAAGAAATTTAAAAATTCAGAAAACACTGAAAATCAGAGTCTCATTGGTATTTCAAATTTATTTTTTTGTGTGTGATCATACCTATAACAACACAACAGCAACAACAAAAAAAGTCCACCTGAAGAAATACTCTGCATTTATTTTTTAATTTATTCATATATTTCAACTTGGTTTTATTGGAACTGAACTGAAACCCTATACAATAACTTACCTGGCACACGAGAAATCATCTGGCATAAATCAACATTTAGTGCAGCAGCCCTCTGTAAGAGATAACCCCAGGAATGCATCTGGACTTCATAGCCTAACAAAATGTCTGGGTCATATCTAGAGAAGGGGGGGGAAAGGAAAATGAGCTTCATATTATTTAAGAAAATATTTTCCATGAACAGAATATAAACAGGATTTCATTCTAATCATGTTGAGTTTAGAAAAGAAGCAGCCACAATGGGTTTCTAAGAAAGCAGCATCTGGACTAGGAGATTATATTTAAAACAAACAATCTTTTAGGATTTTCAGTAACATTCAACTGAAAAATTGTTTAGAAGGAATATTTTCATTTTGAGGCTTTTTTTTGTTACATAATTCTATTATTTTAGTCTTTGTAAATAAAGAACAAAACCTAGGTTTAATCAGGTTTTATTGATGGAATCAGGCTGTATTGAGCATAAACTGAAACCTAGCTACTGGCACAAGACAGCTGTGCAATGAAATATGTCCTGTCCTCATACTTTGTTGTACTATTTTCCTTTATGAAATAGAATAGAATTTGCTACTAGGCTACCTGAATGTTTTGCAAATAAAAATGCGTCACACATACTGCAGTGTAGCTTGTAACAATCAGAGGACACTTCTGGTCCTAAATGGTGACTCTTTATTGGGAAAGTTACAATTCGCAGTTGAGTGAGAGCTGTCAAAACTGAAACATGGAAAAAAACAACCATATATACCAGTTCTATTTAAATACCTCTTTCTTTAAGATAACCTTCTTTCTATATAGTAAGATACACAAGAAAAACTCATTTCATGCTGTATCTCATGGCAGGTGGAAAAGTTGACTGGCTCAGGTATGACAAAAACAAAAGGCAGAACTGTCTTCTGACACAGTCACTGCCATCTTCCAATCAGGCTCAGAGAAGAGTTGACTAGACAGAAGGACAAACAAGGTGGCTTCAAAGTCAAAGCACAGGCAGGAGTTAGCTTGGAGGACCCTGTGTCACCTACCTTTTGAGTAGGCACTATTAAAACCAAAAGTCATGATCTGGTCACTTGGTGAAGAGCCTAAGAGTGATTTTTCTTGGGCAGGGCAGAAAGAGACTGGCCAGAGTATTACATCAGATATCTATTATTTTTATAGCAAAAAAAAAAAAAAAGGAAGCTTGAATAGTTGCTTCTTTCAATGCAGCTCAGTCAAGGGGTTTTGAGTTCCAGCAGTCAGCATTCAATACAACTGAACATCAAAAGGGCAGCTGTCAGGAGGTAGACGACTGGACAATAGGCTGAGGGTCCTGTACCACAGTCTACAGCCAACCCCACAACAGGATGCAGACTTGTAGACCGTAGTTTATGGAGGAAGTAGTCAGGGGCCATAGCTTATGAACAGGATTCTCTGTACTTTTTGCATCCTTAAACGCATCAAAAAATGCCAATGCTCCCTGATGATTGGATATAGAATACCCCTTCTGCAAATCCTATGTTAAAGTTGCATCACAGGTATTACAAATGAAGCTTCAGACGTTATTGTGAAAGTTTCTTCCTTGCTTGTGTGTCCCAGCCAAAGGCAGATGACAAATCGCTTTGAAGTAACTAACTACTCTGAGAATAGCTAAAGAGCTTCTCCACACTTCTGCCACAGACACAAACTTTTTGTGAAAAATAAAGGGAAAAGTACTTGAATCTTCTTACTCAGCATGACTATCATATCTTTATTACAATTTCGGCTTTTGCACCAGCAGCAAAAGTTACAAAAATCCCTTTTGCCACCTACTTCTACCTGTGAAGGAATGGTTTTGATACAATTTTTGGTTAAAGCAGAAGATTTTAAACTAGCGTTTTGATTTGTAGAGTTCTAGAGAAAGTAAAAGAACTAGCACTTTGCATTTGGGGGGTATTTTGCTATCTGTTGTTAATGTCGAATGATTCTTCGCTTTTGGAAACAGGAAATGATCATCAGAAGTGGAAGTAGTAAACTTACACATTTTGGAAACCTATTCTACCTGTGGTACAAACCCAGAGCTACTTGGAACAATTTATGGACAAATGAATTGTCCATAAATTGTAGCCCGCAGTTCTTTCCAGCAGCAGAATCAGTTTCAAAGAGAGTTATGACCACTTGCTGCTCCGTACAACATATAACGATTGCCAACTGAGGTTCCAAAATTATGAATAGCTCCACCTAAGCTTTGAAATAAAAAGGAATTATGTAATGGTTTATACAAGTCATAGAATAAATGTTAAAAAAATTAACATATTTTCACGTTAATTCTTGCAGCTAAACTATCCTGGTCCTACCATACTGAAAAACACTAATGATTATTTAAAATGAAGGAAAATCTTACAGAAGTAGTCATTTACATTCGTATTTGAAAACTGGTTTCACATAATTCAAAATGGAAAATACTTGCAGATTTTACACAAGGCAAGATGTTATGCAGATAGGTTCCATGATAGATTCAAATGTGAATGAGAAACTTGTGAAGAACTGCTTATGTGGCACGTAAACCAATATTCATTATGCCAGGAATTTGCTTGTTCTTTTAAGCCTGTTCTGAACAGAAATAAGCATATTGTTTGGAAGCAGCAAGTTGCCATAATTATATTAGCAGCCATCACTTGTGATGAAGGCCAGTTGCTTTGGGTTTTTCCTTGCCCAAGTAGTCAATTACCTCCCTCACTTCCTACTTAAACGAATTTTAGTGGGCTATTACATTACTTCTGCAAATATCCCTATTTGTATTGCAACTGTATACAACATTTCATCAATTTTGAGTTAATCTTACTATTCCCTTTTAAGCTAATGAATAACACTACCTCTGTAAACCATCTGCATATAATCTCAAGAATTGTTTCTCGAGTATCCTTCAGATGGGAAGATGTTTTACAGGACAAGACATAAACTCACTTTAGTTTATAATGTTTTCAGATACATGTGTTTTCTTATATAAATAAATTGTATCTAACAAATATTACATATTTTAAGACAATTTGATGTAAATTCATGTCGATTAGAAAGTTTATCACTCAAAAGATTTAAAAAAAAAAAAAATAATCAGTGTGCTAGTTTTGAATTCAGTCTTGCTTGTATAGGCCCCATTAGGGATTGCCTGTAATGGCACATTACTGAGTTGCAGGGTATCACTTTACTGTGCGTTACTTACTCTGCTTTTCCTTCCCAACTAGACACCGCACACGCATTAAGGGGAGGGTCTAATTTCAACTAATTTTGGCGTCTCAAGTTTTCTAAGTTGGTCTCCAATTTCATTGAAGAAAAAAGGCCTATTCCTTATATTTTAGCCACCTCTTGCAGAATGAGATTCTGTTCTTTCCATTTAACGTACATGGTGATGAGGGTAGCTACTCAAGATATGGACAATGAAATACAGATGTCTAAGTTTCAGTCAGACTCTCACACAAAGCTATCTATACGGAAAATCAAAGCAGAGTAGCTAGTAAATGGTGAATTCAAACCCTACTGTAAACTCCCTGGAAACACAGTCCCTCGGGCCCAGTTTCCTATATTTAAAACTTGGATCCAAGTGGTGTCCTTCTGAAAGCATGAGAAATGATAAACGCACTACCAGCAACTGAGTTGCTCAGATACTGCAGTAAGTTACACATACATGTATTTTGTATGTATATCTGCATGCATTCACAATGTACATGCACAAAGGACTACAGTTAGTATTAACAAATTCATGTATGCTTAGGTGTTTCATTAACTTTACGATCAAAATAATTTTTGGTTAAGTGTATCTCTGAATTATCTTTGAAGGAAAAAATGAAGTAAGATTATATTCAAGTAGAACTCCTTTCTTCAGGACAACACTCGAGATCCCAAACTCCTCCACTACAGTACGCATAAGGTCTACCTTATGCAACAGGTTTAACAGACCTATCAGATTTCTTGCACCTAAGATGAAGCGTTGCTGTTTCTTGCTTATTTCCTTTGCTGATCAACTCCCTCAATTTATGCAGCAGAAGTGCCCTCTCCTACTGCCCAATCCCATGTACCAGCTGTACCAACGGACCAGTGCATCATTTGTTGAGACCTCCTGCGGCATTCTTTTTTGCTAATAGAGAAGAAGAGATGCCTGGAGCTAAAAGATGACATTATTGCAAATGGGAAAAAGAACAGGTAAACCCAAGGTTTAGCTGATGTGAGCTCAACTGAAACCTGTCTCTTTCTCGTTTTCTCTCTCCCCTTTTCATGTGGTACCACAAAGACGACGGGCTACAAGCTAAGGAGAGGACAAGTTTTCTAATTTTCACGCTCCCTTCTCACAATTTTTACAGTATACTATCCAGTTGGTCTTCATCATCAGTTTAAGCTGTTTTATTAAAAGAAATCGTAATGAGACCAGCTTTTACACCTGCAAGAAACTAGTAAGCTGTAATACTGATATTTGAAAGCTACTGTCTAGGACTAACATGACAAGAATAAGAGGTGTGCCTGCCAACATAGTGCTCTTTTGTTAAAAGGATGGGCACTGATACTGCTTTGCATGCTGTTGCCAGCCTCTGCAAAGATGAAAAGCAGCATTTATACTGGCAGGATTTAAAGACGACAACATTAGCATTCAACTCATACATGCTGCAGAGAGAAGAAATGTGATTATTTTCCTTTCTAGCTAAATTTTATGTGCTCTTATGCCATCTCTTCCTCTTTCTCATTTGACAATTTTGTGAACGAATACTAAAGATCACAGTTATGCCCTTCCTTCTCTTATGTGCCTGGTTTTCCTGACTGTTATTTTTCTTCCAGCTAAAATTAAGAGAAAAAGGGGGGAAAAAAATTAGGCCAGACCTACGATACAGATAAAAGTAGTAACTGTGCATGGGAGCAGAATATTTGGCGACTCAAATACATAACTGAAATCTCTGAAAACATTTTTCCAGCTTGCTTTGGACAATAAAAATCCATAAAGTTGATACAGGACGTTAAATAAAGATTTATATATGAAAACGCCACAGAAGTTGATACTGGCCTGGAAAAAGAAGGTTAGATTAACACATCTCTATTTTAAAAAGAAAGTGTTGCTAGAGCATTTACAGAAGAACAAATATAATGCATTGCATCCAATACAAAAAATTGATTAGCATCATACAAGAATAAGATTATACAAAATATTTAAATGTTAAATATGAACATCTAAATAATTTACAAATGTTTTAGCCCAACAATCTTTAAGAAAAATCTTACAGCTTTATACTCTGTTTTTATACTTTCATCAGAAACTAATTCCATGGGGACAAAGAGCTGTGGGTGGCTGGTGAGTCTCAAGTTGCAGTAAATCTACTTTTTTTCAAGCCCATCCTATTTCCACATTTTCTGAGCGTCACAAATATGGGGACTATGCATTCCCACATGAATTCCCCAAATTTTGCTTCACTCGTGCCTGCAGGATCAGCCCTTTTCTGCTATCTGGTAGTATCTGCCCTTATAGAAGAGTGGCACAATTTGCCTTAGAAGTGAAGGAGAGGCTCAGACATTTAATTTCTCTTTCATGGGAATCCACTGCTCCATCAGGCTTGGACATATCTAGTTTACCCGTGTTCTTTAAATCTCCAAGACAAACATCCTTGTAGCATTCCATTCCTCCTCCTCAAACAGCCAGCTTTCCTGCATTTTGTACTGACTGGTTTAGGGAGCTATGTGAATGTGTTTAGTCTTTTTTCTGCCTTTAGGTTCAGACAGAGAGGTGGTTCTGTTTTACTTGTTCCAGCAGACAGATTCTTCCAATTTTTCTCCCAGCTCATTGCAGCTGACACCTTAGGATAAAGGAAGGGTCTATTCAAGAATGCTGTTCAGGCAGCATGACAGAATCCTTTAGGACTGCAAAATACGTACAGGCTCCATTTCAAGAAAACAAATAAATTAATTTCCCCTATGACAACTCCAAAGAGCCTACAACTTGGCTTTCTCTGCTGGTACATCACCCACACTGGCTGCAAAGGATGGGAAGGAGGTAGTTTCTCAGCTGCTTTATGCCAGTTTTGAGCTGAAGTCCTGTTTTTTTGTTTACAGCCAGAAGACAGCTTACAAAAGAAGGGAAAATAGGACCTATGTAGGTGAAGCTTCCTCTCAAACTCTAAGACGATTGTCAGGGTACCAAGAACCACTTTAATTATGTTTTTTTTGTTGCAAATCCATGTTGTTTATTCTTCCCTGCCTCTTCCAAACTCACCTCTATGGCTCTTCCTTTCAAGCTGTTCCCTGCCTCTCAACCCTGAAGCAGCTCAATATTTCAATACCTTTTAGAATCGAAGAGAATTACAATGATGTGCTTTCTTTTAGCTGTCTCTACATAGATTTTGGTACTCATACTTGTAAGTACTCCCATTTCACAGCTGAATCACTCCGAGTAATAATCTCCAAGAAATAAAGGTGCTTATTCCTCTCCATATTTGGACAAATCTGCTGGTTTTCAGCAGAGATGAAATCACAGATCACAATTCCAGAGAAACAATCAGGTCTACAGACCCCAAGATGACTTTCATTTGCCAACTGCCCTGAGTTAATTAGAGACAAAATCTACTAGCTTCACAGAAGAACATTTAACCTGGTATTTACTTTACAGATGTCTAGGTGGAAACACATGTTAATCTTACTGTGGTCATTCAGATCTAGCACATGCTGAACAACTTCACAGTGAAGGTATAACTGAATTCAGCTTCAGCTCATCGATTCCAGTGAACTTTCTGGAGCAATACTCATCTTCAGTGAACATGTAACAGAGTAGCTTTAGTTCTGCTATAAAAAGTTAGATTTGCGAAACACTCTTCAGTGTGGAAGAAAGCTAGTGGTGCAGCCCAAGAATAAAACATCAGCAAGCACTAAAACCTCAGTAATTTATCACTCTGCTTCAGCATCTGGGTATTTCAATATCAACTAGCACATTATAAAGACTATTTGCGTAGATACTCTGGGTCATTTGTTTGAAGACAAAACACTTGCAAATTTCTGATGGAAAAAGGGACCGATGAGCTAAGAGTATTGCAGGATGTGATACATTTCCCAGAAATCATCTTTCCCTCATCACTGTGCTGGGAACAGTGGTCAAGAATTCTCTACTGTGCTCTTCCAGAGTTTACATCTATTGACAAAAAGTGACAGAATCAACCACTTCTTATTTTCAATAGCCAGAATAGAACAAACCCAAAAGGCCTGAACAGAGAAGTAGAAGGCTGGAACTTGAAACATATGAGTATGTTCCACAACTTCACATATATGAAATAAGAGCAAGAATTAGGCCAACTACTAAGAGAATGACTAGAAATGGGAACAAGAATTCTTCAATTGGACTGCATAAGACAATTCCTCCCATAGCTAAGGTACCCTCTGTGCAGTGCACCAACAAGTTGCTAAAGTCTGTTCCTGGTATTGGCAATCAAGATTGAATAGATATTTATTGTGCCAGAAATCTGTAATTTCACTCTTCCACCCTTCCCTCCAACAGCCAAAGAGGCCAAGAATATGAATCAAAAGCAAGCTGCAGCCTCTCTGGGCATACTATTTGGTCACAAGAACCTACTATCCTCTAGTCTGGATAATCAGAAAAATCAGTATTTGAGAGACTGGCAAGGGCTGAAGGAACTAAATCTGCTGTACCAAGCCTGAAAAATAAAAGCAGAACGTACAGATACATACATCAGTATATAAGATACTGATATTGTCCTTTGCTGATAAAATTAAGGTGATTTTGAGTTCTGCTCCATGAACCCCAAGTGGTAATGCTTCTTAAACATGGCGCAATTGTTTTCTTTCTCTAATCTATCAGATCTACTAAGTGCACCAACCAGAACAACTAGAGTTCTGGTTTTTCCAGCTTGTGCTGGAAAAAATAACACTAGAAACAACAACAGAAGATTGTTTAAAAAATAATTCCTGATGCTGGAAGTTTTCATTAAAGCTGCTTCCTTGTTCATTTCCCATTGAGGAAGATTTTTGCAGTCCACTACTTTTTAATCGAGTAGTTTTAACATAGTTTTTTGTTCAGTTAAAGCTACTCTGGGCCTAGACACTTTTTTTGTGCTTAAGAAATTTAAAACATTTACGTCAGCAAAATTTATTATTCTCTTTTGCCTAGGCTACAGAAAACAAAGTCGGGAAAGAGCTTTAAACTGCAGATGTGGTCCAAGTTTTAAAAATATCTTTGAGGGTTCAGCAGAAATCTGATTCCTCAGGTGATATTGCATAGAGGGGGGAGGGAAGTAGACTAAGATGATGACAGCAGTCTGCCTCTCCATTAATAGATCAAATCTTTTATCTTCCAGCAATACAAGTTAACTAACTCAATCTTTGAAGATAAAGTTGTTGAGTCAAAAAGGCATGCTAGCACAGTGTTGAAAGAGAAGACCTCTTAAGAAGAGATTTCTCAGTCAGCAACCTGGTGATCGGTACATTCCACCTTGAAGTACTACAAAAATTGTATGGCTTTTTTTCATTCCGTAATGCCTTCAATATGCACAGATGTAGACTTCTTCTGTTCTTCATTGATAAATATATATTCTAACTGCTGAGTCCTCTCTCTCACACTATGTAGTGTCACTTTTTAAACTGGTGGAATTTTTTTCATTTATTGGCAGCTTCACATTCTCAGTAATTTTCCTAAGCTTGATGGAGCACTAGATTTCCAAGAAAGAGAAAAATAAAATTATGTTCCTTACCTGAATTTTGTCTTTTCTGAACAGGGATCTGCTGCTCTGTCAGGACCCACCCTGTGTTGGTTGCATTCAGCAACTCTTTTTGTATTCTGGCTTCATGGGGTTGGTCACTGTCTTTCTCATCAGAGGTTTTCTGGTTGGAGAGAGAAAGAATTGCAAATGTACTCTGCCTAGTACACATTTTTTTCTTGTGCCTCTATTCCAGCAGGGTGACTCATAGTTTAAATCTGTTTATTTTTCCTTGCAATTTTACAGCTTTGCACCTCTTGACAGTAGGGCCTGGAGAGACGTCTGCAGTTCCACCTACTCACCAGTCGAGAGGGCTACCAAACAGGCTTCCCAGTCTTGGTGGAGATGGGGAAAACGGGCAGTTTTCCAAATCTGATGGAGCAGGGGATTTCCATTCAGAGAAGACAAAACTAATGAAGGAAACTGATTTTTCAACTACCGGTTCTTTTAATCTGTCCATAGAAGTTTTAGTATCGTGTAGGTTTTTTTCTGTCTTGCCTCAGAGTCCCTAGAAAAATTCTTCCCATATGAGGGTTTTCTATAGATTTCAGCTCTGTTAATATCTACTATTCTGAGAGTTTCAGAGAGAAATGTGTAACAAATTCTGGGATTAACAGGAAAGGTTGTATGTTAAAGAAGATTACTTATATTTCTGATTTTGTTTCAAGACTGTAACTCAGCTGCTATAGAGGATCTGAATGTTCTTGCTGTCAGAGAAAAAGAAAAGCAAAAAATATTTTTATTTGAAAGACCACCATGCTTGTCCACTCTAGAGATAAGCCTTCAAGGGAAACAACAACAACAAAAATCAGTATTTGAGAGACTGGCAAGGCTTGAAGGAACTAAATCTGCTGTACCAAGCCTGAAAAATAAAAGCAGAACGTACAGATATGCTACCTTTTTACAATATTCACTACTTCCTGGAAAAGAGTTCTTTCATCAGTAGCGTAACTGACTTCTAGTCCTGTAACTCCAGATCTTGTGAGCAAGGGGGCTTGGTCTCTGCTCCCTAGAAAATAAAGTAAAACAAAAAATCATTACAATTTAGAAGGAATTACATTACTTTAGTCAACAAAGTTGCTTTAGAATAAAACATACAGCCAAAAAGAAGTATAGAATACAACCTATTTTTATCTTTAATACTAATTATTATCAGAATTAATTCCTTGGATTTATTTTGTTTCTCTTGGGTGGAAAAAGTTGTTCCTTTTGCTTTGTAAAATTCTACCATAGTGGTAATCTTGCACAAATTGTCAGATATAAATCAATTTGATTCAAGAGAAATTTCACCATTTTACATGTACAAGAGTCCAGCTATTAGAAAATTATTTTTGAGTAAGAAATATTAAAAGACCATATGACAGCTCACTCAGTGTTTTCATGCAAAATATGTATTTTAATTGCTAGGTTAGAGTGGTGCTTTGCGAAATGCTTTGAAGAATGAAAATGCTACGTAACATAGTATAGTTCTTTTTCAGTACACTTTTTAAAAAACACTGCTAAGTTACTAATAGAAATGGAAAATCATGAGCAACTGTTCACTTAAGTGCACACTAGAGTGTCTACATTGATAATGTGTGAATAATAGCTAAATTTGTATGCATGCAGGAGATCAGCATTTGCCTTCTTATAAAAAAACCTCTTTAAATTAATAATATGCAACACATTATGTATTTATTTTCTCTATACAACCAATAGTAATATCTCTGATTAGGGCAGCAATCTGGATTTAAAAGGCATTCTACTTTGACACACTCTTAAAACCTTAAGAATTAAAAAAAGCGTGCTTTCAGAAACAGATGTTAAAATGAGTAATGTAACTTACAAAGTAATAATACAAAAAGGGGGGTAAAAAAAGAAAAGGTGTATCTCAATGTCAAGTCACTCCACAGGGAAGTCAAAAAGTTCTAGTTCTAACCAAGAAAATATTGACAGAACACATCAATTAAAGCGAGGAATGTCACAATAACATTTAAACATACCATTTTATTTCACTAACAAAACCAGATCAAAACCTTTGATTTTTCAAAATATTATTGGACCTCTTTACAGAGAGCTTTTTCCTGATAATTTATCAGTGGCACACACCTAAAGAGCCATAGTGGCTATACTGCGGAAAGTCTCACTTAGAAAGGTAACGGAGATACTTTTTTTAAAAATAGTAACAAGCATATAATACCAGAATAAACTTCACGGAGAATAATAAGAACTTAGCTTAACATGATACAGTATCTACAATACTTTGTAAAATAAACTGGTAAAAGAAGGAGCTGTTGCCTTAGTGCTAAATTTATTTTTGGTAGGTTTTTGTCCACACTTTAGATTTTAGACAGTATTTTGTGGTTTAATACACATTCACAGTGCCAAAGAAACCCTGAAAGAAAAGAGGACTTTTTGTTTTGGTTTGGTTTTTTTTTTTTTTTTTTTTTTACTAGCCTAAACCAGTGGTACTCAACCTTTAACAGCTGGAGAGCCACTTCTTTATTAAATGGAGTTGTAGAGCACCCTAAAAATCAAGTATCAACAGTGTGATTTTTTTTTTCCCATCATGACACTTCAATGTGTGATGATGCTGCCTCAACATCATCACATATTGATACATCACGACATGACACATCAGCATCCTCTCTCCCAGCAGCATTCTGTCTTCAACCCCTTCTGGCTGCTAGGAAGGAGTGGGGTGAAGGGGTACAAGGGGCAAAAGGGCGAGTTTTTCCCTATTCTGCCCCACAGCTGCTGGGTGGGAGGTGATCTCTACTCTTACCTGTGGGGGGATCCCAGCAGCTCCTTTTCTTTCCCCCTATGGGAGGGGGAACTTCAGCGACTCCCACACTGCTGGTCCATTTGCTCAGTGCTCCCCGCGCTGCCTGATAGAGTGGAGCGCCGATCAGACGCCTACATTGCGAGAGCCGCCTGTAGGGCCATGAAGAGCCACATCCGGCTCTAGAGCCACAGGTTGAGTATCACTGGTCTAAACAAAGCCAAAAAGGTACAATAGAATAAGGGCCCCTGTTTAGATCCTAAGAGGATCAGATAAAACCACAAAAATAACCCTTAAGTAAAATATAAAACATCCTGTCTTGCTTTTAACATTTTCTACTTGTAGCTATCCAGCAACTCCAGTAGGAAACTAAAGGCAGGTTTTCCTATTTATACTTTTAGAACACTGCAGGAGCTTGTGCACAAGTATGCAAACATAGATATTTTGCACATGTGTATGTTATCTGCGGTTTACAGCCCATGCAATAGTTCTTTGGAAGATATAAGCAGGAAAACTCTCTCTATGTTTAATATGGCCATTCATCAACAGTCAACAAGACAAAATTAAATGAGCTAAATAGTAATATAGATACTCGATTATATTTTGCTTGCTACTGTTTGATTACTATGAAATAAGCATTTTTGTAAAATGTTAAGAAAAAAGAAATAAGAACCTTGGCTTGGGAGTGTCCTGTCTCTATCAACCACTATAGCACCAGTGATTTCTTTTTTATCAGTATTTGGCAGCGCTGTGTCTGATGAGATGCAATAGAATAAAGCACAGATGGGATCAAACTCTGGGTCTGGTTCCAAATCTCGTCTGGTTCGAGCATGTAACTCCATACTGATGAGGGTAAGGTGTTGGACCTACCGACAAATAAATACAGTAAGTTAGTATATTTTGGACCTTTCTTCAAAAATTTAAGAGGAGATTATTAGTGCAAATGAATTCATTGCAGACATTTATATGGTCATATTATATTGAAACTAAATGGTCACATGCGAAAATTAATAGAAATGATTAAACATGCATCTCTGGATCTCACTTTTTGCAAAAAGCATTATCTTGCAAAAGAAAAGATGATGCACTTAATACATTTTTATACTCAGTTATTAAAATTCACTCTTTGTTTCTGAGCATTATCTTCTACCAAAAGCAGAAAATACAAACTAACAGAAATGCTCAGCTTCAACAATTGTAAACTCCTGTAATGCTTTCAAACAGATTTGCATATTGAACTGAACTAAATTTCTGGACAGATCAAGAAAAAAGAGTCAATGTTGGTCTTTATTTTCCTTTCCCTCCCTCACCCAAGACATGCAAACAAACATGAAGACTAAGTCACTTACAGGAAGATATGGAGAAACTTTCCTTTCACTTGCATTAATGAACTTCCACATCATGTTGCTACAGCTTTTGCAGAATGGTTTGCATTAAGAAAATGCTAATCCCTATATATTGTACAGTTTTGACTCTACAATAAATACCATAGTGTTTAATACTGTTTCAATGCTATGTTGTTGCTCTGTTGTCTTGCATACTATAGTTGATAATGTGGACTAGTGGGCAAGTTGGAGGGATCACACGGGAAAAGTTACAAACATTTCTGAGTATGTAAGCTGCCCTGGGGGCAGCCTGATTTCCTCTAGATTTGCATCATAAATCACTACGGCCATCACTCAAATGAAATTTTACTATCAAGCTCCATCTCCATTTCGTGCAAAATCATTATTTTCTTGTGGCTTCTCCTGTGTCATCTACTCAGTATATAAAACTTCCATCTCCCCATGTCATCTGTAAATTGGTCAACAGCTAATTCCAAGCCATGGACGTGGTGACTCTCTGGGAGCACACACATGCTGGCTGGCCATTTAGCAGCCAAACACAGCAGTATTCACCAATTTTGAACTCTCTTCCCAGACCAACCACCGATCTACATGAAATATGTGGAGGCACTCTTTGAGACATGTACCATTTTGTTAAATGTAGTAGGAACTGGCCAAGAGGTTCAGAAAGTAACATGTGAAGATACAGGGAGGGCCCGACTGAATGAAGGCAGATGCCTTGTTTCTTAAGAAAACAATTAATGAAAGTTATGCTCAACTAGTTTTTCCAGTAATGTTTTTATATAAAACTTACTATTTCTTCCTTCTGATCTTTCCCTTATTTTTATTTTTTAAAGGAAGGTTTACCACCTTCTCAACAAAAATACCATGAAATTTAGTTTAATATTATTAAATAAAGGCACTTGGAGATCAAGCTGAAAGTAGTAGAGCCACTACTTAAAGCTGCAGACATCACACACTGACTCATTTTAAGTCAGGCAGGGACCAAGGAGGAAAAGATTTTTAAATTCTGCCATTATAAAACTGGTTTGATAAACTATTGTTTTATAAAATAACACATAATGGTAAGTTACCTCATGTAAAGATTTTGCTTCCTGCAGGTTTTCCACACTGACTTTAAAACCATAAGTGTTATTTAAAGATGGTCCTTCAATCTGAGAAGTGTCTTTCTTTGGAGCACCGAGAGCAGCAAATTGATTCTTATTGCGGGAAGGGGGAGGGGAAAAAAAAAAAGCAGCACAGTATAATATTGAAAAAATTATAGGTTGTGAAATTCATATGCAATATATTAAAGACAAATTTATCAATGAAAAAGCAAATGCTACACTACAATACCTAAAAAAAAAGCTTTCACTATCCCCACTCTAGTCATTTTTCAACAGGGGAACAACAGTTGTATCTTTCTGCCTTTTAGGAATAATTTTAATGAAATGTCACAGTAAAGCAAGAGGCAGTTTGAAATACTTAAAAACCCCAAACAAACACAGAAAAACCCCAAACCACACATATTGGCTTTCCTAGAAGCCTGAGTACAGAGGAACCATCAAATCTCTATTCTCTCTTGAGCAACAATTCATCAAAAACCTCTGTTTCAGTCACCCCTTTTTTAGGCACTGAATTAAGGGTACACTTAAACACCCACTTGAACTGGGTCAAAAATGTTGAGAACAAAAGAAAAGACTATTGGGTCATTTCGGTAATGTGCATACCCCACCGTTCTGTTACCAACACGGGTAGCAGAAACACTAGGGAAAACACGCAAGTGATGATTTTACGTGATCTATTCCCTTTTTACTCTGTCAGAATACCAGTGCCATTCACCGCTTACGTTGTTTTCAGAAAATGCTTAGAACACTGTCTGAAAACTAATATGCACAGAGACACATAAACATACATGTCTCTGTGTGTATACACACACACACATATATATAAAAGGGAAATCACAATAGAATTTGAAAAGGATGTTGTAACTAAAAGAGCAAAACAACATCCTTACACAGAGTCTCTTTAGTGTTTCATTAGTGTCTCATCCTGAATCACAGAACATACTCTCAATATGTAACTTTTTCTCCTCCCTGCAAATTAAACTGATTTCTTCTTCCTAACTTTGAATGTACACTGATTCTACAGCAATTGCACCCTACCATTTTAAATGTGTTTTCAACATCTTAACAGCAGAAGAAAAAAACAACACAGGAGAACACAGAAGAAGAGAGAGAATGGAAATGTATATGTGTGGCATAATAAAAATACATCCATACATAAAAATCTTAATTTACCTTCATTTGTGTGGTTAGAAGTACTCTTCGAAGACCATCAGTATTAATTCCCCTCTTGTGGCTCAGTTTCTGGGCTTTTGGTTCTGTAAACATGTATGAGTGCAAAACCGTTTATCCTCAATAATATTGTCTAAACGTTAAACAGAACGCTGTAAACACCTAGAGGCATTTGGTTAACATTATAAACAAATATTATATATATAAACAAATACAATAGCAAACGGGTGTTCTGCTTCTAGACTTTTTTCATAAGTCATAGTTACATTAACAATAATGCACAGGCCTTTTCCTTTCCAAAACCAGTTTTAAATATATTTTTGTGGAGATATAATTCTTTTCTCATCGTGTCAAAAGAAATATAATACCTTATCATATTCAGATTTTGTTTTGTGCGTATCATTAGAATCACTTAATGGATTTACCTGTGGATAAAGGAGTAAACCCAAGAACTTCAGGTACTCCATCTTGATTTTTTCTCTGCACAATGGGTGTACTATGCAGGCAAACACATTCAGAATTTCCAGGATCTTCATTAGCTGGAAATGGAGACGTGTCAAAGGATGTCCTAACGTTCTCTTGGGCAGATGGAGAGTTTTGTGCGCTTCCAACAGGTACTACATCATTTCCTTCCACAGAAGACAAAACAACATCCTGACTTCTCCACTCTGTGTCTTCTGAACTGGACTGCTTGGGATCTGGGGATGCTACTTGCTGCCAAGGAGGAAGTACTGGAGAATCTGGTGAACTGTAACTGACATAATAATCTTCCTCCTCCTCCTCCTTATCATGTTCTAGTGTTGAAGGAATAAGTGTCTTGCTTTCACATGGAGTTTTATTAGAGTCTATGTCATTTTTAGTATTTATAGAAGTTTCTATAGTGCTTATAGGCTTATCACAGGTTTCCTTGGTTTGTGTTTTTGTGGTTTCTGCCACAGAAGCAGGAGAATTCTTTGTAGGCACAACGGGTCTTTCATCTTCCAGGCTAGATAAATTTAAATCTTTACCTGCTTTTACTACTTCTATAGATTTCTCTTCAGATGATACTGCAGAGCTGAAATTCTCAGCTACCTTTTCCAGCTCAGCAGGATGATTCTTAGGCAATTTCTTGAAATGTTCATACTCTTCTTTGGCATGAAGCCATATCTGAACTTGCTGTTGGCTTGGAGCACACTTGCATGGCATTATGACTATTTTTTTGTCTTCACTAGTTTTATGGCTATTACTTTCTCTTTTGTTAACAGTAGAGTGACCGTATCGGGGAGGAGATCCTGGTCTAGGACTTTCTGTCATTGCTGAAAATGCAGTCTTCCAGAGACGTAGACCTTCTAAAGAGAAGTCTCCCTCAAACTCAAGCAGGTCATTTGGAAGCCTAGTTTCCACTGTGAGAAGCCGCCCTCCAATCTCCCTGTGAAGAAAATAGTTTGAATTATTGTCTTGCTCTATACTGCACTGCAGGCAGTCCTCAAGATGATATACAAGCAGGGTCCTGCTAATTAGTTTTCTTTCTATGTAACTCCTGTGGGAAGCATCTTTCTTTTACACACCAAGCAGGCACATTCCCACTTACTACAATAACATCAGGCAATAAAAAAACCCAAAGCGTCATGAATGAAAATGGGTATTTGCACCGGAAGTACAGTAATTTTCAGCTTCAAATGTATGTATATCAGATGGGATCTTCCACGAATCTGTGCCACATAACAGCATAAAATTGTTTACAGGAATAAATTAAATTTAATATAATCACAAGCATATGTAGAGAGAAATGCATTTCACACAGTACCTTGGCTTTTCTGGAGCATCTGAAGGATTGCTGCAAAATGGTTCCTGATAAATCGTTTCCGCAAGATCATGATCCAGCAAAGTTGCCATGATTTCTTCACGACTAGGTGGGGACATGAGAGGCTTAAGAATGTGAGCAGTACGAGGTGTAAAACTTCCATTCTTTGATTGTGAGGGAGAACTGGTTGATCTTGGTGAACTATCTGGAGTTGGAGTTAATGCCTCATTGTTTCTTGAAACATATAATTCTAAATCCTCAGAAGCTGCATCTATAAGTTCACCATCAGGAGAAGACAATATGGATGTAAAAGAGGTATTAACTGAATCAAGTGGTTGACAGGGTTCAAAAGTGGTTTCTTTTCTAATGTGGCTTTGAATCCAGTCTGAGCTGGTTGGCTGAGGAAGGTTAAGAAATCTCTCTTTATTTACTGAATTTCTATTCAATTTGAATTTTTCATTTAAACAGACCTCAGTCTCTTGCGTACAAGAGGTATCAATAGAACTAGATCTAGAAGTTGAAGGATGAACATTTTTCCTCCATTGGCTATGGCAGTGGTTCTCATTATTGTCCAGTGAGGTTTTCTCAAAAAGCTCAGGGCTCAGGGCACCAGACCTTATCCATTTACTTGTGCTTGACGAACGCTGCTTTTCTTCCTCAGGTTTTTGGTCATTATGACACAGAAAGTCATTTTCTGTTGTTTGTCCAGAACCAAGATCTTGAACTGCATCACTCAAGAATTTCTGTGGCAAATTTTGATCTGCTGGGACAAACTGGCTTGCGGAATAAAAACTACAAAATCCAGTTTGTCCTATAGTATTAATATCAAAGTTGTAATTGTGGTCTGGAGACAAGCTGTCTTCAAGTGAGTAGCAGCTTTCAAAACCAGGGTCTGAAAAAAAAATGGGGCTGTCATCAGACACAGAGTGATCAATGCGACTAGTGATATGCTGGCTTAAAGACTCCATTTTTGAAAGTTTTGGTGTTTTTTCTTTAGGCTTTGTATTCCTGGGAGCACGAGATTTTCTTGGCGTTGCGACTGACCGTGACCTTTTGATTGCTTTATTCTGTTCAAGAGGACACGGTATACTCCTGCTCAGCTGTGTTTTAGCCGGTAATGGTTCCTGTGTAACATTTGCATTCTGAGCTTTCTGCTGTCTCTTTTGGAGTAACTCTTTCAAAACAGCTAGGCCAGACTGTCCTTCACTGAATGCTGATGGGGCCACTATAGTCCTGTTTTTATACTGGGAGATGGGTTTTGGTTGCACGGTTGTTTCTGACAGAGACCTTTGTTTTACTGTTTCAGGTTTAAAGTGTGACATATCCAAAATAAATCCTCTCTGGTTTTGATCCCAATGTAACTGTTTCACTGGACTCTTCAGAGACGTTACAAAACAGTTCTTAGGCAACTGAAGTGGCCCAGGGCTTTCCTCAGATGACTTAAGAATAGAAGAACAAGGATCAGAATGCTTGGATGCCTCTGGTAAACAAAAAATCTGCTGTTGATTACTGTCTTTACAATGCAAATAGCTAGTAGCATGTAACTGATCCATCTTTGCTGTGTCCAAAGAATCACGAGCTTCATTTAATTTCGCAGCTGGTGGTAAATATCTGTTTTGCAAATTTTTTATCTCTTCTGCTTTTGCAGAATTCTTATCTTTAGAGATGCGCGCATTCTGTGTTACCTGAGTTGAGTGATTAGATGGATCAAATATGTTTTGAATGAGAGCAGAATCCTTCATTCTAAATATAGCACTTTGAGTCCTGGGCCTTTGAGAGCTCATTTTTGGTACTTCCTTTTCAGATGCCACAGGAGTAGATGCAAAAGATGCATGAGGGTCTTCTCGTGGAGCAGGTAAACCCTGTGCATCTACAGGCTTATCAACTTCCATCAATGAATGAAAACAGTCTGATGAATGATCTTGTGCATCAGCTGCTGCAGGGACCTGTGCTGACGGTAGATATCCTGCTGAATAGCCAGGAAGAGGACTGTCTTTCCGGTTATGAAGTGGTTGTGAGTTGACGGAGCTGTAAGAAATCTCAGGCAGATCTTGACGTTTCAGCATAAATTTCAATTCTGCAGTAGAGCGAGTATTTCCTTTTTCATCTTTTAATACAATGCGCTTTCTTGAGGATGCCTTTTCAGCTGTTTTTTGTCTTTGTTTTGTTCTAGGTTTCTTCTTTCCATCATCTGCTGTTTTATCAGCCTGATTAATCTTTTTCTTTTTCTTAGTAGATACAGTGGGGCTAACAAATTTCTTTTTACATTTCTTAACCTGAGTTTTTGCTCGACTATTTTTTCCTACACTAGAATTAACAGTCTTGCTGTTGTACATACTGGGCCCCCTACTAAATAAAGCTTCTCTGTCCAGGTTGGTCAAAATTTCTTCGGCTTTTGGATCAGTGGGAGACCAGCAGCGAGGTGGAGATGTGTTTACTGGGCTTGTGCTTCTCTCAGAAAGAAAACCTAACTTAGACATAACATCACTATAGTTATAGTCACAGTCTTCAGCTTCAGCATTATAGGATGGTGAGGGAGGAGAAAGAATTGTATGAGTCCTTTTTCTGAAAGATAAAGTTCTTTTAATGTTTTTACTACCTGTTTTTTGTGGTTTTCCAGCTTTTTTCTTGGTTGACTTATGTTTTGCTTTCCTTTTGTGACTTTTCTTTGGTGTTAGTGGATAAATAGGATATTTGGTTGCAGGAGAGTCAGGAACTTTTGGCCAAAAGTCCTTTAAAGGTGCAAGCTTTTTATATAAGTTCATCTTTTCCTCTGTGAGTACTACTCTTTCCTCACTAGAATCTACTTTCCCTAATTTAACAAGCATATTTTTTCTCCCTCTAAATCTATTGATGATAATATACTTAATAATAACAGGTGGCAATTTTTTAGACAGTTTTCTACGCTTTCGAGACTTCTGAGACCCATCCATACTTTCAACACTTTCTGTTGGTTGAGGTAGATTAATTTTTGAGTTGTGTGTGACAAAGCTTGATTCACTGTCTTCAGTCTCATAATTTACCTTCCGTTTCGTTCGGAGCGTGTATTTATTCCCACATAATCCAAATGACTGCTCCGTTTCAAGAGATCCATCTGCAAACTGGCAGTCAGTATAATTAGCAGTACTTGTAGGCATTTTGTTTTCACAAGCCTCAAGAGGAACTTGAACTAAGTCACTAGGTAAAGCACTATCCTTATCAGGAATGTTACTACAAGCATCACCTTGTGTATAGCAGCTTTCCTTCACTGATGCAACATCATTTACACGTGGAGGCTCTTGATGATTGATAAAACTATGTTTCTTTTTATTGAGCTTCAACCTGGACTGTTTGTTGCCTTGCTGTAATTTATATGTCACGGGAGCTAACTTCTGTGGTCGACTAAGACAATTAGAAAGAACAACACTAGGAAAGAACATGTAATGCGCTGCTTGTTGACTGAGGCTTGGCTTTTCTGCCTTATGCTCCTGAAATTCTTCATACCTAATTTTAAGCTTATTAAGGCCACCTTCATCAGTGTTATTTTCAAGTGAATGTACCACAGTTCGACTGCCTCCTGAACAAGACACCAACTCACAATTTTCTGAAACTGTTGCTGGAAAAAAACTATTTATACTTGCACTGCTGGATTTTTCACTCACTTCAGAGGACATTTTACCTTTGGAGTGGCTCAAATCAGAAAAGTTATATAAGTTTTTATTCAACATGCTGTCACCAATGTGGCGGCCCACATGCATAAAAGAGACGTCCTTTTCAGCCTTCCTGATGCTAGTATACTTCCTACTAGGTATCTGTCTGCTCACTGGTGAAATATCATCTTCGTACTCAAAAATACTATTTTCACATGAAGGAACTGGGAGAGTATCTTTCTTGTTACTCTCTTTGTGAGAGTTTTCTGCATGGGTACTATTGCTGAATGGAGCTGGGTACTTTGCTGAGTAAGTGCTTTCTTTTGTAAGAGAATGGACTGAAAGTTCAGGTCTTGTTTCTGTGTTTGGTTGCGAGAGGTCTTCTACTAAATCTTCATTATTCAAAACGTGGTTAGAAAGGGCACTTGTGTGTTTACACTGAAAAGTAATTTTAGCAGAAGATGGGGGTTCTAGCGTAGCAGCATCTTTGTGAAAGATTGAGGTCTTTACAGACATTTTGCTTGTTGCAATGACGGAGGAGTGAGTTCGAGAACTTTCATTATTCAAAGGATTGTCTGAAATGGAAGACAAGCAATTTTACTCTAGTTTTCCTGTAAAAAAAAAATAACCTAAGGCACTAACCATTTTAATGATATTTTCCTGAAAGCCCTCCCACCTAAAGAAGAAACAAACCTCTTCTAAATCACATTGCATTTATGATCATGACAACTACAGACCCTGAGTACATGAGTTGCTTTATCAAAATCACGTTGTCAGTGTATTTGTCTCAGCCATTCTGTCAGTTACTCCTAAATGGTACACTTGCATACAATTGCCAAAGATTTCATGTTCATTTTCTGAAAGAAGGCTTCTAAAAATCACTTTCAGATAACAAAATACAAACAGACTGATTTCTAGAAAAGCTTGCATCCCAAAGTATGCATACTCATTGGTCTGAAAAACAAAGAATTTGGATGAATTTCCCCATACAGAAAAGTCATTGCACAGAAAGCTAAAGTACTATCTTACAACATGGTAAAGGCATTGTATTAACCATCTTCTGTGCTAAGCATAGGTAGTTGCTGCACTTTTGTAAAGCAGAGCTATCTGCCACCCATTCAGGTGTCTATGCAAGGAGCTCGCACCATTTAGTTAGATCAGGAATCCATATCCATGCATTAATGTTCCCACGCAGATCTGTGACCAGCGTGTGTTGTGGTAACTGTCCTGTACAGACTTATCACATGATACCTGGGACTGTTTCTCTCTTCCACTGACACTCACACCACATTTACTGCAGGGTAAGTGTGGACAGGCAGGTGGTAAGTAACAAATTAACAACTGGTTTGCAGCAACCGTGTGCTTGCTCACAACCACAATGAACACCAAGTGATTTGAAGGAGTTTATTCCTCTGCAAAGAGGCAGTTACCACAGAGCTCCTGGCACACAACATTTTGCTCATGTGTCCACATCTTCAGCTGCAACGCTGAAGGGTGAGAGGAGTTCCGAAACATGCTGTATGACCTGGAAGCACATGCTGCACGCTGCCATGCTAGACGGGGGATCCTTTGGGCCTTTACTCTAAGTCCCAACCAATTTGGGGATTATTTTAGATTCTTGCCGCCTTCAGTTTAGCAATTTATTTGTTGCCGGGTGAGAAAAAGAAAAGGAAGTCTCAATCCGTTTCTAACAGCATTTTCTAATGTATACACGGAGTCCCTGAGCTGTGAAACACAGGTGGGAGATGCTGCCTATGATTCTTTGAGGGTAGGAGTCCACACAAAGAATGCGGATGATTAACTGAAAACCAAGAAAATGGGAGTTTAGTGAAGTGTCAACAAACACTTGGAAGATACCTGACTATTCAGATACAAAAATTGCAAAAGTACTTGTCAGTCAGCCAGATGTTATGGACACCGATTCATGTGTGGATAAGCATTTTCTAATTCAGAGGAACTGGACTGAGATCTGTTTTGAATTTACTGTATCTCCCATTATAAGAAGTTGATGTAAAAGTTCATAGTAATAAACTCATTCTAAGCTGACATTCTTCTGCACATGATATTTCATATACTTAAAATATTCTAAAATTTAAACAATTTAAGATACAGTCTCATCAGCCAGAAGCATCCCTTTTTACATTAAATTACAAAGTATTGCAAATAGGGAAAAGACAATTGTATATTTTGCAAAACCAAATCATATTAGTAGTACATCAAGTCACGTATTAACCCTACCATTATACCTATAAAAGCAAAGGAAAAAGCAAACTATGCTTTAAACAGTGAACACAAAAGAATAGCTGTGGTTGTCTATGCAACAAGATCACATGGCTCACTTTCTCTACCACAGAATTGCTAACAGATACATTAAGACACATGTATTCTATATACTAATATATGATGTTCGTTATTTTTGTCCAATAGCTTCAAGAGACACAAACCAATACAGAAATTTTGTAAAGGATTACATTGCTGTCCCGAAGAGCAAATGCAATAAATAGTAAATTAGGTACACACAGGAGCACAAACAAGATTTACATTAACCAGTTTGTACTATGGATTAAGAAAGAAGCTTCTGTACAAAATTATGTTAGCCACAAATTTCAAAGGCAATGAAGTATGACTAATACAACATTTCTAAACAAAGAACAACCATTACTGTTGATTAGACCACGAAGAAAAGTGAACCTAATCATAAGAAAAGCCTAGATACAGATATATATTTTTCCCCACAAGATCCATACATTTTACATTGTTTTGCTCAACAGAATTTTATAAATGTGAAAATATACAGATTGTCTAATGAAACAAAAAATAATATTTCTGTATTTGCGTAACCTCAAAGTGTGCATTGTATTAACTAAGGTTATTTGATCAAAGACAGCAGGTGATAAAGACATGGCAAGAGATATCTCTACAGATTAATTTAATTTTTTTATAGATTTTTAAAGGCAGTTTCTTCTGCATCAGATTTGTCATTGCATATTTTTAACTCATGCAATCCCAAAACGTGAACATGCAATCTGCTGAATGAAACATAGGCTCACTGTATTTTAGTGTGTGAGGCAAATACTTGCAAAGCAAAGAACCATCTAAATTCACACAATAATACATTGACTATTTACAATGAAATCCTAGCAGGATAAATGATCCTACAGAATTATTAATTTTGACACCATATTTGCATAACAAATAGTAACAGAAAAATACCCCTTGCAACAAGGTAACTATCTTTTCCATACAACTAATAAAACAATGTCCTTTTTTTGATCATTAATACGATAGGAAAAGCAGATTCTGGTAATTCGTTGAGGACATTGAGATTAAAATATTGTTGGCTTATAAGGAAGATGTTAACGGTCTACCTCTGCAATCCATTGAGAGCACTTCCTTCCACTTGAAACAAGAATTTAAAACGGTTAGCACTTTTGAGAATTAGCAAATTGATCTGGAAACGAACTATGACCCAGGAAATAATTCAACTTCTAAAGCTGTTTTTCTGTTTACTTACCACCATTTTCATCTGCAGTCCCATCTAACTGAGGTATAGAGAGATTAGTTAGGAGCATATTGTTACCACTCCACTCCATTTCTTCCTCTGAAGATGAATCCTCTTCTGTTGAACTTCGATGTGTATTTTTGCCAGCTGACCTAGAGAAAATGAAGGAACTAATTAATGCACAATACTTCTCTTAGAAAATACCAACAACCACAGGGAACCTCAAAATCAAAGGGGAGTGGTGCTATGTGGTTGTGCAATTTGGGGAAGCAAAGGGAAACAAACAAAAAATTGTTACATTTCTCACTGAGAAACTTAAAATATTATTCAATGTTACTATTTTAAGAGGCAACAGTGGCAGCCAACCATTTAAAAACTTCAGACAAAACTAGCAGGATTCACTAGCTTAAGAAGTTAGAGAAGGCATTTAGATGCCTAATTTTATTTCAATTTACTGAAATTTAATTTAATTGCTTGAAAGTGCTTGATATTTGAAGACTAAACCAACCATGCAAAATTATTTTAGTTTAGCTTTTAGCAAACAGATGTTTGCTTTTTTTTTTTTAAGGGATCTTTACTATATTATAACAATTCTCTCTCATCAGGCTTAACTAAAGCACAACCATCAAAATGATGTTTGTTTCCATCCCTCCTTGAACATTCTGAAGTTGCTGTTGCTAATACTGGATCAAATCCAGCTGAGGAGCATCAGGGTGACTGGGGGCTGGAGCACATGATGCATAAGGAAAGGCTAAGGGAAAAGGATTTATTCAGTCTTGAGAAAAAACTACGAGGAGATGCTTGCTCTTGCACTTGTCATGTAACCAATAAGCGGGTATAAAGATGATGAAACCAGATTCAGAGGTGCACGGTGATATGAAAAGGGCAATAAGCACAGGGCTGCCTCAGGGAATGTTGTGTACAAGGAAAACATTCTTCGTTACGAGGATGTTCAAACACTGGAACATGTTGCCCACATAGGCTGTGCAATCTCCATCTTTGGAGATACTCCAACCTTGACCAGACAAGGCCCTGAGCAACTGGATCGACCCAAAGTTGCTTTGACCAGGGCACTGGCCTACATAGCATTTAGATGTTTCTTCCAACCTGAATTATGCTATAATCCTGTGCATGACGCAAATCTTTGTCGACTTTAGTAAGGCCAGTCAAGCTGGAGACAACTTCTGCAGATAATAACTTGGATCTCTCTGCATTCAAGCTCATCAGTTTAGATTCCTGGAAAATTTGTGTAACACAGTATGATAAACCAGTCCAGGTCTCAGCAGGCTTTCTTCTCCAGTTCAGCACAAATCAAACACAAGCCATTTAATTCAGTCAGTAGGGTGTTGTTGTTGCTCGTTATCTCAATATATTTTCTGAGGTAATGTAAGATCGGTGAATATCCAATAACAGAAAAGTGATAGTATGGATACAGTAGGATGAGTTAGGAAAAAGTACAGACAGAACGAGTCTGAGCAGAATAAGGCTGGATCCATTGTCAGACTCAAACTGGCTCTCTATGCATGAGCAGAATCATGCGGGGGGCAGAGATACCCATGCTCTGTTGTGAAGACAATCCAAATTCTGCAGAGATCATACTGAAACAAAGCTTGTAATTCCCTCTGAACAGGAGTTGACTCCCTGTGGAGGCACCCAGTATGTACCTTCTCCCTAGTGCTTTCTGTCTGGGATTAAGATGTAGGCAGATATGAGCGTGAGCCATCTCATCGAGTCTGATGAGTTTTTAAATAGGATTCTTTATTGCATAAAAGCAGTTAATTGCTTCAGGATCCTACCTGACTCCAGAAGTTGTACAGTCATGCCCATACAGAGATGTGCCTGAGCTAATAAATTCTGCAAGGTATAGGCTGGTTTTACACAGAAACTACCACTAAACTGAAGATTAACATTAAGTGTTTTATAGGAAAATTCCAACTTTTCAGACTACTGTGAGGGGGAAAAAAAAGAAAAGAAAATCAAAGGTCAGATAGGAAAAGTAGCTTTAGAGATGAATTATCTCTAGAACTAGGACACTAATGATCTAACTTCTGATTCTGTTAGAACTTTTCTGTATGCCTTCAGGAAAGAAAAGATTAAATATTTTTATCCCTCTCTTGCTCTCTGAATCATAGTATAATTATGATTTCTGATGTAAAAAAACCCAAATATCAAAATGTTGTGTCTGTGAAGTCTCTCATCTTTCAAACAGAATTATAAATACCAGAAGGTCTGCCCAAAGCAGAGGTGAACAGAAACTGGATATAGCTTCTTTCAACGCCTGTCAGTGCAGACTGTACAAAAGGTCATTACAACCTGAGAAGGTGTTCCAAGAATCTTGGCCTTAAAAATATTCAAGCTACTGACCTTTAGCAGTCCAGCAGAGTGAGCAACATTCATGTTTTGATTTAAGCTTTGAGCATGGAAACAAATGGGTGTTTTTCTTAGGCTTTCTGGGTCAGCCTTCATAAGAATACTTCTTAAATATTCACTTCCGTAAAAGTTACAGGCACATGAGATGTACAAGATACATCTTAACATCTGTACTACATGCAAGGTGTGACCTTAAAAGGAGGTTACAACTACAGTTTTTTGCATTTGGATCTCTAGGACAAAAAAACTACACAATTTTTCCTCAAATGGCCAACTAGAAGCTTAGGTCTAGCCAAACCTAAACATTTAATCTTTAAACTTCCACATAAAACTGACGATTCACAACATCACCTGAACAACTGCATCCTATCCCAAGTGCTGCATATATTTTTCCAATGCTGTAAACAGAGACCTCTCTACAGCTCACTGGGTACATCGCACACTTGCAAACAAGGCGGAAGGGAGGAAGGAAGGATCTGGCAGAAAAGAACATATTAAGAAAATAAAATCACATATATACCTTCTTTTTGGCCCAGGCTCTTCAATGCTACTGTCCCACCTTTGGGACATTAACAAGCTAAGTTCCATTTCTTCTTTCTCGCATTGTGGCTCATTTTCTTCATCATCACTGTTCTGAGAATTTCGACAGCTTCCAAGAGAACAATGATGAGAGAGTGTTTTGTGATGTCCCATCTGATATCCATCATTCTCCAGTCCAGCCAACAGATCAATCATGGCCTCATCAGCACAACTGTCCACTGCAGAAAAAGCCCATACAAGTAGAATCTATATTTTGTTCTACTTGTAAATGACTAGATATAGTCTACCAGTAAAAAACAAAACCAAAACAAAACCAAAAATCCCCTCAACATTTTAAAATCTACTAGTTTGTTATTGTCTAAAGCAAGGCAGGCTACAGAAACAAAGCTTTTCTTATGTCTTATTTTTTTAAGTTTTATGATTTGTTACCTTTTCTAGCTCTTGACAACCTTCTTTTTTAATTTCTGCCCTCCTCTTCTAATTGTAGTAGATTTAGCGGAAGCACTTCTCTCTCTCTCTCTCTCCACCCTCCTATTACCTCCTCACATTCAGTAAAGCCTCAGTCTCCACTTCTATTTCAGTGTGAGTGCCAGCTTCTGAACCATCACTGCCTTTTCTTGCTCTCACCATTTCAATGGCTGCACTAACTTCATTGGGCGCTTCTCTGCATCACTTGGAAGACTTTCAGTCACTGCATGTCATAAAAGTTGATGCTGATTAAGACCAGCTAGTCATCTTTCCTTCTGTCCTTTCCTATAATGCTTAACTTCATCTCACTTTTCACTATAACCTATTCTCTTCCTACCTTCCTCTAAACACTGAAAGTTTATCTGATTTCACTCCTCCCTTAGATTTTATTTTTTATTTTCCTTTATTTGACCCAAGCTTACACTAACTCATGCACTTGCCTTCTCATTCTTTATTTTTATTTCTTAAACATCCTTCCAAGTCACAATTTTTTTCTCACTCTCCTCCTGTTTACCTTCCATCTGACCTCATAACCAATTTATGATCTCCAGTCTAATAGGCATCTTTGTTACTTCTCTCCTCCTCTGTCTGAAGAACTACAATCTCTACTTTCCTTCCTCAGGAAATATCATATGATTTACAATGATCATGAGAATCATATAAAATAAGTCTCAATATTGGTGAGGAAGGCATTTTCCATATTTTACAAAGGCTTCACAAGACACCATGCAACCGTTTAGAATGGAAACCATCCCCTTTGCCAGAGTTCTGAATTAACCCCCTTTCAATTATTCTTTTTGTTCTTGGCTCTTTTGCCCTTCATGAGGTCCATCATTAAACTCCAACCCTTACTTCCTATTAATATAAACCTTGTTGTGTACTTCACAGCACCAGCAGAAGTAGTGCACTTCACAGCCCCTGTGACACTATGACTCTGCAAAGGCACAGTAAAGACTAGTCCATGTTGTGAAAGAGCATAAGAGACCCAAAGATGCAGCCTGTTACTCGTGGTCACGCAAGACACCAGCAATTAGTAGCCCCATGATAAGAAAAGGAGGAAAAAAGATGACAAAAAAAGAAAGAAAAAGTCATAAAATCTCCATTTGATTCCCTAGACACTGGAAAAAACATTCCATTTCAAATACTCATATTTGGTAGAGCAATTCAAATGCCTAGTCATAAGATGCACCCTATACATTATTTTAGCCACTTCTCATCCTCTCAGCACAACCTTCTCACTCCACTACTAAGCTTGTTTTCTTGCCAGATCAGCTCAATGCAATCTCTTATGGGTATTGATCTTCCTTATGCTCCTAGGGTTAGAAGACTAAAGCTATAAAAATAAAGGGGATTTTGACCATCTATCCATGATATTCTTGCAGTTACTGCAGCTTTCTTACATTATAGTGGAAAACATGCTCATGGGCTACCTTTAGAAGCTCAGCTGCCTGGAGATACTGGGGGATAGTCATTCTCTCAGTACAAATACACTGTCCTGTCGACATTTTTAGAAAATATAAGCTGGTTTTTTGTGGGTGGTGGTAGGGTATGTGTCTGGGAATTCTCAGTCTGCTTGACAAGCTTCCTGAGGTAAACTACTTAATTTTCACAACTGGTAACGTAAGTGAACGCAACAAAGACTGTAGAACAATAAAATAGCTTGGAAGAAAAGACATTCCAGTCTTACTCACTAAAAACTGCAGTCTGACTCAGTCTTTGAGACAAAGGCTGAAAGCTCTGACTATTCTCCACAATGTTTAAAATTGCTTCTTCATTAATAACGGCTTCCTCCTCTTTATCAGTATGCAACCTATTGGAATCTTTAAGAGAAAAACAAAAAGAGAAAGGATAAAACTTCAAAGAGTCACAGATATCAATACATTATGAAAGCAATCCACTTTAAAATGGATTTTACTAGTCAAGTATGTTTTATTATTTGCTATTGCAATTTTAAAAAGGCTTACTCTAACAATGGTGAAAATAAAAGCAAAACTACTCTTAATTTTTTCATAACTGACAATCAGATCTTCCTTGGCTTACTTCTGCTAATAGTATAAACAGCCAAAGCATGACAGAAATTTATGCCTAAACAATTATGCTATTAAAAATACTCACCTTTGTTTATCTTTTTATCTTTATGCACTTCTACCATATTAGCTGGCGTACACTGAAAGGCTTCAGGAGAAAGTACCTCAGAATGTAGTGTTAGCTCAGCAGAGAACTCCTCTGATCCATTACTGTAGTCCACTGATCCTGACAACGTTCTAGTTAATTGAAAACCAATTTTTAAATGCATATTTAAGGTTTGCATAGAATATTATACTTTATGGCAAATGGCTAAACACTTACACAGAGAAGTCATTTTGCTTGAGGATTTCTTTAAGTCTCTTCTGAAAAAATTTTTCACTCTCTGTTGCTGGTACAAATCCACGGTCTTTAAAATTTGAAAAATATTTGTTATTCAGTTTAACTTTGACCTCTGAACACAGAGAAGAGCTAAAATTACTAATTGTATTAGGAAATGGTTCAAAGTTGAAGTGTCTGCTAATTTTAAGTGTCAAATTTGAGGGCTGATTTTTCAAGTGTATTTAAACACTTTAAAATACTTCACATACTCTCATTGATCTCATTTGCAACTGTGAGTATCAACAGCATTTACAAATCATGATGCAATTACACCAAGGTGAGCATCCAGGAAAAGAACAATCAGTGAACAAGTTTGAAAAGTCTGGTTTATGCAGCCTGAATATTATTACACAGAAACTCAGGGAAGAGACAGTCAGAAAGCGGTCTGCCTTAGTCAGGAACTTGCCCTCTTTCCTTCTTGCAATCCTCTGGCTTACTTGCTAAATATAATTCATATTTTAAAAGAAACATGATCTAGGTTCTGCAGAGAATAGGTCTGTTCATTATGCAATTAATTTGCAGAGCACAGTCTTCCCCGTGCAACGGATTTTACATAAAAATACAGGGATTTGTCCATCCTTTCAGAATTTTCATCTAACATCACCTTAGCTATAACTCCACAGAAATTCAAAGGAACTGCCCTTGTATATAAACTACCATGGAAAGCTTCAGGGTAAGAGATTTAATTTTGCCAGTATTTAAACATTTAAACATTTTCCATAACAAAGTATGCAATCTTAACTGCCATTATCATTCATTCATTCTGCCTAGAATGCCTTGCAGCTATCTGAATCATGGCGGTTTTAGGCAAGGTTATGTATCTTGCTTTTAAGATTGGAATACTGGACAATCGGTAAGCTTGGAATTGAAAAAACAGTACATCTAAAAAGCCCTCAAGCTTGATAGACCAATTTAAATTCTACCTGCTGCTGCTTGCTTCTCATTCAAAGTTATCGATAAACAGCTGCACAGGGTTGGGGTTTTTTTTGTTTTTGTTTTCTTTTACCTTGTGACTCAGGTGGTTTAATCTGGGAAGATTCACATTTCTGTCTCCGTCGCTGCTTTTCATCTTCCCATATAGCTTGCAAACCAGGGTTTCTGCCAATCTGGGCTGAAATATGCAAAAATACATGAAGGGAAGTCTGTCAACGGGACAAAGCATTCTTCCCCCCAAATTAGATTCTGACTCACTTTTTTAATTGCAATCCTTGCCTTAATCTAGGATTCAGTGTTATGTAAAAGTTAAGGTGTAACTTTACCTTTTTTCTGAATCTCCTATTTATTATCTAGATCTTTGGCTTTTGCTGGTCTTCTCACCAAGTATGTGTGTGTATGTATAGATGCACACACACATGCATACTTCATGTTGACATTTCACTTACTGTCCTTACAGGTCTGAAACCTTCTATTATGCATTAACAAAAATCTCTTGCTATTGCTCTGACAATAGGTTATTCTTATAACCTGTTTTCTTTCAGAGTTCATGCAATTTTTATTTTCTTTTTTTTAAAACTTCATACATTTGCAACATCACCAATTCACTAACACTGTAAATCTGGACTGTGGCTTAACTAAGCTGAGCCTTAAAAGAAGATGACAATATAGTTCCTGTCCTAAAACATTTTACATGGAAAGTTATTAACACTTCACCTTCAATATCCAGTTGATTTAAGATGTCAGCAGCTACTGCATCCACCTCCAACTCACAGGTACTTTGTGGCTCAACACCTTTCAACATTAAAGAACTGTAACAATGTAAATACCACAGATTAATTTTATCAATATGTTGATTTTGAAACATGCATCATCACTGTTTTCTAACTGGAATAACATCTGAAGTATTTCAGGGAGAATGGGGGTGAGTACCTGAATACAGAATTACCAGTTCTCATCCTCACCTGCAAGTCCTTAAATTAATGGCCATATTCAAATACAATTAGATCTGTATCTTCAATTTAAAGGGATTAGCTTTCTTCAACTTAAAGGGATTAGCTTTTTCTTTTGTGAAGAGAAGAGAAAGAAGTAGTAAACAATTCTAAATACTACAGCAGTTGCAATAGTGTTCTCATCCTCAAATACTAGATGAAATATTCTGTAGAAATCTCAGCCAATAGGACCGTCTGCATTCACATGGTTTTGCGCCCAAGTAAACACAACAGCAAGAACGTTTCTCTCTCATTCACAGTTCAGTGCAATGCAAAACAGTTTAACATTTCCAACTAAGGGTAGCGAAGCAAGAAATGTTTTATTTTTCAGATTTTTTTAATTTGTTTAGGGGACTTAGGGATAGCCTGGTGAATATAAACAGAATATTAGCACCCCAAACTCAAGCAGAACTAAGGGTAACTGGCTTGGCAAAGACTTAAAATACTAGAAACAGCTTCAAGCTTGTTGTATAATGATCCGATCATCTTCCTGCTGGGCCTTTTCAGATCTGCTAAGGTCAGCGGCCTTCCACCTGTTGCTGTCAGTGAACTAATTTTACGGAGTCCATGGAGGAAGCTAAGAAAGAGAAATCTTCTCCCAGGTTTACATGGAAGTCTGTTTACCCTTTGAAAATTTTTAGACAAACAGAAATTCTCCTCAAAGCTCCCCATGGTTAAAATAATGCTATTCTTCAGGACCCTTTGTCTCAGTTAATTAACTGGTAACTTACAGCATCTACTTGTATTCCTACATTCCCTGACATAAACAGAGCCTCAAAATTCTCAGCATGGAATACAAGACAAAATTCGTTAATATTTTCAATGCTCTCTATAAGCCTTGAATTGAAGTCACTACAGCGCAAGGAGGTAGTAGATGATGTAATTAAAAGCTGGATATGCCCAACACCTTCTTTGAAAATTAAGTATTTAACTATCCAGAAACATGAAATCTGAAAGAAATGTAAAATTAAACTGCTTCACTTATGTTGCAGGAGACACCAAGCCGAGTGGCATGGCTGACATACCTGAGAGACAGGAGGACATCCAGAGGAACCTGAACAGGCTTGAGAAGTGGGCCCATGTAAACCTCATGAGGTTCAATGAGGCCAAGTGCAGGGTCCTGCACCTGGTTCAGGGCAATCCCCGGTATCAATACAGGCTGGGGGATGAAGGGATTGCGAGCAGCCCTGCTGAGAAGAACCTGGGCACACTGGTGCACAGAAAGCTGGACATGAGCCATCAGTGTGTGCTTGCAGCCGAGAAGGCCAACCACATCCTGGGCTGCATCAAAAGAAGCGTGGCCAGCAGGTCAAGGGAAGTGATTCTGCCCCTCTACTCCACTCTGGTGGGATTCCACCTGGAGTACTGCATCCAGCTCTGGAGTCCTCAGCACAGGAAGGACATAGGCCTGTTGGTGCAGATCCAGAGGAGGGCCAGGAAAATGATCAGAGGGCTGGAACACCTCTCCTATGAAGACAGGCTGAGGGAGTTGGGGTTATTCAACCTGGGGAAGAGAAGGCTCCACGGAGACCTTGTTATGGTCTTTCAATACTTAAAGGGGGCTCATAAGAAAGATAGGGACAAGATTTTTAGTAGGGCCTGTTGCAATAGGACAAGGGGTAATGATTTTAAACTAAAAGAGGGTAGATTTAGACTAGATATAAGGGAGAAATCTTTTACATTGTGGGTGGTGAGACACTGGAACAGGTTGCCCAGAGAGATGGTAGATGCCCCATCCCTGGAAACATTCAAAGTTAGTTTGGACAGGGCTCAGAGCCACCCGATCTAGTTGAAGATGGCCCTGCTCATTGCAGGGGGGTTTGGATTAGATGGCCTTTAAAGGTCCCTTCCAACCCAAACTATTTTATGATTTTATGTAACAGCAGAAAACTAATGCCTTCTCAAGAAGTATCAGAGAATTCAACCACAAAAATATTTGGAGTTTCTAAAAGGCTTCAGGGCATCATATTTATATAGATACCATGACAGGAGAAAAACCAAAACTGACCCCTTCTTCACATTCCTAATCTGTAGTTTTCTAGAATTGAAAAATATTTACTTCTAAACTCCTTTTGCAGAGGTCTATGGTACACAGAAGTTAGGAACACGACGTTATGACTGAAGCTAGTTTAGACACATCCTCTTCTTTAAGAGGGTTATCTATGGGCAAAGCATGTAGATTTACTCAGTAGAGAGTTAATTAACACTGCTAGCTAGGATGCCTCCTGCAAGAAAGCTCTAAAATATTTTTCCTGACTTTGAAGCAGCAGAATACCAGGTGGTTCTTCTCATATGCACTGCAGAAATTAAACTGGTTTAAACAGCCCAAACCCAAACTGAAGGTAAAGGGCTGCTTTCATGGCAGCTTCAGTGGACTCCTGCTTTACCATCACACCACACTGAACAAAGGAGTACCTCTAAAGAGGTGCAACATTTCTCCTGTCTCACTTCCTCCTGGCCCTCAGCTTTCCTTGCTTTCCCCAAAAGAACAATCCTTTCCTCCGCAAACTGAGAAGAAAGGGGCAGGAGAGGGGTGTGTGTGTGTGGAATGGGATTCAGGAACACAAACCACAACAAATTACGGGGGCTACTTATCTGAAGCGATACTACAATGTGAGCTTTTGACTGCTGTCCAATTCTGTCAGTAGACTGGAGGTCTAATATTTCTGAAGTGTATCAATGTACCATATGACATTGTTTAAGATACCAAACCCATTCATTTGTGATTACAAAAGCAAGAATTATTTATTAGGTCCACAATAGTGTGTGAACTTCATAAAGACTAAAAAAGGCACTGGCAAGCAAATACTTTGCTTTGTAAGACTATTAGGTCACTATATTATACACAGAGAAAATTGAAATTGTTAGGCTGTAACTACTTTATTACACCTGTATCTATTTGTCCACCTATGAAGAAATAATGTCAGTCAATTGAAATACCAACTGCATTTTGCGTAATGCAGAAATAGATTCCTGCATTGTTAGAGAGAACATTGAGACCTGACAAGGAAATCAGAAAATAATTTTAAACCATAAAGGGGTAAAGTACTGAAAAAAGTCCACGTTGTTGTGGGGTTTTTTTTGTTTTCATTTTAATCTCCAGTGGAGAGAAAAACCCCAGTAACCTTACAACTTGTTAGCTTAACTGTTTAGGCAAAGAACTGGACAAGATGGAAATTAACAGTGTTAGAAGTGTAAGCTGAAATTAAACCAGTCCTAGAATATCTAATTACTGGCACTTGTAAGAGAAAAGACAGAGAGGACTGAAAGAAGATCTAGTTATTTGATAATCGACTCTTTCTATATATCACAGTTATACAAAGCTCAACTTGTATTACTAGTTCAATTACTCAGCTGATGTGTAACTTCTGGGGTAAGAAAGAAATATTCACCTATGTAAGGCTGATAGGGTTTACTGTGATAACCTCAACCTCTCTAAAGCAGACTCAGCTTTCAAGAATCTTCTTTACTCTCCTCTTGTATCACATTATAATAGTGGAATTTTTATTAGTAAGTAAAATCCTGTGTTACGCATAACATGAAACTGAGAAACAAAACAGAAATCCCAGCAATTGGATTTTTAATGGAGTGAGGGATAAGAAAAAAGGAATAGGCATTCTGAAAGTCAATTTTAGAAATTGCCTGACACTTAACGTTTTGAAAGCATATAGTTTAAAAGCAGAGAAAACAAAGTTTCCAGAATAATTTCTTGTCAGACATACTTTTAAAATTTGTGATGTCACATTTTGTGGCTGCATTAATACAGGAAGTGTATTTTCACCCTGTATGTAAATGTATGTTTCACTCAGTCACAGCAAAAGAAGGCAGAGCAGGATATTTCTTTGTTCTAAACATCCAAAAGTAATCTGGCAGAAGTTGTGAAGCACTTGTGATGTAGAATTCCTTAACGACTGTAAGATGCTATGCATTAATATATGACTACTAATCCCTCCAGTCAACAGTACTGTTTCGGAGTTATTGCGAGAATTAAGAGAGCAGATGATAGAACTCCTAAACTAAAGCAGCTCAGCCTTTTAGCAGAAGTGGACTGCCTATGCCCTAATGCACGCTTTAAGGACAATCCATTACCATCACTACCCTCCCTTCCCAGTCACACCATCAGCTGAGAAACTAGTCCGTAACATGATCAAAATGCATAAATTTCATGTCACACACTTTGGGTGCTCATATCCATCAAAGCATTCAAACAGAGCCTGCCTGCACAGTGGGCAAAAGGAATTGCAGGCAAGCTGAAACTTGCATTTTGATCACATAATAAGAAAGAAAGAAAGAAAGAAGAGTCGCTAGATACTTGTGCTAGCAGAAGTCAGGGCAGTAGCACTACAAGCTTCTGCAACATCCACGTAAGCCCCAAAGGCCAAAGGGACATTTGTTCCCACTTCAGGAAAAAGATCAAAAGGCATACGAAAGCAGAGCAGCTTTAACTGGCCCTTCTAACATTTTAATTTTCTCTGATTAAAACAAAAATGTCAGAGGGAGAAGTACAGAAGAACTGTCCTTATGTACAGTTATTTAACATGATTACGTGCTTCTTTGAGAATGATTTCATCCGAGTACTCTCAATAGCTTGATCAGCTGTTAGGTTTGCTGGTTTTGCTTACCCGAAACAAACATGCACAACACATCAGGAAAATATAGGAAGTAACTGTGTCTTCCACTCTCCCAGATCAAGCCACATTTGCTGAACAGCTACAGGGCTGCAATTAGCAAGTAAGAAGACAGCATGAAGAAGTCAGAACATGCCCAGTCTCCCAGCTGTAGTTAGTTGTAAATATGAACTACTCCAGGTCATTAGCAGTTGTTATACCTTGGAAGATACTCAGAAGTGATCTGTTTGACGCACATTGCCCTGTACAACAGACTAACCACCTGTCTCACATCCCATGCATCAATTCTGCGAAGAAAAAGATAATTTTATGTAATGCCAAAACCATGATTTGAGAATATCTGTATTAGAACAAGGTTAGAAAAGACGACTTAGCAAGTCCCAGCCGAAGCATCTACATTTCATTTTGTAAAAGAGAATGTAGGTAAAATTGTTCACAAAGGACAACTTGTAATATAGACATATGAAAGGCGGGGTTAAGTGAGGTGGCATAGGAACGGAAGCAACCCAGCTGCAAGAGAACAAAGGTTTACTCTCTTAAGCAGCAAGATAAATCAGAGTTCCACAACACTGAGCTGCCATGGCTAGACTACTTGAGATGCACACTGCTGAAAAACTGTAATACAAATCCATCTTACCTTTGTAGAAAAAGCTCCAAATAAGTTATTGAGAACAGACAGAGAGAACGGCTCTTATTTTTGAAGAAAGCAAGTTTTTGGCACTATCCACTAGCATAATAATAATAATAATAATAATAATGATAACGTAGGATGAAACCCGTGCTCAAAGAAAGTACCAAGGTTTTGTTCCTCAGAGAGTGAGGCAATGAACTAAAGCAACAGTGGACACAACTAAAAAAGTGTTCACTCCACAGAGTTGGCTAGACTGAAGCCCTCAAAACCCTTGAAGAATGGACATCAAGGCCAGTATCTTAATTCACCAACATTAACGACAGCCTAGGGAAACAAGTTCTGTGATGATCACACCTCAGGTTATTTATAAAGTTCATCTGAGTACAGTAGATAAAAAATTAAACCCACAGAGAATCTGAAAGGAGTCACTCAACTACACTGATAAGGACTCTCAGCTTTGACATAATAGTTTTCCATATTCTATTCATGAAGGAAAAGATGTCTTTATTTGCAGGGTGTTCCAGTGATTTGAATAATGCACATATTTTATTAAGAATCAAATGGCTAAATAAAAACATGTACATCCTGACAAGCAAGAAAAGCACTTATGACAACCACAAACCTAGTAGAAATCTGTAACATTACACAACTGCTATGCTGTGCAACAGTGTTATTTGTCAAATCTCTCCATTTTCATATAAACTCACGTTCGATAGCAAATCTAGGATGTAAAAAAGAAAGTGTTCCTCAAAAGCATTCTACCAATCATTCTGCTTTTAACACATCATGTCCAAGTGGTAGACTTGACCGGCAGATTACTCCAAGCCTGATGTTTACCATTAAGTTCTCTCACTGGAACTCATGGAAGTGTTTAATCATTTATTATCAGCTACCTGAGGGATAACATGAATGTGTCTCATGTGAAGAACTCCTCTTGTCAAAACTGTTGGATAGCACTGCCAGGCTGGAGTGACTACTGCCTATTTTAAGGTGGGCTTTATAGGTTCCAGTCTGGTAACACCAGCAAGTATCGTACCTAAAAGCCTTATTACATCAGGGATTCCTGGGCACTAGTGGCTTTGGACATTTGTCTACTTTGTAACAGAATCACTCTGGAATTAGATTAAAAGAACTGTCCCTGGCTTAATAAAGTACACTAATTATAGTGGCAAATTAGTAATGCAGAGATTTACCAGGAGCAAGACAGGACACGGCTGGGTTAAATACTGTTCTGGAGAAGTGACAGATTAGCAAGGTGCTACCTAGTACTGAAAAGTGAATTCAGTCACCAAGAAACTTTGGCATAGTTCTCAAATGTTTTTTGAAATAAGGAACCACCAGCGGCATTTACACATGCAAAATGCTGCTATTGTTACCTACAAAACTTTGAATAATATTTTGCATATTACCTACCAGGCATTCAGCATCAGATTTCAACCACTTGATATACTGTACTCCAAAGTCAAGAAATGCCAAATCACTGGTACTGCTTGGTTAAACCCAGAGCACTTGTCAACTGCCACCTGCAGCAAGGGCTTGGCAGATACATGTTGGACTACCTCTAAAATTTAGTCTCGATGTACGTAAAACCCAGGATAATGAGTCCAAACAGACATCCCAATCACTAAGAATACAAGGCAGCCCTAGAAATTTTGCAGTATCAAACAACATTTAACTGTCTTTTCCCCTTTAGTTTTTTCTTGAAAGAACAACAACTTAAGTGTACAGATTGAAGGTATGGAAAGATGAGATCTTCATATCTGATATAAAGGACAAGCAAAGGCTTAGAAGTTCAGTACTGACAGATAGGAAAAACTTCAAGTGCTGTTGGAAATAGCAGTCAAACAGAGAAATACAGTAAGCAGAAGTTTTTGCTATAAACATCTCAACTTGACTCAAGAAGACTGGATAATAAAGTGAGGGGCCTGTGCTAGCATTGCACATGAAACTAGAAATCAATATAGCTGTTGATATAGCTATACATAGAAACCAAATGTTTGGAATAGAGAATATACTTTGTGAAGGAAAGACAGAACTAAAGGAAGAAGGGCAGCTTTACAGATATCAAGTAATGCTGTAGACCAAAAGAATAAAACCAGTATGGAAAAAATCTGAGTCACAATCATTTTAGGAAACAGTTACAAGGATTTCCTTGCATAGATATCTCCTATAATATCTGGGTCAGATTTACCTTCAGCAAGGTTGATCATGACAGTTATGAGTCTATTAACCCAACCTAGATGCAAATTTTCAGAATTTTAAAGGAAATAAAGAAGGTAATCTGAAAGGGGGACAAATTGCAGCACGGGTTTGATTACAGTAACACTGGTTTAAGTTGATGTCTCCCATAAATAATCCAGGAGAAATTATAACAGTCAATTAATTTTGTGTAGATACAGAACAGAGCAAAATCAGGAATAGAAAAGAGTTTAGATTCATTACGTTGCAGTGGCACGTACATCCTACAGCATTTGGAAGACAGGTATGATAGAACACCTTTAATAAAATAATTCATTTTCTAGAAAAAGGAATGTTTGACACAGTATCAAATGGGAAAATTTCAGTTGGAGGAGATGTAAATTAGTTCCTAATTATTAAAGCGTTTAAATGGTGAAATTCCTACTGCTTATATAAAAAAGACTGAGGGTTGATACAAAATTTATAGAACTGAGTATAGACCAGTTTCTGGGATTGAGTTTACTTCACATCTCATTAATATTGTTGGCAGGAAATGCAGGACTGTATTAATGAAATATGCTGGTGAGGCAAGCTAGTAGACACAGTGGATATATAACAAGATCATAGTATCATAAAACAAACGCAAGATAACTTAGAAGTAGAATAATAGAAACAGGATGAAACTTAAAAATGGAATGCGAGACCCTATACGAACTTACAAGGGATTCCAAAGGGAAGATTATCACTTGGAAAAAAAAAGGAAGAAGAGAAATATCTTATACTAAAAAATCCTGAAATGTTTAGAAGCCAAAGTGACATGGTAAATGAGACTGTAAAGCATATCAGGGAGAGAACTACCAGCATCATTGCATATGGCGCCAGAGAGAATTTGTTTGGTATACTAGGTAGTATTCAGGCTTTACGTTCAAATTTGGAATGCTGACCTTGGTATTTCATCTTCCTCCCACTCAATGAAAGATGCGCTGTTTGAATTTTCTGGCAAATAAATTCTATGATGTTTACTTACACCTGATGTATCCCCTGTAAAGAAAAAATGAATGACAAATGAATTAATTTATGCAGCAATTTTTTTCCCACATCTCATTATATAATTGCATTTATTATTTAATACTGCCAGTCCAAATGCTCCTAAAGAATAAATAACACTGCATGATAACATCTTCAAAAAGTAACTATGCTATCATTTAAATGATTTAACTTACTTTCTAACATGTAGATACATATAAAAAGAAAAAGATATTCTCAACATACTGACATTATTAGAATTACATTTGCTGTGTTCTAGTCACATCTTAACCTAAATTCAATCTTTATCTGCACGAGTTTCAAAGTAAATCATGCAGAGTACGATGTAAACTTCAGAATTCCAAAGTGTTTGGGTCCTCAGGTCATATTCCCAGTGGGAATTAGAAGTCAAAGAAAACACTAAATTCTACTTCATGGTTTTCCTCTTTCTTATCTGAGCTGAAAGAGAATATACAATATATTCCAGACACAGTGGCAGTACCTGTAAGTGGAAACCTACAATGAAGGCAAGTGTTGCCTATTGTACAAATAAAGAAAACACTGTGTAAGTTTCCTTGGAGGTCTCAGGGTAAGGAATTGTGCTCCAAAGTCATGCTGGAGAAATCCTCTCTGAAGATTTACTGTCTCCCTTGTGGTCTTCTGAACCTTCACTCTTCAGAGGAAGGAAAGACAATATCCACAGGATATGTCACAAGAAATAAAAAAGCCCAGGAATGGAGTTGGGGGGAGGCAGAATGGGAGGAGACCTTGAAAACTACTCAGTCTCCCACTTCTATGTGAAAGACCAGCTTGAACCTTGAATTTTCTCAGCTGTGTTGGTGTCACACACTAGCAGGTTTTTTTTTTATTAAATTTACCTTCCAGCAACAGCAAACACTTTTGCATTTGTTAGATACAATAATTGAACAATTCAATTGTCAGAGGCCTTTAATAAGTATTTATTAGAACAGGTATTTTTAATCTATATTTTTGAAGTCAATTTCATAACAGAATCAATGTGAATTCCATTACTTAGAATAGCAGGTATAGGTATCTCTCATGTAGCAAAAGGCCCTGAATAACATAGTTACTATCGAAACAACTGGGAAACGCCATGCCAAAAGTGCCTTAGAAGCTACAAATAGAAGCAACTGAAATCCAGCAGGTTTAATTAAACATGTTCCAGACCAACTTTACTGCACCCAGACTAGTCCCTGCAAACCCTGTCCCTAGATCAGACTCCTAAGTGCATTGACACGGCACACAGATGCTAAACTCACATGGGAAACGTGGCACTCAAATGTGGTGAAAAGACATGCCTGTATTTATGCAGGAGCTAGCTCACGTTCAGCAACACCTGCACCAAGATGGTCTACGCACTGTGATACCTAAGCAGGTGATTCCAGAAAGACAACACAAATTACCCGATCCTGTTTGCACAGACTCAGCTCAAACCTAGCATGGCTTAGTGTCTGTGCTGTTCAAAAGTGACGACTTGCCCCTGGGCAGGGCTGGCCCAGGAAGAAACACAGCCATGTTTTTACTGTGTGGAATATCAGCTAATTCTCTATATTAAAATACAAGCTGACTATGCATAGAAACGTCTCTTGTTATTTTTCATCTGCAACTTGATTATTCTGAGTTGATGAAATGGGACTGAATAGCTGTATATTGTAAAGGAAAATACATCACAGCAGCTATGCAAGACTATAGGCCAACTGGTAAAATATATACTATTAGTTTAAGAAATCATATGCAATTCAAATACCACACCAGAGCAGTTTCAGTGCAGTTTCTTATTCCCTACAAACCCTACTTTCAAATACTTCTAAAAATCAAGGCTCAAATTCCTGTATCAGTTTGTTTCTTCAGTAAAGTTACTCATAGGGATAGAGATTTAAGGACACTCAATATTCCCCTTTTCTTGACATGACAATCTTTAAAGACAGTAGCAGTGACACATCAAGGTCTTTCAGAGTCATAATACAGAAGATGATGCAACTACTGAAAATAAAAAGTTTTGTAATAGTTTTAGCGGCATGTGGTGCATGAATGAATTTGCAGCCCTCTTCCTCACTATCCATAAACAGAAGAACTAGAGAAAAAGAACTCCTGCATCTTCCAGACACAGGCTGATGAAGGCAGAGTATTCCTGCTCCTACAAATTTGCCTGCTGATCTCTCTCAGCCTTCCAAAACAGTCTACGTATCTCAAAGAGAAAAACAACACTGGAAACAGGCTCCTGAGGCTGCTTATTTATATTTACGAACAGATCAATTATTGAATTTTCTATTCCTTGCCAGACGAATTTTTGTATTATCATCTGCAAGGGAAGAAAAGTAAGTGTTTGCTGCACATCTTTAGGCAAATGCTTTTACTGCCATCTAAGAAACAATGTTCAGCCTGACCTGCGTGGCACAAACTACACTTGACTACAATGAATGCACACCCCCAAGACACAGCAGCTGTGGAACAGGCAAGTAAGCGCATCAGTCATAAGCAGAGGCTACGCCTTCTACACCATCCCAACAAGTCTGAGCTTCAAAAGAATGGTGCTTCTCAGGGTTGCTGTGCAAGGACTGGCCTCTTGACAGCATTGCCTCTATAAGGTTGTACCAGGAACAAACCATTTGTCACTCAGCTGCTGTGCCAGTAGTAATAGATAGTGATCCTGCACTTGGGGACTGCAACAGACTGAAGCAGGCTACTTATACATGTGTGATGTGGAGCCACGCAAAGCGGTATGAATGTTGCTAGGAGCACTGCTGCCATTACCTGACCAAGCCAGGACAAGGCAGTCTGTCATTTTCTTGCTTTTATCCTATTGGATTCTCCCCTACCAGAATAAAGTCCACCGGTCTCAGCCCATGCTCCTTTTTTCACTCTCTTCTTCCCATTCAAGACCTAGGTCTTGCATCCTTAAATAAATGATGGAGAATATAAATAGCTTATGTCTTTTATCTATCATCTGAAAGAGAGAGGGTAAAGAGCTATGGAAAAAGAATGTGAGCAAGTATTTGATACAGTCACATCGCATGTCTCCAGAAGGCCACTTTGAACATTTGGAAGACTAAATGCAACCTGACTGTACTTCCTCAGGACTGAAGATCCTGAAGATGCTCTGTCTGTCGCTGAGCTTTTGTCTTCGTACAGTTTTGACACCAGCAAAATGTGTGGCCTATTGTTGAGTATGAGAAGAGTATTTTTCTTTAGATGAGACTCAGTTATGAAACCCCATGCACTAATCCATTGCTGTCTGAATATAGATGCATAAAAATAATGGGACAAAATTAAAGTCAGCATGATTCTTACTTGCTCTTTTTACAGAAAGATACTTTACTATTCAACTCTTGCTTTAGCTGTAGGAACAATTATGATTTAAGTAAACCATACTTATTTTTCTAAATGTTAAGTACCAAAGACATTATGGTTTTCCTACTGTTATCTCCCCTTTATACTGAAGCTTTTAGATAACATTATGGATGTTCTTGTAAAACTTCATTTGTATGGAAGTGTGTACATTCAAAATGCCAAACTAATTTTTTAAAATGAAAATTTAAAATACCTCCTTTGCATATACATTTCATATTTCACTTTAGAGCAAGTGACCTTAGTACAACACAAGCTTTTAAATTAAAAACATTGTCAGCAGAACATAATAGTTAGCCATAATTTTATAGATACTACTGCAGCAAAAAAAAAAAAAAAGAATTATAATTGATATAGGGATCAAAAACAAACATAAAAAAAATTAAAGCAGCAGTATTAGTACGCTATCTTTCACATAAATTCTTCAACTAAATACCAACTGTTTTTAATCTTCTACTTGTGAAGAGGTGTGGTCATCTTGTGAAAATGGTCACAGCTACACTGCTGACAGAACACATGTTTCTTGAAATATAGCATCTTGTTTCAGGAAGCAGACTCTTCTCAGTCCCAATACACAGGCACGAAAAGGAAAAATGATAGAAAGCTACGCACAACACTATTTTGATACAAACCAAGCTATAGGAAAACAACACGATACCCATTCAGCCACAGCTACAGCAAAAGCCTGACATTTCGTTCAAAACAGTAGTTTTTAGCCTTCAAAACAATTATTTGTCTTAAGAAATAAACACCTTACTTTTTCTCCTTGCCTTTCTGAATTTGACAGCAGACAGGTTTATTAAATTCATTCCATATAAGTTGTAGTCTATAAAGAGTTGAAGGAGGTAGGGAATATGGGCTTCATGAGGCTGGTAAGATTTGTTCATTATGGCTCCACCTTGCAGAAGCTCACATACTCTAAAATAAAAGACAAATTAGGACATAAACTAAAAAGTTATTCCAGTACAAGACTGAGATTTGATTTTATTGAAATATAAATTACTTAAACTTCTTAAATTTTGCCTTAGTTGTATTTTTAGCTTAAGAATTTTGTTTTCACAATAACAGACACACAAAAATGATCTCTGCTAATACTGATTCAATATTTGTCTGTTAACTACAAAGGAGTTGTGAATCCTCCAGCTTTAAAAAAAAAAAAAAAAATCTATGAAAAACCATAACATTGTATACTATTCCCGCAACTAATTCAAAACCACTATAGTCCATGGAAACCTTTCTACAGAATAACTGTAGCAGCTGTATGCCTACGCACTTTGAAAGTCTCTCTAGTTCTCCTTGACATATATGTGAAGATGACCTGCATGGTTTTAAAGTTACATACTGTATACACAGAAGCAGTATTGTAACAGCTTCCTAGAAGCATGACAATCTGCTCTTTTAAAGATCTACACATTAAAAAAAAATAACTGCAGGTATATGGATAATTATAAATTGTTGCAATAAATGTATCTCAAAGTAACAGGATATATCTATAAATCAAAGAAAAGCACTAAGCATTTCTAAATGCAACAAATTGAGTTAAAAAAATAGTTTTATACATAAAAATTAAAGGAATAATTTAAGTGAAGTGTCAGCCCTTATTTAGATGGAAGTAATACAAACACGAGAAGCTCCAAAGTTTGAAACAATTGTCACGTCATATATGTGTATAGATTACATTAAGACAAAAAATTAAAATCATGCAAAATTTTACTAGTCTAGAAGAAAAAAATAGACAATCCTATCTTATGAATATGTATTAGATATTTAAAAAAACCAGTTATGATAGGTAATACTCAAAGGATTTCAGTTTTTGCTGGAGAAAGAATTCCTTCTTATTTATTACTGAATTTACTGCAACTACTCTGACACTGAGATCAACTGTGCTTTTATTTAACGGAACATTACTCTATTAAGAAATAGAGAAACTGTCCAATCACAAAAACTATCCAGTTTTCCAAGCATATTTAAAATTTAATAATTGGTGCTTCTATTTTAAAAATTAAAAACTACCAGAATCTACTTCATAATATATGAAGGAGTACTACATTGTTTTCCTTAAGAGTTACAGAAAAAGTAACACGATACAAATTTGTTCAAATGTTCAAGAGTTGTACTTAATACAAGACAACTAAAGGCAAGTATATTTTGGTCTTGCTTTCCGAACATGATACTGCTTTAAAAAGATTATTGGTGTGCTTGAAATTACCAATTTTCTTATGTGTATTGAAAAATTCGGACAATAATTTTGTTGCTTTTATTTTGTTAAGATGTAGGTGAATCTTGCTTCAAAATTGACTTTTTAATTCAAAATATAAGGAAATCAGCCAGAACTTCATATCACCACATCCTTACCTTTTTACCATTGCAGGATTGTAAAGATAAATCTTCATGAACTGTCTCTCCTTTTCATGGTAACCATAAAAAGGCCTGGAGAGGAAGAAGCAAAAGCAAGAAGCTAGTCAGTTATGCTGTGGCATGTATTCAATCACATTTTACTATAAAGAGTATTAAAATCCAGGGGGGGGGGAAATAGAAGATAAACTGCATATCCAGGAGAATGAAAATTCCCACGTCAGGCCAAAGGGAAGCATTACATTGCTACATAAAGATAAGAAGAACAGGCCCTCTGGACATCAAAGTATAAAAAAAAAAAATTAAAATAAGAAGGCACTTCTGGCTTAACACTGTTTCTCTCTTTCCCCACATGTAAACACACTAACGGCACACCACCATAATAGTACTTTTAATAAATTTATTAGTTGTGGACCGCTTCAAAACCAGCATTCAGCCTTTCTGATAAATGCTGTAACAAAGTCCTTAAGGACATTAATTCTGCAGATCAGGTGTAAATGAATAAATACCAGCTGTGTAATATAAAAAACTGAACAATGAAAACAGCTTAAAAGAGTGAATAGCTGCCCCTTTTCAGTGATTACTAATCATCTTGTGCACTAAACGAGGCATGAATCCTGAAGAAAATAGGATTTGAGAATGCAATTAAAGAATACATAGCATAATGAATATGTCAAGGCTAAACTGAGGTTGAACAGGTAGCATTAATTCTGATATTATTTGACTGAATTACTGACTTTTCAGCATATAGAATTCTAATCTAATCGAACATGCTTGTAAAACAGCATGTTAAGGAAACTGGACATAATTCAACACATCGGGTGAATGCAAGAATCTACAGTTAGCAGTAATCACAAACAAAGTCAACAGAAATTCAGGAAAGCATACATTTAAATGTTACCTCTACAAAATAATATAAAATCTCCTTATAAAAAATATAAAAAAATGCAGCTGGGATGCTTACCTGCTAAGTCAAAAAAATGAAGCTCAGTGGTAAGAGAGGTTTCAGTCCTAAATTAAATGCAAACTCAGCACAATTGCACTACAGCATTAATATTGCTATCCTTAATATTGTTAAATATGCACACATTTAGTATCTCCAAAAGCTAGAATGAACTGTTTAAGAAAATTTTTGTGATGTTAAAACTGAGCTAAGCTGAAACAACAAACTTAAAGCTATTAGGCTGAAAAGGAGCTCAGATCTTGTATAATGAATCAATGTCTGCCTTATACGGATACTATAAACCCAGTGACAGGTTACATACATTGAGTTATAATGACTCAATGTGCTATAGGCACATAAATGAAATGCTACTTAAAAAAAAAAAGTCAGCACTTGCATGGCAAATGATCCATACTAACATTGACACGGCAGCAGGAAGAGCAAGATTTACAACAGTTCCAAGGTTAGCTATGAACATCTACTGTAATTTCACAATGCACAAGGACAGCATATTTAGCCTCTTTTTATTCCTGGACCTCCACTATGTTTGGAAGTTAATGCAACAAAAATCCTATGTTAAACCTATAAAGGTTTAGCAAATGTCTTTATTATATAACGATTTTCCTGCTAATGCAAAAGGGAAGGGGTAAGACCCTCTCCAAGATTTGAAAGAAAAACATAGGTTTCTTACCACAGAGACAATATAATATCTGTGAGCAAAATCAGGTCAGAACAGAAGAAAACAAATAGAACTGTGTGACTATATAAGCATGTCTATCTACCCAGGTAAAGATGAAGGTGTATTACAATTTCTGTTAGGAGCTTCTCATTAGCTCTTATGCAAGCAAACAAAATAAATGAAACACTCTTTCCTATTCTTCCTTGAGGCAATGAGCATCTGACTTTCAGTAATGAGCATTTAGAGGCTTTAAGGCAAGAGAGGTGAAAAAGAGGCAGGGTCTCCTAATCTCTGTCTGTTGTTTTCTCACTGATTCCAAGATTGTCTTCAGCAGTTTACTCTGCCCAGCTTTCGCTGTTGAGATGAACAGCTTTACTACAATTCACATAGTTCTCACAAAAAGAACAAAAAGAAGAAATTTGGTGGGTTCGCTTCCTTGTTGCTGCAAAAACACATCAGAAAGTTCTGATTAGAAATGAAGACAAATTATTGCAGCCACTTTACTAGCAATATCTAGAAGATATGACTAAAACTGGCTGGGGAAAAAAAAGATTGTCTTCCTAAACTTAACAGTTAGAAAAAACATATTTCAAAAGTGCATGAAAAAAATAAGTAAAACACAGTGCTGCACAGTACTGAAAATTAGTGTTTACATTGTTTTGAAGATTAAGAAGTCAATGCATGTATAGACTAACTGTATTCCTCCAGGACAGCTTCCTATTATTCACTACGATTTGACATATTTTTCAGTCCTTGTTTACGTAAGTTAAATAAAAATTGATTAAGAGAGTCTTTAAAATGTTAAGATTCAGTAACAACACATGGTTCCAACAGTAATAGAAAGCTGTACCGAATAAAATACGACAGTCAGCTTGACAAATAAGTAAATTAATGCTTAAGAGCCTCTGCATCATGGCCTATGCTGCTGGGAGAATCAGATGAATAAATGTGACCTGACAGTCTCTGTGATGTGCCATCTTAAACGAACAGAGAAAAGAAGACCTAGAATCAGGTTCCTGCAAGACTTGCCTGGTCACAGGGAACCTAGAATAAACCCAGACATGTAGAAAATACTGTCTGGAAAGTACTGCTGTAATAGCAGAGACAGAAATGGCTAAAAGGAACAGATTTGGCAAAATGATAGACACTAAAATTCAAGTTTAGGACAAAATGGTTGTGTCAAGTGTTTCAGGGAAAACCTGATGATTATGTTAAAGCCAAAGTATGTGAGAAGAGTTATTTAGTAGTTGTACAAGCCTGTACAAAGACACACGTGGGGGAAAAGAAAAAGGAAAAGCACTGCAGTCACCCAAGTCCATAGTAAGTGCTTTTACGTAGTACAACTGCAAAAGCATTTCAAAACAAATAACCAAAAAGCCTAACAGGTCATACTTACATTCCAGATACTAATGACACTTTGAAAACATGTTGAATAGAAGACGACGGATTGCCTAAAGCCACATTAAGTGCTCTGTCAATGCTGAATGCCACTTGACGAAGATAGTATTCTGGATGCTGTCCAAAACCATCATATGGTACATAGAGGTAAGGAAAGACACCATGTAAGTGGAGACAAGTCTTCTGACCTAAAGAAGAAAAGGCAAACAATTATTTTCTAATGAGTACATAATTTCTTCTTTTAAGTAGTCCCTAACTTCGAAATTTTTTTCAGGTTATTTTTAGGTTCTGCAGACAGGATAAATTTATGAAACAAGTTCAGGTGAATTTCAAACAAAAGGTACCAATTTTGAGCAGTTCTCACATTTGATTCATTGACAAAAGCAATACAGAACAGAGTTACATGACACACACAAGCGTCAAATTCTGCTGTTATACAAGCATAATTCTAACATTTTTTTGTAGTAATAACACAACACGTCTCTGAGAATAATTTTGCATATTGAGTTAGTGTTAGATGATTAATGGTTTCTCAGCCTTTGTAAAAAATTTGCAGTACCAAAATTCTTCCCATTTCTCACTAGGATAAGCACACAATCTCTCAGAAATTAAAAAGGAAGTCCAGACCATCTACAAGGACATTCAATATTCTAGTTACTAAGGCATAAGTTGGGATATGGGAAAAAGAAAACAATTTTCAACTTTTCAAATCTGTGGATACCCAAGAGGTCTGTACTACATATGCAGATCTCTAGCATTCTAACAACATGCTTACTTCTCAGCATTAGCTTTCATGAGCCTGCAGTAAGAGCAGAATGAATGAACACATCATGAAAACCATTGTGCTTGACCACAGCTGGAGCTTCAGCTTCAGACATGGTAGTACAGTAACGTGGACTGGGATCTCCCAAACCTACCACATTTTTTCGGGGAGCTAGTCTCAACTGTAATGCATGTTCTCTTCTTTCCTCACAACAATACAACAAAGCATGCATTCACTGCTGAAACTAACATCAGATCCTGCTCGCCACCCTTCCAGTCCCAAAAATTGTCCATGACTTCTCACTGGTCAATGGAAGTTTCACAGAAAAATACTATAAGCACATGCTGCCAATTAACCTCCACCGCACCACAGTGATAGGCAAAATATATCATCTTGCATTTTGTTTCCATAAATTCTCTGCATGAAGACAGCAAAACAGTACCTAAAGGCAGTGCTTTCATCAACCAGAAGATAGGTATTACAGACAAAGAGGCGGCACAATTTCACTGATCCACAAGACCAATGAAAAGACTTCGAAAAGTCTGTTCTTTCAAACTGAGATTATTTCTCAAGCATGCGGACCTTGCCCAAACTATTTACACTCAATTCATACCCTTGTCAGTGCACCACTGGCCACACAGTGAAGACAGCTCTAAGACTATTAAAGCATAGGAAGAATGGATCTTCAGAATCAGGGCTGCTTGCAAATTTTTACACCTGTGGAATGCATGCCTACAAATACCATAAATAGGACAGCATTTTATTTTTACTGGGGCTCAGATGTATTGTTCTTTCTTCAAAAATTTATTGGACCTTCACATAATGTCTAGAAGTGAGAGAAATTGCTCAAAGGATGCTCAAAGTACAAGTCCTTTTTCCAAGGTGAATTTTACTCTTCCTGTAACTCACCCCCACCATGTCTCTTCAGCAATGTTTAAATACAACCTATAGACACATTCATAATGTTGAGGTCATCATTTATGATGAATTCTGCCCATGCTTTTAAACTATTTCAGGAGAAGAAAAATCTTATTTATGTATCATGTACTTCAAATAATAGTAGACTAAGAAAAAGGGGAAACTAAAGAAAGAGAAACTATGAACAAGAGGGGGGCTTTAATGGTTAAACAAAGGACAGTTAACAGTTTTACATGGCATGAAAACCTCTGTCCCCCCAATGTGGGCGAAGGCATTTATTACTAGCATGTGAACCGAGAGAGTATTGATCTGTGTAGTGGTAGCAGACCATTTATTTTCTGTACTGAGTCACTAAGGCTGACTTTGAAATAAAGGATTCTGCCCCTTCCCCCCTCCCAATATAATTAACAGAAAATTAATAGCTGTTTAGACTTCTACAGTTCCTCTATTCAAATTTTTTTGTTTGGGTTTTTTTTTTGGGAGGGCTTTGAGGTTGGTTTTTTTTTTTTTTTGTTTGAGTTGGAGTGGGGGTGGTATTTTTTTCTTTTTAAATGTATGCCAGGATCATGTTCTGGGAGAAATTCAAATTCATTCGTACATATTATTTGTCTGAATGCCTATTGAAGCTTTTAAAAAAACAAACTAACAAATCAATCTACCCCAAACTAAATTTGATATTGGAGCCACAGACTAAGAACTTCTGGCAAATGTATGCAAGACAATTAATTAATAATGCTTTAATAGTTAGCACCTGATTTCTCAAGTTAATTAAATCTAAAATCCAATATATACATTTCTACTGCAGCTATTAATAGTCCTTGCTCAACTGAAATGTGATTTTATTGTTGAGTAAAAAAAAAAGAACAGGTATGAAGAATGCTTCTTTCTGTTTCCTTCTGTCCCGTTCCCCTGCATTCCCCCCTTTATGTGCAAAAACCCATGAAAACACTATAGCTTTCAAGTGACCAAAGAGTCAAATCACCACCTAATGCCAGGGAAATCTTGTAAAACATACACACTGAGCTGCTTTTCATTTCTGATTCTGCCAAGAAATCAAACAAGTCACTGCTGATTTAAGACTCCTATTAGGCCAGCAGCTGTTGAGTTACATGGGTTTATACAGCTACTCTGATCCTTGTTAGTATTGACTCATTTACCATGATATTTGATTATATTGCTACTTTTATTTACAATCCATATTACTACAAAAGTCTTACCCTGCTAGGGTAAGAACAGAGTCATTTGCTTCCATTATTTAAGTAAGAGCATCAAATTGCACCAAATGCAATCATGTTGAGTCTGAAGCCCAGATTCCAGAAATAGCAACCATGGTTTGCACTGAGCCATTACAAATTCTAGTAGATTCTTTCCAATAGAGCCACAAGGAGAAAACAGATCTACCCAATGAGGATCTCAGGCCACACAGACTCAGCAATTAACATAAATTAAAAACTGAGCTTGGGATAAGGTTAATAAATTTTATGCTTCAAATGTGTCAATCTTATGTTTCTGTTTCATTTCAGAGATACAGGCAGAAGCAAATTTGTACCATGAGAACAGCAGCAACCACCACAGTGACTGCCTGCATTGACCAGTAGATGTTATTTTTACATCTATTTGTAAGTTTCGTTACATCCGTAGAATCAATGGAAGTGGTGCTCACCAGCAGATTCTGCAGAAAAGCCACATGGTTTATACAAACACTCTACTGAGAATTTCCCAATGCAAAACCGGATGCCTGGAAGTGAGTCCCGGAGTTTTCAGATAGTACAGACCACTAAAATGTTTCACACTGTGGCCTCGTCATGGATCTACTGCACATGTACTTCACAATTATTCTGTACACACACAGTACATATGATGTCTCTATTAACAAATCAACATAGTGTATATGCAAAGTCTAGAACTGGTGGTGATCATGGGTTATCAGCCAGGAGGCAGCTGCTGTCCAAACAATTTCTCTAGCCTACGCTCTCTTAAAGAATGGGGTCTGCACTGGTTGAATTATCTGCAGGTCACAGAACAAGCATCCCAGTGTATGACCCAAGGGGGCTGCTGAGTAAACAAATACAAATCTAGAAGTGAAGCTGAGATTTATTCACAAGTCTTTCAGATGGTGAATGAAGGAACACGAAAGGTGCTGCTATAACATAGAAAAGAGGCAATACACAAACCCTTGAGATACTATGATACTCAACTAGCAAACTGGGTACTTTCTCCTAAAAGAAAAAACTGCGAACTAAATGTCAATATAGATGAATAGCCAGAATAATAATGAATCAATACTACAAAAAAAAAAAAATGACTCAGTACTTCAGAAATAATATAAATGCAATATTTTTAGACAGTAAAGAAAGTGAGCCCACCCCCAAATGCATACTTACAAAAGCAAGCAGCATAAATGTTACTGAAGTATTAAACCCAAATATAGCATTTTGTGTACTTGAAACCCACAAGAGAGAGATTCAGAAAACCAGCCTGGTATTTTTTTTTTTTTTAAGATGGTTGCCATATGCATTACTATTAGAAACACGTACCAAGCATAACCCTTGAGCTACTGTATAATTTAAAATATCAGAAGAAAAAATCTGTAGCAGCCCTAAGACAGAAAACTTCAATACAGTTAGAAGAGAACTGAAACCAGTATGATAAAGGAATGCAAAAGTTGCTCAACAACTACCCAAGAAGATGCAAGAACCGACATCTTCTGACCACCAGAATGCTTAGCCATACAGGTATGGACAAAACGGAGATGCAATCTATACAGAATCACAGAATGGTTGAGGTTGGAAGGGACCGCTGGAGGCTATCTGGTCCAGTCCCCCTGCCCAAGCATACAAACACCTAATTTCACAGTAGAATAAGCTAGAGAACCTGAGGATTATTATTCAAGTGTCCTCAGAGAAGTGCTCTTTCACCATTTAAAAAAATTGATTTTGCTTTAAACTTCTAAAAATTTATTTCCACTGAGATCAAATTGGACAAATTTTTGTAGAAAAGAAAAACATGAAAATTATTAATAAGAGATGTTACTGTATTGTCCAGTTCAGAAATAAAGTTTGCAAACAAATTAGACAAAGAGCACCTAAGGATTCACCACAGTTAGCAGATGACAATTTTTGTATGTATTTAAGGAGGAGGAGAAGACAAAAGTCCATCTGTTTTGGATGTAATTCCACACATACGGAACTACCTGATAGCTCAAACTCCAGCACAGGGGAGCTCATGCAGTTACTGCCTCCAGTGATCTCCTCCGGAAGACTTCCATTCTCATGGGAGGATTGTCTGAACAAAGCATACAGATGATCCTAAACCAATGTGTTTTATAGCCTGGAATATTAAAGTACACTGGAATCTACTAAGCCTGTGAGTCAATGTTGAGGTCAAGGCACCCTAAAGAAACCACGCACTAGGTTCTAGGATCTGTTCTACCTATGAATACCCAAACCCAACGTTTTCACATTAGACTGACCTAATCACAAGGCTATAGGCAAAGCTCTACAGACCTGGATTTGTACCACCACAGACAGGAATGCAAGATTTCTACAGTAAGAGTAAGATCCCGACTCTGCAGCTGAGGGGCATTTCAGCCTCAGAATTGCTTATGCATTAGATAGGATGATTCTAAAATACAAAACCCTTGCATCTGAGATTTTTAATAAAGAAAGAGTGCATGTCCTACAGTTGTAATTCAGTTTTACCAACTTCTTACAAACGATACTCAAAACCATTTAGCTCCTATCCTGTAATTCTTAATTTAGGAACTGAATATAGAGCCCTCACAAACTGAAGTCAATACTGGAAATATTTCAACTAGACATCATCTCATTTAGTATGTAGAAAACAAAAACTAAAGCTAGATAAATATGACTTCAGAAAACAGTTCAATGCCGATCTACATGCAGACATATTTTGCTGTGATATTTCTGACACAGAACACACTGATCCCATTATAAGAAGCTAAGCAGAACCACGGGGAAAACAACTACAGGGAATCCACTCCTATATGTAAATGAACAACCCGTTTTGTTGAAGCTCTCCCTAAAGTTGTTATTTTAATTGCTGAACTATGATCCATTTCTCCCAGACCATTGTAAAATACAATGGGGTGGGAATAAAAAGGAGAATACAACAGCACTTAAATACATGGCAAAATCCCAAGATTTTAGGAAAAATCTGGCTGGAGATTACAAAAAGGATGCAGAAGATGGAAGACAAAGGGGTTTTTATACACTTGCCATCTATTAAAAGTACTTTAAGTGCAGTTCTGTAAAGTGGCAGGACTAATTAAACATGGACAGCATTAGCAGAAGAATGCACACAAAGGCATCAAGCGTGTCACTGCAGGATGCAGGAAAGTCTAGACAGTCGTAGGGGATTTCCTTCCTTTAACATCAATAGTAAAGCAAAGTTATTAGAAGCCAAAAGACATAACACTACCACCTTTTAAAGATTAATAGGTATTTTCAAATAACTGTTGAACCATCTAGATTAAAAAAAAAAGAAAAACAAACTGTGAACAATGATGACTACAGAGGGAGGGAAAAGTAACAATGCTGTTAGAAAAAAATTCTAAAATTTAAAATTTCTAAATAGGATAAATATTAAAACCCAATTTGAAAGTCACTTCCTTCCCGCAATACAAATTACCATACCATAGGCAATCTCACTTGCCCTTTCTCCAGGAACAGGCTTCAGAGAGCAACATCAAGTTGTAAGAGGATTACTTCCTCTATCCTGATAGGTAGGTGCAACATGAGCATCTTCTGCATGGTTTAGATGGCGCTTTAAACTTAAGCTATGTCGCTCACTGGAGTGGGCTTGTCAAGACCTTGATCACTGAATATCACTCAGAACTGAGCTACTGAAAATGGATAGGACTCAGTTACTTTGTAGTGTTAATACAGCCTACGAAATTAAAGTCACCATTCTCTACCTCTCACAGAAAGCAAATAAATCACATACACGGACTGATGTAAGTAAGGTAATACTCTGATGAAGACAAAACCCTTTCCTAGCAAAACTTTGGAAGGCCTTTCCCTCTTAAAACATTTGCTACATCATTCAAAAACATAAAGAGTTTAATCTTCTAATGTCAGAGAGTTCTTTAGTAGTGTATTACATCAATGTAACTTCTTCAGTGATTAAGTGAAACTCAACCTTTTCCCAGAGTCCTGAATCAAGTCAGCTTTTCTCCAAGGGATGAGAAGAAAGGAAGGACTATACACATTGTAGTCTTAAATACTGGATACTAGACTAACAAGAAAAACAAAATAAGGTCTTGCAACAGCAAGATAACCTCAAACCAAAAATCAAGAACTGATCCCAAAGACCATATTTCATATGTAACATTACATACTTGTGAAATGGCTTTCAGTTTTTCCCTGGCACGTAAGAAAACATTTATTTCAGTAACATTTGTAAAAGGGACAGAAAAAATATTTTTAATTACATTTGTTTGAATCCAAATGGAGTGTTTGGTTATTTATAATTCTTTAGTCAGTAGCTGTTCCTTGTAACATGTAATACCTCTACTCTCATGAAAACAAAAAAATAAAAGAAAGCTTATCCACTAGGAAAATGAGGGCCTGTCATTTGTTACCACTAGGTTATTCCTTACCCTTGATGTAGAGATCCTTAGAGAGGGAGAAAGGCTGGGTTTTCCATTCTGTAATTTAATATTAGAAATCTCTGTATAACTAAGTGCATACTGAAGTAATACCTAGCCTAGAATCAGAGACAAGAGTTCAATTCCCATCCAGGAAGACTTCATGTGTGGCCTTGGGCAAGTTACCATAGATGATGCACTTTCTTGTTGTGAAATGGATGTAACAGTACTTTCACGTCTGAGAAATCTGTTAGAGATAAATATACAAAAGGAACACTCCAAGACAAAAAAAGGATGGGTTCTAGGAGTGCACAATGGCTAGGAAGACATAGGACAAAGTGTTCAAACAAGCTGCAGTATCCTATTGAGGATATTGCCATGTCTATCTCAGTAAGCCTTCAAGAAAAGGAAAGCAAACTTTCACGAGCAATTTGTAGTCCTAGAATCACACTACTGAACGTACTTCTCTTCCAATAGCAGGCCCCCTACCTTTTTTAGCTCACAGTCCTAAACCCTGAAATAGTACCCAGCTTTCTTCAACACTTCTGCATCAGCAAAATTGAAACAACCCGACCATATGAAAAATACATGACCTCAATCTTCCATCTATGGGATGGCTCAGTGCAGCAAGAAGAGTCAGTCAACAGATTTTTTCTTCCACTACAACTATGAGAGGAAACAAAGATGCGAGAAAAGCAGAACATTTAGATGTAAAGTTGAATGACATCCAAAAAAATGAATCCAAACATTCAAGATGCCTAAATATACCACTACAAGAGAAAACAGGTAAAAAATTAGTATGTGGAAAGCGTGCCCCCATATTCAAAAACAAAGACAAAAATTTGGAATAAGTATCACACCACTTTAGTAGGCTCCTAAAAGCAGATAAGGATATCTCACAAATTAGAAGAAAATGCTACGTATCATTGGTTTTGGGGACAGGGCACCCCCTCCAAATGCAGAGGCATAATGTCAGTCTGGCACTTTTGAAAGCAGCATAAGGATCATGTCATGGTTTTGGCCAAATCAGCCACTGGCTGGTGACAGATTCTCCCCCTCTTGTGCATGGAGAGGAGGAGGAGAGATAAAGAGATTTACAAGTTTAGAAGAAACTAAACTACTTTAATGAAATATTAATAATAAAAAGGAAAATAATGAAATAGATACAGTATATGAAAAACCGTATTAAGCTCCCAGCATGATGTCACTGACAGGCACTGGGGAAGTCCCAGGCTGGACTCAGCGACAGGTGGGAACTGGGTTCCAGAGTTGGAGTCAGGAACACACGGACTGGGATCAAAGGCAGATGAACAGACAGGGTCCTCCTCAGACATCGGCCATTGAAGGAAGAGAATTGACCCTTTGATCCCTCAGCTTTTATACTGAGCATAGGGCAGATGGGATGGAATACCCTTGTTGGTCATTTTTTGGTCACCTGTCCTGTCCTTTCCTCCCCACAGGTGGGGTCCCTCTACGCTTTTCTGCTTCTGACCCTCCAACAGGGCAAGTAACAAAATTAGGTGACGTTGGTTGTTATAGCAATAAGTATAAGCAAGAGCCTTTCCGCATACCATTCCTTGGCACTGTCTTATCACTCTGAACGAACTCTTTTAGACACAACATGCTGTTAATTTCAGAGAGTTAGAAGAGGCCTAGCTAAGAAGTAAAAATTGCTGAACAGAAAGTTGGTTCTGTTTTACCTTAAACCAGGACAGATCATCTCCCCAGAATACAAGATCACTGGGGAGTTTCTAGATTCAAGCAAGAAGTCCACAAGCTTCCCTGAATCCAGCCTGGTGGCTGAGCTTAAGGAAGAAGTGGAAAGACTGAGGAGCATTCAGGAGTGTGAAACGGAGATTGACTGGTGGAGCCACACCCTGCCATCCTTAGGGAAAAAGCAGCAGGAGAGGCTCCACAAGAGGTAGAGGATCCCCTGCCCTCTTGTCACCAGGCAGAAGGAGGGGAACTAGGAGTGGATGGGGGGGAACGGAAGCAGGTACCTCCTTGCGGCAGCAGGAAAGTCCCCTCCAGACCCCCCATGCCACCCCAGGTGCCCATAAAGAACAGATATGGGCCTCTGGAGATATATGATGAGGGCACTAAGGATACTGATAAAGCCCCATCCAAGGAGTTGCCAAAGCAGCCAGCTCCACGCATTAAGACTGCTTCTGTGAAGAGCAGGAGAAGGGCAATAGTCATAGGGAGGTCCATTCTGAGGGGACCTGAGGGTCCCATATGCAGGCCAGACCCAACCGCAGACCAGCTACCAACCCTATCATATATCAACCATGCCCATACCAGAAACGGACCTGGGCGTGATGGTGGACAAGCAGCTTAACATGAGCCAGCAGTGTGCCCAGGTGGACAAGAAGGCCAACAGCATCCTGGCCTGTATCAGGAATAGCGTGGCCAGCAGGAGCAGGGAAGTGATTGTGCCTCTGTACTCAGCACTGGTGAGGCCTCACCTTGAGTACTGTGTTCAGTTCTGGGCCCCTCTGTACAAGAGGGACACTGAAGTGCTGGAGCGTGTCCAGAGGAGAGCTACCAAGCTGGTGAGGGGTCTGGGCATGTTTAGTTTGGAGGAGAGAAGGCTGAGCAGAGACCTCATTGCCTTCTACAACTACCTGAAAGGATGTTGTAGAAAGGTAGGTGTTGGCCTCTTCTCCCAAGTGAATAATGACAGGACCAGAGGAAAGGGTCTGAAGTTGTGGCAGGGGAGGTTTAGATTAGATATTAGGAAAAATTACTTTACTGAAAGAGTGGTCAGGCACTGGAACGGCCTGCCCAGGGAGGTGGTTGAGTCACCATCCCTAGAGGTGTTTAAGAAACGTCTAGATGTGGCACTTCAGGGCATGCTCTAGTGGCAGAGATTGTAGGTTGTTTGGTTGGACTCAATGATCTCAAAGGTGCTTTCCAACCATGAAGATTCTATGATTCTATGATTCTAATCTGTTATCTTCCAAAAGACAAATTCCCCTCAAGTTCTCTAGCAAATGTGCCAGGTCGCAAGGTCCAGAGAACCTGAGAACCCTGGAACAGATGTTTCTACTGCTCAGAGGTTCAAAGACAATAGCATACATAACACCAAACAAAATTACATTTGAAACACTGACTTTTAATGAGTATCAAGTATACACTTCAGTTGTCACTTCTCCAACTGACATCCACTCAATTAATTTCCTCACAGACAGCTTTTTATATCAAATATACATCGTCTTAGTAATTTGAAACATTACGCCTACAAGACCACCTGGTTCACCAAGTCTTGTCTTCTCCAGTCTAGAAAGCCATGCAACGGTCACACAAAACTGAAGTCCATTAGATACTTTGAACTGTGAGGTATCTACAAAAGAAATAATCTCTGAGGCCTCTCAGGCTAGTTTACATTGGGCATTACTGTTGATGGAAAACATCAATTGTAAGCCCCAAAAGCAAGGGCTTTATTTTACTGAGAATTTTTAACTTTTCCAGTACGCAAGAGAGGCTCTGTTATTTCTTTTCATGTAAATAACGAGCAAACCATAAAAACTGAGACAGGATATTTATTAAATCAACTCAGTGAAGATATTCTGACAATCTCCATAAAACTATCTCCTCTTGCTGTGAATTGATTAGGACTCGTTTTGAATTCCTGCTGTGACATTAGAAAACAATCTGATCTCCAACTGCAGAACTACTGATAAACCTAGCCATTTATAGGATGTACAGGTACATCACCAGAAAGGAACAGCTATTACCTACAGTTATCACCAAGCAAAATAAGTGACTTCATAGTGGAGACTGTAGGAAAAATATAACTCATGAAATTTACTGTTATGCGGTTGAACTAGAACCAGGGAAGTCCAGAGATGCAGAAGATAATTTAAAAGTACAAATCTCTGGAAATAATGGAGACCAAAGCTAAACACCTCAGAGATCAAGGATGAGCTACTTATAAACCATTCTTCACAAGTTTAATTACTTGTGAGTTATGAGAAATGGCAACAGTATTTTCTTCTTTTCTTAGCAGAAACAAGCAGACACACAAGGTGAGGTTAAGTATTTGCTTAATTAAATACCCATCTACAAAACGAGCCACATACAAAGCGTTATACAGACTACTCATGTAAGCAGCCAGACAATATCAGTGATATTTCTAGAATGAGTGTCAAAAGTCACCAGGATGCCAGCTAAAATGAACTAAAACACATGAAGGAGGAAAACATAGGTGGCTGCAGCTACAGATTCTAGCTATCATACCAGGCTCTTGGCACACACAGGCTCACAACACAGGCCAAGCTGCTATTCCAGTAAGAAAAGCAGCCACATGAATGCAACAGAGGCAGACTATATTAGCCCACACTGACCAAAGCATAGGTGAATAGAACAGAGCATATTTACTAGTCCCAGCTAAACTAATGGTGTGTACTTTACTGCATCCTTTAAGAGATGAAAAAATAAGTCAGTAGTAAAAAGGGGGGGCAGAGTAGTCACACAGCCTTTTGTTTCCATTTCCTTCAACTAGTTTTCAAAGACTGTTACTGCTACACAAATTCTCTTAGCTATCTTACTAGTAGTTCTTGATGAAAATAACACAAGCCACATATAAATGGAAATTGGTGCATATATATTCAAAGGAGAAAAAGTTTTCCTGGTTGATAACTGAACTTGAACTTTCACCTCCGCATGAGGCTCATCTGTCTATTAAATGCTGTAATGAATATACACTGTTCCAGTCACTATTCCCCTCTTTTTCCTGTGTCAGACAAAACCAGTTGAAACATTTTAATTCAACTGGAAGAAAACAGGTATTTTTCTGTCAGCTAGATATTGCCAAAGACTATTTGTTACTGTAAACTGCAGGCAAAAACCCTTGACATTAATTGCGATAAGGTTAACAGTGTTTTCATCAGTATTATCTTCCATAGACACTTTTCAGATACGTTGACTATTTGTAAATTCCTGAACACCACCAAGCTTGTGTAATCCCAGAGAAATGATACACTGTAGAGTATACACACTCTCAGGAGTCAGATTAGTTTATGTTAACAAGTAAATGACACCAAATTCTATTTTTCTCTTCCTCTGTTCTTCAAACAGTGCTAACTAATTCTATGAATATTTCTTGGAATTTTTCTTTTCTTCTGTATTTGCATTAGGATCTACCATTTGCAGGTAACTCAAGTCAGCCTATTGCTCTAGCTGATGACAGCTAGATGACATGCTCCACAAAAACAAGCCCTGTTTTTAGGATACCCATAAGCAAATTTGCAACACTTGATACTCCTTATCACACATATCTTTTTGTTTCATTAAAGTAGTTCTTAACATCTTTTGTATGTTATAAGCTTATCATTTTTGGCTTTTGAAAGGGCTATACTGCAGCAGCAATAGCAGGGAACAGAATTTCGTGACCCAGAAAATAAACTGTGTTCTTACTAAGTCTATGTTCAGGGTTTATGTTGCAAGCTGCTGGCAGAGGTGGGGGGGTGCTGCAGGGGTCGTGATTGTGGGAAGAGGCTGGGGCTGCCCTGTGCGGAACACAGACAGCTCTAACAGACCCGCCGCAGAGCACAGCTAAGCCCCTCAGCCAAGCTGGGGGCACCTCTGGGAAAACACGTTCAAGAAAGGGAACACAAAGTCAGAGAAAAGAGGAGGAGGAACAGCCCCATGGCAGAGCAGATATCCCCTGCAGCTCATGGAAGAGCCCACATCAGAGATGATGTTCCCTGCAGCCTCTAAAGGACCCCACAGTGGAGCGCAAGGATATTCCTGAAGGAACTGCAGCCCATGAAGAACCCACACCAGAGCAGAGGGAAGACATGAGGAGGAAGGAGTGGCAGAGAGATGCCACAACGTACTGACTGCAATACCCCTGCCATCCTCCATGTGAGCTTGGCAGGGCTTATTGAGGCATCTGGAGTGAAGGAATGAAGCTAAGCCTGGGAGAGGAGGGAGGAAAGGTGTGCTGTTTTAACATTTGAGTTTGTTTCTCTCTACCTGAATCAATTTTAATTGGCAATACATTAGTTAATTTTCCTCAAGTAGAGTCTGTTTTGCCCGCAATGCTAATTGGTAAGCAATTGCCCTGTTGTTATCTCAACCTATTGCTTTACTGTTTCTGTTTTTCCTCTTTTATCCCCTGCCCTACCAGACTGAGGGGGGGTTGGTGCAAGCCAGCAGCTGTGTGGGAATTTGGCTGTTACCCAAGTCTAACCCAGCACACACCAATTAACAGAAGTGACCCCAGGCTGCCAACCTCTAGAGACTACAAACTATTTCAGAAGTCTTGGAAAAGGTAACAAAGTAAATTAAGTCTTAGTGTTAGTAGACTTACACCTGCTACCTTGTGATCTATAACTTCTCCAGAAGATTTCAGAGGGTGTTACAGTTGCAAGTCTCTGCTTTAAACCTTTATTCAAAGTAGAAGCTTCAGCCTAAGCATATTAACTTCACAAAAAAACAACATACAGCCCCAATCCCCAAAGTAATAAAACCTTTCAATGCAACATTAACATATTTCACCACAAACTTTCCATATATCAGTCATATTAGCATAACTTACATTAAATAACATAATGGTATAAACATTGTCCATTTGTTGCATTAATATAATTAAACAGTCTAGGAGAAAGTATTATCCTTTACAACAAAGCTATTTAAAAACATATTAGGGAAAGATATGCTTATTCATGAGCCTTCCAAGAAAGGCTATGCACAAAGGCACAGAATGTCCAAGAAATTTCTAAGTGGGGGGGAAAAAAAAAGCAACAGCAAGCATATAGGGCGATAAAATGCTGTAATCCAGTGAAGCTTTTTAAAAAGATGCTATAAATTGAGATTGCATGAATCCTTATTCAAAGTTTTCCTTAAGGATTCTACACAAATGAAATGATTTTCATCTGATATAGCAGCCTTTGGCTTGCTATGAACTGATTCCCAGCCAAAGTCAATTCCATAGAGCTATTAGAGGGAGTAGCTCCACAGACGATTTACAGAAGCTGTATTCTTGAAGGTTCCTAGTCTGAATCCTGATTCATCTAACAGAATTGTAAATCCTGAGCAATTCTGTAGCTTGTATCACACACAAAATAATCTTACTGCCCCCTTTTCCTTCAGATTATTTTTAACCTCTTCACTCCAGTTTAACAGTTGTTCAATAATTATTATACATATCTTCAATAGCTATTCAGGATTAACTCTTAAGAGGTACTATGCAAGTGCAAAAATAACTGTTTTAAGCAGTAGAAACAACAGCAGCATTTGAAAAGTCAAATCCAGATTATAGCATTTTTCAGTATTTTTTTTTTTTTTAATTCTGATGAAAGATGTTCTCCTTTACACTACAATAGTGTGGTATAGGGAAATCATGCTACAGTAATGTTATTTCTCTATTTTTATTTTGCTTGCCAAAATATTAGATAGTCTGCTTGCTTGTCAAAAGACATGGGAGGGTAAGAGTCTTAATACAAGAAAAAAGGTCCTCGAACCCAAAAGTAAACACTAGCTCTTTTTAGACTTACTCTTTTCCCGTGGATTTATCCATGGCATTTCAAAAGAACCTATATTTTATCTTTTTGTCTTCTACTGTGGATACAGTTCTCAGACCTCTGCCACACCCTCAGCTGTGGTTACTAACAAGAAGTGTTTTTTCCCCCCACTCCAGGTAAACAAAGACCTTAGCATCCACTGAAGTCAATAGATACTAAATACAGGCACAGCACCGTGACTCTTCAAATGTGATCTTTTTATGCCACCTTCTGTTCTTTTATATATTACAAAATATATAAATGAATGCTCTTTCAGTAATACAGCTGGTGTTACTATTTTATTCTGCGCATTTTGCAATGCTATTAAATATCTTACTTCCTATTTTGGTTTCTTTTGTGACACACTACTTCACTTCCTCATCTTGAATTAGGCATCCATCCCCCTCTTTTCATCTTCTGTAAAGTCTGCTGTCTCTTGGCAGCACTGGAAGGGTTTCATGGCTTTTTGCCTGCTCTAGCCTGCCTTTCTGCAAAGAAAACCCAGTCTTTGTAGCTCTCTTATCTCAGGCTTGTTACAGTCATTAATTGATAACATACACACTGTTCTAGTTCTTCACATAATTACAACTGCAAGATCTTTTTCTGTCTCAGTGCTACAGAAAAAATATTTAAACATTTGAGCACTTTACAGAAAGCGTGTATCCAAAGACTGTTTGTCTTGTACAGATCATTACATGTGGTTGTCTTGTATTTACTCAATAACCTTCAGAGAGCCTGTAAAGACTGTGTAGACTGGATGTTTCACTTGCCAAGACAAGGTATTTATAGCAGTGTCTGCATTCTTTAAGAAATGTTTTGAAGTGTTACTCAGAAGTATCTGTTGCTGATGTAGTATCACCCAGTACAGATATTCCTATTTTATAGGGTCATCTCACTGGCTATTAAATTGTTGAAATTCTGTGCACAGCACAACTCTAACTATTGACTACCTTTCTGCACTGAAAACAAAAGCTCTCCCTCACGTATCATTAAAAAAAAAAATAATGGAGAAAAACCAGCTAGCAATCTAGCTTCACATTTTAAGCTAATTCGACAAATGCTCAGAGGGAGTACTCAGTGCCAGTCGTTTCCTTGCTCTGTTCAGATTTGACCCCTCTCTACCTCCACTTATCCTTTTTCCCAAACCAGTGACAGCAGTGATACATAAGCAGTATGTTTTAACAGTTTTTAACCAGCCTTCCCAAAAACGTGTTCCTCACATTTGACCTTAAAATTTTAAGATCAAGACTAGAACATTATCAAAAGTGGCAGAAGTGTGACAAACTCCTTCCAGCATTGATGCGTTGTCAAAAAGGATGTTTATTTTTCACTATCAGTCCACAGCTTTTTCTAAAATGTAGTTTTCTGTTAAAGTTTTAAGAAATTTTCTATTCTTTTAGGAGTCAAGATACCATGCTTTAGAAGCTCCCTGCATCCTGTGTTTTGAATGCCCTACGGCACTGAAATCAGAGAGCCAGAGAAGTTATAAGTACACTTTTGATTATAATCAGCATTGTTCATGTTCTGGAAAGGTCACTGTGGAATGAACTCACTACTCTGGCAGCTCACTAGGAATTATCCTTGAATCTTAATAGCACAGATGTATCCTACACCTACTGAAAGACTCTTATTATCACCATTACCATCGACAATTTTGTGGACCGTGTATCCACATATTTACAATAACAACTATGTGGATGAGCATGGTACTTTTAAGTAATGCTGTATACGGAAACTGTTCAGGTATTTAATTTTTCTTTAATGTAGCACCTAGTTCAGAGAAAAATTAACAGGAACAAGCCTGAATAACTACATGACCAACTAGAAGAAAAGACAAGTTAGTACTTTGTGACTAAGTGATATACTACACACTACAAGTTTTCCTTTAAAAATAAAAACAAATTCTGAGCTATGATGGGTATTTCGTCTGTGATTTTGTCTAAGAGCATTAATAGTGTGCAGCAAGAGCAGAATAACTGCAGTCAAATACAGACTCCCCCTCTCTAGGTTCTCAGTAGCTCTGCTGCTGGTATCCAGCAAGCACAGTAAGAAAAATGAAGGCAAAAAAAAAAAAAAGGAAACCCCCCAAAAGTAAAGCACTTATGGAGAGGGGGAGAGAAAAGATAAATGGAGAGATAAAGAAACATGGGGAGAAAACAGGAAGCAGGAGTCTGAGAATGACAACAAAAACAGACAGAGCAGACTGGCAGATGATAACAACTGATAACCTGAATTCAACTTGCAACTCAAACAGTCAATCTATTGGCAGAAAACTTAGTAAGTGCCAGAACTAAGTGCTATTAGTTAAGTCTTTGGCTCCTCAGGTATACGTATTAAATAAAAGTTTAATTGTGCAACTGACAGTGATTCTTTAACAGAACCTTAGCTTCACCTGATATGCAGGAAAGACCTGGAATCTGCAAGTAAGTCAGAACTACATACTGAATGCAGTAGAATGCATATCTCATTTGACACAGTAGTTATAAATTTATGGCAATAAAGCAGGCATCAACACATATGGAAAGATTCATCATCAAGGCAGATGAGTATCATTCTAGAAAACTGATACCATTCCCACCTTTCTCTTGGAATTTTTATTGTGATGGCCAAGTCATATGTAAAAAAGGCAGAGGGGGCCTTTTTTACAGAGACAGCTAAAAATAAATGATTTAGAAAACTGCTAATTATTTCTATGCTTAATTAAATCATTAACCATTGTAACATTATAAAAACTTAAACCCTAAAAAACTTAGACACCCACAAAAGTTCAAGAAATTTCAAATCTAGTATCTTCATTTTGGAATCTCAGTTCTTCATGTACAAGATAATATCACTATCTCAGCTCTGACTTGCAGATAACTTCACAAAAAGTTATAAATACATTGAAATTACAGGAATAAAAAAAACCTCTAAAAGTGAATGTTTTATTTGGGTTAAGTTTTTGACTGTGGTTGATAAATAAGATTATGCCTACCAGCTGAGTAATTGCATAAAAAGTCACTGAGCGCCATGTGCTAATTGCTAGAGAGAACGCGAAAAAATAGCATTTGATCACATTATCAAAAATCATCCTAATGCTTTCACACAGGGGAAAAGATTTCTGGCATGCCTTCACACTTTTTAGTGACCGCAACCCTGGTGTTCTTTTAACAAAGAATTTATATGCAGCACTGATAAATAGGGACTGCAGAACTCCTACAAAAGATGAGGAAAAGATGAGATGGGAGGGGAACTAGTTAAAATCTGGCAACTTTGAAGGCTGAAGATGCCTCTGCTCATTGAAGGGGGGTTGGACTAGATGACCTTTAAAGGTCCCTTCCAACCTAAACCATTCCATGATTCTATAAAGGTGAAAAAACAATCTGAATTGGCCAGTAGATGCCACTTGGCAGACCTTGCTGAGCTAGATTAAGAACTAAAGTAAGTTGTTCCTTCCCTTAGGAAACAGAATGACCAAAAGTATTGATTATCGAAGTTTCTATTGGTATTTCCAAGGGACCTTAAGCCTGTTTTTCTCCTTTGTTGCCTAGGTGTAGCTGATATTTCAGGTTAGGCCTCTGATCATTAACTACATTTTGATAAACAGTATAAAAAAAGAAAGCCAATTAACAATAAGACATTGAATAATGGAAGAGTTTGAGACAGGCAAAAGCTAGATGTGTTCAAACTGAAACCACCAATTTATTGAAGTTCGAGGCTGCCGGTAAGTCATAAAATTCCTACAGGAAGCAGCAATATATTATCAGAACATACAGAACTAAGCAACCATGAATGGTACCATGACACACATGCTTTGCTGGTGTAAGAATGAGACCAGCTTTTACATGTCACTTCTATCTTTACATGTCACTTCTACCCACTATCTACCAAATGCAAATTGACCAACATTAAGTTCAACCCCAGCACAACTGACATCTAACATACTATTTAATCTTCTCAATCAAGATCAGGCCAGGCCACAAAGAGGGAACCTGTTACATTACAAACCACTTTTGGTTCAGTTATTTCTGTAGGCTGTCTTTTATTGTGAATCTATACTTTCTCATGCAATTTCAGTCCTATAAGAGCAATGTAACGGCATGAGTCACCTTGTGGCTGGAATGAATAATGTACTAGATTTCTTATGAACTTTAATCTAAAAACATTTTTATGACAGTACTGCGTGTTCAGCATCTGCACACATCAACTTCAGCAAGCGTGCCAAAAGGTGAAACAATGAACGCAGTTGGTTGCAAACACTATAGCTGAATTGATAAAGATTTACTTCTCATAACAGCACATCAGAAGCTTTATTATAAGCATATATAGATTCATTTGAGTTAGAGGTAAAGTACTTGCTTACTGGTTGGTTTTTCCAAATTAAAATGTCAAATTTATTTAAATATGACCTATGACTTGTTACTGAAATATAAGCGTGTTTTAAGTGATTATATTTTAAGGTAATTTTGTTAAAGAGATTAAGGGATGGGGCATCTACCACCTCTTTGGGCAACCTAAATAATAACACACAGCTATACAAAACTGCTATATATGCTCCTCAGGTTTTAATTTTTGACCTTTTATTCCTCTAGGAAAGGCAAGGGAAAGCAAAAAAAGCAAAATACAGCATAAGGAAAGAAAAAAAACAACCCCCAAACCAACTTTGTGCTCCAAGCATTTCAATACAAAAATATCCTCCATGTGTTTATACAGAGAGAAGACATGACATGGAAAGATGATTCTTTAGAAAAAGCAATTCAGCTGTACAGTAGAGATAAAATCAGATGAAAACTAAGCTGCCTAGGTTCTCCATTTTTCTTTTGAAATTGTACAAGACTTTGGACATCCGCACTAGGAACTGGGCTGGAACACTGATCTGGCTAAAAATTCATCCCGCGAGAAAGATTACTCTTTCAACATATATCAATTCTGCCAAGTTCACCATAACTTATTGTGCCAGCACACACAGAGGCAAAGCTGCACTGGGCAGTTGTGCGCAGTACTTGCTTCATGTAGTATCCATGTCAGCTGATAGACAGCATAAACAGCACTTAAAACTATAACCTAAACGTTAGCTGCTTTAAAAGCAAAGAAAAACAATCCTGTACTGCCACATTCTTAAAAGTGGAAAGGAACACTTAGACAGTAGGTACACCCATCCAGCTTTTATGTTGTGCCGCCTCCACGATTTTACTACAGAAAGATAAAAAGCAGTATTTTCTGCAAATACAAGGAAATACTAGAATGCCAGTTAACTAACTCCTATAAAATATTTGAGCGAACAATCTTTTTTGAGGTCGGCCTTTCATTAGCTTATGACAGAAAACTGTTAAAATATTGTAAGTGGTTTTAAAAACAATAACAATCTCTAGATGTTCCTTACTTTTAAAGCAAGCTGGTCAGCCAGTATTTTTGGCAAACTAGATTGACAAAGCAAGTAACTTCCAAAGATTAATAAAACAGAAAGGGATATGTTCTACATTTTCAAGACACAAATCCTATTATTCTTATCACTTGTAAACACCATAAGGCGATTTGAGTTTCATGTGGAGAAAAAGAACTAATTAATCCAGAGCGTAAAGCAAATTAAGTGTTTCTAAAAGCAGAGCAATTATATCAATGTTAATATAACTGGATCAGAGTTCAGACAGTGTGAATGGGGAAACTCACATTTATGCTTTTTTTTTTTTAAAGGGGGTTGGTTCATAATCAAGAAATGTACCAGTAAAGCTTTATATACTTTGTAGTTATTTATTGGACAACATAAGCAGACATGCATTCATGCTTTAAGGCTATGGAATCACAATACACCAGAAATTAACAAAACCAGTAAATTTCAAGCTTTAAGACAGATTTACTGAACACCTACAGGTCAGAAAACAGCTGCGACTGACAAACCAATTAAAAGAACTAAAGAGAACACAGATATGATAAAAGTTACATACAGTAAGAATTCCCTCCCCCGTCCCCCCCCTTCTCTGCCCCCCTTCTCCTCCCCCAAGTAAACCAATGACAGTTTTGGGAATGTCCTTTATAAAGAAACATCTATACAATGAAAACAAACATGCGTGAAAGTTCTCAAAGAAATCACAGCATAAGAAATTGGCTCAGCATTGGAGATTCAAACATATCTGCACAAATGAGCAATGCTTCCTCAGGGATAGTACAGCTCACTTTTTAGTTACTGTGTCAGAACTCTGATTTATCAAATCACTTTAAAAAGAGTGGAACAAAAGCAATCTAATTGCAATAACCCCACAATAGAGGATTCAAGACACACACCACGATGTGTAGGCAGGCATGCAAAAGAATGCCAATTTACTTAAACATTCAATAAAAAGTAAGGCAATTGTTAAGAAAACTTTCAAGAACTACTGATGATAGAAATCAACATTGTGGCTTGCCATGTGACCAGGCTTACATTTTTGCTCCAAAGAAATTTGAGGTTAACCAACTAATAATTAACATCTGCACTCAACTGGAAGACATATAGCTCTAGGGATGTGTATTACAAAACATGCTATTTTCTAAAGTCTCTTTATTCTAGTTAAAAAAAAATAAATGCTTAACAGTCTAATTTGCAGCTCATTGCTTATAAAAAAAATTGTGCAGACAAGACCCCAGTGTACACGATAAACATAACTTTCCTTTTTCTAATGCAGACACATCCAATAAAGGATTGTCTAACTTCAGATGGAGCTAATACGGTCAAAGTAATTTTTAAAACTTTCCTAGTGCCAAGTCAATTATTTCAGCAAAAGCAGAATCATTACAAAAATAAGTAGACACAATCTACCAATAAAACTACTCTTCACGTAGTTATCACACCAAGTATAAATGACAGGATCTGTCTAGTTACCTGCCTGCACTTTTAAGGCCCATGCATCCCATCTAAACGTGTGAGGATGTTTATTTGCAATTTCCTATCTTGGCTCATTTTACTATGTGTACTTGAATCCAAAGCTTCTATCACATACTTTGTGCTACTGTTCACTCCATTAAGATGCTTCTGTAACTGCTGTCCCCTGGGGAAAAAATAAGAGTACATTTATTTTCATGTGTCTAATTGTCAACAGAACTGTACTGTTTACATGAACCTAACAGTGAAATGAGCCTAAAGACTCCACTGAAGTTTGACCTACAAGGAAAAAGGAAAAAATGAGTGCTGAGAAAGAACCATAAAAATAGTAGGAACAGCACCATCATCTCTACAAAGTTGCATATTTTACATACTTACTATGAGTCAGATGGATCTTTTTTCTTGGTCCAAAGGCCTACGTTTTCTTCTAAGTATGAGGTTCATCCAAGCTAATGAGTTAAGCATTATGCTGCTTCTAAGTCAAAGAGGAGTAGGGGCAGATGAACCCCGTCAAGAAGCAATTCATCCTACTTTAAGACAGCAGTTGTATAGACAACACCTCTCCAGTGTTTCAGAGGCAAAATCAGCTACACCTAGAAACAGCTAGAAAGCAAAATAGCAACAGAAGATGGAAAAGTGATTCCCCACCACGTAAATTTAGAACTACATTTTACAAGTATGTTACACGCATAAAGATTTGGCAGAACTGGGTGAAACTTCGGGTTGTCACCACCAGATACATTTTCTAACAAACTTCAAATACTTTCCACCATGTTCTAAAGTTGCCTTATTTTTCAGCTCTGTGTTGTAATTACCAGATGATACTACATCAGGTTTATTTCTACTACCATCCAAGCTAAAACTTTACATCAATATGTAACACAAAACAGGAAATGAGCATCATGTTTTGTCATGCTATCATCTCCCTTTGAAGTTGAGGGGAAAACACCCTCCAAAATGATGTTTTCATAGGCACAAAGAGAATCTCTTTGTGGTATTTGTGAAATTTTAAATTAAATCATAAGTTTCACTGCCTTCCTTAAGCACAGAAATGGTCGATGGCCACTGCCTCCTTAGAGTCGTCTTAGGAGCACATTCTCCTTAAACAATCAAAGCCACACGTTTAATCAGAAACAATCAAATGGAACTTGCATTGCCAAGCAAATCACAGTGATCTTATGAAGCTTGAAGCTTTACGAGGAATACAATGAAGGGTGCTTGATAGTTTGGCACTGAAGAGTATAAAGTCCTCTCAACTAAGCCTATTTTTTAGACCTCTCTTTTGTCCCTCAAAATGGCATAGCTTTGTAGTTTAGGAGTTTCTGTGAGTCACCTGAACCCTGAAATCAACAGATGAAGACTGCTGACAGAAGGGGAACAATAGGGAAATTGTTGATAGCTGGACTGGCCAGAAAGCAGTGATCTTCTGGCAAATAACTTCTTCCTTTATTAATTTCTCTCCTTTAAGAATTGGGTTTCAACCAGGAACAATAGTCACTTAAGCTGAAGTGTATTCTCTGTGAAGGACATAAATGAATAATACTGAATTCAGTGAATACTCAGTGAAGGACGTCTAACTTTTGAGAGAACAAATGAAGCCTGTTGTCTAGAAGAGGCTCAGTCCTCCTGCGATTGGTGCAGGTATTGGAGTGAACATGACAACGTCAGCTGTTCCTTGTATGACCACAATTATCTCTCCATTCCGTTTGAGATTTCTCCAGTGATTCATTCTGACTTGTATTTCATCAACATGGGTTGTGTAAAATATGACTAAGAAATCTCTGACGGCAAGGGGTGAGCTGCTTTCAGTAGATGGGCCTGACTATTTGGAAACATTTGTTTCCAAAACAATACTGATGGGTATTTTGCAATGACTTCTCACGCTCTCAGAAAGAGGCAAGGGCAGTGATAGTGCCAGGAAGGTCTCTCAGTGCCACAAATCAGCGCAATACCAGTGAAATACTTGTACTGACATAAATAAATCTGTCTAGAAATAAAGATAACTGTTTCAAAGAATATTGTGACGCTATATTTTCCATTAGTACACTTGATGCTGAAGGGCTCAACGGTAACAGGAACAAATACTTGCTTTAGATAAGAACAGCAGAGGCTTTCTGTTATACACAAGTACAGAATCAAACCAGGTCTGGCCTGATGCTGTGACCTCCTGAAGCTGCTTTCTATAGTGTTACTTTTTTTTTTTTTTAATAATAGAAAGGGGTTGGAATAAAAATAGATTTGCTATGCCAAACTGCATTTTTGTTTACTAAAATACTGGCCTTATTAGGCTGGCACATTTGCCTGATCTTTATGTAGATCTAATCGGATGAAACAGTGCCTGAAAAGGCATCTCATGTGTCTTTTACATCATTTTGGAGAAGGGTTTCCTCACACAAAGGAAACAAGGAAATAACATCTGCCAAAATGCCATAAGCATCAGAAATATTAGCAATAATGGATACACAACGAAGCCCAATGATTCAACCAAACATTTCCGGCTTTGCAACTGGCCAAAATGCTACTAAATATATAAAGAAACACCACTTATCTGAAATGGAGAAAGAATCAAGAGGCAAGTAAATTCTACCCACATCACATCTATTTTATAAGCGAAGAACTGAATTAGTTACTAAGAGTAACGTCTGCATTCATCATAGGATTCTTTCTTATAACCAGAAAGAACAGACAGCAGGTTGACGCCACTTGCCCTTTATGCCCTTAGCTACACGGTGTGGGAGTACTCACAGCACTGGCATCTTCTCTTAGTCACAGGCAGTCAGAATAATCCAATCCTGCACATGCTGAATTATTAATCAGAGGCATTTCTAAGGACAAGCCAATCTCAAAAACTTACCAAGCTAAAGTTTACTCAAATCGTGCATTTAACAGCTGCTTTGGAAGAAAGCACAGGCTTTTCTGCTCAATAACACTAACCTCCCTCCCCCACAGTAAGATAATAGCAGAGAGAGACCCTGACTACCCAAGGACACATTTCATAGACAAGCTACGCTTAGCTTCAAATTCTGATTCCACTGTGACAGTGCCCATAGTGACAGTGACACCAAATCTGATTGCTCAAATGCTTTGAAAGTACAGGCATGACGTTTCGCCTGTCATCCCTGGAAGCATGAGCACATGGACAAGTTACAGCAGGTTGAACTAGCACATAAATTTACAACGTATCAGCTGCCCCTGATAGCACAGTTTGCAGAGCTGTTACTACAGAGTAACACCATTAGAGTGCTGTTGTAAATATAGTGAGCTCTCTCACAAGCTCCAAGACACAGAAAGCACAATCCTACACGCAGATTTTACCTAAATCCCTAACACTTGGGGTCAGCTCAGATCAGCACAAGCCAGTAAGCTCTGAGATAATGCAAGGAGCCTAAATGGGGAACTGGAACTCCAATCTTTCTAGTTCAGAAGCCTATGGTTAGTACTCCACACTGCTGAGACTGAACTAGAAAAAGGACTTCTCACCCAGATGCAACCCTGCACTGATACAGCACTGAATCATATTCATGCAGTGTACTGATATTTGATGTACTTTTTTTTAAGTTATGGGGGGAGACTTGACCAATTTGTCTGCCTTCCAGGATGTTGCAGACCTAGAAGTTAACATGGTTGTCCAGTAGCTCACATGACAAAAGCAGTCATTCTAGAAAGATCCATGTCTAGCTTTAGGAGAAGAGGAGGCTACCACTTTCCTTTAACAGGCAGTTTAAAAGCCCTGAAACTCCCCTCTCTGAAACTCTTTTTTGCTTAAATATTTGAGTTGTTCGAATTTGACCAGCTTAAGTTTCAGGTGTTTGGTCTTTCCGTGGTTTTCTTCACTAGACTAGAACTTCTCATCAATTCTTCACAAGCTCCTGATACAATCTAACAAAAATACATCTTAATATCCTCTAGAGGAAGTAAAAACTCTCTTCTGAGCCTTCTATATTTTTTCAACATAATTTAAAATACATTGGCGCAGGAGTCAGACACATTGCTTCTCACATCTGTTTCACAAATGCTACCTTCAACCTCAGAATTCTCCTGTTATTAATGTAACCAGAAATGACATTAGCTCTTTCAGCATCACACTGATATGCATTCAGCTGCTTGTCTGCAATGACCAGAAATTCTTTTCACAGTCAGTTTTCTATACCATGGACACTGCTTACATTCTTTGCTCTTACATACAACATCCCATTTTGTTTGAATACTCAAACTCTATTGAGTTATTTACATAACTATGTATGACTGTTGCACTATTTAACTTCTGCAATTCTTCACCTTCCTTAAATTTTATCAACATTACACATTATTGATACAAACTAATTACACAGTAAACTTGCAGTAAAATAGTTTATTACAAATAAATAGTACAACCAGTAGCTTCTCATGTGAAATATTTATGGTCCTTAAAGTGATGAAAACCCCAAAGTTATTACATTTTTCTAAAAGTGAAACTCCAGCTCTTAATTTGCATCCACATATTATAATTCAAAACAAATGAAAACATATAGTATCAGGTGACATGCTGCGAGTTACCAAAAAACTTGTACCTTGAATTCTGTACATTGCAGTATGAAAAAAAATGTAATAAAAAAAAAATCACCAAGTAGCCCTTCTGCGTCCTCTGCTCTCAATAAACTACTTCAATTAGTTTTATTACAGTTAGAATGAGTATTGTTGTTCACCAGGCCAGTAAGAGCCAGTACGCTTATACTTCATGGCACATAGCTAAAGAACAATAAAGCTGCAATATAACAAACTGGAGAAGAATAAAAACATAAAAATGCATCAATAACAATACCAAAACTGTATGTGCAAAAGCATGCAAGAATTAATATTTTTATCATAGAGCTCAAAACCAGTCAAATTGCAAGATACATTGTATATTAAAAAAAACTAATAACACATCTGTGTAAGTCTTAATTATATATATGGTAGTTACAGCACGTGGGTGTGTTTGTGCAAGTAAGGAGCAGTCCAGTTGAAATATCTCCATTCTAAAATTGTACTTGCAGGGCTAAAAGAGCACTGTCAAACTCGGAATGTTTTTTCCTTTTTTTTTTCCCCTCCCTTTTCCTTTTACTTGTGTTGGAGTATTCCTAGTTAAAAATTCTTTGGTAGTCATTGCAGTCACCAAAACTGACAAATGTAAATCTGCTGAAGGGATACACTGCATGCTAAGTGAGCTCTTAAACACCAACAATCAAAAGTAACTTAATCTGAACTATGCAAATTTTACTAAGTGTTGGCTGTTTGCCTTTGTTTCACGATTGAAGATTTAATCACTTACTGACTTAATAGTATGTCTCTCTTCAAACTCAGTTCTTAGAAGTCTGTAATGCTTGAGTGTAACAGCTGCAGTACATCAGCATGAACAACCAGAGTGTATCTGTTAGCTGTACTGAACTTCTCCTTAATTTCACCTGGTTAAAATCGTGGTCCTTTATCCAAATGGTTAACTGTTACCCTAATATTTTTAGGGATTTACAAATTATATGCCAGTGCTATTGAATAATCACATTTCTGAAAAGACTGGCTAATGTAGTGTAAACTAAAACATAAACAATCCAGCCCTGAAATAAGTGGTGGGCAGTACCATTAGACTCTCACAAAATGGATACCAAAGACCCCTCAGCAACTGAATACCACAAAACTATTAAAAGTTTTTGATAGGGTCATATTAGGAGGAGACAGCCATAAACCCAAATTGTTTCCATTTAAGTAGCTATGAAATAAACCCCTTCTTTTTAAAGAAAACCTTTTAAGGTTGAAGTTTATGTTTCCTGTAATCCATTAACATAAAATCAATTAAATGCTTTTAAAATTTAAGGAAACTATGTCCAACATAAACATTTTTAAAGAAAATCAAACCATGGAAATGGAAAAGCAAGTGGCCTAGAATTAGAGTTCTGCTAAATCCAGTTTGTGACGGAGACATTCTCTCTCAAGCAGGTGCAGAACACATATATTTAGTTTTGTCAAATAGATCAATGATATTCATTTAAAATGGAGAAAAAGCTGAAAATTTGCTTTTAGTTTCAATTCCATAAATAAATATTGGATAGAAATGATTTAGGTATTCTTCCTTTTAATTGAAGACAACAGAACGAGTTAAAGTATTTCAACAAAACAAAGAACAAAATCTGAAATACAAACTAGTTGGATAAACCTATTTTAATGGAGATATATTAAATGCAATTCTTCTGTCACATAACAGATTGACAGAGCAGTTGAGGTTGGAAGAAACCTCTGGAGACCATCCTGTCCAACCTCCCTACTTAAAGCAGGGTCACCTGAAACAGGTTGCCTATGACCTCATCTAGTATTTTAGTTGTTTGTTTGGGTTTTTGTTTTTTTTTTTTTTTTAAATTTGACTCCAGTTTCTACACAAATTCATTTTGACGAATGTTTAAGCCATCCAATCACAGTTAACCTTAAGCCCAACAACAAAAAGAAACAAAAGAAAAAGCAGCGAAGGTAGTTTTTCTTCAAGGAAATAAATATCGCTAAACTTTACCAATTAATATGTGTATGCCCTATGACTGAAGCATCCTGAATTGACAGTAATTTTATCAGTAAGTCTAAAGTTTTACAATACTTATTTCAGAAAAGCGATTCCAAATCGAAGAGTTTGCTGCTCTTCAGTTTAATATCCACATATGTATGTTGTTTTACTCGTTTTATTGACTCTATCAGCCTGTCTGGGCTCTACATTTTTCAGAATGCAAAAAAGATGCATACAAATATGGTACTACTTTCTAGAGCTCAATGAATAATGAAACAGTAAAAAGTACTCTGACATTAAAACTACTGGCACTCAAATTCGCATAGTTTTAAGAATGGGTTAGTTCACATCTCAGAACTATTGTTTGAAGTTCTCTGACAGCTCAAGCAGACAGCATTTTTATCGGATTGACTTTGTTGCAGTGTTGAATGTTTCCTTGCAATTACAACTACAGAACTGGCTGTCATTTGAAAACAAGGATGACAAATCAAAAAACAAATCAGAGGTCTACCTGTGTTCCCAAGAGAATTTCTTTCACATCCCCTGGGACTGCTGGTGTAATTCTAAGAAGTTTGGCTTCACGAAAAATCCTGCTTAAATTGAAGATGGCAAGGAATAGCACATATCATACAAACCTGCATACAAAGTTCCACTAACAGAACTTTATTGATTCAGGTTTTGAAAATTTATGTCTGCTAATTACCATGTTTTGAAGAGGGAATCAAATACCCAGGCAAGTTTAATATTTCAAATCTTACTGCATTAAGCCTTTGAGTTGAATGGATCATCAAAAGCAACACGAATGCTTAAAAATGCACGAGACCTTGCATTTCCAGTGCACTGAGAAAACAAGAGTAATCATCATCATCATCTAGTTGGATCAAAGTAAGTCCTCACTTTTCAGCTGTAATCTGTTTAAAAGCTACATATTCTAGTAATAGGATGGAGGACTTCCCACATTTAAGATACCCATAAGACTTCATTAAGCTCCTCACTACAACCTGATAACTGAAATAACAACATCCAAAGAAAATACAGACATCTCACTGCATTCATCAAAGGTCCACATGGACTAAGGGGTTTTCGTACAAAAGCAGGGGTAGTACAGAACTGAAAAAAAAAACAACCCCAAACAAAACAAGAAAGAGCACATTGGAGAGTTTTAGGACTAAATATTAGCTAGAACAGGGAGCAACAGGGAGGGGACAAAAGAAAACAAAATATAATCCATTTAACTCCCAATACACTGTATACTTTGTAAGCAAACAGGATGAAGCCTCCTTACCACAGTAACTGGTAAAACTCAGGGATAACAGCATAGGTTAGCTGTGAGAGGTAATTTTATGGATTTTGAATACAAGTTTTGATGAAACTATTACAAAGTAAACATTTGAAACCAGTTTATTCCATACTAGTTGGATTTCTGTATTGGCTTTATTGCTTTTTACCCAAGGCTTTACAGAAACAAGTATTTATGAGGTCTCTCTTTCAGCTGATGGCAGAACACACATATGGTAATCTTCCTAAACCATTATTTTCCCATGCTACAACTGCTGAAATAGTAGAAGTTAGTCCTAAAAGAATACAAACACAAGTAGAAGCTACTGAATGTATTTTTTCTTTTCATTGTCGGAGAAGTGATTGTGTCCACCTCTTCAAAAATAGCTTTTGCTTTATTCACATGTGTGTTTAGATACCCTTTAGATACCCCGGAGAATTCAAAGATTAGCAACCAAATCTGAAGACCCAGGTTAACCTTGTAAAACACCATTTGGTGATTCTGCATCCTCAATACTGGTTTTGTTCATCCAGGTACCTCTAGTGGTATATTCTATTTTTCATGCTGAGATCCTTTAAGAGCTTTTACCAGCACATTAAGTCAGCTTACATGCCCTCAGAGATCAACTGCAGCACGAGGCAGACTGGAGGACTACAGGTCCTCAAATAATTCTACCTGCACTGTAATGGCAAGCTTAAGTAAGAAATATGCTTGATTTCCAACCTATGACTTCCTCTAGAGTCAGTAAACTTGACCAAATCTGAAGGCACATGCAGGTTGTTAATGTAAATGGTACGATACACTTCTGGGAAAGAACCAAAAGCACTACTGCTAACTGCTTAGTGAAGACACACCTTGAAAGAACACTTAAGAGTCTCCCTCAGATGCAATTATTTACATTTTCAAGAGCTGAAAAGAAAGGCTGTCTTCCTGAAGCCATGCAACAACTTCACGGTATTCATCCAGTGTCAGGACACAGATGAAGTTTATACAAATTCATAAGTACACTGACAAATCATACCTTCAAATTGTTTGTTGTCCCTGAGGTCTGCTGGACAGTTAGTGCTGCAGTTAACTCATGGTCCATTAAGATCACATTAGTAAAGTGTTTTTGGGCTGTTTAAGTAAAAAGTTGCCATAATCTCTCACTTGTTGTTTTAAAAAAAAAAAAAGAATCTTAGGATGTACCCAGTTTTGTAAAGCAACAAGAGTACTGCTTTAACTAGAGTCCCTAGTTCAAGTCTAGAAAAATCTCTGAGAACACCGATATCACTGAACAGAAATATTCCCATGCTTGTGTTTCAGATTTGGAAGTATTTGCGAATATTTTTGCAAATATTTTTGGTACTAATGGTATCACTTTTTTTTCTGGACAATTAAATGTGTTTTGCTGTCCCAGCTCCTGGCCCTTTTAAGCAAAAGGTTTAATCCAATCCTTAGAACAATAATGATGAGATTATTAACAATGACTTTAAGAAACAACTGACACACTTGTTCAGGCATCCAGGAAAAAAAAGAACCCAGAAGTATTGATAGCAAAGTTTAGGATGATGAAGAAAAGGATATATATTTTATTCACAATTAGATCAAAAGGTGAAAATATGATAATGTAAATTCAGATTATTTAGATCAGATTACCAGTGCAGCACCGTGTCAATTTATAAATCAGGACTCTTCTTCCCTTTACTTTATATTTTTATAGATATTAGAAGCATTTTCCAAAGCCTCATAGGAAATTGAAGGAAAAAACAAAAGCTGAACACCAACACCCTAACCATCAGACTCCTCTACAAAGCTTACTCTTCCAGTGGACATTCAAACACTTGGACAAGTGGAGGAAACCAACCACAACTAGGAATAAAAATCTGTGCTTAAAAAGTATTTTGCACAGTTAAGACCAACACTCAATTGATTATTTCAAATCCTAGTCAATTAATTTGAACATATCAACAGTAAAATAAATACAAAGTGCATCGGGAACAAAACACACACTAGAGGAAATTCTCACACAGATGACCACAACATCATAGTATTAATCGTGACGGCTGTGGACTGGGAAACAACCTGAAAACCTCATATTGAGAAAAAGTAATAGTAAGTCTTGTGCAACTCTAAAGAGAAGCTGACTATTGAACCTCTAGGGCTCTAGCCCTTTAAGAGACACAGAATTCCTTTATTTCTAGGAAAAGCAGAAAAGAATTGCCATCAAAACCACCAAATGACCTTGAGATCTAAAAACATAGGTAAGGCTATTTATTTTGTGTCTTGGCTTTGGTCAGAAAATCATTCATCAGTTTCACCAGGGTGTTTCTGCACTGTCCTGTTCTAAAATGACTGCCCCAGCAAATTTTAAATTTTGTTTATTGCAACATATTATTAATTTATTAAAAAAAATTAAGAGAAAAAACCCTATATTTCTAACTCTTTGATGACAAAGGCAGACTTCCAAATAAGAATCATTTCAACCCTACGCCTGTAGAAAAATTGCTCCTCTGCCTCCACTGTTGCTATTCATAGATCTCTAAGCAGCTACTAGTCCAGACCAGATGACTGTAACAAATTCAAACACTTTCTGGCAGAGGCGTGTTTATTATTTTCCAATAGGACTGACTGTCTGCCAAGTTTTCCTGTCCAGGATTTTTTTTTTTTTTTTTTAAAGAAAGGAACTGTATGAGCCAAACTATGTCAGGGACTATCCTTCAAAGGATTCTTTCAGAAAGTGGAAGTGCACTAGCACACATGCAGGCTTGTATTTGAATATGGTTCAAAAACATTAGAAGACACAGCACAGCCAAAACTTTAATCTTCAGAAAACAAAATGCTATGCTGTGAGTCTTCGAAATCATTTATCAGTACAGAATACTCAAAATCTTTCTTAATGTGATGAAAAAAGCATAAACTTCAATGAAACAAGATGAAATTGATGAACACAGCCATCTTTAGTTCCCCTCAAAATATAACCTTTTAACAACACCTTTTGTTTTATGATTTTTCAAATAAATATTGTACAATGTCTGTTTCCAGTCTATTGCTTATTAGTTTAGCTGTACAAATCCACACGGAATATTATGGCATAAAGGCACATATCTTGTGAGGAATTCTTAGATGCACTGGTGCATATCATTATCTTAAATGATGGTCTTGTGATTAAGACATCTAAAGGCAACAAAAGGAAGATGAATCCCACTTTAAACCCCTCATGACCCTGTACAACTCATTCAATCCCTCAGTCTTGATGCTACACCTATAATACCAAATTAAGAATTACTTAAGTATTTTAAAGCACAAAATCATTCACTAACTGCATACATGGCATTCAGACAGAAATGCAGTCATGCGATAAACACTCAGAAAAAAAAAAAAAAATCTTTGCAGGAATAGAATTAAAAGAAAGAAAAGTCAAATGTCTCTGCAAAGGTTCTGCACATGATTCTCAGCTTTCAATCTAAACATAACCTTGCAAGGCCAACTTGAATGAATTATTCTCTTACAAGAATTTAATCCAATTTAAAGTAACTCTAATTAGTAAAAGTACAAAGTAATGACCAAACAACAGAGATATTGCTTAAAAGGACAGTGATTCAATATGGCAAATCTTTTGATTTATCTTACTATTATCAGGTGTTCAGGTCTTGATGTATAAAAGTCTGGTTTGGACATGAACTGGGACGTTGTGGGGGAGACAAAAACCTTAAGTTATGACTGCATGAAAAATAGCAATCATTTAAAAATTACGGTCATAAAGAACTAAAAACTTAACCCCATACGCAAATAAGAAATGAAACTGTGGGTTCTGCTTATTCTCTCCTACACATAACTAACACCCTTGATAATTACGCATTAGAAAAAACACAGGACTACAATTATTGTTTCTAGATAAAAACAGTTGTAGCACATTTCTATAAAAAACTGTCTGTAAGGGTGGAATTCCTAGAGGTAGCCAGAAATACATTGATTTTATAGGAATTGTGAATATTATATATTTTGGAAGATCAAGTCTTGATGCTATGGAACCACATTAGCCAGATCATCTACTGACAAACTTCCTTGCACCCAACTGAAAATTTCAAGGGACAGTTCTTAATAATAGTTCAAATATTAAGAAACTGTCTTAAAAAAAAAAAATCTAATACATGATTTCCTACAACAATGGCAAGTTAACGAAAAATCTTTGAACGTGACATTTTTGACACATTAATCCTGTTATTGTGGCTGCTACTGTTCAATAGTTAGGGATCAAGATCTCTGTTAACAGACAATTACAGAACAAATATTCGTCTCCCCGCTGGAAAGACTACAACCCATTTCTAAATAAATATTAATTATAATCATAATCTTCTACTGCATTTCTTACTTTTTTCATCTTTCACTTAATGGAAATTATGAGTTTTAATTGCATTCACCATTCCCTTTCTTATCAGTTTATTTCCAATTTTGGTAAAGATCACTCCATTTTCATCACATTCTTTACTAACAGGAGAAAATGTCTGATTTTATTTATTTTTTTTAAATAGATTTTTTTGACTGCTTGAGCAAATTCTAATACAAAACAACAATTCCAACCATTACAAACCCTCTTTGGAGTAAAGCCTTTTGTCTATGATTGGGCCTACACAGAAATACCACTAAGCCTCATGAGAGATGATTTTTAAAGCTAAATACTTCAACATACAGCTTGGCAATAAAAGACAATGATGTCCAGTTGCAACAGAGCTTATGTTAAAATGTGACTGAAGTTCCTGAAGGAGAGCTCTTGACCTCACTGTGCAACTACAAAAACTGTCAAACAGCAACAATTTTTGCCAGACATGCAACCTGTGCTTCATGAATCCAGAGCTAAACTTCAACTAACTCACAAAAGCAGAAACTATCTCAGATCAGATTTAGTTCTGAGTTAGGGATGAGTGTACACAAAAGCTATCTGCCAGAAAAAGACCACTTCATGCAGTTGGCGCCACATCCTTTTACATGGCTAGCCTCCAATATCAACTTTGAGATTTCCTTGTTCTAAATGCTGGCAGCTACTAGAACATCGGTTGACGAAAAAGCACTTTTCTCCTTGTAAAATATGTAATGTATCACGGTGATGAATTCTGTTGGTCAACTGAAAACTAATTAAAAATAGAAAAAAAAACCCAACAGGTTAGAAAAAGGACTGCTTCCTTACATACAAAAACCCTCATATTCTTTCTTTTCAATTCTGATCCTAGCTTGCAAACAATATCAGAGAATATACTTCCTTTATATTATGTATTAATGATCACAATACATTAAATATTCAAGTTCAAGACTGCTTAAAACACAGTGCTTTGGAAAAAACAATCATTGTAATTAGATGCTGTAAAACAGCTGCTGCACTTTGGAATATGTAATCTTGTTTTCTTTCATAAAGTGATTTTTTAAGACATTATATGGAACTACATGTAGTTCCATGTAGTAGACATTTCTTCTAAAATGGAGAGAATACAAGCACTACAAGGAGGAAAGAAAAATCATACTTTTAAAAATAATTGACTAGTATTCTAACAGTAATCACAACTAGGATTTCATGGTTTATTCCGTACTTGGAACACTGGAAAGAATTTGTGAAGTTACACTTAAGGTCTAGTTCACTACTACTATGACAACCAGATCGTGACATCCATCATTGTAAGTTTCATAGAAAAATCTACACAAGAAGTAATAAAGCGACGCTAAGAAATTTTGGCTGGTATCAGTGACAATAACTGATTTTTAAGAATATTTAGAAAATCACCCCCCCCCCCAAAAAAAAAAAAAACCCCACGTTTACTAGTGTCATCTATACCAAAGGAATGACCCTTAATTACAAGTTTCCTCTTTAAACTGATTTTTTAACAATATTTTCCTAAGCATTTTAATTTTCCCTTACAAATCCACATCAACAAATGAAACATACACTTCAAAGTATAACCACACTAATCACTCTGGTATTGACAGAGCCAAAGATTTAGTTCTCCCCATCACATATTCCTCCTCTCCTGTCCTAAGAACTATAAGAAAAAAAAAAGGACATCAATACAACAGTTGCTGAATTTTCCAACTATGACTTAATTGCAAAAAAAAAAAAAAAGGTGAAAAATCAGTTACATTAAATTTTAAACTTCCGAAATTTTGTTGAAAACTTTGTCACGAGATTTGTAACAGCTATACTAGGTTCTATTCTGGCAAAAAGACTATGGTTCTGGGTATGCAATTTACAGATATTGAAGAGCCAGGCTTACATTCAGAATAGCAGAGTATATCTAACTCCATCACACCTAGTTACACAAAGGAACAGCTGGTATCTGTAACAGATCACTACATATTTGAAGAAATTAAGAAATCATTTTAATAACGTTTGGAAGGAAAAGAGTTGGTGCTACTTCATGAATGCAGATGGAACGGACTTCTAATTCCCCAAGTTTTATTTTTTACTCTTTTTCTCTTCATGTATGTCTCTTCCTGTAATCCTCACATGAATATACTATCTCTAGCACTAGCAGTATCCTGCTTTACTGTTTTGATGAACTGAAACAGCAGAATTCTTCTGCAGAGCTTCAGTATGTGCAATATTTCAGAACACACACCTGGTAGAAAATTATCTACCCTTCTTCAGTTACCCATTACAGCATCAATAAGCAGCTCACAAAATACTCTGAAAAAATAAGTTATTTTCAGCTCTACAACAGTTGAAACCTCAATTACACTGTGATAACAAAGAACCCAATTATTTGAGGACAGCAGACTGAGTCTACCTCCACTAAAAAGACCAAACAAAACAAAACTCCCCCTGAAAGCCTCCTCAGCTCAGCAAATATATTGCATCAGGCTTTCCCCTTCTCTTCCTCCTTCCCCACAATTCTAAGTGACTTCCTAGTGTAAAATGCATTAACAAATAACCACACTGTGCATATGTCCAAACACAAACCAAATAAAATCAGATGGCTTCAGAAAGCAACGTTTATGCAAAGTGATGGTTACTGCATCAAACTCTTGGACTAAGAATCTCCTGTTCCATACTGCACACCATAAAACATTTAAAATCAATAACTAAATACAGAAGAAAAAAAATGGAAGCTACTGGATTTGAAAACTCATCAATCTATCTTGGAGGCATATGCAGAGATTCAACTGTATGATCAAACTTTAAGTTTCAACTGATGGCTGCTGCAGAGCAGCTGTAAAAACAGCCAAAGTTTTGTACTACTCAGTTTTAAACATTACTTGTGCTTCTCCCGACCCTTGTATATCAAATTATATATCTTCAGATAATAAAAGCATTACACTGCAATCTTAGTCACCAGATTTTCTCCTAAACCAACCTCTTACTAAGGTTCTCTGGCCAATTCCACTCTGATCTATTGTTATTTTTCCATCACCATTTTATCTCCACAACTTTACTGTCAAATGCATAAGCTTCAGCCTCTCACCATCAATGTTCCGCTATCAAAATAACAAGTCCCTGGTCATGAGGGTTCTACAAGTAAAAAATGCAATCACTCATCCTTTAAAAATTATAGAATTGAAACATTCAGTGAAATTAAATGGTTTACTGTGAGTCAGATGGCTACAGAAGCTATTTCATTAATAAAAGTAAAACACTTTACTGATAGTGGTTTCCATAAGAGAATGACATTCTGAAAAACCAAAGACTAACTTGCAAAGAATAAGATGTGCTAGGGTTTTCTTTCAGCAAATCAAGCTTACACAGAACAAGATTCTTATGGAAGCAACTGAAGAGCACGACATACGAACAGGCTACAGAAAGCCCATTTACACTAAAGAAGATATGAACAGTTGAACAAGTGACCTGTTTCTCACTCTTTGTTTTTTGTTCTGTATTTTAAATCTGCCACATATGCACCTACATTATGCAGGCCCACCTATCTTTCTCTGCCAGTAAAAGATGTATTTTCTTGTGCATGCATCACACTGCAGAGTCAGGCTGGAAGTCTGGCTGGTTTTAGTTAATTTATACTGATATACTGGGGAGATGAACACCAGATATTTAGATTTTTTTTTTAATTTACATTTTCACATCCCTTAACTTAAAAATAATAATAAAAATTGTCATGAAAGCAGACAACACAAAACATGCTCACAAACTGCACAGTGCTCCTGAGAATATTGTAGTTCTCTGCTATGTTCTACACCTCTTGGACAGTTCTCAGTCAGGGGGGACAGACTTTGTTTTCTTTCTCTCTTCTCCCACTACACAGAGCAATAAACCTCAAGTAACACCTCATCTACTTCCAGCCACAAGTCTGCAGATAAGAAATTCCAGGGGATGAATCAGCCCCATGAGCCAAGGCAAGTGAAACCAAAAGGGAGCTGCTTCAGATAACTGGTCCCTGTTGTTGCAACTCCAACGTCAATATTTTCCACAGTCCTGGCTCTCAGCCCTCTCCTTCCTCTAACCCGCCTCCCCCCAGCTCACCTCACATGCTCCACATATTCCTTTCCGTTCCCAGCCTTCCTTTCAACACATCCTCTCCTCCTCCTGTTTTTCCATTCAGGCAATTCCTCCTACAAAATTCCACTTCAAAATAATGACTAACAATATTGCCATGCCATCTGTTTTCATAACATATCACTCTTTCTACACCTTTTAACGTTCCATTTATACAGAACATAATTTTTTTGGAGTGAGGACTATCCACCATTATCTACACATCGCCTGAAACAACTGGTTTCTGTTCTTAAGTCTTTCATCTTTAATATAGCAGTGGTTAAAAATGACTATTTATTTCCTTGATTAGGTTTCCAACTGCTGGCATAAGAACACAAGCTCACCAAAACCTGACATGCTGGCACAATCTGTAAATGCTTAGCAGAACTTCATTCCTTTTTTCCTATCTATCCTAAGGTTTGGTGGTGGATTTGGGGTTGTTTTGTTTTGGGTTTTTCGGGTTTGTTTTTGTTTTTTCTTTTTCTTTTAATGCATCAGACTCAAAACAGGAATCTAGACTGTAAAGATACTAAATTAATCTCTGCGAGGCAACTGCCAGTTTACAAACGTACACATGAATGCATAAATTCCTTAAGAACTGTACATAAAAAAAACATAATAAAGAATGACCTGAATTACCATGGCAAGTTGAATTACTTTATGCACAACATATGTCACTTTACTGAAGTAAGAAAAACATGGGACAATTTAGAACTGTATTTCTGATACAGAACACCTTTTAAGTCAAATGATGACCTATATTCAGTTATTTTACATCATTCCTATGTTTTCTGTTCAGGTAAAACATACCATCAAAAAACCAGAAAACACAGACCCAAGATTTATTACTTTTACATAGTCATACCCTACCCAAGATATCTACATACAAGTTTTATAAACGCTACAAAACAAACCATGCTGTAATCAGAAATTAAATTAAGTGCATATACTTTCACCTCAGAGGATGGTGTCTTAAAAAAAAGGAAGTAACAGCAAAACACACACTGGAGAGCTCTAAAACAGATTTGGCATGGGGGAGAGAAATGAAATTTAAGTGAAGAGAAGCAGCCTTGCAATAATGGAACATGGAGGCCAGTCATTTGCATTGTAGTCTAGAGGTCAATACTGAGGCCAATATTGTTTAACATCTTCATTAATGACCTGGACATTGAACAGGTGCACCCTCAGCAAGTTTGCAGATTATAAGATTTGGAGGAGTGCCTTATACACCAGACGGTGTGCTGACATTCAGCAGGACCTTGACAGACTGGAGAAATGGGCAGAGAGGAATCTCATGAAGCCCTACAAGGGAAAATGCAAAGTCTTCACCTGGGAAGGAATAACTCCATACATCACTATGGGCTGGAGGCACTGTCTGGAAAGCAGCTTTGCAGAAAAGGACCCAGGGGTCCTGGATGAACACGAGCCAGGAATGTGCCTCAGCCACAAAGGCAGCCAACAGTGTCCTGAGCTGCATTAGGAAGAACACCACCAGCATGTTGAGGGGCGTGACCCTTCCCCTCTACTCAGCACTGGTGAGAATCATCTGGAGTGCTGGGTCCAAGTCTGGGTTCCCCAGACAGACATGGACATACTGGAGCCAGGCCATGAAGATGATTTAAGGCCATGTGAGCCAGGATTTTGTAGCCTCAAGAAGAGGAGGACTGGGAGGGTGGGGGAGGATCTTATCAATGTGTATAAATACCTGATACGAAACAGAAAAGAAGAGTGAGTCTGACTCTCCTCAGTGGTGCCCAGTGAATGGACAACAGGCAATGGGCACAAACTGAAACACAAGAAACTTAAAAAAAGTTTTGGGTGGGTTTGTTTGGTTTTTTTACCTCCTGTTGTTTGTTTTGTTCTACTGTGATGGTGGTCAAACTCTGGAACTTACCCAGAAAGGTTGTGGCATTTCCATCCTTGGAGCTGGTCTAGGTGACCCTGCTCTGAGCAGGTGCTTGGCCTAACTAGACAATCTCTAGAGGTCCCTTCCAACCTCAACGTTAACCTGAGGGTAAACACATGCTTCTGTTTTAGGAAACAGACAAACAGATAACACTCACAGCAGAACTGGGTTATTTTTACCATTACTATTTAGGTCTAACAGTAAAGAAGGTTAAGTCTCGGTTCTACAAAGCTAATTCAAACAGCTCAAAAATTAAAATACGTGATACCAAGCATTTATAAAAATAGATTCATTTTACATCAAAGTAAGAAACTGCCTGGAATCTCTTATAATTTCCTACAGACAGTACAATAGGTTTCACTGCTTACAAATGTGAATGCCACAAAACCATCTGCTTAATGGTCAATGGATAACAGAATCGCAGAATGGTTTGGGTTGGAAGGGACCTTAAAGATCATCTTGTTCCACCTCCCCTGACATGGGCAGGGACACCTCCCACTAGACCAGGCTGCTCAAAGCCCCACCCAGCCTGGCCTTGAACACTTCCAGGGATGGGGCATCCACAACTTCTCTGGGCAACCTGTTCCAGTGCCTCACCACCCTCACAGTAAAGAATTTCTTCCTGATATCCAAACTAAATCTACCCTCTTTTAGTTTGAGGCCCTTACCCCATGTCCTATCATTATGCTCCCTGATAAAGAGTCCCTCCCCATCTTTCCTGTAGGCCTCCTTTAGGTACTGGTAGGCCGCTATAAGGTCTCCTTGGAGCCTTCTCTTCTCCAGGCTGAACAACCCCAACTCTCTCTGCCTGTCAATAAACACATACAAGAACATGAAAGAAGATTCATCTGCAATGAAATTTTTGTAGCATTTTAGCTAGGTTAAATAGGTAACTTTTAAAAAAGGAAATATAAAAGCTGCTATATTGAGAACTCCAGAAAATAACCTCTTCATCTGGATAATAAATATAATAGGGGTGGCAGCAATAAAAATATGTTCATTACTGATCTGAAGGCTGTACCTGCAGAATTGAAGGCTGAATCAGTTTCCAATTCCCACTGCTTAATAAGATTTCTGCTATACAGAAACCCACCTAGGTAGTTTCAAACACAAAATGAAAGACTCATTATACATCTCATTATACAAAACTCAGAAAACTTGTATTGTAAACCTCCCCTGAGGAGTCCTGCCAAGTATTATGGATTAGGTGCAACATTCCACAGCCCTTTCAATATTCGCACTGAGTACCGCATGTTGATATTGCGCCTAAAATAGGACATACAGCCTTGCTGTAGTAAACACTGGTTTAGTCGGCAAACAGTACAGAGGCACAAATGAATGTAAATAAGCAGCAGCTGCTCCTACTTTCTCTGTAATTTTTAGGAAAAGAACCTGTCACTGAGGGACAAACCCAACCTAGCAATGGTCTCTGTAGTGAATATTCTTTCTTCCTCTTCCCAAATATAAATCAGTTTTCACTAGCACCGCCAAAACCTTCCAGTAACTTACAGCTGCAGGGTAATCAACTTAAAGACAGCTTCCTGGCAACCTTTCCACATCATTTAGATGCAACTGTGATTACCTGGACACACAAACAGGCTGTACAGAGCACCTGGATACTCACTGCTGAGTAATCTCAGTAACCACAGAATGGCTGAGATTGGAAGAGACCTCTGGAGGTCACCTGGTCCAAACTCCCTGTTCAAGCAGGGCCACCTAGAGCCAGCTGCCCAGGACTACATCCAGACAGCTTCTGAATAACTCCAAGGACAATGATTTCACAACCTGAGAAGTCAAGCACACATACACTAAGGTCACATAACATGAACTCATAAACATGCAGTCAACATGAAGGACTGCATATATATATGAGTGGGGGAAGAAGTTACCCAAAATGGCTGTCTGCGTGCTGATCACAGAAAGGCTGGAGCATACAGACATCAAATGGTTCCCTAATAAGCCATATGTCCCGCCCCTACCAGCAAGTGTAAAGTTTTATTTAAATGCCCTGCCAAAAAACCCACAAACTTCTATACATCTTATAACTTCTCTATAATAAAAAGCAGCTCTTGAAAGAAAAGAGCCTTAACAAACATGCACAAATGAAGTCTATGCAAACACTGGCATTTCAGATAGTCACTGTATCTAGTACAAACTTTTCTGGTATTTGTTTAGATTCTTGCGTACTTTGGGCTCTGACCTCAGTCTTAAAGTAACTGTATCACAGGCAGAAACATACTGCCTGTTTGCAAGCTCATATACTTGATTATTCCACTGCATTCCTCAAAATTATTGGTTTCACCAGAATACATACAAGGATCATGAATAACAGTGCAATTACAGCCTCACTATACAGACTTCACAGCAGATCTTTGCAACCAGCCCCTAGACTTGTTAATCAAGCCCAGGCCTTAATGGTATACTTGTTACCAGAACTATAGCTTTGGTCGATATATAAAAGGACATTATTTTATTGTTTACATTAATTTATTATAGGGCTGGGTAGTAGCACAGAAATAACACTGCTTATAGACAGTAGCTTCTCCATTGTACTATCAGTTCTGCCGTTGATTTGATGTGGGACCCTAAGCAAATCCATTCTTTTCTTTACACGGGTATGCCTTGCTGTCTGTCAAGAACATGTTCCTGAAATGTGAGATAGCAATTCAATAGACAGTGAAACAATTTTTCCCCAAAGAGTAAATGCAATATAGAGGAGACATACAGGAACTCAAAAAACACGCACAATTGGAACACACAGGGACGGTACACATGACATGGCAGACAGAGAAGCAGCAGCAAGTTCATCAGTTGCCAATTCAACATTCAAAGATGACAGATGAGGAGGATGAGATGCTGGCTTTTCAGAAGATGACTTTGCAATAGCTGGAGATACAGAATGCTTAATTAAAAAAAGAAAAAAGAAAAAAGTTGACTGTTAATTGTCCTGAGATTTTTTATCAGCAGATCTCCCTTACCATGAGACTGAATCTCCAGTGACCCTGTCCAATCATTCTGAAAGATTTCAGCTGCTTCATCGGTGAGACTGAACACCCACTGTAAATCTTTTAGTGTAAGTGTTCATGCTGCCTCTTTCCGAATGGTTGCATTTTCATCGACATCATCATCCTTCTCAGAGGCCCAGTGCACACGCAGAGGTCAATCAAGGGTAAAGGACAAAAACAGGGTAATGACAACAGTTAGCAGAACAGGGTATTAAATGATCAATACTGGAACTCTGAAACAAGAGACTGAGAAGAAACAGATAGCGTGGTATTATCACACCTGTTTCCTTCTTCCAGAGATTTATCTTGTCTACTCAGACTGCAAAAATTACTAAACAGGAGCTGCTTATCACTGAGTGTTTACACATTGTCTAATCCTGCCAACCTCAGTTGTGCTTATGCATGTGCTACTCTGGTAAAAATAAGAGAGACAACTATTTTCAGGCTAGTGTGTTATTTTGAGGAGGTTCATTTTACACACTGAAAAAGAAGATATTTCACCAAGGAGCCAAAAAGCACCCTTAAGAAGTATATAACAGAACTGGAAGTTGTAGCTGAGATAGATAAGCCGTTAAGTCTACTTCCAGGGGCACTGATCACAAAATTCATTCCCAAGTTATACATTAGACCCAATACAGACGCAGCTACTTTGTGAAACACTTTGAAGTCTGCAGCTGATGGAGTTCTAAGCACATAGTCTCAGTTATACATGGGGTTTTTTTGATTGAATTACAAAAGCACAAATAAATTCAGTGATTTTGACGAAGAGGTACTCTACAGTAGCAAACAGAAGAATGGTTAAGCAACCAGTATCTGGATTCTAGTTAGAACATCGACTTTGTCACAGTATTTTAAGGCTTATTTAAGAAACAGTATTAAAGCAAGCCATATATGCACGGGTACTAAATTTGCTACTTAACAAGTTTCATGCCAACACAGCAGAGTCTCACAGTTTATACAGGCAGCCTCTCATTGCTCAAACAACTCAACAGGCAATCTATACAAAGTATGTAACAAACGTCTGAAAAACAGGAGAAGGTTCTTAAAAAAAAGCAATACCAAAACAAACCACATAAAAAAACCCCCACAACACACTAGAAAACACATCCTTTTAAGGACCAGGGAAGCTACAGGTTAATGAGTCTGATCACATCATTGACAAAACTCAAACATTGTAAACAATCTCAGAATAAATACATTATCTCAAATTCCTCATTCCTACTCCAGCCCCGTTCACATCTCACAGAAGGTATAAACCTCTGGAGAAAAGAAAAACAAATGGACATGAGGCTATTTTTCAAAAAGCTCTTCAGAAGCACGAGAAACCTGCCAGTGCAAGATGCAGAAACAGTATGCTGGAAGCGGGACTACACCGTACGATACTGAAAATCTTCTAGGCCATACTGCAGTCCACAGAATAACCCCCTATGAGAGTCATGTGCTGGTACATTTTGGGAGAGGATATGAAAAGGCAAGGCAGAGACATAAGCCTCAACACAATGGCTGCATTTCACATCCTCATACCCTCACCATGAAGCCACAGAAGGGACTGGAAGACTGTTAAGAAGTGCCCACTTCTGAGAAATGGAATATGGGAAGTAGTGGCAACTGGAACGATGCACAGCTGTGAACACTGGGATAATGAACCAAGGAAGCTACAGGGAATTATCATTGCAGGACACAGTGTCTGAAATGGTAGTGAAAATGATGTGAGAAAAAAGTTAGTCATGAGCTGAGTGTAGAAAGCAGCAAGTTCCTGCAATGAGTTCATTCCTCCTCAAGTGAGCAGCAACGGAAGAGAGAAAGACACTGGGATGGGATCAGATACAGAGCCTAGCCAGGTCAGTGAAGCGAGAAAGGAGAGGGAAGAAAAGAAGAAAGAAGATAAGCAGGCCCCCTCACTGAGTCATACCAGAGCTACTGCAGCTGGAAGGGAGCCAGATTTGAGCTGGAGCATTTGCCTCTGCTTTTCCCCCCGCCTCAGAAAACCAAGGAGCAGCAAAGCCACCAAACTTAGATATCTACCTGAAATGCATTCAGATTTTGCTGACTGTAAATCCCTACTCTACACCCAGCCTCAGAAAAACTTGGCATCAAAAGCATGCAAGAGTAACTTAAAAACATCCTCCTCTTTGCCTGAGTTTTTGTACTGTCCTGAAGTAATATTCATTCTTGGATCAGTGATTTCGTGATTTCATAATGTAAAATACAAAACCCTTCAAAAAGACACAACTATATAGAGTGGCAGTTGCAGACAGCGGAGTTACATCGTTCCTCAAATTACACATTGCTGCTTCTTAGATAAATTCCTAATCTGCCTTCTCCAAAGGTCCTCCTGTCAATTGAACACACATTTCTCAGCCTAACACCCTTCAAAAGCAATTTTAAAATCTGTACCTATTTCTGTAAAATTGATCATGTATATCAGCCTCAAATCATGCCCAAATCAGAATTCTGATTTTTTAAAATATTTCAACTATTTGTTTGACAATACTGATTATCATACACCAGCAGGTATCTTGTATGCAGTTTGCAATTAGTATCCTCAGCTACTTGCACTCAGTCTTGTCAAGTGAAGCGACAATTTAGCAGCCTTAGCTTGTTTGTTAATGTCTCTCCTAACATGACATCTAGTCTCACCCTGATTTCTTTATGGATGGATTTACAGTTTGGTTCTGTCTTCCTGTAGTTGAATAAGCACCTGACAGAAACACTCAACAGAGCATTCATATGCTTATTTTGAAGCGGTCAGTGAAATCTTGAGGAAAGACTACAAGAGCTTGAAACGGACAAAAGCTAGTAGGAAATAAATCAACACTTTCATACCTCCATCCACCTCAACTTAGCAGCAAGAATAACAACTCAAGAATTATTAATTAAACAAAAGACCATATGTAAACAGAAAATTCAATTTTCATTATGATTTCACTCTCATAAACAACTGCAATTCCTCAAAGGGTTTTTTTTGTTTTGTTTTTATAAAAAGCTTTTGCAGAAATTGCTAGCTAGCAGAAAAGAAATACTGCCTGAGAAGATAATGAAATTTTGTTTCATAGCTGAGCATTACCTAGTAAATTAAAATCTATTGTTTTTAAATATAAGCAGCAATATTACAAGACTCCCTTAGAGATACAAAGACTACTATATCAACTAGTATCTACATTCTTATACAACAAAGCATGAATTTAATGCTGCTTTCATTGTACTAACACCATGGCAGTGTTGTAGCATTTCTGAAATTATACTTTTGTCCAACTTATTATGTCAACAGACACGCCAGTCTGCTACAACCACCAAACTGAATGAAATGGCCCAACCAGCTAAGGCACATTCAAATATATACTCCAGTAACGCTTCACTTCACCTTTTGCTACTGTAGTCAGAATTTTACTCTGTATTTCACAGAACAATAGAAAATAGTAGGTGGATCTTTGGGCTTAAACAAAATTTTGATTCCTTGCCTTTCAAGCTCTTATTACACAAAGATGTAGGGCAGAGATGACTTGCATAGTCTTGTCAAATACAATGAGGTTTCTTCTTCAAAAGACCTAAAGAAGTTGACAAACGTTATTGCCAACACAGTCCATTCTAGAAGTTCATCCTTCCATTATTTTTAATTGAAAGTCTGGTTTTTACCTCCCCCAACCACCATACCACAAACCACTTTAATTTTATAGATCATACCAGCAAACCTTTACAAACCAATTGTCAAGTACAGAATTACATAGAAGTCCGCAAAGATAAGAACACTGGCAATCCTTGTCATTCATATACCTCACTGAGCACAATACCTCCAGAAAAAGATGCAGAAAGAATAGGTAGGTGCCTTCAGAACCAACGTCCATAGCTGATAGACACAAGATAGAGTGCTGCTAGACGTCTGACTTTCTGAACATCTGCATGAGCCACTTCCACATACCAATCAATCCCCCTTCACTCAGCAGGTGGAATTTGAAGACTGTTCTGAAGCTGACTCCCAATTAGCTGCACAGCATGGAGACACAGCCTTAAACACACTAAGATTCGTGCCGAGCTAATCATGCCAGAGGTGAAGCAGCCTATACAGACATAGGGGTTTGCTGTCATGTAGGCAGCATGGCAACTGAGCACCTTTCCTGCAGGCAAGACATACATGTTAAACCCAATGAGAAAGGGTTATTCTTATCCAGACCAACTCAAGTAAAGACAAGCATCACACTGCCTGTAAGCCAAACAGCAAGTACACCCCATTGTCTTACACACTATATTAGAAGCTGTTTTTACGATTTCTTTTTCCTCAAAGAAAACGTCAGTGTAGATGTAAGTGATTTTACTTAATTTCATATTTCAACTCTCAAGTAAATGACTGGATAGCCCTCTCTCTGAAGTCACATACATTACTTCTGACTGCTTAGGTCCAGCACCTCTGAAAAGAGACAAAACTACATTTGTCTCCTTTAAAAAGGAAAAAAAATAACACCGAGATATAATAAGCAGTTCTTGAAACTTATTAGCAAACATTGCTAAAGGTATAGAAAGGAAAAAAAGCCATTAAAAAGTTTAACAGGGAAATAAATACAAGATAGCCAAGTCACACTTCCTTTGCAGACTGTAGTGAAGTGTCTCCTCTAACCAAGACGAATTAGAAACGCCTTTATTATGCAAACTAATATTAAAGTTTATGGTTTGGGAAGCCAGGGATTTCCTACTGTGTTCCTAATAGCTGGACAACTCAACTGCTTCACTGTTTACTTTACGATGCCACATTCATGATATGGCATAGCCTAAACATTTTCTTAAAAGAAAATAAGCCTTAATGAGCTAACCACATGCACGCACAGAAAGCCTGCTACCTGCCAGACAACCTCAGGCTCTACATTTTTTCATAATGAAATAGTTACTCATGCCATTACATAAATATTATTACATAATATCTCCTTTGTATGCAAAATCAGAACTACAATAAAATACGTCCCACTATTTCAATATTGTATCTATTAGTCCCACTCATCCACTTAATATTTTGGAGCTGTAGATGCATCAGATCACAACAGCTTTTATATCTCACATCCCTCTGTGCCTAAACAGAGAACAGATAGATAATTCTGAATAAAAAAAAAACCAACAAAACAAAACCCCCAAAAATCCACACTACTATAACAACTACGTGAATGGAAAGATACCATTATTGTGTTTTTTTATTACATGTTTTTTGTCTTTCCTTATATTTAATGTACATACCAATACCTCATTTTCAACTTGTAAGTCGATAAAATATGCAGAAATACCTTAATTCCCAAGGTCAGCAATACACAACATAAGTATAAAGGGATCACAAGCAACAATGTCTAGCATCTCAAAGAACACGGTTGGGTTTTTTTCCCAACTTAATATTTAATGTGTGGGTAAACTACAATAAATATTAAATTCATTTTCCTAAATATTAAATTTTGTTAGAAATCCGTTCTGGCAGTCAGAAATGCACTTGAGATGTGGTGAGACTGTAGCCAGGAGCCCAGAGAGAAGAGGCAACGAAGAAGTGGGATGTGACATTAGGAAGTCTCAGGGGGCAACATGTGGCCAGCGGTTAGGACGTTCCCTTCTGCACTGCAGCACCAATGCCTATCGTTGTACGCGATCTGTACCACGCCGGCGTAAAACCAACGCGAACCCCCCCACTTTGTAAGAACTGCAGAAGTCTCACTTGTGCCTACGTTCAAAGGCTTCCCCTTGCAGACTCAACCCTCTCGCCCCGCAGAATCGCGCCTCCCGGGGTGCCGCCTTCACCCCCCGCGCCCACACGCCGTTATCCTGCCCTTTAACGGGGGTGCAGGGGGGCGCGGAGCGGGGCGGCTGCCCCCGGTGTTTGCACAGCTGCCGCCGCCGGCTCAGGGCGGCCGGCAGGCCGGCCGCGCCGCGCACAAAGCCCCGGCGGCCCCGGGCCCTCCACCTGCGGCCCGGCCCCGCGGCCCCCGGTCGGGCGGGGTGTGCGCGGCGGGACGCGGCACGGCACCTCCGCCCGCGGCGGCTGCTGGGCTCCCCCCCGGCGGACACCCGGGGGCAGGTACCCTCCTCGCCGGCCGCCGCCCCGCGGCGCCGGCTGGGCCCGGCGCGCTCCCTCGCAGCCGCCGCTGGCAGGTGAGACGCGCCGCAGCGACGGGTGGGGAGGGAGGGAGGGAGGGAGGGAGGGGGGCGCGACCCAGCCACAAAGAGCAAGAGCCGCCGCTGCCTCCGCCGCGGGGAGAGCGGGGGCTGGGGGGGGGGGGGGGGCCGGCGCCGGCAGGACCCGCGCCGCAGCGGGGCCGTCGCCGCCCGGTCGGCGTCGGCGACAGCGGCGGCTTTTGGCGGCGGGGGTCCCTTACCTGCAGGGGTGGCGCCGAAGACTCTCACGACGGGCACCCGCCTGGTCGGGGCCTCTCGGAAGTGCGACTGGCAGGGGTCCAGGCCGGGCAGCGGGCTGCCCATGTAGTAGTCGGCAGTCACGATCCGCACTGAGAACATTGTTGTCCGCCGCCGCCGAGGCACGCACTGAGGGAGCGAGCGCCCAGCCCGCACGGGCTCCCCCCGCCGCAGCGAGCGAGGGAGGGAGGGCGCGAGCGGGCGGGCGCGCGCGCAGCGCCCCCCCGCCAGCGCGCGCCTGCCTCTCCTCGCCCGCCCGCCCCGCCGAGCGCGCGCACAGCCCCGCGCGCCCTTGCACGCGCCTTCTCTGTCTGTCGCTGGCGTCTCTCTTCTCCCGCCCAGCGCCGCGCCGCGCCGCTCCTCCCGGCGCGTGCGCGGCGCGCTCCCCACCCTCCGGCCCCGGTCCGGGGGCTCTCAGAGAGCGGCCGGCCGCGAGCGGCGCCTGACGAGGGGCAGCGCGAGCGCGGGCCCGTCCCCCCGCGGCGGCAGCAGGGACACGGCGGGTCCCCGGCTGCGGGCTGCAGCTGTTGTTGCCATGATGATGATGTCACGGGTGCAACCACTGGGGGAAGGGGGAGGCGGACGGGCCGTGCGTTGCGACGGGGTGTGGGGGAAGGGAGGTGTCACTCCTCATCACCTGCCCCCCCCTTTCCGTCCTTCGGGTGGGCTCAGCGGGCGGAGCGCGAGCGCGCGTGGGAGTAGGGGAAATCTTTCCCGACGCTTGTCCTCCCTGCAGCGGGGCGGGGGGGGAAGAGGGGGGAGAGCTCGGTGATTCGGCGATCGGCCGCGCGGGCTAGAGCGAGGCTGCGGAATCCCGAGCTGCCGATGGGGCGGGGGGAGGCGATGGGGTGAAGCTGGGTCGGCCGCCATTTTGGACGCGGCGCGCGCCGCCTCGCTGCGGGAAGGTGAGTCTCCGCAGGCAGCGGGGGCTGGCAAATAAACATTAAAAAAAAGCCCACAACGCAAAACGGAGGCGGCAGGGAAGGGGGCGAGGAGGGAGACGGGGACACCTTCTGCCGCCATTACTAGCTGGGGGGGGGGGGGGGGGGGGGGCGAGGCCTGTAGAAGGGCGGTGGCGGTTGGTGCCGTTGCCGAGGAGGCGCGGGGGGGTGGGCGGGGCGGGGCTGGCGCGCTGCGGCGGGGGCTGGGCTGGGCCGGGCCGGGCCGGGCTGCGGCCGCCTCCTGTCGGCAGCCGCCGCGCCGCCCCTCTGGGCGGCTCAGCCCCGCCTCGCCGGTATCCTCCTCCTTCTCTTTTTCACCCCCCCTTCGCAGCTTCCTCCACCGTCGTGCTCCTCTCCCCCGCGGCCACCACGTTTCTTTCTTCCCCCGCCCGCCCCTCTCTCCGTGGTTGCCCGTTACCTTACTGCCACCCGGGAGTAAAAGTCGGGCAGGGGGTTACCCGCGCTGTTACCGGAGGAGGGGGTATGAGGGAGCGACCTCCTGTCGTACCGCAGTCCCGAGGCCGCAACCCTGGGCCCTCTCCGGCTGGGCAGGGGCGCCCCGAGGCTGGGATCTGGCTCCCGGCTTCTTGAACCCCAGCAGAAGCGGGCGAGGCGGCCCCTCGGAAACCTGCGTTAATCGGGAGGAAGCGAGTCCTGGGAGTTAGGTGCCTCCCTGCCCCCCCCCCCCCCCGTCATTCATTTGGGTAAAATTCACGAGGATTTGGGTTTCTTTTATTTGGCCCTTTAGGAGAGTGCGTTTTGCGTTTCCCAGCGCTCTCATGCAGGTTTTCGTTTAAAATGATAACCAAAACCTTGAGTTGGGATTCTCGTTGCAGTCTCTTTGTCTCAGAGCTGAGGATTTTGGGGGAAAAAAAATTACACCAAATATCGAAAGAGTTGGCAGTGTGGAAGATTAGTCTATAAAAAGGCCAAATATTCTTACATGTACTTAGAATTATATTGTTACATATGCGTGCAAGACTGGATGATATGAGACAAATGAACAAATCTATAAAATCTGACAAAAGTCCAATATGTAAAACATATGTTTCACATTTTGCTTACATATGTTTTAGTTTTAGATTTGAACAAAAGACAGGTCAGGCAGTTGCTACCCTTCATTTTTTCATTGTAATGAACAGGAAGCTTGCCTGTCTACTCAAGGGTAACTGGTTTCCTACTCTTTCTTTGTAAGCTGTTTATTTTCTCTAGCTCGTTTCTGTTTTCCTCTTTAAACTCACTTTTATGCAAACAGAAAAAAAAGTCAAATCACCTTCACAGAACTAGTTGAAGTAGGGTTGAAACCCAGAGTCTTTTTGTTGTAGCTAAAGAATAGCTGGGCTACAACTTTAATATTTTGACAGGTATTTACATTTGCAAGGCTAATATTTGGAAAACCTTTGGAACTGCAAGATTACTCTTATGAATACTTAAATTTCACAAAGGCTAATAAATCACTAGGAGGTTACTGGGGAAGCATGTTAACAAGTAGCATCTCTAACTCTTGTTATTTGAATACATTTTGTACTGCTGCTTATCTAATACGTTTCATTCATTTTCCATAGGACTTTGGTAGGGACACTACTCTGTTCTTGTGTTACTTCATTCTGTGCTCTTGTCTTCCTGTTCACATGATCGTCTTCCTAAGCATTGTATCTTCCCACCACCATTTAGTTCACTGATGGCTTAATGTCTTTGAACACTGGCAAATCCGTTCTGTTGCCCTTCCTGCAGGAGTTTAAGATACTATGACATCAGCAGTCGACTTCTGTGCTAGGGGATACCCGTCCACTACTATATTCTATTGTCATATACATGGACAGCAGAACATGATGTGTATCTGCACCTCAGCTGGGTTGGTGTGTAATTCAAGACATTTAAACTACTGTAGGATTCTGGCTTCTTCTAAATGAGTGTGGTTGTCCTGGTTTCAGCTGAAAAAGTTAATTTTCTTTCTAATGATTGTTGTGACAGGAATATCAATAATGCATGTTGTTTTAGTTGTTGCTAAGCAATGTTCATACTTTTCAAGGAGTCTTTTCATCTTCCCATAGAAGTTGAGAAGGAGCGTGGGCAGAACAACAGAATGGCCAATGGAATGGTCCGTATGATAGATGTTATGCTCAGTGTATAAATGAGGGTTTGCCCGGGGGGGCGGGGAAATCTGTGATCACTGCTCAGGGAAGTACCAATTCACCAGGTGGTGAGAGTGACTTGTGTCATTATTATTATTGTATTCTCCGTTTCTGTTTTTGTTCTATTAAACTGTCTTTATCTCAGTCTGTGAGGGTTTTTTTTCTTTCCCATTCCTCTCCTTTGCTTCCTCTTCTCCCTGCCCTTCTGAGGGGAAGGGAGAGAACTGCGTGAGCAGCTGTATGGTTCTAGCTGCTGTCGGAGGTTAAACCACGACAGTGGTGCATGAGGTGTAGTCAACAAGTTCGTATCTGGTAGTCCTGCTGAAAAAAGAGCAATTAGCCAGGATAGAATAGCATAGATAGCTGGGATAACTAACTTTTTAGAAGCATAAAGCAGGATTCACTAAAGCACATTATTCAGAGACTTCTGTTTAATTACAAAATTTTTTATATTGTTTATTAAATCAGAGATAACCGTGCTTTGAATTAGGAAGAAGTGTTGCAAACAGAAGACAGCAGGACTGAGACAGGAACAGCTGATAACTAACCTAGAGACAGTTTCCTGTTCGTGAGGTATTAATTTGATTTCTGAAGGTGTTGAATGTTACTCTCCTTGTGCGACTTTCCTTTTTGATATAAATAGCTTGATCCAAGTGGTAGTCTTATAGTCATGGAGACATTTATACGGAACTCGCATGCTTTCTGAGCTGTACGTTTTCGGTTTCCCTTCATGTCTTAGAGCACACTTCTGCTTTCAAATTCTTCTTGCAGCCAAGTACAGAAGTTAGTCTGCAGGGTCACACCAAGGTAAGAATATATTTTCAGAGAAGGTTTGAGTCAGCACTGTCACGGGATGTCCCCTGCCCTCCTCCTCGTGTCAGTACAGGCATTTGAATAGCTGCATAATAAACTGGATTCAGAAACTGATCCAGGTAAAAGTGGTCCAACTAAAAAAAATGGGTTAGTTTTAACCTAGATCAGGTCCCTGATCTGCCTCATTATGTAGGGGCGTGAAAGCCTGTGCTTGCACAATGGAGGAGGAAGTTCAGGGGCTGAGTTTGAGCAGCAGAAAGAAAAAGAGAACACTTCTTCCACCAGTCCTGCCTGTAGTAGCTTAAGTTGATCGCTACACAAAGCCTGTTTCTGGATTTCCTCCATTTCAGCTTCTGTGTCAGGGTTTGTCTTTAGCACTTGTTTTATTTGTTGTTCACACCCACATGTGTGTATGCATCTACTATATGTAAATTTTCTTGTAGTTTATTCTTTATTACCTGAAAATTCTGACATCCTAGAATGTCAGTAACTGCAAAAGGAGACATCATAGCTAGAAAGCACTTGCACCCATTTTCCCTGGTATCTCCAAACTCTGTAGGTACTCTGAGGTTTCATACAGTTTTCTGTTATAAAGCAAGTCACCCCCTTTCCCTGTTCCTCCAGTTGCTAAGCAGCAGCTGTTCTCCCCATTAGCCAGCCATGTATTTGCATGAAAATAATCAAGCTTGAATATAGAACTGCTTCTAATCATGCACAGCTAAACAGCTGTACAATTAAAAAATGTGTATTAATAGTATTAGTTATCATTGTAACTGATGACTGTCTTAAAAGTTAGAATTTCCCTGTAAAATCAATATAGCTTTCCTTTTTTCTTTTTTTTTTTTAACAGAAGACACGTCAGTTTTTTCTCTTAATCTGTACTATGTATCTACTTAAAAAAATTGGTCACAAAATAGTATCTGCCGTTCACAAAAAGATTATAAATGCAAATATAAGCAGACACAGAATCACCTAGCAACTAAACACGGTGGGAGCCAGGGAAAAGCCACATTTTTGAAATATGGAATTATAGTATCAGAATGCAACAGAATTTGGTGATAAAAGTTTAGGTAATAACACAAAGGTAACATTTTGAACAGTGCATCTTAACTTCAAAACTGACTTCTGTATCCATGTTTGAGTTCCCATTGATTTCCAGGATGTTCAGTATTTCTGAGATCTGTGGTCTGAAATATTGGAGTTCTTTCTCAGTCTGAGGATTCCCTGGATTTATCTAAACTATATTTCAGAATGACAGCTCGGTGTGACCCACATACTCTCAGGTGCTGATTCTTCAGGTTACAGGAACATGCTTTCTGCAGGGAGAAAACCCGGGCACACGGATCAGGAGTAATATGCGGTCCACCCAGTTGGTATCCTGGCCCAGGCAGTCAGACCGTCTACGTTACACAGAAAGTTTATTTCCCTGTGTGCCCCACAGACTAAGTGGGTAAAAAAAGAGTAAATCTTCAGACTCAAATACTTGGTGCCATTTTGTAATTTTAGACAGCCAAACCTGTACATACTTTGCCGCATGTAAGAATCCATAGTCTCATGTTAGGCTCTAAGGCTCCCTAAAAGCTCAGTGCAAGAAATAGTCCTCTTAGTCCACAAAAGTGGGTACACTGAATGAGAAGCTGCCAAGAAATGCTGAGAAAGTATAAACTGAATATTCCCCTGCCCAAAGGAGTAAGGCTGGAGTCTTCTCTCAAGATTCTCAGTTTGGAGTCCTCTCCTAGAGTTAGGTACGTACGCAAGTACAACCTTTATCTTATTTGGGAGATAAAAGAACAGGGAAAGATAGCTCTTTCTTCCAAGTTGAGCCGATGCGGGATTTGAAAACAGATCTGCATGTCACGTGAGTGCCTTAACAGTAGGTTAATGGATGAAGTAATACAGCTATGCAAAGTATTAGGAAAGATTAATTTCTGGTGGTCTTTCATGTTTTAAGAATGTGTATGAGACGGGGCATCACAGGCAAGGTACACAGGGGGATTCTTCATGTGAGAGTCCTGACGAGCCTTGCTTATACTTCAGGGAGTTAGGCCCACTTATGCCAGAATTTGGCATGCCCATCATGCCAATGGAAAGTCAAGTACTGTCTGGATGTTATCAGATAAGAATCTAAGGACAGCATGTGAACAGCAAGAAATTGAGCAACTTGTGGATAGCAAATGCTTGAAGTGCCACTTAGGCTTCTGAATTCATTTGTGGAGGTAAATGTGCTTTGGAAATAATGCTTAAGATCCTAACTCATGAGAATTTTTTAAAATTTTTTTTTAATTCCCAGTGAATCGGTACAGGCTAGGCAATAGGCTCTGAAGCATAACGCAGTCAGGTTCTGTCAGAACCATGACAGTCACACATTTAAGCAACGGGCTTACATGAACAGTGTCTTGCCACTGGAAACCTGATGGGAAAACTAACCTAGGTCTCCATTTTGAAAATACTAGAAGTATCAAAGCAGTCTTTTAGCAAAGACTGTTAATAAACCTAGCAGGGCAAGAATGGTGCGGCGTGATTGGAAAGTAACAAATGTGTTTGAAGGAGAGCCCAAGGTGGTGTTATGTGCAACTGTTGCAGTATATGGGACATAGGAAACAAGTTATAACATAGTATAAGCAAAGGCATAGATGTTAAAAAAAAATCTTTGGTGTAGTAAAGGTAGATTTTGTTGGGGTAACTGGGTATTTTTTTGATAAAATAATTAATTTATTGACAAAGGAAATGAAGTCGATTTAATCTGTACTTCATAAAAAGATTCAGTATAGTGCCATACGAGAAATTAAATAGGATGCATAACGTAAAGAATGGCTAATGTAAATGACAGTGGATTGTGTTGAAAGAAGGACTATAAAACTGGAAATTGTCTACAGATAGAGTCCACCCATTTAATGTCTTAAGCATAGTCCTAATTAACATATAAATAAAAGTTCCTGGTAACCCTAAGTTTGGAGAACAGGCATATCATATAGCATGAATTATGTGGTTTGGATTGGAATAATAGAAATGTCGTAACATTTTGAATATGAAAGGCAAGATTTTGCACTTTAAGATTGCTACAAATTTTCTGCCCTGAACTAGAACAACACACATGACGGAAGAAAAAATCTGGGAGTCAGAGTAGTAGGAATCTACCCCTGCAATGTGGTCTAAAAGATAATTGGAATCCTAAACTGCATGAAGTGAGTTATTTCTATCAAAGCAAGTGATATATCAATATGATTGTACCAGATCTTGGTCATACCTTATTCGGACTATTTTTTAAGTTGTCAAGAGGGATGAATTAAAACTAGAAGAGGTACAGAGTGGCATTCTGAAAATGATCATAGATGTGAAAATCCTGTTTTATCAAGAAGATAAAAATCAGTTGGCTTCATCTAGAAAAACAAAAGATGAGAGAATATTAGTGAATTTTATAAGTATATTTGTAACTTTGGAGTAAGCAAGAAGAAAAAATATTTAAGCCAAAAGACAGTGTTGATGTAGAATGATTAGATATAAACTGGAAACTGACTGGCCATGAAAGAAGGTTTCTAACCAATGGAGGAATGAATTTCTTCACTCAGTGAAAGTAGCAGGGCAGAGCATTTTAGCAAGTTTTAACATGGAGATTGATGAGATTATGAAAAGGGTTATATGATGGTGTATATGTATACCATCATATATATATATATATACATCTCCTGGTCATCACGCCTCATGATCTAAATTCTAGAAGAATTGCATGTAGTTCACCAGACATTTCAATGGTGGGTTCCTCCAATCGATGCAGACAATTTATCCATTAGGATAAATGAGTTTTCTTCATCATTTGTCGTTGTACAAAATACATTGTATACCATGGATATTGTATTGCTTTCTGTTTCAGAAAACCTTGACTGTAGCACAAAATGCAACCCTGTTACAACACGTATTGTGGCCTTATGTATATGTTCATATCTGTAAAGGAGTTGTGTGAATACAAATTCACATACATAATGTTTATATGAAAACGCAAAGCCACCTTTGACCATTTTTGTTCCAGTTTTATTTGCATTCAGCAATTTATATTTCAAACAGAAGTTTTGCTTGGAAGTTATTCAATTTTTTGTTTGTTTTGAAAGTAACAATTTTTTTTCCCCCAATATTTTCAGGTCTTGCCGTTGCCGTATATCAGAAAAACCTACCGGTGAACAAGTATACAGGAAAACGCATAAGTATTCAAGAAGTTTATATAAACTGAAATGTAAAAATGAATAAAGAAGGAATTACATGTGTAATGGTGTAGAATTGTACCACTTTTTTTATAAATTGAGACAGTGTATTTAATTGAGAAGCAGCATATGTATAATGTAAGGAAATGGTCCGTAAACACTTAATTTTAATTCTAAGGGTGAGATTCCTGATCTGTTCTGTGCTGACAGAATTCTGCATGCAGAATGACCTGCTGTCAAGAGAAAAATATTTATATGATTGCATAAGGAATTAAGTTTAGTATAGCAAGAACACACACATTGTTGAGGAACAGTTAACAGTATAGTGATAAGTGAAGTTTAGTGATTGGATGTATGACAATGAGAATTTCATAGACGAAATTTTATTAAGATGAGCTAATTAAGTCTTAGATAATTGAGGAATAGTACTAGAGCTGTTTTTATCAGTGGCATTGCTAAATCAGCGTAATTAAAAAACCTGTCTAGTGCTTGGGTCTAATGACTCTAAAAGTTGAGTATGGATTTAAAAGGGAAAAATGTGTGAAATGGCCTATAACATTTGAGCATTAATACTTTTTGTGGGAATGGTATGTTCAACGCTGAGAGTTATTGTCAAGTATAAAGGGAAGAATGGTTGGGTGCTTGAATAGGTTTTGTTGTAAAAATAAAAGTAATTAATTTATCTTTACAATAGAGCGGCCAGTTGGGGCTACATGTGGTTGATCCTTCCATCATCTTCCCAGGAGAAAGGATATGTGATTGTGTGGGATTTATTAACTTCAAAAGTGTATGTAATTTATATCTGCACATATCTACATGTGTACATATCCCTAGCAAACTCTGAAATTTTTGTTCCGTACAGTGCATCTCAGGTGGTTGTAAGAATTATTTTTAAACAGGCAAGCACAACATAGTCTTTCACATTCTAGTTCTGATAAATAGCTGAAGCATTTAGTTGAAACTCTCCATTGAGAAATATGTCTGGTGTGAAGAGACTTAGCCCAAGTGGTTCAAATAGTAAGTAATTAAAAAGATTCCTTGATGGAAAATTTTCAAGTACTATAACTGCCAAAATCCCTGTCAAGTCTCCTATAACTTATGTAGCCAAATATACATGAGTATGTGGTTGTTATTTGATTTTTTGTTGTTTTAAAATATGAACTGTGTTTCTGTGAATGAATCACAGAAATAGGGCTGTGTGGTAAGTGGTGAAATCCACTAAATTTTAGATGCTCTATTTTTTTCTGTCTGATTTACGGGAGGTATTCCTCATTCATGCACCAGACAAAGTGAAAGAAGCCTCAGTCCAATATGTAGATCACAAACAGCCATCTGTTATCCAAAAAGAGAGGAGTGTCGCCATAAGAGTAAACTTAAAATGTTTTAAGATTAGATTAGAGATGGCAGAGGTCCATTAAATGTTTTGTCCATCTCTGTCAGTACTGGTCCCTGTAATATATGAACACATACTTTATGCTGCGGTTTCAGATGCCTACTATTTTCTTCTATTAGGTCAATTACCTATAGTTTAGAACTCAGTCTATGTTTCCTGTATTGTCTAAATCTTTCAGTTCCTAATTGTTGTGTCGTGTATATATGATCTTTTATTGCCTCAAATAATTATTTTTCCTCCTTCAAGTTTGTTCCTTTGAAATAATTTTCCGGAACAAAATGGATGTTAAGAAAAAAACATTTTGAACTTCTTACTTGCTTACTTTGAGCAAGTAAGGTAACACTTGTTTAGGTTTGTAACATTTCCTTTTGATTCTTTTCAGCTCCCAAAGAATTTCTGTTATTTTTATGTGAATTCCATCCAATTTGCAGAGGTCTTTCTTGTAATATGCCTAGAACTCACTGGTGAATTCCAGGCATGGTTGTAAAGAGCATGGATGAAGAATGTATGGTTTATGTCCAAATAGCGTTTTCTACTTTGTTTCAGGCATCCATATGATCTCCATGCGTAGGGCAGAATTAATTACTTGAGGCTATTAATGTCCGGTCCACCAAGAGACTTGAAGGACTCTGTTGGTCGTCCACAAATAAAATGTTCTGCAGTCTGCCTTACAGCTGTATATAGAGAAAATGCTACCTTCCTGCTCCAGGATACAGCACTTCCAAATATGCAAGTAAAATCTAAATTAGTTTCTTTGTTGGTACTCTGTTACAAATCTATTTGTAGTTTCTGCTTGCTTGTTATCCTTAGATCCTTTACAAATATTATGCCTTTGGGGTATTTCCATCCTATTGAATATATTCCAGAATCCGTTCCAGAATATTTCTTTCAGTCTTTTCCATAGCAGTAGCTTGCTTTTTCTTGTAGTCAATTTCATTTTACTGTTTTCTGGCTGCATTTTAGTCACACTATGTTACTTCGAGGTATCTCAGTGTCCTCAAAGTTGTCCACATTGTGGCCTCTCAGGGATTAATGAAAATGTCAGATAAAACAAGCCTCACAACAGTTCCTGTGGCACCACATGTATAGATAGGTTGCTACTTGTCCTTTTTGCTAGGATTCTTGTATTTGCTGTCAGTTTTCAGTTTTATCTTGAGCCCTACAATAGTCACTGTTTCCCTTAAGCTTCAGAATTTTTACACAGTCCTCGTGTCCTTGTACCTCTCATTCAGCATTGTAATCTATCCAACACACTCTGAGTGATTTTTGAGGTTTCATGACAGTACCAAATAGTTTGCTAAAATTGAGTTACGTAATATGTAAAGATTTCCTTTGGACTGTATTTTCTTCTGGCTTTTGGGGAAAGCGTTGTTGTTTGTTTTATTGTAAGCTAAATATTACCTAGTATTTTGTTGTCCTTTAAGGCTAACATTTTCAGGCTTGCTTTGCCTGAAATTAAGTTTAGTGTAGTTTAGAATTTCAAAGGTAGTGCTCTTATCTAGATGTTTAAAAAACTAATGTTATGACTACTGAAACCTAGTTGCAAAAAGGTTCACTTACTGAGCACTTTTTGCTAGTCTTCTTTTTTGCTCAGTACTTGTGTTGAAGGGATGGTATTATATTATAATTATTATTATATATTGAGATATTATTTTTGTAGTCATCATTGTTATTAATATTAATCTACCAATTCTAGTAGTATCTACTAAAGGATGACACTGAAAATGCAGGCTTCACCAGCACACAGATCTACCGCAACAATTTTGGAGTCTTGTAAATAAAATTGATTTTCTTAACAGTATATTGATTGTTTTATATTTCAAAGCATGAGATAGGTATAGTTGGAGATACAAACTTGGGAAGAAAGCAAATTTATAGAGTAGATCTGCTAATCTAATGTGATATGTTAAATGAAGTTAGGAAGAATTGAAAGGAAAGACATCATGATTCTTGGGAGGAAAACTGGGTGTGTTGCTTATGGACCTAGTCAAATATAGAAATTGGATACATTCTGTCTGGAAGCTGTGCAGTTAAGTGACTGAGGCTGGATTCTGTTATAATACAGTGCATGTTTCCTGCTGTCTCTTGAGTAATCATGCAGCTGCTTTAGTTAGAAAATCAGTGATACTTGTTTTCCTCCAAAAGCAGGAACTTGATGTCTTGGCTAATAAGATTAAACATCACTGTCCCCAAAATCTGTAAAGTATTAAGTACTATGCCATATTCCAGTCTCCTCACCCACTGCACCTCCACCTTCCTTTTCCTGTGCTACTTTTTAAGCTATTTTGTGGAGTCAGTATTTTGTGTGGCTGTTTTTCTGAGGACAGGACTTAGGCTTTTGACCTATTTTTTTTTCCCTAATAATTAAGTGATGTGTTCACATTAGGCCATGCTTTTTTCAAAGAAAATGGTTGTTGAGTGGAAGTACTAAATACGCAGGGAAAAATAGGAAATGATTATGCTGTAAAAATAACTTTGAAAGAGTTTCTCCCTTCAGAGAGGGAAGAGAGCTTTCCAAGAAGTGATCACATTCTCACACTCAGCTTTAAACACATTCTTTATCTTTAAAAGGAAACAGAAGAGAATCAGTCAATAAATCAAATGTAGTTGCGGGCTTGTCTGCAAAACAATATCATTCTGAAATAAGGTATTAGGACTGGACATTCAAACAAGAATTGCCAGTGCCGAGACCTCTTGTGCTTTGAGAAAAGTGGGTATGTCTTTCATTAGACAATACCTTTCCTGCACCCCCTGATTGTTTTCTTCATCGTTGTCTAAAGATAGCAGTTATGGTGGCGATTCTGGGTGAATCTTTAGGTACACATTAAAAACAACACTGTATTTTTGTACTGTAATGAATAAGCTTTTTAAATCACTACGGTATTTTTTTTTTAATATCTGTTTGTTTGAAAAGGAAATGAATTTTGTACCCAAAAAAATCTCCACCTTTTCTTAGTTGTTATTCGAGAAAAAAAAAATACATGTTTAAAGACCACATGTTCTGGCTGCAACTTTTTAAACCTGGTTTGTGATAAAGATTTCACTTAGGTTACTACTAGTAACCTAAGTTTCTCTTACTGCTCCATCATGATATTACTAGCCATTTCCCTAATTTCTTCTTTTCCTGACTGGCACAGAATTGCTTTTTGCCTGCGGTACTTCAGAAATTGCTTATTTTAAACAAAAGAAATCAACAGCATGCATGTTTTTCAAGCTTACCCAGAGCAGCTTTGTCTTTTATCACACTTTGAAAGTATTAGTATTTTTTAAATTACATAGCTCTGTTTAGAAGTAAATTTCGCTTAGATAAAGAGAAAATACAGCAGTAGTTGCCAAAAGGAATAAAGTGCACTACCTGGAAATACGCCCTTTATTTCTTATCTTCTAACAGAAAACGAGATGAATGAGCATGTTAGAGGCACAATGTTTCTGTAAATATTGTATTGTTGTTAGCATAATTTATTTCTGTGTCCCTAATAAAACCAAAACTTTTAAAGCTTATTTTAATTTAATCATGTGTAAAATGATAACACTGCTACTTCAAAGATTTAAAAATGCCAAATGATTTGACATGAACTGTACTGTGACAGTAGGATTCATAATTTCCTCATTGGCTTCTTTGTAATGTTCCTTACCATATATTACATCTATACTGCGAAACAAAAAAGGGATAGAGAGACTGCTGTGTCCCTCTGCATCCAAATGCTGTCCCCTGAGCAGTGTGGGAGCGCAGTTTCAGATGGTTCTAGTTGTTATGGGCCTAAACTGCCACAGAGCATGTTAGCAGCTTAACAGCGTCGGTGATGAGCAGCCTGGTGTTCAGGCTTATTCCTTGGTACCATTTTACTAAACAATATAGGCAGAGCAGCAGTGTCTCAGATAAGGCTTTTATAATGTTCCAATGCGCCAAATTCACAGAATCACAGAATCTTCAGAGTTGGAAGGGACCTCTAGAGATCATCTAGTCCAACTCCCCTGCTAAAGCAGGATTCCCTAGAGCACATCCCTCAGGGCTGCATCCAGGCGGGTCTTGAAAATCTCCAGAGAAGGGGACTCCACAACCTCCCTGGGCAGCCTGTTCCAGTGTTCTGTCACGCTTACCATAAGGAAGTTTTTCCGTGTATTTGAATGGAACTTCCTATGTTCTAGCTTGTGCCCATTGCCCCTTGTCCTGTCACTGGGAACCATTGAAAAGAGTCTGGCTCCATCCTCCTTCAGCCCACCCTTTAGATACTTGTAAACATTAATAAGGTCTCCCCTCAGCCTTCTCTTCTCCAGGCTAAAGAGTCCCAGCTCTTTCAGCCTTTCCTCATAAGGGAGATACTCCAGTCCCTCAGTCATCTTAGTTGCCCTTCGCTGGACTCGCTCCAGCAGTTCCCTGTCCCTCTTGAACTGGGGAGCCCAGTATTCCAGTTGTGGCCTCACCAGTGCGGAGTAGAGGGGGAGAATGACCTCCTTCGACCTACTGGCCACACTCTTCCCTATGCAGCCCAGGATTCCATTGGCCTTTTTGGCAACAAGGGCACATTTTTGGCTCATGGATAATTTACTGTCTACAAGGACCCCCAGATCCTTCTCCTCAGAACTACTTCCCAGCAGGTCCACCCCTAACCTATACTGGTGCTTAGCATTCTTCCTCTCCAGGTGCAGGACCTTGCACTTGCTTTTGTTGAACCTCATTAGGTTCTTCTCTGCCCGGCTCTCCAGCCTGTCCAGGTCATGCTGAATGGCAGCATGGCCCTCTGGGGTGTCAGCCACCCCTCCCAGTTTGGTATCATCAGCGAACTTGCTGAGGATACGCTCTGTCCCAACATCCAGGTCATTAATGAATATACTGAACAAAATTGGACTGAGTATTGGCCCCTGGGGGACACCACTCGTTACAGGCCTCCAACTGGACTCTGTGCCGCTGATCACAACCCTGAGTTCTGTCACTCAGCCAGCTCTCAATCCACCTCACCGTCACCTCATCTAGCCCATACTTCCTCAGCTTCCTAATGAGGATGTTATGGGAGACAGTGTCAAAAGCCTTGCTAAAGTCAAGGTAGATGACATCTACGGCTCTCCCCTCATCCAGCCAACCAGTTATAACATCATAGAAAGCTATCAGATTGGTCAAGCATGATTTACCCTTGGTAAATCCATGCTGACCACTTCCAATAACTTCCTGTTCCTCAACATGTTTGGAGATAACATCCAGAATGATTCGCTCCATTACCTTCCCAGGGACAGAGGTGAAACTAACCGGTCTGTAGTTCCTGGGTCCTCCTTCTTGCCTTTTTTGAAGATTGGAGTGATGTCAGCCTTCCTCCAGTCCTCAGGCACCTCTCCTGTTCCCCATGACCTTGCAAAGACGATGGAGAGTGGCCAAGCAATAACATCTGCCAGCTCTCTCAGCACTCGCGGGTGCATCCCGTCAGGGTCCATGGACTTATGAATGTCCAGCTTGGCCAAGTGGTCTCTGACCCAGTCCTCCTCAACTGAGGGAAAATCTTCCTCTCTCCAGACCTTCCCCCTTGCCTCCAGGGTATGGGATTCGCGAGAGACAGCTTTAGCAGTGAAGACCGAAGAAAAGAAGGCATTCAGTAACTCTGCCTTCTTTGTGTCTTCCACCACTAGGGCACCCGTCTCATTCATCAGTGGGCCTACGTTTTCCCTAGTCTTCCTTTTTCTATTGATATACTGAAAGAATCTCTTCTTATTGTCTTTAACTGCAGTGGCCAAGCTGAGTTCTGATTGAGCTTTGGCCCTTCTAATTTTCCCCCTGCATAGCTTTGTTATATCTTGATAATCCTCATAAGTTGCTAAGCCCCTTTTCCAGAGAATGTAAGCCTTCCTTTTTTTCCTGAGGTCCAGCCAAAGCTCTCTATTTAGCCAGGCTGGTCTTCTTCCCCGTCGGCTCGCTTTTCGAGACATGGGGATGGCCTTCTTCTGCGCATCCAAGAGCACCTGCTTGAAGTATGACCAGCCTTCCTGGGCTCCTTTGCTCTTCAAAACTGCCTCCCAAGGGACACTCTCGACCATGCTCCTAAACAGGCTAAAGTCTGCCCTTTGGAAATCCAAGGTGGCAGTTCTGCTGGCTCCCCGCCTTGCTTCACCAAGAATTGAAAATTCTACCATTTCATGGTCACTGTGCCCAAGACAACCTCCAACCTTTACATCCCCCACAAGACCTTCTCTGTTAACAAACAGTAGGTCCAGTAGGGCACTTCCCCTAGTTGGTTCCTTCACCAGCTGTGTTAGGAAGTTGTCTTCCACACACTCCAGGAACCTCCGGGACTGTTCCCTCTCTGCTGTGTTATATTTCCAGCAGACATCTGGGAAGTTGAAGTCTCCCACAAGAACAAGGGCAAATGATCGTGAGACCTCTGCCAGCTGCTTATAGAACACTTCATCAGATTCTACATCCTGATTAGGGGGTCTATAACAAACTCCCATCATGATGTCTGCCTTGTTGGCCTTCCCCTTAATTCTTATCCATACACACTCAACACTGTCATTCACACTGTTAAGTTCTAGACATTCAAAACTGCCCCTAACATAGAGGGCCACCCCGCCACCTCTCCTTCCTTGCCTATCCCTTCTGAAAAGTTGGTAGCCATCAATTACAGCACTCCACTTGTGTGTGTCTTCCCACCACGTTTCTGTGATTCAGAACAAGATTTTTAAGGGTATTCAGTTCCACTGCTTTCTTTCTTTTCTAAGTTCTTCAAATACATTAATTACTTTTCATAACATCCAAATAAATGAGTAATAAAGGCATTTGCTTAAGAGTCCTTAGTACCTGCACTCAGCACTATGTATGCGAGCTGTATCATTACTGTTTAATGAAAAAACATAAGCAGGCCTAGGAGAGTAAAGCTTCCTTAATCTTTTTGGCCTCTAAGTCTTCCATTCCTCAGTACTGATTGACTAAACTGAAGCTGGAGGTAAGAGATGCTTCACATACAACCACCTGCTGATAGGGGCACTCCTCTAGGAGGCACAAGACAGGTTTGGTGTCTTTCGAGCCATGGAAGGCCTAGAATCCAATCTACTATTTCCTCTTCAGCAGCTGTTGAATAATGCAGTGTCCTAACCAGTCTGCTGCTACATAAGAGTATGCAACAAAGGTACGTGTGCCAGAGGAGGGGGAGATACCCATAACCTCTGCCAAGACTTAGTTCTAGAAAAGCTCTTAAGCAGCAGATGAAAATTTGTGCCTGCTGAATGACCTAAATTTCACCAAGGAGAAAGACAGACTGAACAGCAATGAATGGCCTTCTGTAACCTGCTGTCTGAGCTATCGTAAGTGTGTCTCTGGTTAAAACTATTAAGAATGCAGTTCTGTTGCATTTCTGTTGCTAGGTACTGCTGTTGAAGGACTATCAGTACATTCCCCCCTCTTTGTAGGTTAGGTGGCGTGCTACTTAGAGAGAGTAGCAGTGTTCTGTATGCCTTTTGCGTGGGCATAAATGGCTACACAAAGGACAAAGTTCTGAAGAATTGGGTCAGTAGGTTTTATATCTAATCAGGCCTCTAATCCTACAAACCACTTATAGTTTTGCATTATTATATGTTCATTTTGTCTTAAATGGAACTACTAATTTGAGTGAAGTTATGGGTGTAATTGCATGCAGGATCAGATCTGGGCAATCACATTTTAGCTTATTATTCATACTGTAGCACTGTTAGAAATCAGATACCTCTGATGTTACCCCTTGCCCAGTCTGGGTGAAGGGGTATCTGAAACTGAATATGTTTCTGTGTAATGGCCATCCAAACCAAGCACTTAAACAAAGGCACGTCATAGAGAGTATTTTAACTATTGAGTTAAGAGAGTCGTAAGGCATAGATTTTCAATGCAGAAGGTCACAAGGCTGTAGTTTCACTGGGTTATGTGCTATATTTGCATAGACAGATATTCAGACAGTTAATGGTAGTGCAGAATGCTTTAATGATTTTCATTTGCATCAAGCTGTTCTCACCTCTTAGGAGCATAATGGATAAATAAAAGAGGCCTTTTGTTTGCTCTTCATGAAAGTTACCAGTGATTAAGTGGTACTGAGGGAACAGACTCATGCTTTCATTTAAAAAAAAAACACAAAAAACAAACCCAACAAAACTGTCCATCAAAGCTGACTTCAAAGTGACCTACTTCATTTTGATTTAAAATGGCACTTGAATAATTTTATTTTAATGTTATGCACATTTCCTAACTCAAAACACAGAACTGGTCACTCCTAACTGAAAATACAGAAATAGTTATTACATCAAACACAAAATACTCATCATTTGTTAGGGGACTTTTTATAGTGTTGAATTACAAACAAAGCTATGTACACTTAGATTAGTATGTCCTCCAAATGGATTCAGCAGTCACTTTTATTATTAAAAATTATGTCCAGAATGTAGTTGTGTACTTTTTGCACTATACTATGGTGTTTTGTAAGAAAGTCCGTGCCAGGGGCTTGCTAGAGAAAATCTTGTCATGATTCCTTAAGATGTTTCCTCTAAGTTTTGTTGTTAGATATAGAGTCTCCCCGTGGAAGATTTCTCCAAGCCTTCCTGGAACATGACATATTCTTGTAAAGGTATAGAGACTTCCACGCTATGTCTTGGCCCCTTGCAACTTACCATCAACTTCTTGGGCTCCTCTGCCATGCATAAACACAAAAGCCTCTTCTTGAAAAGGGCTCAAAGGAACTTAGCATAGTCTCTGGCTATGTTATATTTTTAGGCATTTTCTGAACGATTTCATGTGCAGTTCAGTCTCTTTCAGTGTAATCTTGGAAAAAAATCTGAGTGGCCTCCATGTCTCTTCAACAATGAAGCTCTGTTCTTAAATACTTTGTGTTAGAATGGTCATGCTTAAATTTTTCTTCCTAATTTATAGGCATACACCTCATGATTCCATTGCCGTGATTTAAGCATTGGCACCTCGGTGCCAGTATTTTTTGATTATATTTGTCTAAATGTGCTAGAGTTTCACCTTTGTGTGTCACATTGAGAAGCACAGCCAAGACACTCCATATCTCAAATACCCAAATTTCAGTAGTCTCCATTTAGGTTACAAGGGTACAATGTTTCTGGTAGCAGCTAGGATGAGCAGGCTTTCAAGTACTTGGGTCTTTTGTTTTTGGTTAATAACTTCCAGCCCTTTCAGTTTCTGACCTCCTGCCTTTGAGATAGTGATCTTGAGTACTTCCCGTGGCATTCAGCTTCTCTCTGTCTGAAGTGCTGTGTCATTTAAATCAAGATAGAGAACTTGACTTAATGTATTTGGAATACCCTCCATTTTCACAGAATTAATAGGATATTTGGGGAACACAGAATACGCAAATTCAGACCTGCTGAATACATAATTTTTATGGCCCTTCTGTTTTGTATTGGCTTTGTAATTTGTCCAGTGTTTGACTGAGGGCTAATTAAATTACTGAATTTACAATGAGAATATATTAATCCATCCTTCCCTTCACTGATTTTAATTCTTTACTCCTCCAGTTAATTTTCTTTTAAATCTGCCTTTGTGTTCTCAGTGTGGCATAAAAGGGCTAGTCAGCAGCCTGAAAACGGGCAGTTGAGGGAAATTTCCGTCCACAGTCAGTCTCCCCACTGCAGGAGGAGTGCTGGATATCCTTACATGTGCAATAAAGATGGCTGAATTCAGTGATCACTGCCTGACCGGCATAACAATTTCTTAGTGATTTATGGCAGGTTGGGAGAGCAAGGGTTTAGGATTACATCCGAGGAGAGATCTGTGCATGCATCTCGGGTTAGGAATAGCAGTGGAGTAATGTGTAGTTTCAACGTGTAGTAAGATGCAAAGTGTCTTTACGAATGGAAATAACATCCCTTACTGACAATGTATTTCAGTACATGTAGATAAAAATATATTTTACATGTATTATCAGAGTATTGTTTTTACATTTTGTGTGTTTACAGCCTCACAATGGCCTTGATCATCTTAATCTTGGTTTTTAGTCATGCACTTCTGTGCAACACATGGAAATAAAGCTTCCTAAGTATATATGACTAAGGAGATATTCCAGAAACAAATCCTAGAAGTGAAGGTGAAGCACTGTAGCTGATTCTGACAGAATTACAGCAACTCCTTGCTGAAGTGGGAAAACTTTGTTCAAACCCAAAAATGTTCTTATGGTTTTAATTGAGTGGCAGAAAATTATTTCTGTGTGGTCATCCCTGCTAAGAGATTCTTTAAAACCAACATTTTCCATTTTTCCTTGTTTATTTCTTTTTTGGCTAGTAGTTGCCTCCATGAACTGGATTTATAAACTATGAATCTAAGGAGGATAAAATGTTTTCTGGAGAATTTGATCCAGATGTATATTACTGTTTCAATAAATATATTTTAAGTATTTAAGGTGAATAAGGTTTTTTGGGGGGTTGTTTTTTGTTTTTGTTTTTTTTTAGTATTATTATTTTTTTAGATATCCTGGTTAACTTAGAAGCAGCCAAATTTTTGCTGTGTAAAACTCCAGGAAAGTCAATAGTATTTCAGCAGGGATTCATGTGGCCCTTGGGTTTTGGACTGTATCGTATTGCAAGCTCCTAAAATAAGACTGTTTGGAAAGCTACAGGCTTCCCATCTTTTTGTCTGGAAAAGTTATAAAATGGAACAGGCAGGCTTTTCACTGAGCTGCTGAGAATGCAGTTCTGGCTATGCAATCAGGACTAAATAAGGAGCAAGATCGGCACTAAAAATAGAAATGGAGGCTGATCCAACTGCAGCGTGAGTTATAATCCTCACACAGCAAAGGGCTGGTAAGTTCAACTGAGGACACTCAGTTACGGAAAATCAAATAAACTTTATCCTGCTCCTAAAAAGCCATTATACCCTAGCTGCTGTAACCAGATTTTTACCAGTCAGCAGAACTATTAATCATTCCTGCAAATTATTTAATGTTATTTGAGATTCAGATTTATTTTTTTTTAAAGGGAGAGGATTATATTTGACACATAGTAAAAGGGTAATGTGGGTTGGGTTTATGTAACTGTTTGAAGAATATGGGGGAGAATGACACAGAGAGATTTACTGCACTTTCCTCATGGCTGGATAAATACATTCTTGTCACTCCTTTGAGCGTTAAGCTAACGTGCCTGCTGGCATTATGGGACTCCAAGTGGGCACACTGAGCTGATCTGGGTTTCTGGCCAGGCCTGGTACCTTGTCACGAACTGTGCGGTTCACTGTGTGTGCTTCAGGGGAAGTTACTCTGCTTGTTTCAAGAGCAAAGTACAGAACAGTGTAGGTCATTCCTGCCCCATCCCCTCCCCTTTGTTGATAAAATAATTCAGAAAATGTTTATCTTTTATTTGTGTATTTCCTTTCAACTACCACATGCCTCATAAGCTTAAGCCAAAACTTGCCCAGGGAGTTCAAATATATCCTTTGATACAGAGTAGACTATTATTGCTTATTTATTGTTAGGAACATTCAGCTATTAAATATTTGGATTACATGAGCACAGCCAGCTACAACTATGTTCTGCTCTCTTTCTTTGCCTGTTCCTTTGTCTGTTCAGGCAGTGATACAGCAAGCATGAACAAATTTTCTGTTACTCCAGTCTTAAAAATGAGAGATTCTGTAACAGACTTCAGTTATTCATCATATAATTTCAATTTCTTTAAATGTGATTACATATGAAAATTAACAAAATTAGTAGACACTAAATCAATCTCTTCTACTACCTAAATGTTAAAAATGTTTTTATTAATTTTTAGTTTTCAATGAGCTGCAGAATTTGTTATTGAAAATGCACACTATTCACATACCTCTTGTCTGTTAATCACAGGAGTAGCTCAGTCAAATTGGAAAACAGTCAGTGGAGGAGAAACGTTTGGGTCATTTGACACATGGGAAAGCTTAGACAGCAGTGGGAGTATGTGGAAGAAGACCAAAAAACAGAGATCATCAAACTTGCACAGGCCAAGAACGAGGCAAAGAAAATATGCAGTGCCAGTGAGTCACAAATCAATTGTTTGGTTGCATTTTCCTTCCTTACCTCCCCCCCACCATAAAACAAACTACAATGTTCCCTGCTTCAGACTTCTGTCCCAGCACCTGTACCTCTTCTCTTCCACGTCCCATACCAAGTGCCAGCTTAGCAGAAGCTGCAAGCAGCTGCCTTACAGAAAGGCAAGCTGATCAACACCATCTTGATGGGAAGGCGGCAGCCTCCATCTCCAGCTGAGTTCAGAGGCCTTGTTTTGTTTTGTTTTGTTGTTGTTATATTCTCACAAATACTTGTGCTTGTATTTGAAGATTTGTATTTTCCGGGGAAAAAAGGTGGCACAGTCCAGGAGGCACAGAGAAGGGATGGTGATCGATAATTGCTGTGAGTGCTGAACAGTGAAATATGTGTATCGTTATATTTTAGTTGCATTCAAGACTTATACTGATTAATTACTTCATTTACCGACTTAAGCTAAATTTTATAAGTCTATATATAGGGCTTTGCTTTAGTTTAACAATGGGTGATACACACCCATTTTTTGTATACCTTTATCTATTCCTTTTTGGAACAAATCATTTGGTGTAATAAAACCAACATAAGCCTGCATTGCAGATACAGTAATTTTAGTGACTTTATTAAAATAAGCTAAATACTTGCATCAGCTTAATGATTACAGTTAAAAAATCACACACAATCCAACAAAGAATTGTTAAAATATGTATGGAAAGAGAAAAATAATTTTAATAGCATATTTTAGGTAATCGAAGGTTGCACAAAGAGGAAATGGCATAACTTGAACTCACAGTTTCAGTCCAGGTAGAGGCTTACATGAACGTCCTATGAGTTTACAATGAGTCTGGCCCTAGATTAGAAAACAGTGGTGGTGAGCTATGCACTGTAACTGAAATATTAAGAGATAACTCCAAAACTGAAAACAAACAGGTGTGGAATTCTACCTTAGCTGCCTTTTGACTGTTAATTTTGAATGTAATGAAAATGTGCACTAATTCCGTGGGTCCTTACACATGCAGAATGAAAGAATTCAAATTAAGATTTTTTTTCTTAAAGAGAATTTGTTTGTTTTTTTATCAGAGCCCTTTCAACGTACAAGGGGAGGTCACAGCTGTTCTTTTCATTCACATGTAGTCTAATAAAACAAACAACATATGTATGGGGCATAAGAGTTTAGCACTCAGAACATGGGGATTTGTATATGACTTTGAAAACTGTAAATAACAAATTATACTTAAGCTTTATTCTACCGCCCAACAACCTGATTTGTTAGTAAAGATTTGTGTTGGAATTGAGGTTTTCATGTGTACATTGTTCAGAAAAATAAAACTCTCACCAAATGCAAGATAGCAAGGCCCACATTTACATTCTCAGCCTTCATTCCAATTGTCATAAGTCTTCTAGATTTACATAATTACTACATTTGCATAATCACTTAAGACCTTGATCTGTACTCCAATGAACGCAGACCTGAAACCTTGCTGAAAATCACATTTACCTACATTTTATGCTGCAGACATAACAGGACTGACCTCAGATATGGGCATATCACCTTTTCTTTAGAGCATGTTGGCATCTGGGTATCTGAGTGACCTTGGTGGGTTAGTACATTACCATGCTAATGCACACAAGCAGTCTGATGGTGGTCTTTGCTGACATAATGTATCTGGAGTGGATAGGGCCTGGAGAGTGCGTGTACATATTATACCATGCTTAGTTCTGGGCCAAAGGGCTTTTTGTTCCATTGCAGTGTAGACCTAGCTGTGGTGGTCTCATTTACCCTGGGAGATGGAGCTTCCAAATACTGAGGGTTAAAAAACAAACACAAAATGCATCCCTCAGTTTCTTACAAGTCAAGCAGGAAGATTAGCTGAGTATTTCACAAATACAAATTCATCCCTCTTTTTTTTTTTCTTGCTGGAAAAAGTGAGCTACAGAAATCCATCAATTTGCACATTGTCACAAGGATGTTTGCTTTTGAATCACACATTGAACTTCCCTTTGACTTCCTCAAACCACAGAACCCTTACCTCTCATTTTACTCTAAAAATACAGTTGATTCAGGGGAATTATGCATGCTAGACTGAAACACTAGAAAGCAGACAAATATTTCGGTGTGAAGAAAGTGGTTGCTATTCTGTTATATGATAGTACAAAGATTAATTTCCTGTAGGAAATGGGTAACTCACAGGATATAGGTTAGATCTTGACACCACACAAGTCATGACAGAAAGTTATTATCACCTGATAGTTTTTGGATGGCCTCTTTACAGTTAAGTCAGACCCTTAAACCAGTTTCCAGTGGACAAACATCTAAAACAGAAAAGCCCTCATGATTGTTAGCAATCTTCTTACGTGGCTTCATGTCAATAGTGTGAGAATGTGGCATTACTCTATGCCAGGAAGAAATTAAATTGTCACTTGCATAAAATCTTTTTTGTGCAGACTCTTAGTCTGCAGAGTAGGTGGGTAGAAGATTTCAGCAGACCCTCCTCTTCAAAACACAAACAGGAAATAAAAAAAACATTTGAAGGCGTCCTCTCAAAATAGCGCTGTCCTGAATGGACATCTTCACAGGACAGGTCAACAAGACAATGACTTCCATGTTCCAGGGACAGCTGTTTCCTTTTATGCTTACCTGTCAGTCCTTCTAATGCCCAGACTACTTGGCAAAATCAAGTAAGACTCAGCAAAATGAACCTTTTTAATCTCCACTTGCCAAAAGAGTCCTTGTTTCCAGATATCCTGAATAGAATAACTACAGAACTTATGGACTTCCTGCATTTGGAGCCACAGAACAAAGGAATGGTTTGAAATCTGTCCCTAAAGTTGTTCCCTCTCTTAGGCTGCCTGCTGGATGGCTGTTAAGAATAGGAAGTGCTGCTTTCCAGTCAGTCTTGATCAATGGTAAGAAGACCTCTTTGAGGCAAATCTAATTGGTGAAGGAAATGAGATTTTCCCCCTAGAGCTATGAAATATCTTGAGTACATTTGAGGAATTGCTACATGACATTTTTAAACTATCTTCTGGCTTTAGAGCAGTGGCCAATCCTGAAAGAAGCTGAACTTGCAGCAGTCTATATTCAGTGTCTTCTCCCACCTCACTGAATTGTGGTTCTGGAAGGGTCCAACCAAGGTAAATATGCTAATTCTCCCACTTCAGACTGGAACCTGTGTCTGGATCCATCAGCTCTCAGGAGTCCCGATCCTTGACAAAAAATTTATGCCCTTGATGACTTTTGTCAGCTAGGATGACCTCCTGGAGGCCATCACTTTAGTGACAAGAGTGAGGGAGAAGTACACTGGATACGGAGCACTTAATGGAATCCTCCAGTTTCTGCCAATGACGGTTACAGAGCTCCATCTAAACTAGAAAATTCATCTTGCTGTAGTCTTGCCTCAAACCACATGTTTCTGGAGACAGAGTCATCTCTCCACACTTGGGATGTAACTGGTACCCTGTTAGCTACAAAAAGGGAAGGGTTTTAAGATATTCACTTGACTTTTCCTACCTAGTTACATTCCAGACTGCAAGTCTGTTTTAAGATTGTTATGGCAGTTCCAGGTAAACGGTTAGATCATAAGATGTCAGAGCGGCATCTGTGCTGGCAATTTCACAAAGAAAATTATTTAGCTTAGATATCTACAGAGCATCAACCTGAAGCTCTGTCTTCCTAATTCAACAGATGTTATGTAGAGTATATTAACAGCTCTTGATGGGATACAACATAAAGCATTGTTCCCACCACAACCTCCCAAGGATCTGGGTCTGCCATGGAAGAAACCAATGATTGCTATTGAGTTCACTGTGGTGGAAATATGCATATATATTGCATACAGATAACTGCCAGGAGGAGAACAGAAAATGAGTTACCTATGAGCAGTTGATCAGTGCTAGATGCATGCATATCTCACACAGTCCCCATTCTCTTTTTGTTATACTCCTGCACACTTGGGATTCTCATACACAGAAGGTGCACGGTGTGTGGCTGTTGCCCAAATTAATATCTCACGGAGCCTCAAGGCTTACATGTACTATATAGGCATATCAGGCCCCACAGACCCATAAGCAAACGTGCAGCTCCAGCAGATATACGTATATACCTCTCATCAAACTCCTGGTGCTATATTGTAAGTAATTTTTCATTCCATCAAAGGCATGAAAAGCCTTCCTACAGTTCTTTGTGCAGTGAAAGCGGCAATATCTGATAGCGTAAGGATGTTCGGTCAAAGGGTAAAGAGATTTTAGAACCCGTGCACAAAGCAACAGTAAGAGTACCTGAACAAAACACATTTGGAATAGTGTAAGTTGCTACTTTGAAGACATTATTCTTAACCTCCAAATTTTAAAACTTTCTAATGAAATGTGTCATCAATAAATAGCTTGTTTTAAAGCTACATCTGCCCAGGAAGCGTGCAATTCTACTGTCACGTACAATATTTAAGAACCCAAGCAAAGTTGCCAATAAACATCACCAGGCAAACAGTTATAAGACAACGGTAAGCATTCATCCCTAAAAGCAAAAATATGGACCAATCCACAACAAAATAAAAATTGGCAAGAACATATAACATTTGCTCTCGAAGAATTCTGTACGTTTCCAAATTACAACCAAGCCAAACACAGGTAGACATCTGTCTACAATCTGCGTAGTTTCAGGATGTCTCTTCTGCCAATTCATCCTTAATTAATGAGCATTTCTATGCAATCCTATTGTTGTCATACCTTATATACAGTGGCTTCAGCTTTTCAATGTCTCATAAATACCAACAGTAAACAAAACTGGGGACTAGATAGCGCAAAGCCTGAGAGAAAAATAAGGATTCAGGAGAATATATAAAAAAGTAGAAAAGACTGGGAAAATGAGAGCAGAGCAGAAGGGGAGCAAAAGAATAAGCTCTGAGGAAAGAGTCAATGCCAGTAAATGTAATATCCTCCTCGCAAGAAAAAAAAAAAAAGAGTAAAGCACAGATAGAAACAAGAGGGTGTGTTCATCCAAACCCATTATAGGAAAGCAAGACAATTGTTCCTCCTTCATTCTTCACCGTGTTTTAATACTACTTCTGTATAGGGTCATGTATTGTGACTATTGAGGGAAAGGTATACCTAGAATTTAGATAGGCTCTTAAAAGCAAGCATATGCCATAGAAAGAGCCGTGAAACACAGAGACAGGAAACAAATTATGGTGGTCGTTTCTAGAGAATTCACAGTCCTTCTGAAAGCCAGGGATCAAATTCAGACTTGATCCCCCAATTCATTGAAATAAGCTACAACTGTTACCCACAGGTCTGTTTTCTTGTGAGTCAAACTTCAGTCTTACCTTTGCCCTTTTGTTTCAGTAGAAGACCAGCATGTACATCTGAACACAGAATTATTTTATTTTCCATGATGATCAAACCCAAATGTTATTTTACCTTTGCCAGCTTTGTGTAGGGTGATGTGCCATCTTGCATATTTATTTTCCTGGAGTGATTCCCAGAAGTATGCTATGCTTTTTCTTGCTCATGTCTCACTAGCTTTATTTATGAGATGTGTACACCAGGTTTTCAGTCCCTGGGGACAGGCCTACACAAGAAATCTATGGATGATATTTAATATGGATAAGTATGGGAGCAGGAAAAAAGCAGTTACCAAATGGTACTCCAAATTGATCTAATTCAAAATTTCAGACCAGATCATGGATAGGTTAGCATCCATGGTTTAAACCACAAACACCTTTTTCTGTTTTGTCATGTAGAAGGGAGAGACATGGTAAAGTTTACTAAGTCACAAAGAAATGTTACTTAATGCTCACTGATGCTCTTCGGCTGCTAAATATTTAAATATTAAAGTCTCACAATAGACCTTTGTAATAGGATTATGTGGTGCTAGATGAGTGAAAAAATGAAGTACCGTAGCATCATTTTCTATTTGGAATACCTAACCTCAGTACACCTCATGTTTTCAAAAGTCTCCTTTAGTTCTTGGGGAATTAGAGAGGTTCAGTTTCTTAAAACCAGGCACACAGAGCTTGGGACACACAGATTTAACATAAAAATCATGCTGGCTTTTTTTCTTTTTAGTTGCTTCCTAGAATTAAATGATTTTTACCTGAATTTTTGTAAGTGTGAAGTGGGAGAGAAAAATCCTTTCACATCCATACTAACCTGATATACACCAGACTTGCAAGTAGAATTAAAGGGAGTGCTTTGGGGGAGTATGTTCAGTTCAAAATACCAAAATGTGATTAAGGACGATGAGACAGCATTTCCAGGAGTCTTCCCAGTTAAGTGGAAACAAAATTATTTAAAGAGCAAATTTTCACTTGGTTTGCAGAACTAAACTTCCATTGTTCTCTGATGACTTGAGTCTAATAGCAGTATTGTTATTGATTCTTACTGATTGCATAGAAAGTATGTTTTAAAGATACATTTTTTCTCACTATTAGATGCATGAATTCCATCTGGCTATAAAATAGATCAAGATAAGGCCTTCTTTCTCACATGCCATCACAGCTGATGAGAGCTGATATCATATTATCCCTTCGATTACACCTGTGCAATCCCATTAATTGAAAAATAACGTGATCTGGGGAAACTTAATGGCTAGTAACGGTGCATAGGAAAGCTGATATACAAAGCTTGATGTGCATCTTAAACTGCAGTTGTATTTGCAGGTTGGCTGCTTGAAAAAAACACAGTTTTTACCATCCCCTAGGACTTCCGTGAGATGCCATAACCGCTGGACCGTTCCTCAAAACAGAACTGACGGATCAGTATTCTGATGGGTCAAGCCGGGGAGAAAGGCATCGTCCCCCCCTCCTCGATGCTCTGATTCATTTGACAAGTCAGTTCGATATTCATATATGTGTTCTTCGTCTGGCAAATGTTTCATCGCTAGGTCTCTCTGTAACAGCTGCACGAGGTGTGATGAGTCTGTCATCCCACATAGCATGTTAGTAGGTCAGTATTGTACTTCAAGGATGCTCCTATGCTTGCCTCTGGGCCAGCTCTACTGTCAGTGTAAGCTGCAAGCACAGGACCTCACTTGTGAAGGTTGTCTGCGTATCTGTGCGTGTCTAGTGGTTTAATAGGTTGGTAGCCAGTGAGGTGGTATAACGCTGCTCAGTACAACAGACAGGCGATGTGGAGCATTCGTGTGGATGAGAAGCAGTTGGACTGGAGAGCACAGTTGAGGTGCCAGCCATAACCAAGATCATTCTCCTAAGTGCTGTGCAAAAGCAGCCCTGTGGCCATACAGGCTCTCTAGCGATGGTATACAAGCGATCGCAGTTCTTCTGTGCCAGGCTGGGCACTCTTGTCTTGTGCAGTACGGCTGCAGAGTGAGAGCGAAATGCAAGGGCTGTAAATGTGGTAGAGGAATTAGCACTGCCAGTTTGATTCCACCACGTGTCATTGACAGATGTCAGACCTACTGGTGATGTACAGGACAAGAGCTGCTGAGGTGACGTGCTGTTTACCACCCTTTACCCTCTTGTTTCTCCTGACACCTGAACTCCCAAAGCAATTCCCTTTAAGGTGATTCACCCAGTGACCCTAAAGAGCTGATTACTCACTGAGATGATATGGAGTGAGGTAGCCTGAGGACAGGCATTACCAGGGGCTGGCTTTGCAGCTTCTGCCATCTCTGCTACAACTTTGTAAGGTCTGGAATCTGGACGGGGGGAAACCTGGTGTCAGTAAGTAGGTAAAAGGAACGGCATTATCCGTGCCCTCACTGCCCCTTGGCTGAATTAAGGATCCCAAGTAGAACCCGTTACCTCACTCAGAGCCCAGCACTTGTATACCTCTCCCCATGCTCACTGACAGCAGTGCCATACCCAGCTGAAATGGTTGCCCCATCTACGCTGCCACCTGAAAGTGCCAGCAGAGCTCCTAGCCCTTTTCTGCATAGCAGAGCCTTTACAGATATTTTAATCAGGTATTGGACCAGCCCAACATGCGTGTCCTGCTGCAAACAGCTATTGCCCGTGGTAGCAGGAGCACGTGGGTATTGCTACTCAGGGAACAGAGGCTACTGGGGTCTTTCCCTCGTCTCAGTCCCAGGACCCGAAGAAGGCTTTCTTAAAGGCACCACATCCATCACACACGCTACAGCTGATGCCTGAGTCAGGGATACAGCAGTGACCTTGGAAAAGCAGTGCCATAATTTATGCCAACTGACAGAGCAGGAGCAAGTACATCCCATGAGCTTCGTCCCTGAGCTGGGATGCTTGGGGAGGCAATGTAACTTGTTATGTGGAGACAACTTGGGAAAGTGGGATAAAGACAAGAGTCTGTGCTGCTGAGAAGCAGAAGCAACAAGCCGCTAACTGCAGGTGAGGAGAGAGCACAGCAGATGCTGGTATCTTACCCTGGTCATTGGTCATACAGGTGTTGGCCAGAGCTGCAAGATACGCTCTTGAACACGGCCTGCTCTTAGACTTCTCTCGCTGTTAACAATGAGGTGAGGTTTACCCTGTGGGGATTCAGGTTGACTTAGATTTTTATTTTTCGAACAAATCAAACTAGCGTGTGCCACTTGTGAGTTTATGCTCAGTTTTTGTTTGGTTGCATTTTTTTTGGTTTGTTTTATTTTGTTTTCTTTAATAAGAAGTTCCTCAAAAGCATGACTAGACTTGCTCACAAGTGGTTACATTTTTAGCTGGAAGCTGCCTGGTGAGTTGTAGGAGGAAAATTGCACTAGTTTGAACTGGATTTAGTAGCAAGGGTATTTTAATTTGGGGCAGCAGAGAGAAAATTGTATAACACTGTTGTGCTGTCCTGAGTAGGAGAAGCAGCCAGTGAATTGCATGATTTTTCCGTCTTTGTAATCAGTTTGTTATGCAGAGAGCAATGCCGTGGGATTCAGCATTTTATCTGCTGGGTTTCCCCTGGCAGCATCTGAAGAAGTTCATTATAAGTGTTTATCACATGATCCACTTAATCAAACCACCGAAACTCGGAGAATAAGTCATTCTAACAAGACCCTTCATAGCTGCCTTATAAGCTACTTACTGATACGCTCTTCCTTGGTGAGCGTACAATGAGTTTCCTTGTATCCCGGTCTATGATACAGGAAGTTCATTATCCCCAGTCCAAATTCAGACGTAAAGAAAGGAAGCGGGGCTTACAAAGAAGCGACAGATAATTTGCAAAGGATTTTAGTTAGCCACTCAAATCCCAGATAGAGTCAGACTGTAAGCTCTTCGCAAGAGCAGCCTTCTGGTTTTCAGCATTAGGCACAGAGCAGGTACCTACGTAGCTGACTCTAGTGTTGTAAAATGCAGACGACACAGGAGAAATTACTTGCTTCTTTTGATTAGAGGTTAACTAATGGAAGCATGTGAGAAGAAAGAGCAATCAGAACCGAAACCATGCTTTTAGCTGGGCAATAGTACATATACTGCATAGTAGTAGCAGAGCTGATATCTGGGCTGATGCAAAATGGCTTGAAAGCCTGCTAAATCCCTGAGTGCACTAGGGTTTGAGATACTGTCAGGGGTTTGTCTGACAAGCCAGGAGCTCGCAGACATGCTGTTTGCAACCTGTGTTTGTACACTGTACATCTATCTGGTAGGATAAAATGTGTTTCCCTGTGATGTACCTAGGAACTGTTTGGTTCAGGGGAGTGGGTAGGTCAAGGGCTGCTCTGCTTCCTTGAAGTCATTCATTTGACTGAGTTCTGTCACAAGCAACGTGACATCAGATTTTCTGACACTCACTGAATTTTCTCACTGATGCCATTTCACAGGCAGTAGCTCCTAAAGGCTTGCCTTCTTGCTATCTGCTAAAGACCAGTTTGGGTACCACCACAGATGTAGGCTTGGATCAACCTTAGTGTAGAAATGCCCTGGATGATTTTGCCGAGCACTATCCTGTCTCCATACCATAGTGCTGCTCGGCTGCTCCTCTTCTTTCACCTCATAAGCTCATGTGAAGGCAGCACAGGGTCATACCAGTCCGAATATTGATTTTGTGTAGGGACACAGGCTGAGCCTGATGTGGGTCTCCAGATGAACCTTTTTTTGTACTGGACACTGCCGTTGGGACAAGAAGCACTGGGCAGTTCAAGACAAGCTACTCTGTAAGTCATTAAAAACAGGGAAGTGTGCAGGACTGAGAAATACTGTCAAGAGAAACAAAACCCCCAAGCTGGTTTGATGGGGATGATGCTCTCTCCCTAGCGTAGCTCCAGTGAAGCACGTCATAAAATTCATGCCATTGTCTGGGTACTGCCTTGAGGAAATGGTGAAACGTGTCTCTCCAATGCTGAAGTCCAGCCAGCCCAGAGCTTTAAAATTCAACCTGTTAATTACTCCTGGGAGTAATTAGCTTCAGCCTGGAGTGACTGAGGAGTCTGCACTGCATCAATCAACAGGCGTGAGGGCTTGAGATGTGCAGTTTGCATTTGTTGTGTTACAGGAAAAGTTACATGATGATGCTTTATCTTTGTTTTCCATATACTTTGTACCTGGCTGTCTTGTCTTGATGCAGCCGTCAGTCTCTTGACTGCTGGTATACCGGTGTACCAAATTGGCATCAGTATGGCTGTGTCCCCAGGAGGGACTGCGCTGCTTTAGTAGGTTGGTTTCCAACTAAAAAGTTCAAACAGGACACAAAAGCCTGGAGGAAAAGACTGTTGTGCTGTCATTATCCTTTCCATTTTAAAAACAGCAAATGCAAATTATTTTACATCTTTTAAAATAAACATCTAGCCAAAAAAGATGAATCTATGCTAGCTAGTTAGTTTTCTACTTCCTTCAATTTGATCAGAGTATAGTTCCCTTCCTCTTTCTCATTTTTTTGTCATACTCCCTGTCTGTCTTCTTGGTTTCTATTGTGCCTATTTAAAGAGCCCCTCTTCATCTCTCTTTTGGGACAGTCTTACTGTCAGGCTTTCTGCTGTTTCAGCTTCTACGCAGCCAGTGCTTCAAGAAAAATGTGTCTCTCTTGTGAGGTGGGGAGAAGAATGGACCCATAATAATAAATATTGTTTGTATGCACGTAGCGCTTTAATCAGTCGGTTTCCAATAACTTTATCTAAGTGGCCGGTTTACTATTGTCTCAGCTTTTTAGGTAAGGAGACTGGAGCAGAGCGAGTTGATAACTTTCTGCTGTCTGCAGCAATGCAGTAGTAAAGTGGAGAATAAAACTTCTCTTTTCCAAAAGATTTTTCAGTGCCTGACCCACTGCTCTGTACGTGAGGAAAGCCAGCACCGAGCATCTGGAATCATTGTTGGTAGGGATAACTTTAGTCTGCCGTAAAGAGAAATGGCCAGTTGTCCGCTGCGTGCTGTTAATTTGTCATTCAGGAACCGCTAGTGCCTGTATCGCTGCTGAGGCTGGATCTCAGTGTCTCTGCACGACCTGCATGGAGGGAAGACTTGGGAGGGAGACTGTGCCGGGTGTTGTGTGCATCTGGCTGCGTGCATTCGCACTCGCGAGTGACATGCACACAACTCCCACCGAGAACTGAAGGGATGCTACCAGATACTAACCTGACTGGGTTTACTCAGTGCCAAGCCAGGCTCAATTCTCTCTCCCAACCTAGGGATGAAAGACCCTTTAATGCACTCGCTGCTCCTGGGCTGTTCAACTCAATCCCCGGTAGTGTTATCTGTTTAGAAGCCTTTCTCACTAAATTGCTTCCTTTGAAGACTGCAGGCTTTTTAACAGCAGACTGCAGCACCTGCTGCTTGCTGGAAATCCCAAGCAAGAGAGCGTTGCAATGCCAAACGTGCCAGTCACAAAGCATCCCATTTAGCAGATTTTCGCTGGAGGTAGCTGATGAAGAACAGAACAGACGTGTTGTAAGGACTGCGAGCCCAAGTAAAGGAAGGTAGCTTTGAAGAAAGCCTCCAAGACAGTATTTCCAGAATACACTCTTTTAGAAAAAAAGTGGAAAATCCGAAGAATGAAATGCAGCCAGAATGAGCTCACTGCAGGTGGTGCTGGTCATGATTTTTTAAAATCAGTTTTAATTATTAACTGTTTTAATCATTGATTTTTGTCCAGGGTCTGCCATTACAGTACCTTTTTCTGCAGCCCCAGAAACCCCACATTTTTGTGGTTCTCTGGGGCTTTCCCACAGCATGCATTTCCCCTCCCTTGGAAGACTGGTACGATACAACAGACAGGACTTCATCTGCCCAACCTGCAAACTAGGTGCTGGGGAGCCGCCTGTTCCCTGGCAGGATTTGGACCACCCCTTTCCCTCTTCCACAACAGCCAGTCCTGCAGGGATTTACACCCACTGGGTGCATCCATGTTTTGCCTGACATTTCCTGGATTTCATTAGCCTCACAGGCTTGGGGGCTGCAGAAGTTGCTGCGAAGCTCCCCTGACCGAGGGTTAGGTGGGCAGGCAGGCACTCGCCCTCTCCTCCTCTGGAAAATGGAGAAGTCCCTGATACCTTTCAGTGAAGAACAGGTGTTAAAAAAAAAACAACCAACCCTCTTTTTGCTTTTGGTGGCCTTTCTTCCAGTTTGCACAGATCTGCACAACGGCGTGCAGTGCCCAGAGCCCTGATGGAGGATACGTGCATTTGTATTTGTCTGGTCCCATCTGCACCAGCGAGCCCTTGAAATGTAGCCTTGCTGGCAGATCTGGTCAGGCTGGGAAACTTAGTTTTAGATGGTTTTTTTGTTTGTTTACAAGTGGTCTTGGCCGCAGACAGGGACACACAGCTGGTGGTCCGTGCACGGCTCGGTGATGAGGCTGAGGCAGGGCTCTGAGCCTGTGAAGGCTGGAGTGGGGCTGAGCTCGTCCAGCTTATTCCTGGCTGAATTTGGAGCCAGTGTTGGGAGAGGCTGCTACTCTGCTGCCTCCTCCTGTGGGCCGGCGTCTCGGGGCCTGGTTTGGCTTTGCCTGCGTGGGCAACAGCATCCAGCGGCCCTCTGCGGCCATGGCTCAGAGCTCATGCGATGGATGCCTCTGCTCGCTCCAGACGCGCTTCTCCTGCAGACCAGAGAACACCTCTCACTGTTAGCAATAACGGGTTTAATACAAATATTGCACAGATACAGATATCGTTCTTCCTCTGCTAATTATAATAGCATTAGACAAGGTGAGAGAGGCGCATGTCTGAAGGCCTAGTGTCTTGGAGAGGGCTTTGCAAGTGCCTTTTGTGAGATGTTTGTGTGCAAGTGCGGTTCATGCTGGCTGTGGGGACTCGCGTGAGCAGCTATTGGCACAGCTCAAGCAGAAATGGCATGGTGGAGATTTCTAGAAATACCAATGTGCTGCGCGCCAGCCTTGGACTTCAGAAGGCCCGTGTCGCGGACCAGGGAGAAAAGGCAGCACCAGCCCATGAGTACCTCAAACCTGGTGTTAAGGGAGTGCTTTCCTGCGGCGACGTGGTGATAAAGGGTGGCGGAGGGGGAGACTGCTGAAAGCCGTGACCTTCCAGGCAGGATCTGTTTCCCAAACACGCATTAAACTTCAAATCTTCTTTACGGTGAGGGTGACAGAGAACTGGAACAGGCTGCCCAGGGAGGCTGTGGAGTCCCCTTCTCTGGAGACTTTCAAGACCCGCCTGGATGCAGTCCTAAGTAATGTGCTCTAGGCAATCCTGCTCTAGCAGGGGAGTTGGACTAGATGATCACTAGAGGTCCCTTCCAACTCTGGAAAATTCCGTGAAATTCCATGAAAAATAAACAGTGGCGGACTCCCGCAGGTGTGGGCATGGGGGAACCTGTTAAATTAAAGCCCAAGCGTAACAAGAGAGATGTTTGCTTTGCGAGATAACGTGCACCTGTTCTGCACGCTGAGGGCAAGGAAACTCTCTGAGAGGTGTTTTCCTTTGTTACCACGGCAGGCGTTTTGCACTGTGAGGCCACGCAGCTCCCCCTTCTCCCCCTCCCTTGCCTTTTAAGACCAGGTATCCCCCCAGCTTTACCAGCGCCTCCAAGCTGACAACCTCCAATCTCACAACGAGTGTGATAAATGGTGGCAATTGCTCCTTTTCCTCCATCAGTACGTATCATTGTGGAGCTCCCCTGACCACACTGCCCAAGTTTGCTGCCCAGACTGATGCTGTTATTAAGACGGCCGGGTCTCTGGTACCTGCAGCCCGGTCACCGGCTGGAGACGAGGGAAGGGCATGCTCCCAGCAAGGCGCCCTTCAGTGGGGCTGCTCTAACGAGCCAGCTTCGTTATCTGACTTGCTGTTTGTCCCAGAGAGGCTGCAGGGACGTCTGCTGCTTTATTTTGTTAAATGGTACCAAATGATGGCAGTTAAGAGCCTACCAGGAGAAAATGAGCTCTTAGGGCAGCATTTCATGTCTTGTATGCAAGGCTTTATTGAATTAACTTTGTACCAGAACCACCGTACACTTCCCTTGCTGGAGAGGCCAATCTAGATTAACTGTGGAATAAAAACGTTAGGACCATATTTTGTCACACAGGTGTCTTGCATTAAAAAATCTTTACATGCTTTAATGTCATCTGAGTTTTGGCAAGCCCGCAAAGCGGGCTGGTTTTCAGTGATCTCTCTCTCTGTCTTAACGCTGCACCCATCCCAGTGTTAATTACGTAGCGCTCTTGCTTTGCTGCTTATTTTCCACGTCGGGGACGGTGTATTTCCTCTCCCACACAATCCTTGCGAATGCAGAGGGTGCTGTGAGAGGAACCCCCGGCGCTACTGTTGCCGTTCAAGCGATGCCTTTTGCCTCCGTGGGTACCTGCAGCTTGGCAGCTCCAGCTGGGCAGCGCTGCCAGCCTGCGGGAGGGAGACTTGCATACTTTCAGCTGCTTCCCCATTATGTACACATAAAGTTAATAACTGACTCAAGAGTTCATCTACAAATATATTTTTAAGGCTGCTCTTGGTAAATTTTTCCCCTCTTGGCCACAAAGCTCTCGTTTTCTGTAATTTCCTTCCTATACTTTCCCATAATTCTAATCTATTTTAACATTAATGTGTTAGTTAGCCTGTGCATTTTCAGCCTCTTCTCCCGTACCTGCTGATTATTTCTTTTCTCCCTGTCCTCTATCCCTACTTTTGTTGTTTGCAAAAAAACGGCTTTTCTCCTCCCTCTCCCTCTTCACAGCTCCCACCATCTGTCTCTCTACAAATACAAAGCTTTAGGGGAAATGATTCACTAGGCTGCTAGCTCATTACTCACACGCTCCCCATCATGCTTTCTGTCCTTGTAGGATGCTCTAACTAATGTAAAGATCAATGAATCCTGGGAACTGTTATTCAATTAAAAAAAAATAAGCCCTAGCAGTTAAATAGATTGGGCTCTTTGTACTTCCTAAACACCAATGCTTAGTTTTTCTTCCTCACGCTGCTAGCATTATTTTTCAGAAAAGGATCAGTGAAACAGAAGAATAGAAATGATCACTGGACCATTTAATGCAACCTTGTGTAGCACATGATGCAGGAGTTACTTAATGAAATTCCCTGGCCCAAACCAAGCAAATCTGTGGTAAATCTAGAGCACATATTTTAGGATGACAGCCAACATGATGAAAGGAATTTACTACCCAGCCTTGCTAATCATTTTGAACGCTTAACTGCGCTCCCTAATATGCTGCTTTGCAAGCAGCAAAACTGACACAGCCTCATTCCCTACAGATTTCTCTCCTCCAGCCTTACCCAGGCCAGCCCTGCCCAGGGGCAGGGTGGCCAGCTCTGACTCCCGTGAGTGCCGGCTGGCCAGCTGCCCACCTCTGGGAAGGGACCTCCGCAGGCCTGAAGCCCCCCGCCCCAGCCTCTCCCCCCGCAGCGTGCAGGTTGGGGGCTAGCTCTTTGCTCAGGTAATTATTTCCATGGAACTCATAGGCACTGAAGATCTTTGAGCTTCTACCTATTAAATGTGGTAGAAATTGGCTAAGGGGCTCAGAAGCCGTTTGAGACAGACTGGTTCACACCGTTAAAACACTTCAGATATCTTAAAATGCCGGAGACGGCCATATTGAGTTGGCAGATACGCCACAGCATTTCAGGGGACTTGCTCAACCTGGAGACTGAGCTCAATGGCGTAGGGCACTCCAAGTGACCCTAAATGTTTAGGGATGTTTAGGTATCCCACTCCTTTTGTCTTCACTTTGTTGACCTTTTAAGATGGATTTCTGTCATGACTTCAGGCTTGTCGCCATATACTAGAAGGCTATTTTCTTAATTGGAAGCTTAGTTTCTCATTTTATCACATGGAAAATGCCCTCCCCTCCTCCCCACACGCAAGTAGGTAACAAGAAGTACAATTTTATTGTGCCTTGTCAGGAAGCTGCCGGCACGGCAGGTATCAGCCTGTTCTGGTTGTTGGGCTTCCCTTTAGAAATTGGAGTTGTAAGAAGCACAGCAAATACCACAATCAAAATTATAAGAGTTGATAATACTGCATACACCCTTCTCCCAGTTCTCTTAAATGGCTGCAACTCTTTATGCAGCAGCCTGCTAAAGGAAAATCTGAGTGTAGCTGCAATGGGGTTTTTCAGTTGTTTTCTCATGAGCACCACAAAGCACGTCCTGTATCAACACACCACACTGGCACCACCTTCGTGGAAAGCTAATTAAATAATGCGGGTGATGTAACAGGAGTATCAACTTCTGGGCTAATTTACTTTTCAGACTATCAAACACACGCGCTTTTTTGTAAAGCTGCGTTTGGGTCATTCTATAACAAATAATAAAGCTGAGGAGGACCTTGGAAAGAGCCTGCGCTGAGCAGGCATGAAGTGCTCTGTGTCAGAGCAGGGCATTCTCGTACGACTGCTCTAAAGAATAAGGGCTGACAAATTTTAAGCCAACAGGGTCCACTGTTACCTCAGTAAGGTTAAGGCAGTTTTAAAAAAAGAGAGCCCTCACCAAAGTCGTACTTATGTGCTCTGTAAAAAAAAAAAAAAAGTTCAAACTTTAGCAGATGGGATGTTTTTGAGCCTTCCTGGTTGCCAACACCCCGTGGCTCTCAGCGTCTTTGATTGTTTTATTGTTCCATACTGCATACAAGTTGTAGGAGTCAATGTTATTTCTCCTAACAATTGCTGGCTTTCCAAATGCCAGCTGTCCTTTGACATGCTGTGTTTTAAATAAGGGCTGAAGAGCAGTAATGAAGCTAAAGGCCTGCTATAAACTGCAGCGTTCCACGGCACTGAGAGCACGCACGTAGTCATGCATTTAGCTCTCCTTTTGTGGACTATTGCTGCAACACACTGAAGGTGTTAGGGGCCAAGCTGTAAGGAAATAGAACTCCAGAGATTTTGGATCCGAGTCCTCTAATTGAAGACAGTGTCTTTATGCAAGACAGGCTAAGGAAAACTTGCATTACCCAAGAGTTACCATTCCTCTGTTGTTCCCAGCAATAATAAAAGCTGACGCAATAGAGAAGGTAGCCTTACAAAAGGCAGATATATTTAATAGTGTATGTACAAATTAACTGTTCGATAATGCTATACAAGGCAGGAAAATCTTTAAAGAAACCCTGAGCAAAAAGGAGGATGTAATTTTTATTTTACCCTTATTGCGGCATTATTTCTCGTAATTGTTTGCTATATTGACTAATAAAGGAATATGTTAAAAACAGATGTTAAAATAAAACCGGGCATTCTTTCCATTTGCAGCTTATTTAAAAATCTAGAGAAAAGAGTTCTGCCCCATCAGCTTCAGAAATAGATGTTTAACATGGTAGAGAACAAGCCGAGCCTGAGTTACCCAAGACAACTAATTCCCTCAGCAGAAAGAGTGTCTTCTGTCATCAGAAAGAGCCATCTGGAAGAGCGTTGGCTCCCCGCCAAGAACAACCCTTTAACAACTGCTTGTCGTGCACGTTAAGTAATAACGTTCATAACGGCACAACCTGGAGTGTTGGTAAAGGTCCTATTGGAGGAGCAATGTATTCCTCCTCCCTCAGTAACCGCAAAAGGATGTTCTTCTTATTCTTGGGCCAGTTGTAGATGTGAGTGTTCTGCAGCCAGGTAGGCACGTGTTCCTGAAAAACAAGGCAAAAAAAGAGAGCAAAATCCCATAAATCCTCCTGAATCTGTACCAGAACCATGCAGATTCCATCAGACCCTGCCAAGCAAGATTTCATTTTGTCTGTTCTAGGCACTTCCCGTAACAACAAGAAATTTTAATTTGGCTTCAGAATTGTATTTGGGTTCCTAAATAAATGAACTTTGTGTGATCTCACAGCTTGCCTGTCTCTCTTTCTTTTCTGCCATCATGTTGGCTAATTTCACCACGTTTCTAAGGGAGTCTGATCTCAGTGACAGGCATCCAGTGCCTTGTGAAAATAAACATTGAGAAGAGAAGGGAGACATTTCAGTGCCCTACCAGGAAAAGGCTGCCACCTTAGTAGCTGCTGAAGGATCCACACAACATGTTCAACCTTGAGATGAGAATCAATAGGGAAAGAGCAGGACCCCAGGGGAGCATTTCTCATCCCGGTTGCCTTCTCCCCCTCCCCTTGCACCTTCCTTCACCAAGCGTGGTGTCCTCTGACTACCTCCTGAGCAGGAGGTTGAGGCCGATGCTGAGCTTGAGGAGAGGCTAATGCATCTCCCGATTAGCAGGGTCAAACTGGATCACTGGGTTCCCTGGATCCTGGGAAAGATGCAGCCTTTCAGAGGGGTCAGCTACTGCCCGTTAACATAATGAAGCTGGGACCACTATGGCCCCAGACAGAGACAGTGGGCTGATGGAGAGGAGCCTCCTCAGACCCCATGTTCCCCTGTCTCCACAGCCTTGGGAGGTTTCCATATGAAAAGCCTGGATGTGTAGGGGTGAAGGGCTATTATCATACTGCTAATTAAAAGAGGGTCAAAGACTGATCATTGACCAAGACCAGCTCATGTCCACTGTGGAGATGGAGATTTCTTTTTGGAGAGCTGTTGTTGGAGACACCAGAACACGGCCAAAGTGAGACAGCAGGTAAGAAACATGGTCAGTGAAGACATCCAGCACTCGCTCCCTGCACCTCTTATTTAGCAGGGCAGTATTTTCCCAAGGTGGCCCCTGTTAGGAGCAGCACAGTCCCTGTTGAGCCAGTGGAGCTAGCTCCAAGAGGCCAGGGCGAAAAGCTGCTGGCATGCACCAGGTCTCTGGTGCCTCGCCAGGGGATGCCCTGGCATGGGCAGCACATGTCCTGCCTGCCAGCAAACAACCTAGCTGCGGTCCAAAGCTTCCGTTCCCGAGTCTCACGGTTCTCAAATTGGCTCTCTTTTCCTTGGCCTGTACAGCTGTAGGAATGAGGCTGTATCGTTTCCACTGGTCGGGGAGCTGTTTGTGTTAACTGATGCAACCACTTACTTAGATCTATAGGTTTTATGTATAAGAAGAAGGAGGTAAGTCACGCAGGCACCTACAGACTCATTATTCTGACCTCACCTATGCTTCAGAACAAGCAGCTTGGTGAATGGCAGAGGTGTCTGTCAAGCCTGGCCTTCCTCTTTCTCCAGCGGCCGAGAAAGTACAGGCTTTGGCCACTGGTCTCCCCAAAGTGGAGGTTTTAAAATGCTGCTTTTCCAGGTGGACACCTCACTGCCCAACAATGGTAAGATCCCGCAGCATTCCCTTTGGCAGGAGCACAAATAAAATTTCTTGCTTCCACCTGCAAGTCTGTTTTTGCACAGGAATGGATTTTAATCTTTGTGAACTCTACTCCTTTGACACAGCTGTTTGAAATTGGCCAAGAGATTCAAATGTTACTGGGAAAAAGAAAGATAACTATGTTTGCATGCACACCCTTTACCCATGTAAAATTTGTTTTTTCACTAAATCTTGTTAAGAGCTATAGAAGGAAATGCAATGAAATAAAGCAAGTGTTTACCAAATGAGACCTCTCTCTGTCTTTGATAAGAAACTACATTTTTTGGAGGAAGGAAATGCAGCGGACATAGTCGGTCTGGACTTCAGTAAAGCATTTGATATAGGTCCACCTGGGAAATCATTAGTTAAGCTTGAAAAGATGGAAATTAGTGTGCAAAATGTATAGTAGGTAAGAAACCATCAAGTGGGGATATAATGAGAGAGGGACTATACATCCAGAGACGGGCTCTGCGCCTTTCTTCCAGAACTGCTCCTGCGGCCAATTTCATTTAATATCCTCCATAATGAACTCAGTGCAAAAAGCACCTGCACGCTAATCAACTCTGGCAATCATTTTCACTTGAGGGAGGTGTGCAGGGGTAAAGGGGTGACTATAGCTGCTATTTTGATCCAGAAGGAGAGCGGAGAAAGTGAGAAGGGGGTTTTTCCTTGCCACGTGACACTGGCTGTCATTGCGGGCGGAAGTAATGGGAAAATGGTTACCACCCTTTTAATTTTTTTTATTCGGCTGTTTATCTGTAAGCCAAGAGGAAATTCTCTCTACGCCATGGAGAGAGTGTTTGGTAACTCTGAGGATCATACTGGTAGGAAGAGGGCAGAGCGTATTAGTGCGGAGGGCAGGGCTGTGTGTTCAGGGTGGAGCACGGTTTGGGCTCTCCTGGCTTCCCTGGCACCCACCCTGCTCCCCTCACCCTCCAGCTGCCTCTGCTCTGCCAGAGGGAGCCTCCAGCGTGAGGCAATCACGGCTCAATGTTTTGGTCATTCTGTGACCAGATCAGGAGGACACATTTCTGTGGATTGGCTCGATGCAAGCCTTGAACCAGCAAGACCCAGGTTTCCTTTAGCAGTGTACGACGGGAAGCTGGAAATGCCAGTTCCACCTTAACTGTGTGTTGTGCTTTTTCCCCTCATTATTCAATTTCCTAATGAACACTCTGGATCACATAGATCCCTTCCTGTTGGAGGTCGACTATCACATGCCAGCAGTGCTTTATGATGTGCGTTGTACGAGCTTAACTCATCTAATAGCCACGTCCCCAGATGAAAACTTCCAGACCTTGCTTTCCTGCTCTTTTCCGCTGCCAGCTACATTAGTACTTGAACATGTAAAGGACAGTATAAAAAAGACAAAATGAAAGTAATTTGCTTGCCAGCATCATCCAATTGTACACATACGTGGCATTTTTCAGGCAGCTCACTTCCTTTGACTGCCCACAGACTTCATTACCCCAACTTGTTCAGGCTCTGGTGCTCTCCTTCCACCCATGATGTCCTCAGTTATATTATCATTAACTAGTCAGGTGAAGGTAGATGAGGTACCACAGGAATGTGTGGAGAAAGAGAGCAAAGCTTAATGGGAACAGAAAATGCTGGTCTGCATAATTCAGATGAGAAAGGCACCTCTCGAAAAACTGAAGGGTGATGTGGACTACAGAGGATGGGCAGGAAGGCTGCCTGGAGCCCGATGCTTTGACAGGACCAGCTGAATAAACCAGCCCTGGAAATTCCTTATAGATCACTGTCTGAGAGAACCGCCGCTATATGCTAAATAGTCTTCTGATACATAAAGTTCAGCCAAAATTAACGTAAGTTTATTGTTCTTGTGTCTGCCTCAAAGCCCAAAGGCAGCTACAGTGCCTGCTGGGCCGCTTCTCTCTGCAGCCCCTCGGTGCCAAGTGGCTGCAGGCCGTACGGTCTGTTCACGTGGCAGGCGCTCAAGGAGCCCCCAAGGATAGGAGCAGCCCTGCCCCTTCCCCCCAGATCAAGCTGCAAAGACTGGCTGAGAACGCTGACCGGTTCCCTGCCTTTCGTCTGCCCGATTGCCACCGGTGCCATCTCCCAGCTTTTCACACTTCAGGGAAATACCGGCCTGAGATCATTCAGGAAGGGAGCTGAGTGGCATGAAATACCAGAGGTATCGCTTGTTACAAAGGACCTCACATATTTTACAAAGGCAGGGGCACATTTTCAAATTTCTGGGCTTATATTAAGTCGGTGCCTAAATAAAGAACTTTGTTACACTAAAATCCACAAGTGAGGTGGGACTTCACAACCCTACAATCATTGATAACATTGTTTAAATTTTGACTCATGTTCCAAAATTTGGGCACTCCAAGAAATATAAAGAACCTTTCCATACTTTTCCAAAAGGCAGCTGTACTTAGGGGTAACATGACAGCTACCCAACAGCACACGCAGCGTTTAGCGATGAAAAATGAACTCGAATACAATACGTCCATTCTACGTTTGGGGAAGAATGCAATTTCTCAACTATAACTGAAACCGTTTAACTTTTCTGGCCTTGTAAAAATCCAAGAAATTCTCTCAGAGTGAGGAAGAAGAGACGGGAATCTGTTGCATTACGTATTTCTTATTCTCAAAAGAATCTTCAAAACCAGTAAGGAGTGCAGATGAAATTGTAAGTCCTAAAAAACCTTATAGTTTGCCTTTGATGGGCCCATTAAAGTTCAAGCAATGGCCTAGTACTTTAATATTTATTATCCTCTTTATTTTTATATTCTCAACCCACCCTCTTCCAGATCCTCACTTCACATCAGTCATAAATCTCTCCCATCTCACTCATCAGCAGTACATCTGGACAAAATTATAAAAGGGTTAATATAAAAAGCATGCTTGCTGGATAGATTGTCTCTCTCCATTTAAATTCTTTCAATGCTCAAGACAATTTGAGTTTTAGTTGTACATTCATCATCAGAAATACATTTATGCGCTGATTTATATTGTGGATGAAATGCTTTTAATTTGTATGTACAGAAAACTATAAACTTTTCATGTAAAATGTAGCTTTGGAATACTACTAGTGGGATACTAAGAACCAAGAAATTGAGGGTTTGGGTTTTAAGATTTCACCTGGTGCATTGTGATCAAAATAATATGTGCTTAATCACGCGACAAGTATATATCCACATATGTATGTTACCTTTTTGGCATTTGGAAAAAGCACAGGGATGAATCTGAAGTTCATACTTCCTTGTTGTATAAACTCGATCTGCATCTAGAATAGAACAAATTGCCAGATTTATTGTAACAACGCGTTCGTTTCCTTTGCATGCATCTGAATCCTGTTTGCAAAAACATTTGTTGCTTACTTAAACTGCTCTTCTTTTAAGTGATTTGATCTATTGCTGGCGGACTCGGTATCGTTTTGTTTGGCCACTCAATCTGATTCTTCATTACAACAGAAAGGATACAGGAAAGATCTGTCAACATTTCCTGAGCATTTAGCTCTGTGGTGTGAAATAATTGTGGGGTTAGCTGCAGTTGCAATCCCATGCAATCCATCTAGAACTGATGAAGATTGACTCAACTGTTATCTCCAATGGGCTGAAAGACCTCAGCCAGAGGCCAGCTCTGTGTCCGAGCTGGGACCCAGGACATCCCCCGAGCCCCTGCTCCATGTCCAAGCTGGGACCCAGCCTGACCCTCATGTCCCTGGACACCAGCTCAATGAGGCGCAGGCACCCCGAGGATGGTAAGGAGAGCAAAGTACTCCTGAGAGCTCATCTGTTGGCGACAGCTTCCGAGAAGTTTGACTGCAGGATCAAACTGGGGGATCAGATTGGGCGATAGGGTGAGAAAAGCAGCAAACTGCGAACGGAGGGAGAAAAGAATGATTTTCAGGGCTCTTTGGGCTCTTATGGGCTAAATGTCCGTCCTGTGGCAGACCACAGAGATGGGCGTCTGTGACCACCGCTGGTCCCCTGACACCCTGCACCCCCAGGACCCCCACTCCTAACAGCTCTGGCCTTTGCTTTGCAATTCCACCTTTCAGCCATCTTTACTGCTGCCCAAGAAAAGACCTCAGTTACAGGATGGCCGAAGCGATACGGGCTGGTTTATAGGGAGGAAGGTCAGGCAGCATTAGATAAGATTGTGCTCAGGGCCATACGATAGGGCAACAAGGGCTCAAGAAGGTGGAGGAGGGAAAAAAAAACATTGAACAATGAAGAATATGGAGGAATAAGATGAGCATGTTTAACAGGATTTTTCTTCCTTGAACCTCTTAGCAGATGTTAATGAGCATACGGAGCTGATGAGAGGGAGGATTAATGAATTCCAAAGGGGGGTGTTTAACTATGGGGATTAGGGAAAACAAAGCAAAGAACCTGCCATTTGGAGACAGATTTGTCTTTTGAGAAGAAGAGACGGAGTCTTTGTAAAACAGCAAATGCATGTCCTTGCTTACCATCCTGTGGATGTATTTAGTATGTAAGCCGTGTTCATCCCTGTCCAGCTGGGATTCAGCCCCTTCCACATCCTGTTTGTATTTTGGACTGATTGCTATGATTATCATCACCGTCTTCTGTTAGGGAGAAAAGCACTTTTATGAAATTGGGAAACGCAGCGTGTTTGGTAGAGGCAGATCGGAAATCTGCCAGTTTGTGTTTTAAGTGATCTTTATGTTCTTGGCAAACACAAGAGGATCTCATTCATTCTGGCAGGAAATACAGGAGAATTCGTACACTCATTCTCCTCATTATTTCTTGAGATCTCATAATATAGAAAATCTAAATGTCAAGAGATATATTAGCAGCTACCAGTTTACAGTTGGAATCCCTGTAATAAAAAGCTACTTTTTATCAGAGTGTCTATGTACATACACAGAAAAGTTTTATCTTCAAATTCAGACCTAAATGTTTTCCAACAGCTTATGCAAAAGTGCATCTATTTAACCATCTATGGCTTTTTATACATAAAGCCACTAAAGGCAGTTGTCTGTGGAAGCTACATCTAGGGCTCTCGGCAACAGAAACGGCAACTTTTCTTCCTGATCTCCTTAGCAGCAAGGTGTGCAGAGAGATGCTGTGCAAAGAGGTGGGCTGTTGTGGATGCCCTGGGCACGTTTAAGGGTACCTACAGGCTCTGCCCCACCTTGCTGCAGTGGGCTGAAGGCAGTGCTCCTCGCCTTGCCAGGACAGCCCAGATCCCGCCTGTGACCTATGTAATCCTAGGCCCCCACTGAGCTCAGGTTTCCACAGAGGAGCCATCCTTCATATCTGGAAAATGTCTCTCCTCCTTAAGGGTGGGCCAGTGAAGAGGCTCAGCAGATGAAAGCCTCCTACTTGTGTTTACCTAGGGCCTGTCTTTCATCCCCGCCACGTCAGCCTGTGTAAGGCTTCCAACTCTGTGGCTCATAGTCAGCCTGGCACCTAATTAACTCTTTCCTTCTGTGCAATATCAAGGGAATTTGCCCCACCACAGGGTCAAATACGGTAAGGAACCATTATCCCTTACATTGACTTAACATACTCCAGAATTACTTTTGCTTGTGCCTGACATGCATGTAAGCACTTACAGATGTTGAGGGTTTGCAGAGACATGCCCAGTTGCACACATCCCCCTGCTTGTGTCCAAGCAGTCCCTTCTTGCTCACATGTGTAAAGGTTTTGAAGTTAGAAACTGCCCGCCTCTACAGTCAGTGGAGGAACAGACATTTCTGGGGCGGGCAGTCAGAGAAAGATCCTCATGTGGAGGTGGGGAATTGCTCTGTGCACACGTTGGTCTCTCCTACTGACTATGCAGGAGTCCCAAGGGAGTTCTACCAATTTGTATTTTAAGTGATAGTCATGTTCTTGGCAAAAGCAAATTCATCCTGGCTTCTAGTTTCAGTACCTCCATTATGCACGGTAAACCCAAGCCTAATTTGTCTGATGTTCGCTCCAAAATGCATGACCGCATTGCCACAGTAGGGGCCCCAAGCTGGCTCTGCATGCAGTAGTACCATGCCTGCGTGCTAGTTCACTTGAGCTAAGGTGTTCTGCTGGACACCTTTAGGAAACCTGTGTGGTGCTGTCTCAGATGGTTGAACTTCCTTGCTCAGGTGGGGAAGAGCCCACCACTTTGCCATCCCGTTCCTGAACCACGGAGATCTGCCCAGAGTGAGTCAGAGGCCCAGCGGCTACCCAGCAAGGCACAAATCAAAGGAAGCTGCCCCATGGTGGCATGTGTTGAGCCACAGAATCACCAGTTTGTGTCTAGCTGTGCTGGTATAATGGGACCACTTGGTTTGATCCTGAAGGAGATGTGCACTCATTGCTCCTTTGAACTTCAGAGGAAGTTGCTGCCGCAGGGGACTGCATTGGCAGCAATATGAATCTCTCTTTCACTGCTTAGATAGATACAAAGTGATGAGAGCAGATCTATCATTTGACTAACAGAATACCAATTTCCAGTTTACATGTGGGATGGTTTATCCAGAAGAACCCTTTAGTGTTTTAGATAGCAACATAAATGCTACAGGTGAGAAGCAGGGTGAACATTAGCCACTACTGTGCAGCCTGGGATGAAATACCATTTTATATCATTTTAACCAAGCATCGCTAAACCCCACTATTTCAAAATGAGATGGAGGAACAACTTATCCAATGGCAGCTTCAGGCTGAATGTAACAGCCAGCATTGGAATTTGGCAGGAATGCCAGGATTAGCACTTCATTTCTTAAAGAAAGAGCTCTGGGACTATAAAATGCAGAAGTGGGTGACATTCGCCTATGGTCTCTCTGCAAGGCCTCTGTCATTTCAGTAGGGGCAGGGAAGGGCATAGTAGGGTCCTGCATTTTGATTCTGCTCCTGTTGCTATTAGAATAATTCAACCATTTTCCTCAGGTCACCTCTGCCATGAACAAGGTTAAATTGCCTTTACATACATCACCTAGGTAGCGCTCCATCCACTTAATGATGTCAATACCTCGTACCGTGTCCTCAAATATATCAATCTGCAAAAGAATGGAAGTCTGTGATGAGCATCCCTTCGCCTTTCCTCTATTTGGTGGCACCAAAAAGGCACCTGCTCTTTTCCCTAGTTTCTAACACACACACCTAATTCCCTTAGGAAAGAAACATCACGTACACACCATGTGTGCATGCACAACTTCTCCCCTTTCCCTGCAGTCCAGATTTGAGCTGGACGGGCACCCCGTGCAGGCAGAGGGGGGCTGCCACAGGCACACCTCTGAGCTCCCCCTCAGCTGGCCGTTCGACCAGCCACCCTGCCCTGCCGGCTCCCAGCCCCCAGGCATTCTTGCTCATCAGAACAAGAAACAACACGGTGAACATTAGACATTCAGTGTTTGCACACTGTCTTTTTTGCCTCTCTAAACACCTCAAGAAGGTGGACGGCTGCCCACCTTCTCCACCTGCATAGACGCAAATGTCTGCTATTTTCTGTCTGCAAGGGTATGTACTGAGCGTCAAGTGTTGCGACTTCGTGTTGCACTAAATTGTCAGGGTGTGTGGTGGGAAGTCAGCCAGGTCACTGATACTGGATGCAGTAACCCAGATTTCAGTGAGAGCAGAGTGGTGGAGGACTTCATAGGACTGAATACGACCAACACTGCTCACTTCCCTGCACGCTCACTAAGCCCAGAAATTCAGTCAATGACCGTGACCAACGGAGTAAGTATTAACTTCTCCAAGGTTCTGAGAGAAGAGTCATGTTCTGCTCTCAATTCTTTCTATTTCCCTTTTTGAAAGTAGAGAGCATATTTGCTACCCTGCCTTGGGGCCATTTTGCTATATTTATTATTCTGCAGCAGGCTCCAAGAGTTGCCTTGTCCAGCAAAGGTGCTATTAATGAGCCTTCTACTCCCTACCTCTATGGTGCCCAGAGCTTTCTTATGACTTGGTCATAGTACAGAACTGCTGGAGAGAAGTATAATTGCAGTCTCTGGAAAAAATCTTTGATTCATGAAAATAAATAAGCGTGTGCAAAGCCCCCCACTGAGTCTCATTCAGTTTAATGATAGCCACTTGCTTAAATGCTTTCCTGAACTGAAACCGAAGAGTGAAGGTTGTGGGGTCAGACAGCATACGCACTCAAAATAAGAAAATATGAATCAAGATTTTGATGAACACTGAATCCTAGAGCCTCTGTGACTGGCTCCCTTAGAGAGAGCCGCTATGATGAAGCAAACTCACAAGAAGTTAAATGAAAATACGGATGGCTTATGCGATTAGACAGCAGGGCACAGATCTTTTCTTGCCAGTGATTTTAGAAGCCCCTTTAAAAGTATAACAAAGCAAAGGAAACCATGAGATGGGCTGTTCCATTAAGCTGTGTGAAATACACTGATTTTAGATCATTTTTTAGCAGAAAGGTATTCACATCTGAAGAACCAACGATGTAATAGCATTGCAGAAAAAAAGCTGGTATGGGACGAACATGAAAACTGACCTTTTTTAATATTGATATAACAGATCAAATATGAGACAATGTTAATGGAATCGCTCACAAAACCTCATACTCTTGCCCATCTGGTATCTGGTGTCACTAAATGGAATTTTCCAGGGTCATTATTAAAACATATTTTACAGCATAAGACTCAGCTAAAATATGAGCAAACAAAAAGGCAAATCATTTGAGTTACAACTTTTAGAGACAAAGCTAGTTCGTTCTATTCTTACCTTCTTTAACCTACAAAATGCAATGAGAAGCAGAGAAACATTTAACTGGACAGTGTATCGCCTCTGCGTTTTCAAAAACTGTCTCTTTTCTCCCCGGATTGAAAGTCATTTTACCCAGAAGGAATACTTACAGCAGTTTGAAATCCATTTACAAGCAGGAAGTTCACAAATTTCATAACCTCCACCGCTGTGTCCACCGAATAGGTTATAAAGACCTTGCCTAGGAGAAAGGGTCTGTATGAATACGCGATGCATGAGAACACACCCTTTGGCAGGTGAGCCTTTCACAGCCCTCCTTTTCCACCACACTGCGGGTCCTGCCCACCTACGTCTCTTCGGATTATTTACAAAATGGATGCAGGACAGCACAGGGGGTTGAACTCAACCCATCACCCAGAAACCATGCTCTAGGTTTAAGCTCCTACTGCCTCGCCGTTGGCAAGCGCCCCTGTGGAAGCTGCAGAGGGTAACGTCACTCTGCTGCTCACCCTGCCTGGCTTCCAGAACTGCTTCTTCCCCAGCCCTTTGGTGTACGTGAGGTTGGGCCCTCACCCAGAGCTCGTGTCACCTGCACCAGCTGCAACCAGCACAGATTTCCCCGAGTCTTCATTGATCCAACTGAGAGTCGGAGGAGCCCTTACGCGTGCTGTACTGCCTCACCTTACAGCAGCACTAACCCCCTCTGTGGGCAGGATGGCTGGCTGATGACAGCAATGTCTTCAGCTGCCCTTGCCATCATGGAAAGAGTTTTCTTACTACCAAAAGAACTGTGGATTTGCAGGTAAGGGCAAAACAGCTGGCTAATCTAAACCAGCTGTGCCTGTATCACAAATGACACAATTTTATCCAGTAATTCCTGTATCTAGGACACACTAATGATAAAGTAGGGTCTATCCAAGAGTGGTATCCAGTGTCATAACTTACTCCTACAGGCCAGAGAGATGCAACAATCTGGATTTGAAAGATGCGGGGCAAAATGAAGAATAAAGGAAAAATCAAAACCTCAGGTGAGATGGGGAGGGTTCTTAGCAATGGTATTTCTCACCTGCTAGCCAGCATGGCATTAAGAAGGAAGCCAGTTTTCTGACACGTGACTTTCCCCTAAGAGCTGAAGTGTAAAAGCATTTCAGGGGCTGGTGGCAAGGGAAGCACCTCACCCAGCACCTATGCTGCCCTCAGCCCTCGGTGTGGGCTCCCAGCCCAAAGTCCTCTCCACTCACCAGGTCAGGGAGAAACTGAGGTCGAGACTTGACATATTTGTCTGGTTTGGGACAGGCAGAAACGCTTTATCCCTAGGGCTTTGTTTGTTTTTAGTCTTTTACTGTAAGTTTCAATGTCTCCTGCCTCAAAGGGACATCCTGTTTAGCAAGAAGTCATGAAAGCAATCTAAATGGTATTTATTTTTTGTAAACAAAATAACAAGCAATTAATGACAATTATGTTTTCAGGATTCAAGGGGATAATTCCATCTCACCAAACACAAACGCTCACACCCTACAGATGTGATGACACTCAGTTTTTTCTTTTCTTGTTGTCTTTGTGTCTTAATGTCATTCCCCCTGCCTTTCACCCCCCCGCTCTTCCCCCGAAGCTTTCCCACCTAAAGCTGTCAGGCTGTGCTTTTAAAATCTTGCACAGAACGAATTTGCTAACCACTTACGCAACTCCTCCGGCAAATTGCTGGTTCTCAGCGTTCCCTTGGCTGCAGGGTTACTGAGAGGTCTTGGGACGGCAACTGGAGATGGAAAATTGTCAGAAGGACAACAGCATGCTTCATCTGGCCCACATGCCTTGGGGGGCAGCTGACCATTAGGTAGCTGGTTGTATAACTGGTTTCTACAAAGAAAAGCAAGTGAAGATTTAAAAAATATTTATTTTCAGGTAAAAATGCAATTTTTTTTCTTTTAATAACACAGTAAGAACTTTAACTGTATATTAGCTAAGACAAGTTCTTGTAGAAATGCTTGGCTCGGCATTTCTACTTAGTTACTACAGCATCTTTTGAAGAGATACCTTGGTGACAGTCTACCACAAGACACAATTTATTGCAGAAGCAACATTAGCCACAGGAAGTAAATGCACCTCATAGCTGAAAGCTGTTCAGTTTGCAATTAGCAGAAGCAAAGGCTGTTTCTGAGTGAGAAATACTGCCATGGCGCGGAAGTTGTTACGCACGTACGGGAGCTTGGTGGCACCTGGGTAACCTCTTCCCATTATCTAAAGGGTGCTTTATGGCACCTCAGCTGCTCTCAGGATATCCTATGCAGCACAGGAGGCACAGGGCAAGGTGTGGAGCAGGAAAATGGGGGCACTCCAGCTCCAGCTCTGGCACAGCTTGGAGCGTCTCCAGTTTTGGACAAAACTCAAAGTTTTGCTAAAGGGAACAAAGTTCATTTCTTGACCAGCAACAGTAGACCCAGCGAGGGTTTCTCATGTTAGGTATCTGCGCTCTGGACCTGCAATAACCTTGCCTAATGTCTTCTCCACTGTAACAGAGAGAAAGGGATGATTTTAGGAAGCTCAGCGGTTCTTATCCTACTACACTTTGGCTTCATGGTTTAAGTCAATAGGAAGGGGAACCTATACAGATTTTTATGTGAGGTGTGCTTTGAATCTGCTGGGCTAAATCTGTTGGACGAGTTGTTAGATTTCTCTGGGCGCTTTTCCCCAGAGCAGTGATGTTTAGTCAATCAAGCCCACTCTCTTTTTTTTTCTTTGCCTTCCTTAAATGAATGATGACAGGCTGGTCACAGCATGTTTTCTGTTGTCACATTAAGATTTGGTTTATTCATTTCGGTACAGATGTTTTCTGTTACAAAATACTCTATAGGCAAATATTACCAACATATAACTGCTGCTCCTGGAATCAGCATGCAAACACCAGCCGCACAGCCACAGGACAGACCCCACGTATTTTGGATTTCTTTTAGCAGAAGAAAGTACCAAGAAAAGCAATCAATGGGCCCAAGAAAATACCCTGCAGCTAATTTACAGATCTCCCCAAAACGTCACCTTATCTAACAAATGTGCCAAACATTAGGACTCTGATTTTAAATTTTACTACTGCAAAGGATACCCATTATTCCTTAGTATTTTTACATTTTCATACAAACCCTTCAGTGCAATTATCTCTGCTGCAGGTATACTACCTTATCCTGCTGTCACTTTTCTGCCACAGCCCCTAACTTTTCTAAGGCCCAAGCACTGCAGTATTTCAGTTGTCTGCCCTCTTTTGATCCCCCCTGTTCTCCCAGCTTTCTGCCAAGACCATGTCACGTTAGTGGCCATTTCCAAACACGGATGCCTGTAAGTTTAGCACCTCTGAAAGTATCGTGGCGCTTAAATAAAAAGTTTGCTTTTCAGAGGTGCTCAATACCTGAAGCTTCAATTTGGCTTCAGGTGGCTGAGTCTGGAGAAAACTCTGATTGCACAGTATTTCCCGTTTTTTATTGATGTACTTATAGAGAGGGAGATACAAGGCCTGGAAAATTAATGTTTGAAAATGAGCCAAAAAGCCCCAAATGAGAAGAGCTAGACACAGAATGTTTTTTTACTACATGAGAAATCATAGAAAAAGGCTGCAAACTGCAGTGTAGGGGTATATCAGTGATGGACGAGATTTTCTCCCTTTTTCTCTGCACTACAGAAGAGATAGGAAGGAAACCAGTGGAAGCCAATGACTGAGGTGTGCCAGGCTGGTACACCATAAAGCTGAAGACCGCAGTGAGACACAGAATTGACCTTTGCTCTCTAGCAGGAGAGCTCTAAGATTTCAGCTGAGATCTTTTTCAACCCTTCATCCCTTTAACCTTCGAGCGTTTATCTTCCTTAATGCATGCATTTCAGGGTGCGCTGTAACAACATATCGGGTAACCGGCTTTGAAGTTCTCTAGGGTAAGGTCAGGACCCTGCTGGGTGTAGAATAGCAAATAAAGAAGACTACCCAGCATCTTGCATGTACCCCTGCAGCCGGGGCACGATAACAGTACAAGGCTTCAGAATTATTGCTTGAAAGCCCGCAAAACCAGATCAGAGGAGCTTCCACTGTGCACATCCCCCCCCTCCCCCCCCCAGCCTCCCGCCTCCATCCCCAAGGTGTACTTACGGGAATCGAGGAGGACCAGGGGAGGAGCACATCCTCTGGGGTGGTCGGTCTCCGGTGCCCTTGGGAGCACGGAGGTTTGAGTAATTTGGGATGACTTGCTGGGCCAGGCGGATAACTCTCATGCAAGGTCCAGGAACAGGAGTTTGTGATGTATGTGCAAAATGTTGGTAAGGAGCTCTGCCATCTGCAAGGGTAAGAAAACAAAGGCAGCAACTATCATTTCAGCCAATATATTTTTGCCTCAGTTTGTGTTTATTCCTTTCCAGGTAAGTCCTCCTTCATGTCTAAGGCAACTGAGTGGTTTGGAGGCATTTGCAGGTATCTTGGTCTGAAAAAGGCCAGATTAAGGAATGTATAGCAGTCTGAAGTTTCCTATTTCCCCATTCACATACGGCGCGGTTCAGATCCCTGCCCTGGGTTGGGCTCTTGGGACAACTGACAGTTAAACATTCAGGGCTGCTTTGTCCCTGCACTTACCATTCCTCTGTATTTTTTGGTTTTTTTTTTTTTTTTTTTTTAATTCCTTTTTGGCAATAACTTGTGAAAATGAATCATCCCAACGTTCTCATGAAAGCAGATGCAAAATCCTGGAACAAATCAGTTTGCAACACTAAGGCCAAACAGACTGTGATTATTGTAAATGAAAAGAGAAAAAATAATCTCTTGGTTTGTTACTTCACCCTGCATGAATTTTCTGCCTAAGTGACCTTTTAAGGCCTTGTTGCTGCTCCTGTTGCCATCCAGGAGGCTGCAGGGGAAGAAGCCCAAAGTGACAGTTTTGCTCAAGTAATTCTGAAAAACCTCACTGTTGTTGCCTGTGCACACGTAATGCTATTTAATAAGTAACGTACAGTGGAACTGTTGAAACTGTTGGCATAAACTGAAAGCGATGTAAGCCGTTTGTCTCCCAAATGGGGAAAAACTACTTCCCCCCCCCCCCCCCCCCCCAGTCTTTCTGCTTGCAGTTTTCATTAGGCAGCAGCTCTGCGCACTTTCAAGCTGCTGTGCACAGATCAAAGTCCAGCCTGGCAGGGCTTATTAGCGCTGCATGATTATGGTGTTATGAGCTGGCTCTGAAAGCTGCAGTACTCAAACACTCTTCCCCCTGCCTCCCCCCCAGATTGTTTTTTTAAATCCTTTTAGCTATTTTGGGGTCATGCTTCCCTTTTCCTAGCAGCTATGAGGACTAACTTTTTTTTCTTTCAAAAGGGAAGGGGAAAAAAAAAAAAGAAAGAAAACAAAGCTTTGATGAAATAGTCCAATTCCAGGAGCCAATACTTTAAAAAAAACCAAAACACAACAACCAAGCCCACAATTGCAAAGAGATTCCTGATGAAATTATGAGTTGGCAACACCATATTTGTTGAGAATGTTTTAGGAGATTTTCCTGCTCTCCCTACTAAATATTTGCAACAGGACAGGGTGAAAGAGGCGGGGAGAACAAAAGTGACAGTAACTATGGTCTTCTCGTGGGTTCCTCATGACCAGCTCTAGGGAAGGTGGCAGGGCTCTGGGAGATTCAGGTTGGTTTACAGGTTTTTAGGCCAATGTTTCACCAGCTTCCTTTGGATCTATCTGATGCTACAGTATTTTAGTGGATGCAACCACTGCTGTTCGGAAGCACAGCGTGGCCAAGCGTGCTTGACCGCACACACCAATAGCTCACATATATAAATATCTGAAATAATGGTCCCTGGGCACATAGCATTGTTGTGAGGATTTCTTTGACTTCAGAAGCAGTTTTGCTGTTGTATCTCAAATAGCAGGTGTCCGGAGCCAGCTTAGAGCCTACAGGCGCAATTGCTATTCCCCGGGAGAGGCGTGTTGTAACACACAAACTGCAGAGCTTTGTTGTGGGTTGCCACTGCCCAACAATTATCTGAAACGCAAGGAGCTGTCAGGAGGTGATTTACGCTGTACTGGGCATGTGAGAAACAGGAGTACAGTTGCCAGTTTCTTGGTCCTGACCAAATCTGCTGCAGCCATCTGAGTTTGTTTTTTATTTTTGCCCTCTGGATATGGTTGAAATGGTAGTGATTTTTCTAAAGAAAGTCTTTCAGAGTTTCTGCTTTGAAACAAAATGGCCTCATTCAGTAAATGTCCTACTTCTCACTAGGCTCGCGTGAGGAGGAGGTAAATGGAGGTAAACAGTGAGGGGTGTTGTGCAACCAGCTCTTTGTCTGGTTAAAGCTGTACTGAAAGGAGAAGGTACGAAAAGAAAATGAGAGGACATTTTGCAAACGTTCAGCTGTAGACACTGATGAAAGTCCGTATGCAGCCCCTTCCCCTTTACAAAGTCCCAAGATCAGAGGTGAAAACTGAGGCTCTGATACCCTCTCTCTTTCATATACCTAATTACGGCACATTGATGGAATGACAGAACTCCTTAAACAAATGTAATACAAACGCTGTGGAGTCAACAGAAGGTTAAAAAAAAAAAAAGGGTTATCAGAACAGGCCTACAGCTTTTTATTACAAAGCCAGCCCAAAACAGGTCGGGGTCTCGTGAGTCTAATGTAATATAAATTATATTAAAACAATGATATTGCTGTTGAATGTTCAAAGCTCACTTCATAACAGATAAAAATCTCAGAGACTGAAAAGGAATACTAATTAATAGCAGGCTGTAAACTGCATCGTATTCTCCAAGAGCCAAAACACCCATATTGACGGAGTCACATCAGCGTTCACCAACAGCTGAGAGGGCTCCATTTTAAGTAATGAGCTTTCATTTCAGCCGACAACAGGAAAAAAAAAGAGGATGATGGATGTCACGCTCTTTTCACATAGAAATAAAACACATGGGTGAGTTTGGTCATAATGCTGGGAGATACTATTTACAGAGATCAAGGGCAACCTCCCATCCTGATTCTGGCAGGAAATTCTCAACTTTGGGGATTCAAGTGGGAGCAAGGAAATCTATGAAAACAACAGGAATTAAGTCGGTATAGGAGGCTGCTGAATGACTGATGCAAGGAGGAAGGAAATGACTAGAATATGAAATAACAGCAGGGAGAAGGCTGTGTATGCTCAGCGTGACCGACAAAGGCTAGTTTCTAAGCAAAATCATTAGCCTGCATTTGATGAGTAACTGTGATCTCTTTAACTTTTTATCTGGCTCAGAGGTTCTGCATCAGAGAGTCTGGCTGCATAACCTGAAAATCTGGAAATAAAAAATGGACTGCAGATAAATGTTTAAAAAGGTTAATAATTGCATGCCGTTCATTGCCATTAAGTACAGTAGGAAAACACCAGCTTGATGAATGATGGCTGTAATACACCCGGAAAACCTCCTATGGGGTGAGAGGTGGTGCTACTTACATGGACCCTGGGGGTGCTGCTCTGCTGGGCAGTGGTGCCCAAAGCAGCCGTGGGCTTGCGAGGAGGCATTGGGATGGGGCAAGTGCTGGCACATAGGGCACTGCTGATCCTCAGGTCCAAAAAACTCTCTGGAGATCAGTGGTCCTGGGAGGTCCTGGGGGTTCAGCACAGACACCAGCGGTAAGGGGGGCTCCAGTTGCCTGATGCCCATGATGTCTCGTGACTGGGAGTTGTACCCTGTGTCCACAGTCCCCAGCTCTGCTGGGGGTCTGTTTCCTGAGGGTTGCTGTGACTGTGAACTCCCTTGGCTGCTCTCCTCCAGCGGGTCCTCAGGAGCATTAGGCAAGCTCTGCTCTGATTTACTGGAATTATGCCCAGTGTCAGCTGAAAGCTGTGATCTTGGCTGCATGCCTGGTTTGTCCATAGCTACAGGGCGCATCTTGGAGGGAACTACTCCAGCTATTGATTCAACAGGGGAACAGGAGCGTCCATCGCCATCAGGATCAGTATATTTTGACCACAAGCTGCTCTGCGGCTCCACGGATGGTGCTGATTGATGATGTGCTGGTGCTCTGCAGAAGCATGATGAATCGGCCACGGGCTGAGGTGTTTGAGAGACACATGGTCTCTGGGACTCGTCATCCTCCATACCCTCTCCAGAAGGCTGCAAAGCATTTTCCAAGACATGTTTGGGAAATGGGGACCATGGCATGGATTCATCCACTTCGACTGGTATGCTTCGACCCACAAAAGTGCCTGAAAAAGTGGGAGAAGAAACACTGTAGATGGCCAGACATACAGACAAATGCCTGTCATCAGTCATCACTCAATGACTGTGAGCTGGAATGCTGAAGAGCAGTTACGTATTCTTTATATTCTTTATATTCTTTATATTTTTATGTTTTTTAAAAAGACAGGCAGAAAGCAGCAAGAAAGGTGTGGCTGAATTTTGGCAAAGCAAGAAAGTAGAGGGCTAGCTGGAGTGTGCACAGAGTTATAATTTGGACTAACCTGACACGGAGGCCATTTCCAAGGTTTGTAGTCGCACCGGAAACGAGAGTCAGCTGCCTTACTGCAAAGCCAGGATTTTTCAGCAAACTGGAAAACAAGAGAAAGTACACTTGTGAACATGGTACAGCTTCACAGAGGCAATAATCCCAAAATAGCTCTATCTCAGAGACTGGAAAAGAAATACCAGTTAGAGTTCTGGAAATCACATTGCGCAAAACAGGCGCTCTTATGGGATTTCTGGAACTTACTGTTCCTGCTGAGACTGGAGGGGGGAAAAGCACATGAACTGTCTCTCAGAGGTAATTTCGGCACCTGACAAAAGAGCAGGCTGCTTAGGTCCGGACATTTGGCTCAGGCATATTCCAGGCAATACAATCACTTGCAATTATTTTAATCTGGACTTTTAAATAATACCTTCACACTGATGCCTTGGATGTAAACTTCACCACACACCTAGCTGAGTAATTTCAACTCCAAAGCCCAGTTTCAAGTGTTGCTGCTTATTTTATCAAACCACTTCATCCAGCCTATTATCACACGGCTGCTGTTATTTCAAATTATTGAAAAATTAAAAGACAGTTTAGAGATGTCTGTTACTGTTTGGATTTTTTTTTCCCCTTCCTTTGGAATTGACTTGGGCCCAAACATGAAAATTATCACTTCCTTTTGGGGGTGCCATCAGTAAGTTTGGTCCAGCCAAGCAATCCCTGATGATGGACGCCTCTGCTCCACCTTCACTGAGAATAACGGCAGCAGTGATGGGTGAATGGTGAGTGGGTTTCAGGAAGTGCGGCCATCTTCACCCTCTTATACAGGGATGCAGATTAGCTTGCTCTCAGCAAATTTTGTCTGTTACCATGGACTATAGAGAAACAAGCCCGGTGCTCATCACTTCCCCAGCCATTTTCCTTCTATCGCATTGGAGGAGCTAAAATCCCAAGTAGGAGAGTTATCAGAGAAGAATGGACTAAACACTCAAGCAATGGGAGCGACAACATTCGGCAACAGAATCAGGCTGGAAAGCCTGGTAAAGAAGGTCAAAATCACAACAAGTTTGAGGACATTTTAGGGACTTCCATCACAGTAGCTTGAACAGAAAGGCCAAATTAAGAACATATTAAAATGACCACAGTATTGAACACAGTTGAACAGGATCACAGGGAAGTATAAGGCAGTGTCCCAACCTTTATCCTGGCTCCCGCAGCAATGCTGTAAAAGCAAATGGTGTGCCCCGTGCTATAGGGCAAGAGTGAGGCTTTACATTCATGCTGATCAGAACAAATGACATGTAGACCCCCCCCCAAAAGTACCTCTGGCATAGAAAATTCTGGGTAAGTAGGATAAAAACTGTGCTTTGCTGCTGGGCTGCAATGTAAATATTCCTTCTCTGTAACTTAATATCCATCTATGCAGAAGATTTACCATATACTCAAAATACACATCCTATGTTGTAATAAGCACATCCACAGGGAGAGTTATCCTGGGATAATTACAATGGGATAATTACACTGGTAAATTTTCCCATGTAGGCAAGTCCTCAGAGTGGCTATGAGTTGCACCAAGGCAGTGAACACGCTGCTGCTCTGACAGCTGCAGCTCCCTGCGTGAGAGCGCCGGGTCTGGTGCCAAACCAGCTCCTTCCCATACAAGCACCCAGGCTTTAAAATCCTCATGGTCGTCTCACCACCATCACACATCTCTCCCTGCGGTTTGCATCCCTCTTCCTCTACGCCACATCACTAACGCCGGCCCTGCTCGCTAAGTCACGCTTCTCTGACAGTCATAACCGACGGGATGGGAAAGGGAGAAACCTCGAGCTCTCATAATCAGCACAGGACTGCAAGAGGGACTTGTGCTGCGTCACCCTGTGTGGCGGTGGCAAAGTGTCATTTAGCTGGGACCTTTGGTCAGATGGCAGTTTAAATGATGGCTGCCCTGTGGTGGTGACTCACAGGGTGTAAAGCTGTCCAGAGGTCCCCTGCCAGACTAAGAGAAGTGCCTGTGAAGCTTAGGTGTCAAGCTCCCTGCAAGGCATCTGCCTTTTGCTCATCTCAACAGCGTTGTAAACCTGACCCTTGGATCATCTGGCCTCGAAGAGAGACATGCTTCGACTTGTGGTTATCTCTGTCCCTTTGCTCATTAGCTGAATGACGCGCACTCGAGCAGCACAAATCATACTGCAAACTCTTATTTCCCCAACTGAGCATCTCCAGTGAACTGGTTCCTTGTGGAAAATTCATCCTGGTGTTCATGAAACGCAAGCTCAGCTGTGGGGTACCGGGGTAGAGCACCAACTCTGGAGCCACACATCCCACACCATTAGATATGATCCTTAGCAAGCACCCAAATGTGGATTTTCAGAAACAAATTTGCAAGGCCTGATACACTAAGATGCTTCTTTGATTGTCTCTGAAGTAGTCAGATCAAAATGCTGGAAAAGACTTTGAATTCAGTTCCTCTTTATTCAACAGCCTTTAGTTTAGCACCGTGACAAAAAGAACACATTTCTGCTGAGAAACCAAGAACTCAGTCCAGAGCTCAGTGAAGTAAATGGGAATCTCTGTATTGACTTCAGTAGGTTTTGGATCGGGTTTCAGATGGGATTTAAGAGCTACTAAATTCCTTTGGTTGTTTTTGTTTTTGTTTTTTTTTTTTTTAGTTCCATTGCTAACATCTGGCTATCTATGAAATGGATCTTACACAGATTGTGTGAACCTAGTGAAGGGCAGAAAATGTTCAGACTCGTTTTCTTCAGGTTTGTTGTTTAGTGTATTTGCTCTGCCGTTTGGAGGAGGGATATTAAGACTTCATTAAACTGTATTGGAAATGATCAGCTACCAAACTCTTCAAATGGCTTACGTCAGAATAGTTTAAAAATGTCTTTTCTATTAGTTTAGCCGTCTGAAAGGATAAATGCCGCTTTATCTCTCAAATCAACTTAATATTTAAATGACAGCCTTATTTCTTTCCTGTGTAACATGAGCTAAACACTATGAAAATTACTCCAAATACCTGAGTAAAAATAATTTTGTCAGACAGAAGAGAGACCTGATTCCATCACCTGTGTTTTTACCTGCAAAAGCTTCTGTTTTTTTTAAAATATGATTTTTCTTAGACCCTGCTGCAGGATAGCTGAGCAGGGAAAGCAGAGCTTTGATAGCCATGCACAGCCCCTGCTCCCGCAGGGCCAAGGTAGGAGGCACTGAGGGGCCTTGGTGTTAAAACAGAGACATCATTAAAAAGGAGGAAAAGTGACTTCATCCTCCTCCTCCTCCCTCAGTAGCTCTGGTTGGAGAGAGAAGCTGTTACAACAGCAGAGCTCTGTCTGTAGAGATGGCCCCGAAGCTAAATTAACCCCAGGACGTGCTGAAGACTTTTTGAGCAATGCTGGCAATGGTATGTGGATGGGAATTCCCGAGAGAAATCCCCACGCTGCTGGAAATGTTACAGATGATTCAGAAACATCCTCCTCCAACAGCAGTGCTTCAGGACGTTGTTTCTGCTTTGCTGAAGATCCTTGGTTTTCGGAAAAAGATCCAAGATCCCAGTGTTTTACGCTGTCTCGTGCTGCAGAGTTTCATTAAGTTTCCTTTGTCTTTTCTAGTTAGCTTATCCTGCAACCATGCTTATGCACAGGACAGAAAAATCACTCGCTTAGGTGTCCCGTGTTGAAGAATTAGGGTAATGTTTCAGCATATTGAAATACCCTCAGAAACCTGTAGCCTGATCCCTCTTCTGGCACGGAGACTGCTGGAGAGCGTAGCTTGTGCCCAATCTCATTTCCAAAGATACTGCAGCTTCAAGTCAGATCATGATATTGCCAGAAAGTTTCGAGAATTTAATATCCCCCCTGCACCTATGACTATGCAAAAAGATTACTGATAACTAGCTGGAGCTGTTGCTTATATTCCTGCTTGTAATAAAATGAAGAGGCCCTTCCTAAAGGGACAGAGTAGCCAGGCCTGGACCGCTCTCAAGAATGTCGAAGGAACTCCTTAAACTGCCCTTTCTTCTTCTCTTCCTTCCTCTGCTCATACACCCAGTTCTGTAACATGCATTAATTCAGCAAATAACCCTCCCGGGTGGCTACTCAGTGACCCAAAGTTCCTGGGAAGAAACCCTTCCCAGCTGCCTTGTGAGGCTTCCCACACCTGGGGAGGTTCTTCGACTGCTCCTGCCAGGGAGCCAGCAGGGAGACTGCCCAGCCCTCCTGCTCACGGCTGGCCGCTGCTGGCAATGGTCGCTCCTGGGAAGCTGCAGGGACACCATAAATGAAGGGGAAAAATTTCTTCTGCAGGTCAGTAGAGATGGGCCTGAGCACCCAAGTTTAAAGCAAGGGCCAAACTCCCCTAAAAAACATCCGATGGAGGCAAGGGGCCGGCCAGGGAAAGGAAGGGTGTTGGGCTTGGGCTCATCTGTGCAGTTTTCTTGCTGCCGATTGCGAAATCCATCAGGTATTTCATCTGTTTCCCAGCATGAAGACTTGTCAGGATGTGCTGTCCCGAAACACACTAATCATCTATCTGCTTTTGATTAGAAAATTTCTGTCATGAAGAAACAGAAGAGAGGCTCTGCAATGCGAGCAGAGCTGCGCTCCCCGTCACTTCCGGAGAGGGGGAAAATATCTTTGCACTTTTGATCAAAGTTATATTTGTTTACATTGTTAAAAAAAGAAAAAATTAGGATGAGAAAGAAACCTCACCTTCCTTGGTGCATGACACACAAGGGAAGAGTTTTTTATTCACCAGTCATGGCATTTCTGAAACGGCACGGGGATAGAATAAGGCAAAGCTGAGACCACACGGGATGGGGACGGACAGGAATTTCTTGGTTTCCAAATAATTCCTGTGTACTTTGGCTGAATCGTTTAAGCTCCCTGCTGCTGCTGATATCCATCTGCAGGATGGGAGTAAGCGGATGCAGAACTTGCAAGCTGCCGTGAGGATGCACACATTGAGTTTGCAAAAAATGCTGTTGCCATGGGGTCAGATAAGCGTTAAGTGTGTAAGCATACTTGCCCAAAGTGCAGCTTTCTCTACAGGAACAGTAGACACAATTTTCCTCAAAGAAACCCCAGAGACAAATCCTTTTAGGAAGAGCAAGTGAAAATGTGGGAACTGTTTTGGGTCTATAACCTAAATAAACACAGCCAAGGAAATCCAAGCTCCAGAGTTTCACACTTCACCATGAAGAATTTTGGCTGCTGTCATCACGGACGCTTACCCTCTCCCTTGGGTACCCTCCACAGCGAAGACAAAGGCAGTGTGTCACGTTCCTAGCCCAGATTTTAAGCCCTCTAGGGCAGGTAATGTTTATTTTTATGACTTCTGGAAAAAGTAGAAAAAGAATATGAAATCAACAGTCCTCTTCCACACTGACTATATGGTTGCTCTTACGTACTTTCTGCAGCCATGGTATGAAAGTCTACATATGTCAGGAGAACAGGAGAACATACTTCCAACCCTCCCTGCATGGCAAACATCGCGTTCCCTTTTGAAGCACTAATGTTGCTTCACTGGGCAATCCATGGTGCAAAGGCTAGTGTAGACCCGATATTTTTTGCCTCTTTGGTGTAGACTTTGATATGCATGTAATAAGAACGCTAGGCAACAAGTCGTAAGAAATTAGAAGTGCAACACCCTCAAGCAGGATCCAAACAGGCATCCATATAGGTATTTTTCTAATATTTGTGAAATATGAAAATGTCTGCAATGATCTGAGGTATCCTTAAAGATGTGTTTGTTTTCCAGAGATTACTTCCCACCCATTCCTGATGCTGACAAAACTCCCATAGGCACTGAATAATCCCCAAACTGAGCTGTCCTACGGCCCAGGAACATCTTAAAATCCTTGCAAAAACTGTGGCTGAGTGAGGTTAGACAGGGGGACCGCTCTGAGAGGCCTAAATCTCCCCAGACTGCTTTCCTATAGCTTCGTGCCTTATGTTGGAGCCTCCGGTTCCTAATAAGGGAGAACCTCCGGTGTTTCACAAGGCTGACGTATCCCTCGTCCCTAACCGCTCTTCCTGCTCCGCAGTGCGAGGGCTGCGGGGTGCGTGGGTGGTGGGAGGGCATGGGGAAGCCACGGGGGGACCTGACGCGTCTCCCTCAGCTGGCGTGAGAACAGCCTCCCTCACTTGCTTTCATGAGACGTGCAGAAATGTATATATCTTTCAGACCGTGTACCCTCTGCCAAACTTCAAAAGCCACTGCTGGGGGGTGGAGGGCACTGACAGACACGAACACCATAATTGCACGTGCCTTGTTTCCTGCCTTAGAAAGACGAAAAAAAACCCCAACCCTGTAAAAAAAAAAAAAAAGTAATACAGCATGCTTCAAGACTGCTGGTGCTCAGCGAGAGCAAGCCCGACCTCAGACGCTGACGGCATCGCAGGCAGCAGCACAATCGGCAGACGCTCGCCAGCAGCTGGCGGCAATGGGCGAGCGCTCGCTGGGCCACCGGCCCGGCCGCCTGTGCCCCTCGCACCCCTGTCTTCGGTGTCACCCCTTGCGGGGCTCACAACCCCATCCTGTGGTGGTGGGGCATCACAACCCACCTGAGATGGCAAGAGACGTGACCAGGCCATGCCTCCAACCCACCCGCCCAGGGCTTGCAGAAAATGGGAATTTTTGGTCTGGTGGCCCCTGGTGGCGGTCGAGGACCAGTAAGCCCAGATCTGCCATTCTTGTTGCCCAGCCAATACTCGCCCTGCAAAACCCGCGTCCTGAAACAATCGGTTACTGTGTGAAATGGGAGCGGGTGTTATAAGGCTGATTTTATTCTAATTAAAAAGAAATACTACCAGCTCGCTCCCACTGTTTCCACACCAGCGCTGTGGGGAATGGTGCAGATGGGGTCTACGATCCTGCTTTCTTCATGCTTTCCAGCCACTTCTCCCTCACCAGGTCTGTGGACCTGTCCTGAGGAGAGGGAGAGGAGAGGGAGAGGGAGAGGGAGAGGGAGAGGGAGAGGGAGAGGGAGAGGGAGAGGGAGAGGGAGAGGGAGAGGAGAGGAGAGGAGAGGAGAGGAGAGGAGAGGAGAGGAGAGGAGAGGAGAGGAGAGGAGAGGAGAGGAGAGGAGAGGAGAGGAGAGAGGAGAGAGAGGGCCATGGCCCAACAAGCCACCGTGAGCTTGCACGGCCGTGCAGGGCGGGAGCGGGATCAGGCCTGGCTGCCAGGCGCTGCCAGGCAGATACGTAAATAGGCCGGACAACATTTCGACACCAGGCGTGTCCATTCCCAGTGTTTACCCCCAAACCCTCCTGATTTAAAAAAAAACACAAAAAAACCACAATCCAACAAAACTGCAGTGAAATGGCTGAAACATGTTGTAACCATCTGTGAAACTCAGGCTATCGTTACACGAGAGGAGGTGGTGGTGGTGGTGGTGGTGGTGGTGGTGGTTGGGGGGGGTGGGGGGCGGAGAAGGGAGCGAGACAACAATTTGAAGGAGAAAAAAAAAAAAACAACAAAAAAAAACAACCACCGAGAGCCAGAAGAGGGTCAACAGCTAATTACAAACAGGGACCGAGACGGGCAGCACCTCTAACGCTTCTTACCTTGCGGCTGGCGGCTCAGCTGGCCGAGGACAGCGGGAGGGCTGGCCTGCCTCCTGCGCACCCCCCGTCGCTCTCTCTTGGTGTGCCCTGGTCTCCTTCCTCAGCCGGGCCGGGCTTTTATTTATTTATTATTTTTTTTTTTCTTTTCCTCCTTTTACGACACCCTTCGTGCCTCTCCCAGGTAAGCGGCAGAACTGGCTCTGCAGCAGGAAGTGGAAGAGGCATGCACGGCACGGCACGGCACCGCACGGCACGACGCGGCGGCGGGAGAGCCTCGGCGGGGGAGTGACACTTTGAGGCTTAAAAACTCTCTCTCCCCCAATGCCTGCGTGCGGCTCGCTCCCTTCCTCTCTCGTAGGAAGCCCGGCTGCCTCTGCCTGAGCCCCGCGGATAAATAACCCTAGGGGAAACCCGGCGTGATTCCTGAACGGTGTTGCCTCGCCGGGAAAGTCGTCCTTTGCTTTTCATCCTGGGGCGCTTTACTGTCAGTGCCAAACGTTAAACCGACTGTGATTCAGACTAGTGAAGACAATCACATGACGGGTGCAAGAACTATATAAAGAACAAAAAAAAAAAAAGGATTTCTTGTCTTTTTTTTTTTTTCTTTTAGGTTAGACTTCTAGACACTTCCAAGTTTCTCTCTACACCCTCAAGGAGCAGAAACTCCCTTTTCCTACAAGCTGAAACCTTTACATATTCGCACAGCTCATGAAAGCCAAGTAACGCCGGTGCTGATGGCATGGTGCAGGGGGGTTTGATGAGCCTGGGTAAGCCATGCTGGCTACTTTGTCAGCGCCATGCCAGGCTCCATCCACACCAGCAGCCCCCGGTGCACCCACTGGATGCAGCTGCCTGTCCCAGCCCACGCCGCTTTCCTGACCCCCCCCCGCCCGGCACGTCTCCCTGCCAAGTCGCTCTTCCTGATTTTTAGCCTACGTTTTCTTAGTTTAACCCTAGGAGGAGTCTGACTTGGCTGCAACTTGTGAACGGCTCTTCGTCCTCCTGGCGTCCATGGGCTGCCGCCACATGTTGCCTTAACGCTTGATCGGCCAGCTTGTGTGGAGACGTCTGAACCACCCCGCAGGCCCTCACTTGGGCAGTGCTGTTCCTTCCTGCGCCCTTCCCCTGGCATGGGGGCATGGAGGAGGGAGCTGCCTGCTCCGCATCACCCCCCCACACACACCAGGACGGATCCTCTCAGGGGCATCCGCCACTCAGCCAGCCCCACTTTGTGGTCGTGAGGTGAAGCTGTGACGGGAGCAATTGCTTCCTCTTGTCAGGGAATGGCTGCCCACATTGCTGGAGGGAAAATTCAAGCGGCTGGGAGCAGCGCCCACCCCCAAGCCAAGCACTAAATACAGTTGCATTGGTGGCAGTGCAGTGATGCCCCACAGCCTGAGCTTACCTTCCTCATGGAGAATCCCCATGTGACCCCTGCCAAACCACTGATGGCCCTGATCCCCTCCTTCCCTCCTGTGCCAGGGCGCGGGCAAGCAGGATACCAAGCTTCCCTTTTGGGATGTCCCAGAGTTGTCCTTTGCTGCCCCCAGCCTGCCCAAGCAACCCCTGCTCTGCCAGTGGGTCCCAGCCAGACCCAGAAGCGACGGGCGGGCGATGCTTGTGGCCAGAGAGGTGGCATTACCACTATGGCTGCTCAAGTCAGCTCAGGGTTTGTACTCAAGCATGGCAGCTCTGTTTTGCACCATGAACACCTCGACAGCCGGCATTTTCAACGGGGCTGCACGAGTCCCGAATTGTGCCAAACTCATGTCTGGTGGTCACCCTGCTCGCCAGCCTCCCCACTGGCCTCCCTCCTGGGAGCAGCGATGGCCCTGCTGCAGCCCGTGTGTCGCAGTTGGAGAGGGGGGTGGGGGGCCCAAAGACACACAGGAGCTAAAACTGGGGCCTTGGTGAATGTAGGCAGGATGGGAGTGGGGAGGGAGAGCTGTGCTGAGGGCTGCCTGACCTTCAAGGGGCGAAGGACTTGTGTAGTGTCTGTAGTGCGTTGACCGGCTCCCCAGGGAGTGCGGGCAGCCATGGCTGGGCACGGGGACTTGGCCGGCAGAGTGTCCCATGGGGATGTTGCATCAGTAGCTGTATTTGGGGGGTTTGTTTCTAAAGGTCTCCGCTGTGCAGCCATCAAACACCTCTCCCTTCACGCAATGGAGCAGCCTCCCTTGCTGACAACGGTTATGGACAATCTTCTATTCTTCGCTGGTCATACCCTGGACACCGGGCTGCAACACCCAGCAAACAACAGTGGCCACCTGCCTCCCCTGTAGACAGCTGCCAGCTGGCCAGAGGAGGGTGGTTGTGGCTGTGGCCCACACCAGCCGGCCCCAGCAGCGTTGGCCAGGGTCCCTGTCTGGTGGGCTGCCTGAGGGCTGGCATGCGTTTGAAGCATCCGGGATGTGGCTGGACAGAAAAGCTGCAAAGCCTCAAGCCGTTCATTTCCATACAGAATCACGCACAAGCACAGAATGGTTGAGGCTGGAAGGGACCTCTGGAGGTCATCTGGTCCACCCTCCCCCGCTCAAGCAGGGACACCTAGAGATGGTTACCCAGGACCATGACCAGTTGGGTTTTGAATATCTCCAAGGATGGAGACTCCACAACCTTCCTGAGCAACCCGTGCCAGTGCTTGGTGACCCTCACAGTAAAAAAGTATTTCCTGATGTTCAGAGGGAACCTCCTGTGTTTCAGTTTGTGCCCATTGCCTCTGGTTCTGTCACTGGGCAGCACTGGAAAGAGCCTGACTTCCTCCTCCTTGCATCCTCCATCCAGGTATTTATATATATTGATATGATCCCTCTGAGCCTTCTTTTCTCCAGGCTGAGCAGTCCCAGCTCTCTCAGCCTGTCCTCATACATTGGATGCTCCAATCCTTTCATCACCTCTGTGGCCCTTTGCTAAGCTCTCTCCAGTAGCTCCATATATATTTTACTTGGCTGCCTAGAAACACCCCTGGGAATTAATGCTATCTCAGTCAGCTTTTAGTCTGCTGGGGTCATTTCCATCCTGACCACTCGTACATATCTTCATTCAAGCAGCCTGGCTCCTAAGGACATGATGTGAAATCTGTCTCCTTGTGAGAGGACTTCCAGGTCCAGAAATCACATCTACGGACCTAATGGTGTCTGCAGCCACAGCCAAAGGACCAGTCTCTGTCCCCCCTTTAACTTTCCAAACTGCAGAAACCAGCAGGTACTTGGAGCAGTTCCTCTCACTTGAGCTTTATGTACTTTCTTAGCAGCCTGAGAAAGAGAAGAAAAAAAAAAAAAAGCTTGAAAGACACCCTCTGCTAACTGTGTTAACAGCACTGTCTGCTGAGTGGGTTTCAAAGCGAAGATGAGGTCCAGCCAGCCCAAATCTAAGTACTCTCCCACAATGTTGCAGAACCTGCTATCAATTAACTCGTTTTTGGATTAGGAAATTTAGAGAACAGATATCCAAGTTTATTTCAGCATTTCAAAAATCTCCCCCGTCGTCAAAACTAAGGCCATCCTAATTGCTTTCTGAAGGCCTGTTTTATATTTCTAAAGTCTTCCTACTGACTTCACAGAAAGCTGGATCCAGCTCTGAACTCTTTAAAGTTAGTATCTCATCTGTACATTATTTACGGGCAGAATGTGATGCATCATATTGGGCCCGTCATAGAAGGTACAGATTAATATTCAAGTGCAGGACGAGTGTTTTCATTGGCAAGGCAACTAACACGGAGCTTTTTTAGAATAAGTGGTTCCTAGCCCTTCGGGAGTTGTAATATTTCTTTTCTGATTAGGAAGATAATGTCAATAACAAGTGCCGCTTCTTCTGTTTCCTACCACATCTATAAATTCAGAGAACTAAATCATAAATGTTTTTCCTTCCAAATGATTAACTGTTCAAATAAAGCACTGCCACGTTGCTCCACTTTTAATGTTGGTGCTCGGTGCTGTGAATTAACCTGGAGACATTGCAATGAGCATTTAATCCCATCTGCCCCAGCGGAACGCACACGACACTCTCGCTCCGGTTCTCCGCATTCGGCTCGTCCCTCGCTGCTTTGGCACTGCAAGGGAAACTGGGGCTTTCTTCCATGGCTTGCTGTTTAGATTGCTAGGCACATGCCTACAAAAATATTTTCCACTTCTGTTCTTTTTTTTAAGGCTCTTGCTTTGGCATTTTTCAGTCACGCCCTGGAGAGACACCTGAAAGGAAAGAAAGCAGTACCTGGATGTTAGCTTGTGCAATGCTTCTAATTAAGCCTTGCATAATGACAAAAACCCTCCTGCCATTTGTTCAGATTTCCCCCATAGCATTATACATCCTCTTAATTAAGAGCAGAAGCTAAGTAATACCTATTTTATTCCCCCTTGCTTCCAATTAGTCATCCATTGATCGTTACCCACTCAGCATTTGACAATTAACAGAGCCCCCACTCCCCGCAGGACAGGGATGTGTAGTCCTTCAGAAATGACACGTCTAGAATAACCGTGAGGGGAGCTGTGTGGGCGAGTAATGGGGCGAGAGGTAGGGGGAAGGGGAGGAGAAGGCCACCCAAGTGGAACAAAAGACGTGTAACATATGCAAATGTTCAGTATGCGGTATGTGTTTTATACGCGGGATGTATATGAGGTCATATACAAAGCTCAGCTGGCGGCCGCGCTGCTTTTGGGAGGCATGGGAATTCAAGGGAACACTTGAGCTCTCGTATGATCAAAGGTACCTAGTCCTCTGTCTTTAACATGCAAAGCGGTTCCCGATTTGGCTCTTTGCCGCTGCTTTTTCAGGAGAGCAGGAGTTAGCATCTGCTTCTCTGTTGTCACCAGGGCTGGGGACAGTGGCTGTGTCAACACAGCCCTCGCCAAGTCACCCCAAGACCTGTTTGCAGCTACACATGGTCATGTCCAAGCTGCTGCCGATGGCCAGGAACACGGAAGCTCTGTAAGGCAAAGGGGACTCCAGAGAAGCTGCAGGTCCCTTCTGCATCACCGATCCCCTCCAGTAGCCTGGCCCGGCAGCAGGGATGGCCCCAGCCCCCGTACAGCACTGGGACCACTGCACCCCTTTCCCAACACTGGTACAAGCAGCAATTCCTAGCTGGGGAAATCCAGCAGCGTAGCGGGGCTGGAAGGCAGCCCAGAGCCTGAACTGCGGTGGTGGATAAAGCGTAGGGGCTGCCAGGGCTTTTGGGCAGGCCTCTGGCATGAGGGTCAGCGAGCAAAGCTACAACATGGTCAGAAAGCTTCCCTGCGTCCTTTTTTCTTTTTTTCTTTTTCCAGATGAAAATCATCAATTACAGGGCTCAGGGATTTTGTGTGAAGCTGTGACAATAAGTAGCTGAGTAAACTTCACAAGGCTCTGGGTGCAGGGGCTCGGCAAGAAATGCTGATGCACAAAAAAGCAAACCAGAGCCCTTGGCAAGCTCTAGCCCGGCTGTAGAGGAAGGAGATAATCTCATTTCTTTGCTCTTTGCCCTTTTAGCTATTCACAGAGCCTAATGCCGTGTTATTCCCAACAATGAGCCGAACAATCAAACTCCCATCTGGCCTGGTCAGGCAGATGCAACACTTGCCTTTCAGTCACAGAAACACCAGTCCTGTGATTTTTTTGCCCATCCTGAATATCTGCTGTTTATTCCCATAACAGGGAAGATGTTTACACTTGGTAGGAGAAACCGCAGTTGAGGCTCACCAGCCAGCTCTAATCTGATCACCCAAATCCCTGGCCACGGCGAAACACAGGCGCTGTGAGCACAGCTGGTGCTGCAACCTTCGGATCTCCCTCTACACAACATGATGCACAGGCTGGCAGCTAATGACCTGTTTTCCCTGGGAGAGCACTCTTCTCCCCTTTCTGCCCTCCTGCGTACTCGCACCACAGGCCCCAAACTTCAGGAAAAATGTCTCACCTCCCCGACTTTGAAATCAGCTGCGGGTTGCTCTTTGCAGTAGCCAGAGACCCACAGCATCACTGGGTTGTGGCAACAGCACATGCTGCTACCGACTCCTCTCCTGGCCTGGGAAAAGGGATTATAACTGATCACATAGTGGGAGCCAGGGGGAAAAAAAAAAAAAAAAAAAAGGGAAGGTCTTTTGTGGTTAATAGCATTCTGTCCTCTAAACTACTCACTCCCTGGTCTTACATTTTTGCTAAGCATTCAGCTGCAGGGGAGGAATACAAGGAGATGGATTGATGTTTGTGTAGGTATAGATGTTTTTGTGTGTGAACGGCATTTTAAGATAACGGATATATACACACACACACGTAAGAACACTGGCTGTATTAAAAATCAACAGAAAATATCTCACAGACCTAAGTGAAGTTAGCGTTTCCCCTCTAACATTCAAAATGAATCTCAGTAACCTGGTTTTAGCTGCCAGAAGTTCTCCTGACAAATACAGAAGCGCAGGGAAGGAGAGACTGACACCCTACGCCGGTGGCATCCTGGCAAGGGCTTCTTTCCCTTTTCTGCTGAAAGGATACGCGTTCTGGTTTGGTCTGTGCGGGAAAATCCAAAATTGAAGTGCCCCCTTCTTCAGTTAAGATGGCAGGGAATGCTGGCCCAATTGACAGCAGCCCCTTCAGTGATAAAATTTCCCTGTGTATGAGTCACAGGAAATTATAATCGTTGCTTACCGAGGCTGCAGAACACAATGAGATTTCTGAGCTACAAACAGACTTCAATTATTCTTGAAAGACAGACAGACCCTCGAACTGACACGATCGGAGAAAATAAATATCCTTTTGTCTGCACTGCTGGTGGTAATTTCCCATTAGACAGGAAAAGCCTTCTTTGATGAATGAATATTGTCTACACATTAGAAGAGGAGCTACTGTATATCTCCTAATAGCTCTTGCATGCTTGGGCTCAGCCCCATGTGAGGCCCTTAAACCCCTGGTGTACAATGTGGTAGCATTCATTAGTCTACCGCATTCTTTATTGCAGTATTTGAGAAAAGGATGGTGCATATTAAAAGAAAACTGAGCAACTTCCCACTCACCTTGAAGTTACGTGGCAAGGTCAAATACATTTAGCAATCTGCCTTCTCGGTCTGCAGGTAGTCCTTTCCAGGCTAGAGGCTTCAGGAGAAATGCTCGCACTGGGGATAGATTTTCCATTTATGATTATTCGTGTGATTTTAGCAGTTAATCACTTTTCTGTTTTGTATTTACTATGCTTTTCTACAGTGGTAATTAAATCAAAACCAGAGCGCCACATAGAACTAAGTCAAACACTGTTCGCAGAAGCCAAAGAAAGGCATGCTGGTGCCTTTGACAAACTTTGGACCTTCTGTACCTTTGTACCAAGTCTCACGTCGTTTCCTTCCCACAGAAATACGTTAGCAGGCATTAATCGTATTTACTGTCCCTTTCGCGGCAGCGTTGCATTTCCACCTGTCATTTTTTCTGGGACTGGTATTGGATTAAGCTTGGCCTAGAGACGCCTGGGTCACCCCACGGAGTCCTTTCGGCTGCTGGTAGATCACCTTTTCTGGAATTTCACCACCACACCACGGATCAGTTGAGAGTCAGGTGGGCTGGTGGGGGGAGCGTTTGGCCAATTGTTTTTATCTGGGTAGGATTTACTGAGCCTTACATTAAAAAAAATTATTGGAGGGAACAGGAGATTTTTAATCTGATAATCCAACTCGAACAGTCACCACACAGGTATCTGTGGTGCATACACAGTGCTTAAGAAAAGTTTTTTTTATTAATTTATAGCAAAAATGCTAACAACCTGGTTTAAATTTTTGCTAATGTTTTTATTTGAGAGATTAAAAAACCCAAACAACAAAACTCCCAACATTAAGAAAAAGAAGCAGAAGTGCTACCGATGAGAAATGGTCTGGATTTGCCACTCAACAGCGGCACCAGTCTGCGCACAAGCCAGCTGCAGGCAGAGATGCGGCAGAGACCAACATGGTACTCATAGACCGAATGCTATACAAGAAACAACAAACCCAAGAATCAGAAGGAAAGGCCATAAAACCCCAACAACGCCCCATCTGAGTCTTACTTCCAACGAGAGACATAGGCAAAACTAATGTTTTAGGCTCATCCCGCATTACAGATGGAAACTGCGCTTAAGTTCGCTGCTGAGGAACTTGGCAGAATGGCCGCGCTTTGCCACCGAGCACTGGGCTGAGTACGTGACATTTTGGCTTCGCCAGCCCGCTGGGTTACTACGGAGTCCTCAGTTCAGTGGATGACGTTTTAAGGCAGGGGGGTAGCTGTGGGAAAAAAGAGGACCACAACTTGCTTTGTAAGTACTAAGAGGAAGCTAGAAGTCCAACAAGAACTATGGCCTCCTCAGTACTCCACAGCTACAGGTACAGCAACATTGAATATATCATGTACATAACATTACTTACAGACTCTACATGTAGAACGTTAACCAATTCATCATGGAAATCTGGTAACAAGCAACATTGCCATATAAATTCACGCTTCAAGAAAGGCTAAGTGTGGAACCTTCCTTTGCAAGAGGATTTTCAGTCAGTGTTTTGTATAGAAAATATTAAAACAACGATGATAATTTGTTCTCTGAATCTCAATTCATTATTGGGTTAGTTTTGAGGAACGGAAAAAGGTTCTCTTTAGAAAATGTATGAATAGTCAGAATATGAATTCACAATCTACGTATTAAATAATTAAAAAAAAAGTTTCAACTGTCAGGAAGTCTTACTTGGTTGCAATATTTCAAAGTAATAACAGCAATACAAGTCAGAAAATCTTTTCCTGCAGCACTTGTAAATGTAAAATTACTCACGTTAAATGCAACAGAACTATTAAAGAATAAACTGCTCACAGAACAGAGAAATGAGAGGCTAGCTATGCATTCAACCATCTTCCTTGCAGTTGAACTCCACCTGCTTAAAAACATATCGACTTCATAATTTGGAAAACGATGCCCCATAGGTAACTGGTCTGCGTACTCCTATGAAATATGATGCCCCAAATGGCACGACACCCCTTCTTGAAAAGTTTTATCTCATCTCCACCGTTATCTTCACAGGTTAAACAAAAGAACAACTATCCAAATGTAAAATGCTCTTTTTTTTTTTTTAATTACTAAATTAAGAAAGTTAAACAGTTTTAAAATGTAAACTTGCAAATAAACCATAACAAAATGTAATTAAGACTTTTAAATTTGCAACTCAGTATTAAAAACTCAATAGAAATAGAAAGGAATTTTTTGTTTTTTTGGTTAAACGTAAGTAATTCAAGGCTGGTACAGACAACTGAAAAGGTAATACTTTGTTCTGTGCATCCCCCATGAAATGTAAAGAAGTGCATAGTAATTCCACTGGAGAACTTGCAGACACAGAGAAAGTAATTTCATTAGCAGTACAGGACATTTAACACACTTATTTTACAATGGAAAAATGTTACACATAAAACAGAAAAGCCCTAGTTGCATGACCAACAGTTTAGCAGGTGGACATGGCTAAAATGCTATGGTTTTAAGACCATCTGAATGTGGTTACACTGTTTAATAAATCTTTTCAAAACATTTCAGTATACATGTTTTGATACAAGAAGTCCTTGCAGTTTCAATTTTCCAGTTCAAACGGTGATGGTGTAGTTTTCTTGCTTTAAATATGTTCGTTTTAATTTCAAGAACAAATCATCACACACTTGTCAAACATTGGAAACATTACTGTAAATACAGCACATGATTCCTGAAAGAGCAAAGTTACAACCATCTACAGGTACATAATCATAAACAAAAAGTGCAATCCAATTTAAAAAAATCATGCTTGGCAAAAGCCAAAAATTAGATCACTGGCTTTCAGAATCCCACCAGTGTTTTCATGTCTGCAGTAAAATTATCGCTTTCTGGGTACTGCTGCAGCAGGATTCATTCAATCCCAAATGAGTTTCCTCTGCAATAGCACCCATATACTGTATGTACAGGTATGTATATATATTATATATATTTTATATATAAAAAAGCAAAAAACCAAACACCTGTCCTGACTTTTTTTTTATTTTATTTGTTAAAACATGAAAAAAAATGTTTTAGACAAAGAGGCCACTTCTGGAAAATAATACTTTTAGTTGAATCAGGAGAAGACTAGTTAAAATCACATAGATTTTGCGTTTTAAAAAAAGGAAAGCACTAGGATCAGTTATTGGCACTGAGTTACTATTTACAATGAACAGAGGTTTTGCAGTTTACATAACATCAATACAATGCAGTTTTGGAGTCTTTGATTAAGAAAAAACAAGTGTTTTTCTCCTTTTCATCCAGGACATTCAGAGCGTTAGGACAAGTGGTCACAGGCAAGGGCTGCGGAAGTTCCCAGCTCCAGCCCCTCCTGTGCACGGCGGTGCTGGAAGATGCTGCGCTCTGGAGAAGCCGATCACGGAGTTGGAAGCTGAAGGGCAGGTGGGGCAGGGCTGAGAAACACCTGGTAATTCATGACAGTGTCTGGAGACCAGGGATTTACAGGTTGTCGCCGGGCTGGTACTGGGGTTCTGTTGCAGTGAAGTAGTCTTCAAGGAAACCCTGCAAATATTCGAAAGTTGGGCGCTCCTCCGGGTCTTTTTTCCAGCAGTGGATCATAAGCTCGTGCAAGGAGATGGGACAGTCCTGAGGACATGGCATCCGATAACCACGCTCTACTTGCTCCAAGACTTCACGGTTATTCATGCCTGTAAAGGGCAGACAAATCCCCACGGTTAAATTACAGGAAAATTAACCTAAGTATATCTACAATACATATGGTTTTCTCAGTCGTACCAATTTATTTTGGATCAGACACACGAAAATAAAACACCCCAAAGTCCTCTTTCAGCTCTTCCTCTACTGCAAGGTAACCTGGATTATTTTCTTTCTTGGTAGAGGGTTTTAGGATCCAGTGATGAGTAAAAGGCTGCTCCCATGGTTACCCTCTTGGCTGACTCACAACGGGCAGGATTTGGCATGTTCCCTCCCCAACAACAGTAGCTGTGAAATATATTACGTTAAGTGGTTAAAGAAAATAACAAATACTATTCCAAATTCTAGAAATTAAGATGAATTTTTGACACCCTCAAACTGAGCGTGGGCCTTTCTTGAAGTGCTCTGTGAGGTCACGCTGCAGAGACAAACTCTGCTACTTTGGGCTACCAAGGATGTCCAGCAGCATCGCACCTTCAACACTGGTTCAGAAGCTTACTACTGCTGATAACCTGCGCTCCCTCCATCTGTGCTGGTTAGTATTGTTTCCACCGTATTCCACTGTTGCATCCCAACCCAGAAGAGAACAAAGTTGCTCGGAAGACAAGTCAATTGCCAAGAAAAACAGCTCCGCTGCAGAACCACAGTTCTTCTCACTAAAGGTAAAATGTTATATTACCATCACGCTTGTCTCTAAGAGGTGAGCCAGGCCCTTCGCTACCTTTTCTTTCCTATGCTACCCCTTCAATCCTTGATTCCTCTGATGAAGTGTTTTTTTGCCGTACATTAATTGCAGTCAACCTCAACTTTAGTTTAAATAGCTCTTCCAGTAATCCTTTTGGCTGTTTAGCAGTACCAGGAGTAAGACTAGCACCGCAGGCATGCAGAAGTATTTCAGAGAAGGCATGCACGTTGACTGCAAGCTTTGTGGCTTGCCAGTTGGCAAGCCCTGCCCCAGTCCTCTGCTGAAAAATATCTGCAGGCTCCACTCCCCTGTCTTAGTGGGTCCTGCCAAGCAGCTCTGCAGGAGAACTAGGAGGGACGCTTAAGTTCCTCCATGACCGAATCTGGAAACCAGCACTTTGATGTTGCTCTTTCCATTAGCTTATCCTCCCCCTGTCTTCCATGGCACCATCCTTCCCTGGGTCTCCTCCACTCTGTTTTTTCAGGGGGTCCTCTTGAAGAATTTTCTTGTCCCACCTTCAGGACCCAGGGGATCGTCTCTTTTCCCTCTACCCTGTATTTTTTGTAAACTTATTTGTGAGAAATAATCCAACCACCTTCTTCAATACAGAATCATTTGTCTACTCTACACCTTGACTAGAGGGAATAATATGCTTACGCTGCATGGCATTCAGGCTCGTAACTTTGCTGTTTCCTTGCATTTGGTCTTTATTCTGTGTCCTCACATCCTGGCTGTGTTTAATTCTTGAAGATGTTTTAAAAAAGCATCCGCAAAATACAGCCTTTCCTGACCATCCATATTTAGATTCTCATCTCAGGTTAGGATTACAAAACACCTTTTCCTCTTATCCTGACAGGGTAGTTTCCTCCTGCTGATATCCATTTGCAAGGTCTCTGCAAAGATCATTTTCCTAGCCTGTTGCTGTAACCACTCCTTGCACGGTCTTGCCGCTTGCTCCTCGTTGCCTACTACGTGAAATACAAGCTGCGTGTCTTCACTTTCGAAGCCTCTCACAGGCCACCTCGCCAGCCTTTAGACTCTCATTTGGCCACATCCTGGTGAATCCACAGTTCTGGTTAGCCTACTGCAGCATGTTCCATTTTCAAACAAGCACTGATGTGCTGTTTCTTACGCTGCCTGTTGCACATGGAGGAACCTCCCCGGAAAACTGCTTCATTCTCCTACAAACCATTCCCTTCAGCAGTGATAATTGCAAAAACAAAGGTTAGGTTTCTCATTTACAGTATTTCCTAACCTGCAGACCAACACTTTAGCACTGGTTTCTTATGTTTGATTGATCACCTCCATCCACCCACTGTTAACATGTTTATGAGTAGAAGCAAACACTTTGTACAGCACCTAAAGTGGTCCGTGGTTAGGACTCCACAGAATGATGAACGTAGAGTAATAATGGTCGTCTGCAGACATCCGACTCTGCATAGAGCTAAGGTTCTCCTGTATTACTGACTCCAAACTGATGTTGTTAGGGCACACAGGCTCACAACAAACCAGAAAAGCTTGCCACACACTGAACAAATGTTTGGGTGTTCCTCATTATCCAAACATATTCTACTTTTTTATTAAATTACAAAACAACGCTAGTGGTCTGTTAGTCATCACCAACCCAAAGGCAGCATCAACCCAAACCTTCTGGCCTTGCTGTTTTCATGATGCTACAAGAGAAAACTGGGCATTTTTCTCATGTTCTGTTCTCAATATTAATTTTTTTAATTCGTATTTTGAACAAAAATCTGCACCCTTTTTTCATATGCTTGTCTTTGAATCAGCTGATTTACCTCACGTTTTGGGGTAAGAACTTCTGCTGTGCTTTGCTTCCCTTACATATTAAAGGCTACAAAAATAAGCATTACCAGTAACTCATCTATTTTATATATCTAAAACACAAACTGCGTTCTTTGTTTTTATTTTGGCAGTACAGCTCTAAGTACAACATGGGTGGTAGCAACAGCAGCAGCAAAGGTCCTTCCCAACTGATTTGTTATTCTAAGATATCAAATGTTTGGTACTTTTATCCAGTGTATTACTCAGTGCTGCAAAGCACACTCTGAAACTTGATAACGAACTGTATGCTGGAACAAAAACCCTGAGGAGAGAGAGGGGGGAGGAAAAACATCAACAGCTCTTCACTTCCCTTTGTTAAAAAAACCATGGAAAAAAGAACATGAAAGAGACATTGCTGTCTGAAATCATAGTCATTTTTTGTCTCTGGGAAGTCAGTGAAGCCAGGTTTCCTCATCACAGTATAATCCAGGAAAATACCCTTCTTTTCCTCTCTCCTTTCCCCTCCCTCCCAGTAAAACCCAGATATGAAACTAAACCAAGTAATCCTCATGTTCCTTACTGGAATCCATACAGCCAGTAAGGGCTGCGGCATCTAGGATTTGCCAAAGAAATTCTGTCGGTTTTGACATGTGCTGCTAATTTAAAAAAGGAGTTTCAAATACTTTTTTTTTTTGAAATTAATTGGATTATTTGTCAGACGTATAAAGATAGCAGTGTTTTGGGTATACTTTTTATCTCTTAAATGGTCTATTTTTGTTTACAAACCTATTATCTAGTTTCCCTTATCTTACTCTACAAGTTTTAGTGTTTCTCTTTTGATAGCAGGAGCCTGTTGTATCTGCACTTCTAACACCACAGACAGAATATTTGAGCAGTCTGTACCACTTCTCTCTCCTAATGAATACCCGAGAGTTTCAACTCTTTTAGTAAATAATAAATGAAATTCTGCTTACAGTACACTTCTAGACCCCTTAAAAGTTTATCCTAAAATCCTTAAATCTGCGGAATAAACTACTCAGCAATATTCTTCTGTAGACTACAGCTATTTCACCTGCTTGAAAATCAGTTTGTGCTCATGATGTTTCAAGAACTACCATTTGGACCAAGAAGGAAACATCCAATTTCCAAAAGATGGTTTTTCCATTAGCTTTTTATTCCCTGAGAAGAGTAAAAATGAAATAACCTCCCACCATTCAGCTTTATTAATGAAACCTCCAATAGTCTTAGGATGCCGCAGGATATGGCCACTTTAATGCTCAATACAATAAAAATCTACTGCCCATATAGCCTGGGGACTGAAATGCAATGCTACTTGACTTTTCCTAGAAAAGCTGCAGTAGTAAGAGTTACTGTGACATAAAAGAGATGTAAAGTTTCCAGTTGGGGCTAAAGAAAACACCGGAAAGTGCTTTGGAGTGCTCTGAGGACCTTGATTAGATGGAGGGCAGCAGATGTGCAAATAGCACAGATCTGGGCAACGCTGCTCTTCCAGAAGACAGGAAACATTACTGTAACCAGGCAGCGTCCCCACGTCCAGAGCTAATAGGCTATATAGGTTACTTTGGGCAGCGTGAAGTCCAGTGAGGACAGTGATGGTTTTAAGCCACTTTTTCTGTCAGACTGAGAACTGTGCTCCTTCAGGACCCACTGCATGATTTCAGACCAAAGATCAAATTAATACAGACACAAATGCTCAAAGCAGGACTCTTAAAGCAACAGTTCAGCTGCTGTCCATCCCCAGAAATGCCGTATTTCAGATTCTCCAGGAACCCAGAGCTGTGCCTCTGCTCATGTTCAAAGGTTCCTCAGACATGTTTGCCCTTCTCTAGTACAGTTGAGAAGGTAAAACTGTGTAGTCCTCCAGAGGGGCTGGATCATGTTAGGACTCAGAGCATGCTCTCAAAAGAGAGAGGTACAATGGAGACAGGTTGATTTTGGGGTTTTATTCATCTTGATCTAGAAGCAGAATTTCTATCTTCCATGGTGAGCGCCAAAGAAAAGCCAGAGGTGAGGGCACAGGGATGGGTTATGGGCCTTAGGCAGGGAGATTATTCCATACAGAGGCACAATAGTTGCTCCTAAAGGAAGACAGCCTTTGAAGCATAATGCTCTTCTTACTGAATACAATAGTTATTTTGTGTGCAATTCCGTTATTTCTGTGCAAAAGTAGTAACAAGTTTTAAAAATCTGGAAGTCATGCCACTTCATTTAGAAATTAAGGCCTGAAAACCCCCAACAACTCCTCATACTCAAAACACCCACAAAGTTAGGCTATCTATATCTGTTGGGGGTGGGGTGGTTCGTTTTGGTTTTGGTTTTGTTCTTTAAAATAAGTTGTTATTTGCTTGGTATAAGAGATGCAACTTTGAGCCACAGCATTTGTAAGTGGAGCTTTCCTGCTTACAAATAAACCCACCTGAGCTTAACTGTGCTATGTGCTGAGTACGCATCTCTCCCAACTCCTTACCTACCATCCATGGTTACGGTACACACTGATGTGTACTCAGCCCCAGGCTTGGGCAGCTGTACCATCCGCTCTCTGGCACTTGTGACCCGGCTTCCCCCAGGGATGAGGAGGCTGAACACAGCTCCCCAGGGACTATGGAACTGCTGGGAGCCCAAACTCAAAGACCTGCCTGGCCGGAGGCAGCAATGTGGATAGCATCGTGATGGCTGTCACATTTGACATAAAATGTAAATGCTTTTGATGTGACAAGTGCAGCAGAAAGCAGAAGGGACGAGTTCAGTGGTGCTTGTTCAGTGCAGCTGAGATTTTTGCCTATCCAAAAGGCAACATGTTAAAACCCCCCAAATTCTCTGACTACTGCTAGAGAAATGCAGCCTCCTACTCTTAAATTCCACTAAAAAACCCAAAACTAAGATTCAAGGGGAATTTGTGAAAGGGGAAAGAAACAGACACTGAAAAAGGTTGACTAAGCAGACTGGTTTTTAAACTTGGTTCCTCTTCTGCCCATATCTAGTTTTTATTTCCCCACTGTAATTGTGGAAATAGAACCTCAATGCCCAGAAAGACTGTGAAAGTTGCTTATTTCAATCTGCTGCCTTGTGAAAAAACTGGGAAAGCATTAGGGAAGGCTAGGAAAAGCACTAATAAATTAGTTATCATAGTGGTCCATCACATCTATTGATAGAGGAACGGGCTTGGTTGAAGGACAAAGATGAGGACACCTGTCAAAAAGTCAGTCTTGCTTGTGGGAGCTGTAGGGTCTGGGACAAGGCTTGGTTATGAACTCTAGCCTGATTTTCATCTCTGCCAGCAAAATCTTTACAGCTCACATGTCCCACCACTGCTCCAGCTTGTCTTCCAAAATGAGTCATCAGGACAGGAACTGCTTGAAATCTGGGGGACAATGAATGTCAAGTCCTGTTCCACACAGTCTGTTCCCCTCCTATATACTGCTTGCCTTCTTCTTCTGTCCTCCTCGTTGTGCTTTTCCCTTCTTCTACAGAAGCTTAAAATAATGCCTGGTTCCCCAAGGCATGAGGTACAATGCCCTGTGGGCATGGTTACCACCACAGGACTGGGGTGTGTGCTATAAATAACCTCTCCAGGCACAAAGATCTTGTCAAGTGAGACAGCAATCCCTTTGTCTGAGGGCCTCTCCCTGCTACCCCCGGCCTGCTACAAGCTGTAAGCAGGAACATCAGGAGAACAAGTCCACAACTATTTCAGAAACAGATGAGTGACAGCCTCATGACCCTCTTTGTTTCAAGGCTGACCCTTTCCAGAGCTTGCAAATCCAAATGCCTTGGGTGTGAAAGTGGTTGGCAGTGCCTACAAACTGCATTCTCTCACCTATAGGCTGTCTACTTGGGTGAAGAGGGCTGAGTCTTGCCTCTCAGGATGGTTGAACTCCCATCTTTTCCTCCTTGTGCAAGCCATGCCGCTATGGCAGGAAAAGCCCTGTGGGTGCATCTGAACGCTGCTCCCTGCTCCAGACAGGGACTTGAATTTATGAAACCTTATCCTTCCAAGAGGTCCTGCCTCTCCCCAGCATGAAGCAGGAGATGAATGATCCTTTTTATGTCAGGGGAAAATAGAGTCTTTTTTGAGGAGCTCAGGAGGTCTTTGTCACCTTGGGAAGTCTGAGCCCTCTTTTCAACCCACATGCAAAGACAGACACTTTTGAGAAGGTCCCAGTTCCCCTCCACCATTGCCTCAGCCTATCAGAGCTTTCCCAGTAGGATCTGGGGAAAGAGATTGCATTGAAATCTCTAAAGACTTTGGAAATTCAGATTTAAAATAGAGGCTGCCCTTAGGTAAAACTGACAGAGAGGGGAGTGATGGTGACCATGAGGATGTTCAAGGCCTCCTGGCTGAGGCCGGTGGGAGTCCCGGTGGGGAGGAATAGCCCTGGTGTAGAGTTTGGGCAGTGTGTAACTGAGGAAGTACATGACCATCCAGAGGAATTGCTGTCTCTGTGGTATGTAACACACAAAAAAGTTGCTTCCAGCTACTTGATGTCTTCCTAGCATGGGTGGGGGAGAGCGAGCCGGAAGGACTTTCAGTGTGTGAGGGCTTTGTGCAGTGAGGGATGAAGGGGGAGGGCGGCGCTGAAAGCGGAGAGATGCCGCTAGTTGTCTTTGATGTGCTCAAACTGCCACATAATAAAACTGTCCACATGTTCAGGACACAGACCATGCCTGAGATTTCTGTCATGGGTCCTACAAGAAGTTATATATTGCAAGCACTTAAACACACATCCAGTGGCCTCCTTCTGCTTCAGGGAGGGAAAGGAACACTTGGGAAATGCAGACATCCTCTGCTGCCAATGGCCAACACTGTATTCAATTACAAACGCGTGAGTTAACACGGGGTTTAGGCAGTCACTTTTGCTCAAAATAGTATTTTTCCTGCATGTGTGAGTGTGCCTGTGAGAAGGCTAGTCACCAAGCATCTCTGCCCCACCAATGTGGAGCTCAGGGAAAAAAATTCACCCTAACTCTGCCCTGGCTGGCGAGAGCCCCTGTGCACCCACTCTGCTGGGAGTGACTGGTAGAGCAATTTCCTCTTCCTGCAGCTCAGTGAGGAGCGTTGCCCACCCTCTGGGAGAAACTGTATCAGCCTAAGTCTTACACATCTTCTGTCTTCCACCTTTGCACACTGTGCCATGTCTGCATTTAACCCTCAATAAACCCTCAGAAATCACGTCTTTCCCACGCCACTGCCAGTAATCCTCATGGCAAGAAGACCTTTGTGCCAGCGACTGACACAGCCGCTCTGTGGGGTGGCAACACCTGCTTTTCTTTAACTGCATGGGGAAGTGCTGGGCAGAGGGACTCATCCATCCCACAGAAACACGTCATCTCACTTTCTGCTACCTCATTCTGTTGTCACTGTGACATCTTTATTAAGCTGCTCCCTGTTAATCATGCCAAAATTCACTGCCGATCACGAGAAGCCTTCCAGTCCCCATATTCTCTTCCCAAAAATCAGCTACTGGCTGCTAGGAGCTAGCAAAGTTGAAATTCCTGGTAAAACTCTGGGAGTTTAGTTTTGCAGAGCTCAGTCTTCTGAAGTGACGTGAGATACCACGGGATAAACCGAACTCCACCTTGATGCTTTTCCTGCACAATTTGATGTATAGATCTGACTGCTTGATTATAGCACAGACTGGAAAATCGAAACTGCTTTAGGGCACTTTCCATTAAATCATCTGCAGTGCACACACTCGTACTGGTGAGTATTTGGAGACATTAAAAAAAAATAGAAGAATACAGATGCAGCTATGTTTTCAATATCTGTGCTGATAAGAAAATGAAGGGATTAAATTCTTTTCCGTGTAAGGCACTGCTTTCACCTCACCCCGTTCCTCTTCACCTGAATGCCTACAATCTTCAAGGGGGGCAACAGAATGAAAAGCTCTTTCTGCATAGGCAGATCTAATCACCCCTCCTACAAATCTTAATCCATTGGATACTTGGCAGGGTTTCAACAAAGAGCCATGGGGCCTCCGGTTCCCCCATGCAGAGAATCTGGCCCCGCTGTGACCCTGCCATGAGCTCCGGCCTGCACATTACAGAATTATTTTCTTTCCTTCCCATCTGCCTTGAAAGTAAGGTTTGAAATTTAAGAGTTTATAAAAAAGAGATTTGGTAATGCCAGACATTCAGACAGTCATCAAACCTTGTAGAGAACCAGACTGACAGAATAAATGGCAGAATAAACTCTGTGAGTTTAACCATTGGTATCTTAAAGTGAATGCGATACTGTGGAGAGCTCTTTGCTCCACAGTATAGTAATTTTACATTGCTTTCATTATTTGGCTAGAAAGCATATTAGTTCAATTGAGAACAATTAAAAAATGTAGAAATGAATACGTTGGATTTTCTGTCCTCTTGACACTTTTATCATGACCATCACACAGCGGCTTTCAGTCAGGACCATTTTCAAGCATACACAGAACTTATGCATGGTAACCATCCTCCTTTGAGCCCAATGAAAATAAATACACATTCCAATTTAAGCATACGGCTCGTTCCCACTCCTTTCCCCAGATGACGCAGGGCTGTTTTCTTACCTGGGTATGGCACTCTCCCTTTTGTTACCAGCTCTGTCAGTAGGATGCCAAAAGACCACACATCTGACTTTATTGTGAACCTTCCATACAATGCTGCTTCTGGTGCCGTCCATTTAATGGGAAACTTTGCACCTAATGAAAGAATAAATGAGACTTCATCAGAACAGAGACAGAATCAAAGTACCGGTTGGCAGGTGAGTGTTGTGTTCTGCAACACGTGCCGGAGGACAGAGCTGCAGGCAAGTGTTAACAAACAGCTCCATGGACTACGGTCAGAGAGGACGGGCGGGTGGAACGTGTAGGGCAGAAGGAAAGACTTAGCAGGGAAGGGGTGGGTTTGTCCCACATCCCAAGAGAAGGCTAAGACATTTTAATTCAGGTTTGAAGTTTCATAAAAGAAAAAAAAAAAAGTTTTAAAAACCAATAAGCCCAACATAATAGAAATTCTTTCTCGCGAAATGTTTTAAATTAACATTTCCCTGTGATATTTGCAAGTCAAACACAGTTAGCATGTATGAATAGAAGTGAGATTTATTAGAAATGTACCTCCCAGTTTCCCTGCTCAAGCTGAGCAAAATGCAAAACAAACAAACATGGTAAAAACGTAAATTGAAAACAAACCTAATATTTCATTAGAAACATGCAAGGACTTAAAAATAATACTGCCATTTGAGTTGCTTGGAGTGCAATGATGTCAAGGCACGACTTTGGCCTGTGATTTATAACTTGACAGTGTACTTTAAGCTCCTGGCACTGAAAAGCCTGTAGGGCCTTAAATACGTGCAGTTCTAATGTGCTCATCCATCATCAGAGCTTGCAGGAGCCAGTTGTGGTAAGGATGGTAAGATAACAAGCCTTTAAACGCTGATTTATTTGCTTTTCCAATCATTTACTGTTTTCTTAGGGAAAATATTTTCAGTATGACTTTAAAGAAAAGTCTTGTGGTAATAATTAACTCATAGTATGTACGAAAAAATATGCAGACATTTCCCTGGTGCCTTGTATTAACATACAGGCAAAAGAGTTGCATTGCTTATTGCTGATCCCTAGTGACAAACACTCTTGAATTTGGAAACAGGCTGACTTTGACTTCTCACCACTCTCTCATAAAAGTTCCCTTAGCTTTCAGGAGGAGTGTGGAAAGTGTAACAACATGGACAAATCACTTTCAGGGAGTGAAGTTACGGCACTGTTTACGGTTCCTGCCGGCGCTGTTCTGCCGTCACATCCAGTGCCTGATGCCCCGTATCTTCTGCTATATGCCGCAATCTGACTTGACTCAGAGTATAAAGTAAACACAGTAATTCTCATCTCCTTACTTAGTAGAACATCAGGTGTGCTAAAGTTTTTCCTGCTCTACATGTAAGTGATCCTAAGAGAGAATATTACTCAGAAACAAACGCGTTTTTCTAGGGAAAACGGCAGTTGCTCAAGTATGCCATGCTAAATTAAGAGACGGAAAACAAAGTTTCAAATCCTTAGTGCCTGAAGACAGGAACTTAAGTCTGGTTAAGCATCAACATGTCAGTGGTTAGATTTGCAAAGGTGCCGGAGGATTTTTGGATGCCTTCACTTTCAAAAAAGCCTGTCTCTTCTGTATTTTCATTAGTTGATATGCAAGGCAGGAGCTAAAATTTGGGTGCTCGGCTTTGGTCTCAGTCTCCCTAACTTACACTTCTTCATGGGACCAATCTTAGTTTACAAGACTCAAAATTTACTTAATCTTCTCTTAAAATTCACCTTGATGCCCCATCTCTGGAAGTGTTCAAGGCCAGGCTGGATGGGGCTTTGAGCAGCCTGGTCTAGTGGGAGGTGTCCCTGCCCGTGGCAGGGGGTTGGAACTAGATGATCTTTAAGGTCCCTTCCAACCCATTCTGTGATTCTGTGATCTCTGCAGCAGCAGCCTGCCATCACTTGAGCCTCTCTCCTGGAAGCTGTCCCCACTCCCGCAGCACCAGCAGCCACATGGGGTTGGCAACCGGCTCCCCCTGCCACCGGCAGGTCCTGGGGATATACACCCCTTACCGATCCCTGGAAAAACTGCAGGCTGTGTGTATCTGGTGCGTGGCTTTAGATGGGCTTATATGCAGGCATGCCATGAATATGAGGGCTAAGGTCCCTCTGCTCTCTCATACGTGCAGCTGAGATAGTACACAAACTCCACGCCAGCTGAACGAATAGCTCCAGGCTGGCCAGTAGCCTGAAGGCCTGGACGTTGGCTGGTGGTATGTGAGACAGCCAAACATGAAGGCTTGCTCATTCACTTGTTGCACACATTTTATTCAACAATTTTTATTTTTATTTTTTTTAAAGCAGCTGTGTTTTCCAGAGAAGCTGAGCCAAACCTGGTCTAATTCCCTTATGCTTCATACTCAGATCCAAAGGTAGCAACCACCCACAACCCATCTTTGGGGAAAAGAAATCTCTTCAGACTCCTTTGTGGCCAACTCCCCTGGTATTTTTGCCTTCCTCATCTACTGACAGTGTGGCACTGGGAGCTGAGTACATGGAATGTCCGGGGCCCATGGGAAGATGAGAAGCAAGCTAAGTAGGTGAGAAGCGGGGACAATTCCATCACATCCCCTCTCCTGAGAGCTAAAGCAGTACAAACACTATTGGACTGTGATGAGCACTGCTGGAGAAGACAAATGGGGTCTGTGCTGTGGATTTTCCGATGACAGGATAGCTACTCATTACATTTCTATGTTGCCCCTGCTGAGGGTGATTCTCTGGCTAAAACAACTAATATAAAAATCCTGTGTCCTGCCTTTTGTGCAGTATTTGCTGAACTTTGGTTTGAAGTGATAGATGGGGAGGAGGGACAGGCAAGGTTGGCAGAGAAGTTGCTAGTAGGGACCTGCCTCATGGTTTTCTGGCCCTGCGATGCATGCTGGAGGCTAGATTGTCCAAGAGAGCCTGCAACCCAGTATGGCAGTGCCACCAGTAAGGGGACAGCAGACAAGTGAGGATGTACCGGCCTGGCCACCTGCACAGCTGCAGGTACAGCGTGTGTGTGTGTGTGTCTGTGTCCAACGGGGCCCCCCCAGGTGCTACCTCCCATCTAACGCCTAGCACTGAAAACACAAAAGTCCCTGTTGGGCGCTGCTCCAAAGCCTCCCAATTGCTACAGCTGTACCAGGCGCTCGCACAGGCCAGAGGCTGCGCACGGCTCCTGACCGACACATAGTCTCCGTACTCACTCTCAAACCAACACACCAATTAAAAAACCCACCCCCTCCCTCTGCCCAGCTCTCAGCAGCTTATTAAACCAGCTGAGTTTGTGCTGCAAACAAATTACAGCATCACAACATCAGATAAAATGCGTATTACTGACAAGCATGTTAATAAATCTGATAAGCCAAATTACCCCAGCTGACAAGGCAGCCTCTCTCCTACTTTGAAGGCAGATTTTACATCAGTGGGGGGGGATTTGTCTCTTTTTTTTTGCTGGAACCTGTTCCATTACAAACTAGCAGGTCAGTAACTCCACACGTACAAACCAACCACGCACTGCGTTCATTAGGTCAGGATAGCCTGTCTTTGCCCCAGAGTGAGGTAATAATTTGCAGCTGTTATCTCTGTCCTTTTTTTTGAAACATTTCAGCCTGGGGAAAGCCTTTTTTGGGTTTCTGCACTGCTTGCAACCACATTGAGCCAAAGCTGCTCATACGATTTACTGTTAGGGCAGCCGGCCCTGCCTCCTACCTCTGAGGATTTCTGTGAGGCTCAAACCTGTTCTTGGGACCGCTGCCCAGCTCTGCCCAGGCATTCACACAGGTTATCTCCCTGGGGGATTTCCTTGGGAAAAATCAATCCGTGTCCCTGCTTTAATTCTTCGTCGGCTATAACCAGGTCGCATGATGAGAACGAGTGGAGCGGGCTGGGATAACTGAGTGACCTTGACGTACAACTCTCAGCATGGTTTCTTCTGAGGCGAGCGAAAATCCCTCAGAGCTTTGTTTTTTCAAATCTAAATCTCGATCAGGCAGAAACCTCTGAAATTCATGCCCCAGAGCCACTGCCAGCTTGATAATGATCCTGTTTCTAGAATTGCTACAAATTCTCGTACCTCTCGTACCTTAAAACCAAACCCAACGCAGCACCCCGAGCAACTAAGACCCAAAACCCACGGGAACTCTTGGGTTAGTGACCAGAGAACGTAGCACAGCAGTGAATCGCTCCTGGGGCTGGAAAGGGAAAGCCACAAAAGGTAAAAACAAAGTGCTGAAGCAAGCATGTAACAGGAAACGAGTCAGCCCTGGTAGGCGATGATGAGTGCCGTGTGGGAGGGACTGCGCAATTACATTTCGTTTGTGCTGTGAGAACGAACATGAAATTACAAGCCTGGCAAAACATCAGCGATCAGAAGCGGGCTCTGCAGGCTGACCCCCTCCCCGGGAAGCGGGGGACAAGGGGTGGAACTGCGGGTCTAAACACCCCTCTCGCCCTCTGCCAGCACGCCCCCCTTCCCCTTGCCCTTCCTCTTGACCTGGCCACGCTCCTTCTCGCAGAGCAGATGGCGTCTCTGTAGGAGCCTTATGAGCGATCCCCCTCCGGGACGCCGGGGGCTGGCTGCTGAGAAGCAACAGTCCTTCCTCCTATCTGCTCCATGGCTTGCCTGTGGAATGGCAGGCAAAGAGCAAGAACAAAGCCCTGGACGTTACAGCCTGCAGTACAGTCAGTCGCGAACAAGAGAGATCTGATTAGCTGGTGAGCTGGGAGCCAAGCCTCTACAAAAGGACTGGGGAGAGCCTGGAAGGGGAAAAAAATCCCCACTCATTTCTAGGAAATCAAAATAAGAAGCGTCACTTGTTTTTAAGCAGGGCAGGAAGGAGATATTTCTAAGTGTTAAGGAGGCAAAAATGATCTGAGAGTTTACAAACATGTACTAGAGCTCCCAGAATAGCTCTGACTTGTCTGGAAGGCATCAGAAAGATCCTTATTGTTTCATGTGTGCTTGGAGCGGCATTGCTGCAAGTGCTGCCAGTGCATGCAGTAGAAACAAGGCCTGGAAAATAACTCTGTTCTTTTTTTATTAAGGCAATTTTAAATTTGTATCAGCTGCTACTGCTTAGAATAGTAACAACTCTTCCCCAGCAACTCTGTAGAGCACTCGGCACTCTCCACAAAAATGCCATGTGCTTCGCCAAAACTCCATGTAGCTGTGAACCAGATCACCGTAAGGGTAGCAGAACTGCATGGGAAATCCTGCGTTGGAGGTGATGGGAAGTTTCGCTCTGTCCTGTTGGATACCAGAGGTTTTAAGCCTCACCTTACAGGACTGACACAAGCATCATCACGGAGGGAAGGAAACAAGACTGAATGCCTGACATTGGTGGTGGTGGTGGGGGGGAAGATGTTGCAACAGCAACAGCCAGAAGAAGCAAGCCCTGATGGTGCAGGCTGCAATACAGTCCACCGGTGTAGCCTTTAAAATGGGCGTCACTTTAACAGGCGTGTTTTTCCCCTTTGATTACTCACTTCCTCTAAAAGCAAGAGGAGCCAAATGCTCATTACAAGCCAAGAACTTTTTTTTGTTATTATTTAATGGCAGTGTATAGCTGCTAGTCACACACTTTAAATCATTAGTGGCATGACCATCTCTTTCCTTCCTGACGATTGCTGAGAAATAGCAGTGCAGACAACAAACTGCTTTTTATTTACCTCTCATAAATCAGGAGCAGTCAGGCCTCCTTTGTTCAAATCAAAAAGAAAATAAACCGGTCAGTAAAACGTTACCACCAGGCTCAGTAATACCCATACAGGTTCAGGAATCCTGCACTCTAGCCCGCTGGGGCTCAAAGTATCCCCATCTGTTTCCTTTCAAAATATTTAATCGGAGACAAAAGTGACAGTGGGGGAAGGGAGCAGGAGATCAAGCAAGGCTGGAGAAAACCACCCCTGCCCCACGCCAACAGTGAGCTCTGTACTAACACACTTAAGCCAAGAGAAGGATGACTGCTGAGGAGAGAGTGACCAAAGGCTTTAATCTTCATATTTTGTAAGGCAAAACATTTCCTTTCTCTCATAGGAGCTGCCAGGCTGGAGTGCTCCCTCTCCCCCTCCCCTCTGCTGGCCAGGCTCTCCTCCCGTGTCAAAATTCCCACTGAAGCAGTAGTCAGCTAGATAAACACAGCAGTCCCCAGATGCATCCCCTTGGAGGCTAAAGTAATAGGTCATGGGAAACAAGCAGAGGCAACCATTTCCTTCTGATACTGTGGTCTCCACCAAGCAATGCTCGAATCTGAAGTTTAACTAAACAAATCAGGACTGAATCCCACTGGAAGAAAAATTCCAGTGGCACATTAGAAACCATGTTTCTTCCTCAATAAATTAAAGGTCCTAGGCTCACCCTGGCTGCCCAGCTGGCTTCGAAGCCAGGTTAATTGCAATGAAATGTAAATTGAGAGTCTGCTGCTCGGTCAAAAATGCACCCCTCCCTAGAACAAGCTACTGCTTAAGAAAGGGTCAAAAAAACATTAGTGAAAGTAGCAAAACCTTTCTACAAGGTGTCTGTGATTACAGCTCTGTGGGTCTCTCTCTCAAGGAATTCCCTAGCTCTCAAGTAGAAGGACTTAAGCCTGACACGCTCAGGTCAGGGGAAGGAAGTCTTGTCCATTGCCCTGGAGTATGGGAAGTATGGGTGACTTCTCCGTGCTTGCACCATGAGATGAAGCCAGGCAAACGCAATTCACATCTCCTGATCATCAGTCATGCAGGTTAAAAGCCAAACTAATTCTCTCTTCCCAGCCACTTTTTCCACAATACAAGTGATTTCCGTCACGGAAGAAGGCAGAAGATACCCATGACTACGCTCCCTCTCCCTGCCAGTCCCAGCATTATGCTTTTCTCAGATCAAAGTTTTCCCACCCAAAATCCAGTAATTTTTATTGTCTGAAAAATCTAAGCTTCTCTCCAACATCAGTCAGGCAGGTTTTCATGGCTTTCTAACATGTGAAGAGGGCAAAACTATTTTGAGAGATTTAAACCAGGAAGCAAACAGGTCATCAGAGGATTTCCTAGGGATCAGGAGCCTGAAGACATCTGTCCAGAAGTAGGTCACATACTTGTCTATTAAACCAAATAATTAGTCGTGTCAAACTATATGTCGGGTGGTTTCCAAAGGGAACAAAAACATGGCAATAAACCAGACAGAAATAGAGATAATATAGGACACTGTTTCAAAGCCATTTTGCAGGCTGGATCTGGCCGCCTTGTTCAAGGAAAACTTGTCTCATTTTACGCAGGGGAAGGGCACGCAGGCAGCTTTCTGTCTACCAGAGCCTGCCGACACTCTTGTTACTCTGGAGAGAATGACATGAGGCTATTTTTCCTAGCAAGAAGCAATTCCCACCCTCAGGCTGAAATCAATAGTGCTTAACTCTCTGTATTTGTACCTACCACAGGTTCTTCAAGGGCCCCCCTAAAATAATCAGGCCTCACCGCCATCCGAATGTGAAGCGGGCAACTTTTAGGGTGGACGGAGGCTGTGGTCCACATCCCTGCGACTGGGTACTGCTGACAGCAGTTGAGGGGGGTGTGAATGGCGTGAGAGCTGCTGCTCCCAGGCCAAGCCAAGGCATGCTGGAAACTCTCTGGCTTCTTCTGTCAACACTTGAAAGTTACAGAAAGTGGTTAGCTCTTTCTTAAGAATTAATGGCAAAATCCATGGTGAAACCAGGGCTTCTGGTCAAGAGAAAAAACCTCACAACTGGAAGGGGTAAATGCAGGTTATGAAGTACTTAACCGACCCGTGCTTTCTGATGACATACAACAGGGTTTAACGGGACACTCCTCGGCTTTGGCACTGAAATGGACGGAGTGGTATTTACCGACACACACTGAGCAAGCACTACCAATGTAGTGCCAACAGAAAGAGAACAAAACTGTAGCTCTGCAAACTTGGACCAACATCTGACAACTAAGCATGACTTGTAAAGAATGACTAACTACAAAGAGCCTGTGTCATGGCTCAGTCTGAACACACACATGCTTTTTTAAAAAAGCTACAATACTCTTTGATACATTTTCATAGTGTATCAGTGGTCGGCTGTGCCCAGCACTCTGTGTGGCACTGAAAAATGACTTTTCTATTAAAGTAACATTTTAAGTTCCCAGAGAAAACATAGTGCTCAGAGAGACAGTTCCATTGCACAGAGACACAATTCTTTGACCCATCTGAAATAAAGAAAATAAGACCAGCACAGCAATGTTGATAGTGGTTAGTAAATACTAGAAGGCACACTACAAAAGAAATAGCTTATATAGGCTTTTCTGAATTGCCCCATTCAGGCTTTTAAGGCTGGTAAGTTAAGTATCCTCTTTGTTTTGGCACCATGAGGATCTTGTCCTTCCTGTCACTTCACCCACCTGTGCTCCCACTCATCATCTTTGTTTCATTGTGGTCAGTATTTAAAGGGAAGACAACTAAATAGGACGTTCTCTTTAGGCCATGCATTCAGCAGTGAAGTTCTGGGCTAGGAGTTAATATGAGTTCAGGATTTACTGAAAGCAACCCCAAAGCACAGGAGAGAAAGTTTTTTAAAGCCATGTTCTGCTCTTCCCTTGTCACAAGAATGACCCTCAGTGCTACGCCTGCCGCTGTATCTACCTTGTCTGGCCGTATATTCGTTGTCTTCAATCAGCCTTGCCAATCCAAAGTCAGCAATCTTGCATATTAGGCCATTCCCGACCAGAATGTTTGCAGACCTCAGATCTCTGTGTATGTAATTCATTCGCTCGATGTACGCCATTCCTGCAGCCACCTGCGAGAAGCGTGAAACACAATTGGTGCATTTTAAAACAGACTCAGACGTACACGGGCTATAAAACATATACACCGAAGTGCTCAATACTCTGAAGACAGACCTGGGCTGCCATGTCCACCAAATTTGGTAACTTCAGAGCTCTTCCTTCTCCATCTTTTAAGAAATCTAGCAAACTCCCTGTAAATGCAAAGTTGACACAATAGAGAGATGTTAGTAAAACAACAGCTATTCATCAAGATGGAGGTGCAGCAATATTAAAGACCACAATGTTTCAAGTTCAAGTGGACAGTTTCAAAAAAACCCCACAATATCGTAGAATTCTCCTATTATACTTGTGTCACTTGGCTTTAAGGTTGGCTTGCAGAAGAACACGTCACTAGGCGAAAGAGAGTTGCAGGGAAAAGAAACAACATTGTTTATAATTTTCCTGACCATTACTGAGAAAACTGATCTTTCTTAACTTTTCCAGTGCTCTTTGAAACTACATACCTGCTGATCTCTAAAGGCCTCAGTTAGCTACAAAGTATCAGCTCAGTTCCAAGCCACACAAGCTATGGAAAGTCAGATCCCAGCTCAAACTGCTCCAAAAGAAAGGTCAGCCTGGAGCCTGGTAAGCCCAAACGGGCTAGCATTAACAGAGGCTAATTCTCCTTAGATTAGTAGTGCTCCTTCTCTAGGTAACCCATAACTAAGTGTAGCACAAACCATTAATTTTAGAAGACCACTATGCAAAACTACAGAAGACAAAGCAGAGATCAAATGAAAGCAATTTTCGCAAAAGCAATAAGGACACAGTTTCCCTGTGCAAAAGAAAGCTAGGAGGTTCCCTGCAGCTTTTAAAAAAAGCCTAGGATGCTATAGCTGCCTTCCCAACCATGTATTCAAACAAAGCAGTGCGGCAGTCTCCTTTAAATAAGGTCAGTGAATTGGTTTAACAAATAAGAGGAAAAGACAGATGATTAGGCGTTTCTCCCTTGATAAATCGTCAGCCTCAAGCTCAGATCCAAAGATGTAAAATGTTACTGTAAAAACTAGCAAAGTAAGCCAAAATAAACCACGTACTTCAGAAGGATTTTGAGAAGTCTTTTTTTAAAGGGGAAAAAGCACATGCTTGTCACTGAGACATATGATTAAAGTGTGAGTTAGTCAGGGCTTGGATGCCTCTGAGGAGGGAGGTGGGCAGGCACCTGCCAGGAAAATAAAAATCAACTCCAAATAGACTGAAAAAATGCACTTAAAATTTCAGAGTGTATCCTCCAATGTACAATGAAACTTCCCTGTGAGAACTTATGTTTCCTATTTGGTTCATTTGCTTTTCCAAAACAAGCAGATTTTTTGCTATGCTCTCAGCACCCCTGCTGGAGATCTGACGGAGCGAAAAGTTTTCCTTTTCTCATTTTACTGTATCGTTACCAGTTACTGTATCATTACCAGTTAAGTAGCTTAAAGAAAAAGAGAAGATAAAAGGGTAAAGGGAAGGGGAAAGAGGAGGGAAGAATCATATGTGCCAATGATATTAAAATGATAAATGGGGTAAACTGAAAATGAAGCTGTGACCTGGGAGCGAGGTGCATGTTACAGAACTCAGGATTGCCGAAAGAAGAAACAGAAATCTGAGGCTGACATGTAAACACTGAAAGAAGATGCCATATGAACTCTCTGGTACCAGGAAAAGCTAGGATCTTGGGAAGCAGCATGTAGTATCATTCAAATCTAGAAAATTCAAATCTCCACTTGTCGGGGAAGCTTAGATGCTGATGCAGTTGGAAGTACTTAGGCTGCACCAACATCTCCCTTCCCCACCTACTGCACATTTTCTTTGTACATCTAGGGGATGGCAGGTTTTGGGCTTGCTTCAGAGCTAAATTCATAATTCTTCTGAAGCCAGAGGTGAATTTAGCTTCCTGTTCCTTCTCTCCTTCCTCACACGCTGTTCACACAACACACTGGGCCTCCCTGTGTATCCCCAAGGAGCATCAACAAAGAAAAAATATTGTTATCAAGGGCAGCAGCTCTGGCTTCACCTTTGCTCATGTACTCTGTGACAATATAGATAGGTTCTTCAGATACCACAGCATAAAGTTGGACCAGTTTGTCGTGTTTTAGCTTCTTCATGATTTGGGCTTCCTCTAAGAAGGATTCTGGAGACATAGTGCCAGGCTTCAGGGTCTTGATAGCCACTTTAGTATTTCCGTTCCACGTACCTACAAGCACAGATACTTAGTTAGATTAAACATCTCCTGCTCCTTTTTCTGCCAATGTAACCAAGGAATAAACTAGCAAGGACACTTAATATAATTATTATTTTTTTAAAATGTGGTTTCCCATGTTGCCTTATCATCATATTCCTCCCACGCCTCCCTCATATTTTAGTCTTTTTCTATTATACTGAAAAATAATACTCCCATTGGCACTGGGGCACAGTCTCTGCTATCCTACTCAGACAATGCTTCCACTGATGACCACAGAAACCTTCTCTGAGTAAGAAACTTGGGACTGCTGAAACCCATCTTATGTATTCCCTTGCTAACAAGTAATTGCTCCAGAAAACAACACAGCTGCAGTCACGGATTTGGATAACAAAACTGGTTAAACCCAGAACTTTCCATTTGCAAGACATTTTGACATTTTGGTTTTGTTCTGAGTCAGAGGAAAAAAAACATTCTAAGAAAAATTCCCAAGAAACAAATTCTGAATCGATTTCATTTTAGAAACACGGGTGTGTTTCCAAACCAAAATGCGTCTTTTTCCTTCCCCTCCTCATCCCCAGAAGCCCAGCAGCTGCTGTTTGAAACCGAGGTGGTTCCTGTCCACTTCACTTTGTTCTTTACTTGTGGTCAGCACTGAAATGGACAAGTTGCATCATTTTTCAGCCATCATCTACCAAGCCTTCTGTAACACCTGAAAGCTTGCACAAGGACCTGGAGAGAGCCGGGGAAGGCTGACGCTGTGGCAGGCATACCACAAGAGGTGGGGCTTCACTCAGGTATTTGCAAGGGGGAGGAGGACAGGAAAGAAAAAAACCCAACAAAACCCCACCTACCTACGTTAACAGCTTTTTGGGGGGGATGAGGCAGCAGGGAAGGGAAAGGAAGGAAAATTAAAACGGGCAGAAATATCACTTTCCCAGCACCTTCTGGTTGTCCCTCACCTAGACTTGCCAGAACCCTGGTCCAGAGCCAGGGCCGAAATAGCTTTGAATGGGACGTGTGATCTGCTGATAGGGAGCTGCTGTGTGATAAGGCAGAACAATACTAAATGACTTCAGGAATTAATCACATTGGGTAAAAATTACTCCTCTGCACTTAAGCATGAGGATAGCAGAAGGCCTACAAAGTACATGAAGACTCAGATCTAGTTACTATAAATTATGAAGCCATCAAAAAAGGTAACATGTAAAATACGCCTGGTTTGTCTTTGTTAAAAGCACACTAACAGTTACCAGGGCTCAGCTGCTGCACGGGAACTGGTTAAGCCAAAATAACTTCATCATGAGCTTTTGCAACCTGCCAGAGCATAAAATCAGCTGGATTTTGTGCAAGTGGTCAGGTCCCAGCTGCCACCTCACCTAGCCGAGGACAGGGGAGGAGCGGTGGGGGACAGCCACCTCCTGTGTCGTCCCTCACTTGCAGGGCAATCCCTGCAGCAGCACACGACGCTGTTTGAGGGGAGCTTGAGGCATGTATTAGCCAAAAGTGTGCAGCGTAAGTTCAGTTTTCATTACGCCTTGATTTTCTTTTGCCAGCTCAGTCCCCGATGCTGTCACCTCTACCGGTGTGGAGTAACGTCTTGAGCTACTACCACCGCTACCCCAGCGTGCCTGAGGAGGTCTCTTGAGGTCTTAGTTCCGCTCAGTCCTTCAAATCAGAGCTGAATCAGGACTTTGCTTTTGTGTCACTCCTGGGTAAGTTGTGAAAGATGCAGTTTCACCTTCTAATTTCAAGCGGGGTGGACAAAATCTTTCCTGATGGGTAAAAGGAAGCGTGTTTTATCTGGAGCCACTGAGGCTCCGACCGCAGAGTTCCATCAGTCACAGCCACTTTGCAGAGGTACCACAGATTATACGGACCAGGAATGAAACCCTGGTCTCATGGCGCCAGGGTTTCTGTCACTGGCATTAATCAACTAGGATTTTACCTGGTATGTTAACAGGATTAACCGTGTATTATCTGTTTGCATTGCCTTAATAAAAATCCCAGGACTCGTTCTATTACTGCGAAGTGTTTTCAGCAGTCCTATTTTTAAACAGTTTTATGAATTTCTCCAGTTAAAAAAAGAAAATTCTCTCAGCCCACATTGCAGTTTAAACTGTTAAATTTCCTTGTTGTGCTTTAATATTTTTCTCTCTAATAGAAAAATTAGCAGAGACCTCCCTCTGAATTCCTCCCATATGTAGATAGTTAATGCATTTTTTGTTAATTTTTACTGTGCTAATCTATTACGATTTGGTAATACTTCAGGGCTGTTAACATATTTTTACTATATCTTACTTTAAGAAACTTAAGTATTTCTGACAGATATTTGGTACCGATACTTGGCACTGTATTTCTCATGGCTGTTTTTTTTTTTTAAACTGCATTTGCTACTTTAGCTTTTTGTAACAGTTCAAGAACTATGGCACACAGGGCTGACCACTAAGTATTAACATCCACTTGGAACTCTCACATGCATTCAAGATGGAGAACAAGAAGGTGAAACTGCAGTTATCTGGGGATGCTAATATAAAACACAGGTAGTTTTCTTTGCAACAGGTCAAAGTAATTTTCTGAAATTACATAAATGTCTGTATTTCTATTCTATAAATTCTATACATTTCACAGACTTGCTGCCATGCTCCTTGCTGTCGTCTTGCAAAGGCAAACAGCTGCAAGAACCCAGGAGAGCCTGCTGGTTATTTTGGTTGTACATACTTTTGTGTCACTGCAACAAAAAGAGCGTCCAAACTGCTCCACCAAAGGATTCTGACATAAAGAAAGGGCATATAGCAATTCTTTATTTGAATCGGTCATTTTAAAGAGGCTACACAGAACGCAATTTGGCACAAAAATTGAGCCCACCTCTCATTAAACGGCCACTATATTGTGTTTCAATGCTATGGCTATACTAAGATTTATGTATATTTTAAATTGCTATTGTTTTATAGTCATTAAAAGAATGAGGCCCACAGAGAGGGGAGCAGTAAGTAAAGCTGGCAAGTGTGCAGAAGACAATGTCAGTGGATTTGGAAAATGTCAGTATTTCTGGACTTCAAAGTGAGGGTTCAGCTGGGCTGGGCAAGTCTTGCCTCTATTGTCCCTGCTCTCTGTACTGAGTTACAGGGTTCTGCTGCAGACACAAACTTCAAAACAGACTTAAAGAAGTGGATGCATGGGAATGCTAGCTTGACCATATCAGCTTGCTGATACTTGCCATTACTTTTAAACTGGGAAAGCGGGTAGAAGCTCAGGGTCCGACCCCATCCATGCTAAAACACACGAGGAAAAATAAAGTCTACTTACCACATTAATTTCTGGCTAGCCATTCTGCCTTGCGAGTTTCCTTACATCATTCCTATTTTAATAGCTAGTGATTGTGTAGTCACCCAAATAAGCCCAATGCAATTAATGAAGTTTAGTGCCCTAACCTCTCATACCAGTGCGTACAAATGAAAGGAAATTTCCCCCTGGATTACTGTATTTAGATCTGACTGTTTTAGGTGATACAGACTAACATTTCATACTATTCTGATCTTTACGCTTTAAGATCTCTACTTGAAATGTTTATTTCTGCCAAGAGGGCCTTAAAAGATCCATCCAAAGCAAAATATATTCTCTGCCTTACCACGCCACACTTCAGCGAAACACCCCTGACCAAGCTTCTGTTCCAGAAATAATGAATCACGTGCAACTTCCCATGCATCTTTAGCCAATCCAACAGTTTGTGGGGTATTATTCGTAGCAATCACAGTTAAGTTAAAACACAAACCATCAGCTTTCTCTATAGGAGAGGAAATTAATAAAAAAAACACACTTATAATCCAAAATTACGCATGCATTGAGAAAGATGGAAGGTGACTTTTCTCTCAGTGCTGCATTAAAGTTCATTTGCAAACACTGATTTTTGGATACTGAAGGTAAGGACGTTTTTGTTAGCTTGCAGAAAAAGGCTCCTTGGTATAATTAATAGATTACTATGTGAGCCTTGATTTATTATTAAGACAGTGGTAATTTATCAAAATTGAAACCTTCCAAGAAAACATGGAATTTCAGTTTTATTTTGCCATCAATTACAGTGAAAGTCGAAGATTAAAGAATTTCAAAGTCAAAGAGATGTTTCCAAAGGTATTTTTCTGAACAGTTTGAGCTTTGCTCATTTTTTTCTTGTGGATCAGTGTCCTACATTTTCACCTTCCATCTTGTAATCCCCACACAGAGAGCTATTTTAGAATAATTATTTTGCTCCATACCCATCCATACTTCCCCAAACTGCCCATTTCCCAGTCTCTTGATCAACTGTAGGGATTCTCGTGGAATTTCCCAGACATCTTTGGTTTTGACAGACAGATCAGTAAGCCTTGGCATTCCTTTATGACAGGGGACTACTAAGCGGCAGCAAAGACCTGCAGCTCTCTCTGATGGAGCCAGAAGTGAAGCCAACAGCAAAGGAGAGGAAAGAAAAAAAAGTGTGACATGAAACAAAAACAGTAAGCATAAAAACAATGCTACTCACAACAGCTGTTAGTTGCATACCACAAAGCATCCTGGAAGATTAGAAATTGAACACTGAAACGTATTCATTTGAGACAGAACAGGAAAAATTTTAGTCTCTGCTTCCACAGCCTGGAATGAAAGGTGACCGACAACGGTTTCTCTTATGGACTCAGGATTTCCCTTCTCCCACAATGCTGCGTTAAGATAACTTCATGAGTAACTGGTATGCTACAGTATAGCTTGTAAAAATCATCTGTAGGTCACAAACTGGATTGTTCCTGAACTGAGGAAAAGAAACACGGAGAAGACTCACTTTTTCTGAAAATCACAGCAATGAAAATTTGGCGGACTTTCTTGTTAATTTTTTTTCTAGTTATCCTGGGAAAAGGAATTTTCTGTCTTCTACTCTGTGAAAAGGTGCTTTTGTAGGTGTAAAAGACTTTTTCTGCCGTTCTTTCTAGAGCAAACCTTTATTAGCATATGCAGCCAGTCCTACATCATTCGTGGCAGATTCATTATACTTATCTCTTGCAAAGCTTCACAGAAGACTGAACTGTGACGGAAGTCACAAGGTATTTTACAATTATATATATACAACACATATATATAAACAATGATATATATGTAGTCTGTGCAAAGCAGACTACAATATAAAACTTGCACAGCAACTTGTATCTTAGAACAGCTGCAGCAGAGCAGAACAAGGTGGGGAACTGCAATTGTAATTGAGACTCAAAAGTAATCTTTATTCTCTTGTGCAAGATTTCTTTCTGGGCAAACGAACAGTTTGTTTCAGCATCACAAGGTGGGCAAGCACTGAAGCTCCTTGCAACACCAAGCTCTGCCTCCTCAGAACAAATGTCGTGGACCTTGTTGTGTCTCCTGTAGCAAGACAACAAAGACCACAAAACAGGGAAGATTAGCTGACCAGTTGGCATGTCTTCTTCCAAGGCAGTTCCGATGGGAACATTAGAAGAGGGACAACTCAAAATATGGATAGTATCTGAAAAGCTTCCATAAGAGTTTGGAAAGCTGGAGAAAGAAACTGGAGGTTTTAAGACCTTGTTTTCTTTAGTTGAAAAAAAAAGCTTGGCATGCTGGTGCTCTAGCTAAGCCTAGACTGCACGCACAAGAGCTTATGCTTGACAGGCCGGCGGCTAGGGATTGCATGAACGGTGCTTTGACTGCAGACGTGCTGTTACTGGACTTTAGTCTGACGTCAGGACACCCTGGGGATCTCAATATTTTTCATTTGTAAATCTCATCTGTGAAAGTCCAGACACTGCAGTTGATTTTATCACCCAGGTAAGAAGGGGCCGGGATTAGAGGGAAGTCTGGGTTAGAAGTGCAATGGGAGTGCAGTGCAGGGATACCTGTGCTGTGTCTACACAAAGGTACACTTTGTACTTCCAACTCCCGAGCCAGGACTACTTACATGAGACCAAACTGCACACTGTCTACGTGGGTAGCCTGGTTTCCAGCTGCCTGGACAGGAGGGGTCCTCCAGCCTGAACAGCTATGAGATCAAGGCTGAAGAAGGCTGGGCTGCAGAGCATACTGGTCCTGCTGTGAAGGCATTGACCTGTGGTTCTTCAGGAACCATGCTGATCTTTACAGAGTCATTTGGGCATCTTCAAGCTCTCCCTAGAAGTAAATCTAGGCACTCACAAGGAGTTGTGCAAATCTACCTCCCACAATCCGGACTGCAGGGCAGGTGGTTAGAGGCAGCCTTTATGTTTCGAGTCAGCTGGGGCTGGCATGGAACGAGGGCTCCTGTGTTGACCTGGGTCTGGGAGACCACAGGTGAAACCTCTGGAGTCTGTATCATGCCCTCCTGAGCTACCCTACCCGGATGCTACTGATTATGCCCCTGTGTTGCACAGAAATAGCTGTGTCCATATCTATTTGTTTCCGTGTCTGTGCATGGAAAATACACCACCCAAATAATTTGACCACAGAAAAGTAAAAGTTGGCATGTACCAGCTGGTATAGTGGGGTTGAAAATTGTCTTCCTTAGATGTGACTTTTTATAGATTATTTAGCTTAGTTTAATGTAGAGTCACCAGAAACAACTAGAAATTCTCCCAGGCAGCACACACCCATCAGAAACTGGGCGGAGAAGACAGCCAGATGTCTAGTATGAATAGCATAAGAATACAGCAGACAGAATACAAAGAATACAGAAAAAACACCCCACAGAGAAGTTGATTTCCCAAGTAAAAATTATGAAAAGTTTTTGAGCAGCGAGCATTTGGGGTCATCTGTTAATATTATGAAAAGCTAAAGTAAGGAAAAAATAAAAAGCAAAATAATTCAAATTACAAATTTCTGCTTAAAAAATGACCATGTTGAGAAGCACGGCAGCAGCCTTCTATGTAAGAATCGGTTGTCCTGCACAGAGGTTTGGGGGACTTTAAAGTTGTATCTGTTGTACACCAATCACCAGTGACAGCAGGATGCACTTCTGAGTTGAACAGTGCATGCCACAGGACATTTTAACCACAGGAATTTAAAAAGAAAAGAGTCTGGCGGGTAGACACAAACAGTGTGCATAAAGAAACACCCACCTTGAAATATTTATTTTTAAAATTAGACTGATTATAATTTAAATGTTAATACTTTCCACATTGAACACAAATCCGGTGGGAAAATTTGAGTCAGGTAATATATGCAAACCTTTTGGTCATTGCTTTAGGTGACTGAGCTCCACAACGCAATTCCCTATTTGCTTTATTAGCAATACTGTGCTGCAAAACGGTACGTATTAGCACTGGCTTCTGCACAGGGAATTCATGCTCTGAGATGTGCAAGTCAAATTCAGTAATTCTGTTTGCTTAGAAGAGGGAGAGCGGGCAAAACCTTTACCTCAGTAGGATGGTAGCTTTATAAGCTCTGCTGCTGTACACTGTGAACAGCACTCAAAGCCATTTATAACTGTAATGGGAAAGGGGTAATGGAAGATGCATTACAACAAGCAAGAGACATAGCTCAAATGACTCTTCAGGGTGTCTTACACATACATCAGCTCAGCAGCAAATACTTTTGTTTTAAAATACTTCAGAATGCCACGTGTTATCTGAAAAATTACCTGAATAATGCTGAACCAGCTGCTGAAGAGTTTCAAATTGTGCCCGAGTTGTGATATAATATCCACCATTGTCAAGTTTACGAATCTTATAATGTTTGACATGATCTCCTTTCATATCATCCCAGTCTCGAATAGACAGGGAATAGGCACCTGTTCCAAGCAAAGGAGAGACAAAAAATTGTAAGTAGCTTTTAGACACAAAGATTTTGGTTTGCCGCTCAGTTTTTAGGAAGTAAAAGAGAAATTACTTCCAAAAAATGCTTACTGTACCTTCAAAAAGAACAAGTGAATCTAACACAATGAAGTAAGTATGACAGAAATATTATGATGTTCACACCATGTCCCTTTCACACTTTTCTAGAAAAAAATCAGGACTTCTATGTAAATGAAAACTAACATTTTAACATTTACTGCTTCAGGTTGTTAAATTGACTTTTCCTATTCTAAGTGTCATGTTACACCGCAAATACTACACTTTAGGTAAATGCCAGTGGGTCTTAAATATCAAGATTTTCACAGGAAGCGCTGGAGATAATGACTTCATATGTGTGTAGTGTTGTTACCCAGATGGATCCCAAACTTCTTGATAAACACTAAACAACCAAACTAGCATACTTTGCACGTCACAGTCTTTGGAAGGTGGTACTACACCAAGACTGTGCACCAGTAGATCTGCAAGAACTACATGTTACACTTTCCAAAACCAAGCTGGAGCTCTAGAGCTTACTGGTGGGATTCAGATGCCCAAACACAGGGGTTAAGTGACACGTGAGATGCCCGAGGACATTCTGCTTTGCAGTCTTCCCACCGGCCTTCACCTTTGTCCGATCCACGTGGATGCTCTGCAGGCATTTCAAATTGCTCTGGGATGCTCACGGCCAGGTAAAGGAACCCAGTTGAGGGGCTGGATTTAGTTTTAGGTGTAGCGATGTCTGTCTGCAGGTGGGCTATGGGCTCGATTTCGATGCCCACACATAAGCTTCTGGTGCTATTAGGGCAGCTGAATCCCAGCCTAGTTTCAATGAGTGTTGTGGCACTGTAGTCATCGATGGCATAACGCAGGTTTGAGTACTTGGTGTCTGCAGTCGTGGGCAGCTGAACTGAACCCCAGCTTCCCGTTGACTGTAAAGGGAGTTTGGCCACCTACATGGGGACCTGCATATTCAGGTGTCTTAATTTGAAGCACAGTCCTGTCCTACATACAGTGATGCCCACGTGTTGGTTCTCTACAGTGTCAAAAGCAAAGCCACATTTTACAGCATAATGCAGTTTCTGAGCAAAAGCACGGCCATTTCAAAGGCAGTGGAGAAGACATGTCTTCACTCATGGCTCAGAAGAATATTGTGTTTACTCAAAGGTAATTCAGGCATTAAAAAGAAAAAAAAATGGAGGTAACTGGCATCTGCAGAGATCTCAGGAATGTCCTCCTTCTGAAGCCTGGGCTGCTTTCATTGGTAACCATGTCAGCTAAGGGCAGGAAAGGAAAACCACCAGCAGACAATTTTGGACAACGTGAAAGGTGGAGTGATTTCCTACAGGTCTAATAGGAAACAGCAACGACTGCTGCTTACCCCCAGTCCAGGTACTTTTCAACACACCTGGCAGACTGACATCCTCCATAACCACCTCCAGACAAGTGAAATGGTTTAAAGAATCACCCACAGTTAGGTGGTTGAGATTCCTGGTGTAAGATGTCTTTCCTGGATGTCTCCCCAGGAAGAAGTTTCCCCAACCATGTTAACCTGCAACAAGTCGCGCTGGTGGGTGGCTCACTGCTGAGGGAGCTGCAGTGAACAAAACGTCTCCACCCTGACTCCAAGGACTTCTCAAATTCCCTGTTCTTTATCCTCTAAATAAGAGGAAAATAGCCAGCACTTACACAGATGATTCTGGTTTATGCGAATGGGAGACACCCCAAGAGGAATGACAGGGTTTTTATTTCTAAGTGTAGAAAAATACTGCTTGTTTAGGATATTTTTCTGAGGAGGTTCTCCCACTGAGTAAGTACCTCTGAGTTCAAAGTATTTTGGGGATTTGCAAGGACATCTTGTGTATGCTTTGTACCACCACTCTGGGTTGTACACTGTTAGCCAGCCTACTTTCAAAATTTTCCAGGCAGTGCTCTCCACCTCCGCATTTGTGAGTTTTGATCCACTGGCAGCAGCTGTATTTTCTTTAGTCACGCTCCTTGCCTATCTGGTCACTATTTTAGATTCTTTAGGAAAACGTAAACAATCTGCGGCTCCAGGTCTGCAATCAGAGCTGTGTGGGTGGCCCTCTGTGGACCCCCACTGACCTCAGATCAAGTTGCAGGACTGGAGCTTTAGTTCAAATCTAGACAAAAACAAGATCCAAGATGGATTTCATTATTCATTTATTTAGGCTGTTGGTTATTTATACTGTTCGTTATTAACTCATGATAAATTCAAATATAAGAGATGTACATAATAAAAATTTGGGTAGAAATACGACATTACAATATATCATACTAATGAATTTTTTAAAAAAACAAACCTAAAACCAGACAGCCTTGGAGGGTGCAGATTGAAACCAGGTGAAGGATTATACAGACAAGAGCTGATGAAGTACCTGGGTAGTCAGGCATTGAAAAAATGAAAAGCCGGCTCCATGTGATTTATTTTGGAAGTAAGAAGAGAAGGCAACCATGATCAGGGGAGGTTAAATTCATGCTGAAGTCATCCATGATGATACTTTTAACATGATCCTGATTAATTTTATTATTGTTATTATTTAAAGCAGAAGGGACGATTCTAGGTCACAAAACAATTCCTGCCTCAAGCCCAAGACTAGTTGGAGTAAGGCGTTTGAGAAGACTCACAGGAGAATGCACCATCTGAGCCCTCCCAGCTGACTTTTTTCTCTCTCATGAACAACAAGCTCCCTCTGCTTTCTTCTAACAACTTACTGAAACACCACAAGGATGAGAAGGGAAACAGGCATTTTTGACAAAAACCATGCATGTTTGGTTTTTTTTCCAACGGCTTTGATGCAAACTTAGCCTGAAGATGTAGAAAGCCTGAAGTTCAAATGGAGGGAAATTAAGCTTGCTGCTATAAGTTCGTCCTTGATGGATTACTCCATTTCTCCAATGCTTTTGTGCCTCACAAGAAGCTCCAGAGAAAAGCCCTGACTTAGCTAAGTAAACAGCCCTGCAAAACATATCCCCTATCACTGTATAAAAAATGGTCAAAACAGACTAAACTGGTAATGTGGTTCAGAGAAACAGTGTTGTGTTTGTTTTTAGGATCCATGGATGCCTATACGAGTGAGTTTTTAAACTCGGCGCAGAATGGAATGAAGTCCTCCTCCTCGCGCACATCACAACAACTGCTGGTGAAAACGAACAGGTGGAGGCTATTTGCAGAAAAAGAGCAAGTTAGAGCCTGTCTTGCTCCTGGTGAGAATGTCTCACTGCTACATGAGGTATGGTGAAGCTGTGGGGTGACAAGATGGGAAATTAGCTGTCTGAAACAACAGCGTGTCTATTCAGATTTTGCATCAGAAAGAGTTTTCAGAGTTACAGGCAGCAAAGGATGAATCCAGTGACTGCAGGAGGCAAAAATGTAAAACTTACAATTTTAGATGACAGAATGCATCATCTGAAGGTAGGTCAGGTAGAGAGGAGTGGGAAGTAGTGCTTCTCTTCTTTAAGCCTCTTTACCAGCCATGACTCCAACCACTTTGCATGCTAGCTCTAGCTGTCAGAGTGTGCTCTGATCAAAGCACTGACAAGTCAGTGCTTCAATTACATGAACCATCATTAGACTTCAGAACTTACATGGAATTAATTCTAGCGACTTACGCTTCCCACAGCTATTGTTTTGGATTGCTGGTTAATTGAGAAATGGCCAGGTTTGTTTTCACTTAGTTGCAGGTTTTCTCCTCGATCGTTTTATGAGTTAGAGAGATCTTTTAATACATTTGAAGCTTTGAAGAAGATGTTGACAGGCCTCATGAGCAAAATGTAAAAGCAAAGATAGCACCCACCAAGGAAACTGGAACTCTTCCAATATTTTCAGAGGGAAAGAGGAGAATACATCCTTCCACTTGACTTCAACAGAATGGATACAGTTGAATACTTTATGAATGTATTAATTAGAAATATTTTCAAGTCTTTTCACTGTTAAGCTATGAATTTAAAATGGCTATATCTTTTTTTTTCTTTTTTTTTTCCCCCAGCGATGCAGCATTTCAAAAGGGAAAGGCCAAAAAATCCCTTAATCTTCCCAAACCAATAACTCCCTCCCACCATCTTATCTTACATCTTCCAGGCCAAGAAGGTTCAAATATTCTGCTTGTTCAGATGTAAGTAGTAATTTTCACCAAACTAAATTGGAGATTCTGAGCATCTGTTCACAGTAAGCTTGCTGATTATGCCTGGACTTGAATATGGACACCAGGAGGTCTGCCTCCTGTAGCCCCACAGCTGCTGTTCTGAGGGGCCGCTCTCCACCCAACACCATTGCAATGGTAGTATCCTCAACACATGCATGGAGAGAGACGGTGTGATGTTCAGAATGTGACAGCAGAGCAGAGCACCCTACCTGTGCATGACTTGCACTGCAGGTACCATGGGTTAAGTGTGGCATGGGTTGCACTTGGATTGTTCTCTGCTTTGAACACTCACTCTAAGACCTGGGATGTCCAGACATCTAATTCCCTAGCACACATATATGCAAGATGACACTTGTCTCTACCTTCATACCACTGGAAACAGTAAGAAACTTAGCACAATTTTTCTCATATATTTCTCACTGATAGTCAGAATAGCTTTGGCCAGCCTACCTTTGGTAGTTTCACTTTCCCGGATCAGGAAGGTACCTCTGGGGTTTCCAAATGACAACAGCTGCCTCTCAGCATCTTTTCGGCCAAGTTTGCCAAAGTACCACCTTAGGGAAACATCAGAAATAGTAAGACAAATGCTACATAGGATTACTAGGTAGTGTCATGGAGCTCAGACATGGAAGATTATTTGCAGAAACTATGGTTACTCAAGTATATTCAACCATTTTTGTCATACTGTGTCTCTTTTATTGTGGTGGGACGCTAATGTAACAAACTGCGCAGTAGATGTTGTATATGTTGTGCAGTAGCACTTTGCATTAAACCTATAATCAGTAGATGCTGAGAATGCTTGTTTGGTTGGTGTCTTACGACAAAGGCCAGACTGAGAAACAGAGAGCAAGACTTGGCAGGGGGAAGGAACAGACACAGAAAAGGGCAGAAAAATGCATTGCTGCTGAAGAGTAGCGTTTTTACAGATGTTACTGTAAACTACATATTTGACTTACATAGTGATGTATCAGTATTCAATATTTTTGCTGCAGCACAGCTATAAAACCTCAGTAGAAGGACCAGATGCAGCCACTTTACTGTGGTTGTATAAGGCTTTCAGAGTTTTGATACCTTTTTCCTTCCTGCAGCAATTTTTTTTTTTTTTGGTTTCACAATCAACCAAGTACCAGCTGGAGTACAGACTACAGTAGTATCTGCTCAGCTATATAAGCTCCTCCAGTGTACCTTTTATACTGGAAATACTATGGATACACACAGCACTCCATTTTTCGCATAGATATGTCCTCATTATGCTGCCTACTGTTGTAGGCCTCCTACCTATTGGTAGGTATTTGTTGATAGAACATGCCCCTTTTAATACACAGTTTGCACACTAATTGACTCCAAATATTTTTACGAGTTGGTTCAGGAGAAGCAAGGGCACCTTTGAAATTAGTTGACACTGGAATAAAGGAAGGAGACCTGTGTTCCTTTAGGTTTCCTTCCTTTGTTTTGACATTGAAAAAGCACGGAGCTTGTGCTTCTTTTGTTACTAATTACCTAATTATTTATCAGTGCAGTTAAGAACTGAAATAAAAATAATGTAATGTAAGTCATTTGAAAAATTGCTGCAATCAATCAAAACCAACTCCTCGAACCTCCTTCAAATACAGGACTAATGGGTCTTTACAACAAAAAGAAAACATACTCCTCTGCTTGGATGGAATCGACTGGAGCCACATAATTACTGGGAATGTAACCAGTTTCGCCTGTTGTCAAGGACCGGGCCTCCCACCAGTCTCCTTCCCTGCAGAAACAAAGGTGAGGAGGAGAAGTGAGAGCGAGACACAGCTGTAAAGACAGTGATTTGACTTTGCTAACAGCACCCGCAGCTGCGCGGTGTACGAATCCACAGCAACTCACCTCTTTACCACCCGCGTGCTTCTGAGAGAGCTGTTTGCATCCAAACCCAAATAATATACGCATTTCTTTACACCTATTATTATTTCAGCAATGATTAGTAATGTAGCCTTCCAAACGTAGCATAATGGCATAAACAGGCATAACAACCCAGTGAAATCAGGTTTGGTGAGGGCTGGATTTGGACTAGAAAATTGAAAACCGTCTCCATAGCAATTATTCTAATACACACCCTTGAGAGATATTATAGAAAAACTGCCAAACAGAACACTGTCACATCCACTGCTAATTTTAAACTTCTATGGGGATAATTAATCTGAAACCCGAAGGCATCAGAAAGCTATCTATCAACATGGAGTTTTAGGTAGCTCTTAAGGATCACACTTCATTGTCTAGATTCTCTCTCCTGGTCACCTAGAGGAGGTATCTGAAGTAGCAAAGCACTTATCTGCATTTTCAAATACTTACAGAAAACAATTCTTCTCCAACATTTAAATACAAAGATGTCCATACAGGACCATTATATGGCAGTGTTCCACAGGCTTAGTGTCAATTTTGGCCATACACGTGTGTACACGGTACTGCCCTTCAGACAATGCACATTGCTGTAGAATGCACAGCTTTAAGATAAGTTTATTCCTCAGCTTTTTACAGGATGCAAGGATTTGGAATTTAGCAATTTGTATTTCATTCTCAGCAACAGATTCACTGATGTTTAACTCCTACCGTTACTAATAAGCATCCTCTTTTCTATTTCTGGACTGCTTAGAAACTCTTTCTCAGTTCTCCTCTCTGTAAAACAGAGATTGGTTCACTAAATAAAACACTATTATCAAACATGGCCAGAGAATTCAGCCTCTTCTGTAAGCAACCAGTTACAGAAAACACATTGTCTAAGCTATTACTGGCAGGGATGGTTGTGTCAAGGTGATCTCTTATTTTAAACTCTCAACTCCACTTTAACAGTTTGAAGGAGTACGAACTCCATGGAAAACAACTAGAAAATGGCCGTGATTAGTCAAAAAGGAGAAGTTTCCAATTCTACAGTTAAAAAAAGTGAAGAACAAGTAGCTTTTCTAGAGGCTGGCAGCTGACACTATTTTAATACATCTTGTGTGCATTAGTATGTCAGGCAAATGGCCCTGTCTGTTTACGTCCCTAATTTTATCAGCTGAAGTGCTAACCCTTTCCCCATATGTTACTGTAGAATATTTCTGAGAGATTATGCCATACTGTGGTGGATAAATCCTACCGTTACATTTTTTCTCCTTACTGTACAGAGAGTCCACTAGGTGGAGGTATTTTATCATGTCTAGGGCGGAAAAAAGCAGTCTCGTAGGTGATCACAACAGCAGGAACAAACCCCCGCTGCTTTGACAGAGAAGCTTAAATCTCTCAAAGCACTGCCAGAAAGGAGGAGGAGGAACGCATTGTTTTTTCACAGCTCTTTACGTTAGGCACCCAACTGAGGCAGAAGGAGGGTAGTCAATGGGGCTAGCCGAGGTGTGCGGCGGCGGAGCTGGGGATGTTCCTGAGCCCTGGAGGCAGGCTCTGCTCTGAACCATCCCTGCAGTTACCTCTTTTCCCCAGACTGCCCTTGGTATCGTACCTGACTTCAAATCACCGGAATAGCTCTCTGTGCACCATCTCAGGTATTGCTGTCCGGAACTTTTAATTCAAAGCGCAAATGAAATTTCATTTGTTGAGAGTTAAGGAAAAATCCAAACCCTCCAAAAATTCCAGACAAACCAGTTTTGTGCACATATCTGCTTTCTGGCTGCAACCAGCATGAGCAGATTCTTAAAAAAGCAGGCTTCTTTCATATAATTTCTGATATAAGTGAAGAGAAGAAGCATTCCCACAGAAAAGCTGCTTTCTGGAGATTCTCAGCCTGACTGTCAGCACTCCAGAAGTGTGTTAGGTCCACGTTTACAAGCAGACAGAGCTGACTGTGATGGGAACTGAGCTTCTATAATCCTACAGGAAAATCATTGATTTTTTTTTTCTCTTAGAAAACCCTCCTCCAGGCAGTAATTACCTGTATCAAAACGCATGTACTGAAACCGCCCACATGCAGGGGAATCTCTCCGTCCCACTGACTCCAAGTATGATTGCTCCACAAGTCCCGGTGAGCCCCTGATTTCATCACCTGGCACGTGTAAGGAATTTATAATGCGTGGAATTTCTTTTTGTTTCAAGTTATGGCATAGTTTGTGCAAGGTTAGGAAAGCAGCAGGCAACATGAACAAAAATGGATTGCTAGGTTAAAAAAGGTTTTTTTCCCAAGTGCTAATTTAGGAGTAGAGACGTTTTTAAACTGCTGCTCCCTCTACAAGTCATAACTGAAGTTTTTGTGCTTTCATCTACATCAAAGCTCTTCGGCTTCATGGCTTCATGAAATATTCCACAGAATTACCTGTTGGGGTTTTTTTTTTTTATTATTTAACTTTAATGCACATTGAGCCAACTCCAACCCTGGAGTTGTTCTATTAAAATTAACAGGAGTTGCACCAGGGACGAATTTGTCTCACTGTCACGTAGTGCAAGAAAAAAAGATCAGAACAATATCACAAAGTCTCTAGAAAGTGACATACTTGGTTGTTAACCCATTTTTACCTCTACATGATAGAAATACTGAACATAACACAGAGCCTTCAACTTTATATTCTTAGCCAAGAATTATGAGATGTTCAGATATAGGTCAGTAGCACAGTAACTTTTAGATGTTATTTTTAACTTGCTAAGGGATTTTTTTCTATGGGCAGCTCATAAAATGAATTTTAAGTCGATGATTTCCAGGATGGAAGTGTGGTTTTCATTCCAAATGCAACTGTACTATGGTGCATTCTCACTTAACAGAACTTCCTAGCATGTTCCGACTGTATCATCTACATTTTAAAGGAAAAAGCAATGCTTTTAAACTCATGGCACGCAAGTCTGGGTAACATCTCTTTTGTGAATCGATTTTTAGCTTGCTTCTGTGTAGAGATACTTGCAGCAGATCGCAAAAAGTGTTATTATGTGCCTTGCAGAGCTTCTGTGACAACTGGTAAAGTACAGAGCTGGTGCTCTCAGTTCTGAATGTGAGTTTACTGTGAAACGTAAGCAGTGAATCACACAATCTAACACTTATTTTTGAAGTAAAGCTACATGTCTTTGAAGTTTGGGTTTTTTAAATAACAAAGTACTTTGCAAAATGCAAAGACAAGTAAGTAAGCACAGAGTAAAACCCCTCCATATCTTGAATATCCAATATTAGATTTTACTAACAAGATAAGCAGACAAATATGACTGTCAACATTATAAGTTTAAAAATATTAAAAAGCATATTCCCAAGCCTAAAACTTACGAGCTGTTAAGTATTTGAAATTTTTCTCCTTTGTGAAAACTCAAGTCATCCTCTGTTCTTGCTTCATAGTCATAAAGCGCCACAAAAAGAGTTACACCTAAAGAAGAAGATAGGTGAGTTACACTCCATCACAAGAAACAGGAGGGAGAGGAGCCTCAAGAGATGAGGTGGCTAAGCCAAATGTAAGTTACTCCGTTGCTGAGGAGCAAAATAAACCAAAGACTCCTACTTTTTGGTTGACTATTCTAATCCCTCTGCTTTTATGCAGCCAGCAGGCACACCACTGCCTTCAGTTTGTAGAGTCATCAGTCCTCTTGGTTTGGTACCCACACACAATGCAGGATCCCACGCAGGCAAAGGGGATTTGGAGGGAGGGTTTAGACGTAACCGTGCCAAGTATTTCGTGTTAACTACTTGAGGTGGCTCAGACCACACTTTCTGTTCCCTGGTAGAGGGATGAGGCAGTCAGTAGGCCAAATTGGGCATGAATACTTAATTTCTCAATTCCCAGGTGAACTAGCACCTGCAAGTTAGCAAAGGTAGGGCTGAAGATCCAGCTCCACCCTGACTTCAATTCTTTGCACTATTTCATGACATAACTCTTCCCCAAACCAGGATGCTGAGAGTCGTGCCCCTGCTGTAGTTGCGTGACTGATACTCACAGCACTGAAAGAAGACTTTGAAACTCACCTGTTCCTCCTCTTGTACGCAGCGTCCCTGTATGAGAGGAGGAATTGACTCCACCAAACACAGTCAGTCCTTGGCCTCCTGTGGCATGGAAGTTGTTGTAGTTTGGGATTGAAGTCACACCAAAGCTAGGATAGTGCTGTGGCGTGGGATCTGTCCCATAGCGGTAGCCTGAGCTTTGAGTTAAACTGCCATCCCTCTCGTCAGTCAGTTTTGTTGCTTCTTTATCCTTACATTGCACACAGCCCATTATCTAAAATCCTAGGAGAGGAAAGAAAGGACAGATATTCATCCGTTGATGCTCCCAAACCTGCAGATGATGAGGATCAAATTAAGTTCCCTGCTTGAAAGTGAAGTACTTTGAAAAAAACCCCACAGTAGTTTGAATATAGGCAGCGACATGTTGGGAAAAGCTCACGCAAAATCTTCCTTGCGGTGGTTTCCCATCAGGGCCTGGGGAAGGAGGTTCTGGCTGCTCTTAAGGTGGTGGCAGCTCTCTGCCAGCCCTGCGGGCAATGGGGCAATGGCTTGTGGGGAGGCAGCAGGAGCTTCCCCTCTTGCTCACCCTTTGCCAGAAGGGCACAACTGGCAAACGAAGGCCACAGCCAAAACATGCAGCTGGAGGTGTCCAAGTCTGCCCCCAAAACACAGAGCGAGGCACTCAGCTCATGCTTCATGTTTGACCTTGCCAACTACACAAGAGCTGACTTCCCCTAAAGGCAATATTACCTTTTTGCATTGATGGAGCTCTGCATGACAGGCAGCAAAGCAGACACAATGAACCGATGGTTATTACAGCACAGGAAAGTAGGAGAGAGTTATCAGATGGCACAACTAAAACAAAAGGAAGCGCCCTTTTATGCAGTACCGAACAGAAGGGTAAAACCTGTTGGTACCAGACGGTGGGGCTGCCAAAGGTCTGCATGAGTTAAGAAACTAGAGAAAATCGCAGAAGAATTAACAGATCAAATGCAGAGCATCCCAAAGTCCGGATCCCAGACAGGAGGAAACCGAGAGGGTATGGCTTGGAAAAGGTTGCTTTAAGTTTTTTAATTCTTGTAACCTCTTGTTCAGCCCCGTCATGGGGCACTACCAGGGCCTGGGTTAATCTCTCTTAATTTTAGGTGCCTACCTCTCTCTAGTTGGAGGGAGACAGCAGGCGATTCGCCACATCTTAGATGCAGCCCTGAAAGGTTAGTCCTGCTACCTGGTATTGCTTTTCATCTGTGAGCTCTCACATCTTGTAATCCGTTTGCTGGTGTTACCAAACTCTTTCTTATTGACTCGAGATGAATCTAGACACAAAACCTGAGTTTCTGAAGCCAGGCGTGACAAATCTAGGGAAACAGATGCTCGTCTGGGTGCGCCCTTGATCTGAACTGGTATGGTGATGCTTACATGCAACTTGGCACACAAGCAACATACTCTAAACCCTGGGGCTGCAGGATGAGCAGTGACAATCGAAAAATCTTTACAAAATTAGACTTACTAGACATACTTTGTCCAGAATATATAAATAGACATGGAGAGAATGCAGAGAACTCTGCATATATAGCATAGCAAAGCACATTTTTTTCCCTCCATATTTCTTTTCATATTTCAGCCAATATCTGTCACTTAGAGTAAAAAAAAAAAAGCCTATCCTTTTTCAAATATCCTCATTTTTCTGTAGCTGCCAGGCTGGCTATTTTGTATGCCTTACCCCAACATCAACACAAAAAATTGGTTTTGACAAACTCATGGGATTCAGAAAAAAGCATATTCCTCTGCTGCTAATGCTTGAAAAATTATGCAGCAGCTCCCTGTTTGTCTGTGACAGTGCACAGTCTTTTTGTTGGCTTGCAAACTCACCTCCCTGTGAAACTCTATCGCCTCCTCCCTTTCTCCTCCCAGCTCTGTTTCTCCTCTTATTTTTTCCCATGTGTTTTCACGGGAAAAAATAGAAAAGAAAATGAAAGAAAAAAAGAGATGGCAAACAGGAAATCTGGGAGAGCGGTGGGGGGAAAGGGGTTTTCTTGTTGTTCATTCACGAACATTCAGCTGAGCAGGGAAAAAAATCTCCGCTGAAATCTGGTAAGATTTCACATACCGATTCACAAGCGCTGACAAGACAGCCCTACATGCTTCATTTACACACTGGTGAGGGAAAAAGCTAAAACGACAAACCAGGCGCAAAAATAAAACTGTTCAAAGTATTAATTCCGAAAAAAGTGAATAAACCAGGAGATGGTAAATATATGTACTGGTAGTTTCAGAAAAATAGTGGTTTGGGGTTTTCTTTTTACTAGAAATGATATAAATAGAAAACCAGCGAATTATCATTTTCTTGATTTTTGTTTGGGCTTTGCTCCCTTTATCTTTTTGCTGGCAAGGGCAGCACACAGGGAAGAAGAATCTGATGCAAAGTGAATGACTGACAAAAAGGGCTTGTTCTTTCACTTGCCCTCTCCCACTCTGTCACAGCGTCTAGACAATCCGAGCATAAAGATTGCCTCTTGTAAAATGTGACAGAGGGTGTTACATGCACGCATCTTTTCAAGCCAAGCCCCTGAAAGTTGTCTGTTCCTGGCTCAAAGAAAGCGGCATCACGGGGATTTGGCTCAATGTGGGAGAATACATGTCTGCATGTACATGCTTAAAGTGATTTCAGCTAACTCAGGGGTTTCATAGACAATAAATATAACCTCCATTCAGCATTGGCCTTTGTGTCAATGAATGGATTCCAAAAACTAATCTCCTTCAGTATCACAGAGCGGGCTTTTAATATCCGAAAGTCTCATCTCCCTGCATGTCAGCATTTGGAGCTGTGGAAGGCTGGAGTTATTCAGCCAGCTCTGAGATCACCAAACAAAATCTGGAGCTGTTTTACACTAAACTCTCTGGAGACGAGCACACAACATTGTTCATCCAACATGCTGTGCAATTTACAGTAAAGGATCAAGATTTTATTCCAATTCCATTAGGAAAGGCAGCATTTCTCAGATGTGTGAATTATGGGTCACGCAGCATTATCATAATTTGACAATGGTGTTGTTAAAAGGTACGTTACTGGCCTAATTAAAATGAACTTTTCTGATGCAAGCAAGTTGTGTTTGTTTATTTTAAAGTTGTGTTTTTATGGGCAATATAAAACATGTGTTTTCATAAAAACATAAAACTTTTACATGGTTTTTGAGACTTCCTTAGAGACAAATGAAAATAACCATTATGTTATTTGTCTCCTTTTTTATCCTTGCTATACTTCTTGGACTCTAACACTGCATTTACATTGCATTTACATTGCAATCCAACATCAGCCTAACCAGAACAGTAGTTTCCTCCCACATGGTGGAAACACTATTCGACAAAGATATAAAATTAATTATATCATTATTAATTATTTATATAGTCATAGCACCTTGATTGCTTTCAGTTAAGAAACAGATGAAGGCCAAGGAGATGTTATTAACACTATTATTATTATTGTAAATCACCCTCCTTCAGTTTTTCTGTTGGTTCTCGATGAAATGGAAACCAAGACTGAAACACCCACCAAAGCCAGACATCCATTCCATTAACAGAAACAAAACCATTCTCCTGTTAGCTAATCAAAACCTACCAAAAGTCGATATTTCGATATTTGAACAGCAAAAATTATCGATAAGCCTTCGCTTTGTCTACCTTCTGCAGCTGCAAGCCATCAGGAAAAGGTGATGTAAATTTGCTCCTTCAGAGCATCAGAAGTTTTTCCATAAGATTTTGCAACTCACAGCTGATACTCTGAATTATGATACTTCTTCAGAACCTGGTTTTTGAGTGTTGTAGGAGAGAACAGGTCCTTAAAATGTTTGAGAGAGGGGTACAGGGGGATGCAGGGAAACACCTGTCTATTCTGCACCCTCCTAGCTATGCCACGGCCTCTGTCCTCCAACCCCTTGCATGGGAAAGGAGACCACCAAGGGAGAGGGCTTCAACCCATTGAAGAGACGTGGAGGCGGTTCAGCCCCAGCAGGGCACATTCTCCTTCCTCTTGGTTTTCTCTGGAATGAAATTTGATGGTATATTTTAGGAGAACTTCTTTCAGTGAAAGACATGAAAGGGAAATGCTGGATGACTGGTAACTGTCAACTGTCTTTTTCTGACTGAATCTTACAAATCTTGTCTGGAAAGCATCAGCAGAAAAGCCGAGTTAAGAAACAGTTGTGTTAAAAGGGAATCAGAACAACAAAATCCTTGGCTTTTATTCAGTCTCTGTGGTGAACATGCTTGTTAATCAAACCAAGGATTGTATCCAGCATGGCTGTGAAAAATATATTCTCTAAGGGATATCTTCTTGGTGTTTTATGTTTTGCTGAGAGCACCACAGAAGTATCAGTCTGTGACATCAAATAAGCCAAATTTCATGAGCTACAGTAGGATTTAATATTCAAAATGCTACATTCTGAGTTACCGTGAAGATGCAAGAAGGACAGAAAAGGCTTTCCAAGAATAAGAACTACAAGAATTTTTAAAAGAGATTTTAGTTTTCTGTGGAATTCTTCCTGCAGGCTGGGGAGGGGGAATAATCAACACAGAAATTTACCCTGAAGTTGAAATGTCTTACTTTCCATGCCACCATTAGTAGCTCTCTAGAGAGAAACTGATGGAGTACGTATTTTGAAACATAAGCCTAAGACACATTAAATCCCCCAATTTTCACCCACTTTGACTATTACAAGTCCTTAGGAAGGCATTCCAACTTGGGCAACAAATAGGCACTTAAAACTAGTCCTATGTAGGTCGGCAATTCTCATGCTGTCTGCATGTTGACCTCTCTTTGGCTTACATCTATGCTGATGGGAGCATTTTGGATTTCCAGAATTAATTCTGTGTCAGTTTCAAGCCAGCTCAAATTAAACAGACGGAATAAAACAGCAACACTTGTTGCCTTATTTTTTGTTTTTAATCTGTTAACTCTGGGACCTTTTAGAGGATCACCTTCATTCCAGCTTGACCAGTGATTCCACAGTTGTTAGGAATCATAAAACAGGTCAGAAAGACACAACAAATACTTTAAAATAATTGAACTCTTGGGTGTTATTCATTATTTCTCAGGCTTGTGGTTTCCTATATATATACATATAATTTTTATACTAATGGCCCGATCTAGAAAGAACAGAATTCTACTGCAATGTGATAGATCTGTTTCATCCTTGAAAGAGGCTGGAGACTGGGGATTTGTGTAGAATGCCTTCAAATCGACATGTGCACCGCACCTGTCATACAGCATTAAAAAATGTAAATCAGAGAAGACGCAGTACTACCGCTGGATATCCTGTGACTATTAGAGATATGCAGAAAATCTCACAGACACAATGTGGTGTTCCTGAACAAAAGGCCAGAAACACCAGGGCAAAACTTCAAGTCAAGTATATAGCAGGATCAGCGACTGCATTGAAACAGCTTTTTCATAAGAAAAAGAGCACTAAAAAAATGCCTGGCCTGCATTAATTTGACTTTTGAAGGGAGTCCTTTAATGCTTCACTCCCAGATTTTGCTTTAGTGGTCTGAGTAGAAAAATCTCAGTAGTTTAATTGCTTGTTTGCCTGCAGCAGTCAAAAGTCAGGCCACTGCTCAGTGTCAATGGACATCCATAGCCGGAGGAATAGGAAGAGCAGTGTTAGATGAGCTCCTGCTCATCTCCGACTCAAAGCAAATGCCTTTTACAGTGCTGGAGTGCTCTTACTATTGTTTCTTGTCAGCATACAGTTGCTTTGGAAGTCTTCTACAATGGTGGCAGAAGGGACTTGGGAAAAGGAGCAGCTCCTGCTGCCATAAGAAGAGCAGACCCTGCATAGAGTTTTGAAGTGCCATATTCTGCCCTGCTGTTCCTCCCCATTTACTGAGTGACTGGGGATGTGGCCCTGGAAATGACAGCTTCCTGACACTACAGATGATGTTTAAGTTGTAACACATGTCTGCAAAGTATAGCACTGTGCCTGCCTTTCCTCTTTTCCCCCTTTGGGACCTGAACTAAAAGTCATTTCTGAAAGATGAAGATTTGGGCTTCTTGCCTGTTTAATTTCAGCCAGCCTCAGTGGCCAGGACCAGCAAAGGTGTGTGTTGAAGGATTTCACTGAACTACAACCAGACCCTTGGCTTCTGCCAGAGGTTGTGAGCATAACTGTCCATGGAGCAGAGTGGGTGGCCACTGAATGCCAGGATGAAAGAGAGATGAACGTCTTGACAAACAGATCCATTGTCCTGCTGGTGGGGTATAGTCCCTCTCCGGCAAGAGATTTATTACAGTCTAGACAACCTATTTATTACAAGCTAGATAGGAGAAAGGAAGTCAGTGTTCCAGCCAGGCAGGAGGGACAATAACCACGTCCACCCGTGGTTCTTGTTGGAGGGACAGTTGTGGTGGTGGGACTAACTGGTAGCTGGCTGGTGGGGAGGTCACCTGGCAAGGCCATAAGAAGATGCATTAGCACAATGCGGCTGTTCAAGCAGCAGTAATCAAAAGATCCTCAATGCAACCGATGCAAGAAGAGGAGACAGACCCTCCAAACTGTCCACAAAAGGACACATCGCCACCCGTCCAGTTTTCTGCAGCTTCTTTGCCAGCCGAGTCTGTGAATGTCATGGCCTCATCTTTTTCAAAAACTAGTGAATTCTTTTCCACTGTCTGTGATACATCCCTTTCAGCAAAACCAAAACAGAACAAAATATAAGAAGCAATTAAAGCAGAGTCTCACCCTGCAATCTCTTAAAGTAACAGTAACCGAGTTACGCCTTGTACTGTCTCAGGACTTTTATTACATTAAAAAAAGATGCCCTAGAAAAGCGCAGCACAGGAAGATCAGTCCTGAGGAAAGATTCTTCTGTGTTTTTTTCATTTTTCGCATCAACATCCAAACTTCACTTGTAATCTAAAAGAAAGAAGATTATGTACAGCTAACTTGAGAAGGAAGGCCTGCAGGTTTTATGTTCATAAACCAAAGAGCAAGTCAGAATCAAAACTGCACTTAAGATTTCGGTTTTTTTTTTCTTCAAATGAGTTAAAGGAAGCTTTGAAATTAACAGCTAAAGGCAGCAGCTACACACAGTAAGCACACCGCTTACTCTACAGTTTACAGCTAAACCGCAAAGGATAGGTCTATCTGTGGTTCTGAGCAAAACCCAAGAACACCATGTAAATTCAATAGCGTGATTTCAAGCTACGTTCCTCCTTCATCAGGCTGCTTGTGGTAGCTCTATTCACGGGCAGAAAGAAGTGGGTGGATGGTCTGCATAAGCATTTTGAGCTAATGCGCCTAAATTTTAAAGTGCCTTTTAAGTATATAAATTAGAAAACCTGTATCAAGAGAACAACTGCTGCAAATGCCAGAATCATTTCATCTTGGAAAGAGAAGTGAAACAGTGTCTCCACTGATTTCCTCTTTCTTTTCCCTCGTTAAGAGAACAGAAAGATGATTGCAGGTTGATTCACACTGTTGTGATTTTTTTTTTCTTTCAATTCTTATTTTTAGAATCTACCTGGGATTAATGGATGTTCATCTGATCCACAGTATGGGAGCGCATGGAGCAGAATGCAAGATGTGAATCAGGATGGACAGGGAAGGAAGCGGGGAAAGGAAGCGGTATAAAAGTTCTGCCTGTTTGCTTCTTTGGAATATGTAAGAAGCATGGAGCAAGATTTTCTCTCAAAAAACCCCATTGTTTCCTCCCCATCCCCCTTTGCCTATGCACAAATGAAACTAACCTCTTCTCCACCTTGTCTGATTTCTGATTTATGACTAAAGAACTTGGAGGATGTGACAGTAAGGAAATGGGAGCAAGCTGAGTCTCAAATTAGGAGATTATTTATTTTGAGACCAGTCCAGACACCGTTCCCTCCCAAAGGGGCTCTCGTTTCACCTAGGTTGCTACTGCTAGTATTTTAGAAGCGTTATTTAAATTTCTTATTTGTAAAGTTACATCGGGGAAAAAAATACTCCCCTTCCTAAACAGGAGCAAAAACTTGCCTGTGGCCAGCCCACAAAAAAATCCCCAGTCTTCTCACCATCACTGCAGCTGGCTTCAGCTACAACAGCAAAGGTGCTTACAGATGGAGACCCCAGACAAGGTGCCAGCCACATAGTGACAAAGGCCAGTGAGCAACCAGAGTGCTGAAGGTACTGATTACATCAGTAACGGGAACACACGAAAACTCTGCTTACAGTTACACGCGACGAAAAAAGTGCTACTAGTGAGACCTGTTTTCTCAAACCCAGCTGTCGCCCCTGTGGTTTCAGGGTATGACAGTTTACATAAGTCTCCTGGGTCTGGATGCGGTTAGGTTCCTTCATAGCAGCCCGAACCCTGCTGTGCTTTAGATTTGTGACCAAAACATTGCTGATAACACATCCACAGAACCATAGATGTCTTAGCTGCTGCGGAGCAGGGCTTGCACAGTGTCAAGACCTTCTTTGTTTCTCACTGTGCCGCCGCAGTGAGTAGGCTGGGGGTGGGCAAGAGGTGGGAGTGGACACAGCTGGGACAGATGACCCCAACTGACCAAAGGGATATTCCACACCATATGACGTCATGCTCAGAGATAAAAGCCTGGGGGTAGTTTTTTGAAAGCAATCATTGCTCAGAGACTGGCTGAGCATCGGTCCGCTAGTGGGACGTGGTGAGTGAGTGAGTGCCTTTGCATCACTTGTTTCCTTTGTGTTTCCTTCACTAATTAAACTGTTTTTATCTCAACCCACAAGTTCTCTTGCTTTTGCCCTTATGATTCTCTCCCCCATCCTGCTGGGGGACAGTGAGCGAGTAACAGAGTTGGGGCTTAGATGATGGCCGGGGTCAACCCACCACAGTGAGTAACATGTGATGTTCTTGGTCCAGAAAATAACTTCAGAAGCACACAGGTTAAGCATGTTAACTGGACAGGCAAGAATTCAGATACTGCCTGGAGATGAATTTGTCAGGATAACAAATATGACACATTACCATCTAGTCCATTTTTAGCAGAGATTTTGAAATCTAAAAAACAAAGAGAGTGGGAGGCTGAGGTGACAGTAAAAAACACCCTGGACAACGGGATGTGGAAGGAGACAGGTCCTAATTTCCTTCTTAGAGAAGAGTGACGGTGTTGATGCATACAGTCCAACCACGAAGCCACTAAGACCAGTAATTCTCAACTCTGTTTTGCCAACTACCCTACAAACTGCAGCTCCCCATATTCTACAATGCTGTGCTGCCACAGGCTGCATCTGTGCCACCAGGGATGTCTTCTAGGAAGTCTATGGTCAGTCTTTCGTTCCTTTTAACCATACACTGGTTATGTACATACACTTGGCCAAACTGGACATCCATAAGTCCATGGGCCCTGATGAGATGCACCTGCGAGTGCTGAGAGAGCTGGCAGATGTTATTGCTTGGCCACTCTCCATCATCTTTGAAAGGTCATGGAGGACAGGAGAGGTGCCTGAGGACTGGAGGAAGGCCAATATCACTCCAGTCTTCAAAAAGGGAAGGAAGGAGGACCCAGGGAACTACAGACCGGATAGTCTCACCTCCGTCCCTGGGAAGGTAATGGAGCGACTCGTGATGGATGTCATATGCAAGCACATTCAGGAGCAGGAAGTTATTGGAAGTGGTCAACATGGATTTACCAAGGGTAAGTCATGCTTGACCAATCTCATAGCCTTCTATGATGTTATAACTGGTTGCCTAGGTAAGGGCAGAGCAGCAGATGTCATCTACCTTAACTTCAGCAAGGCCTTTGACACTGTCTCTCATAACATCCTCCTTAGGAAACTGAGGAAGTGTGGACTAGATGAGAGGACAGTGAGGTGGATTGAGAGCTGGCTGTGTGATAGGACTCAGAGGGTTGTGATTAATGGAGCAGGGTCGAGTTGGAGGCCTGTAACCAGTGGTGTCCCCCAGGGGTCAATACTTGGACCAGTATTGTTTAACGTATTCATCAACGACCTGGACGAGGGGACAGAGTGTATGCTCAGCAAGTTCGCTGATGATACCAAACTGGGTGGGGTGGCTGACACCCCAGAGGGCTGTGCTGCCATCCAGTGGGACATGGACAGGCTGGAGAGCTGGGCAGAGAAGAACCTAATAAGGTTCAACAAGGACAAGTGTAGGGTCCTGCACCTGGGGATGTCAGGCACCAGCATGCACAAGAATGTCAGGCACCAGTATAGGTTAGAGGTGGACCTGCTGGAAAGCAGCTCTGAAGAAAAGGATCTGGGGTCTTGGTAGACAGTAAATTATCCATGAGCAAGCAATGTGCCCTTGTTGCCAAGAAGGCCAACGGAATTCTGGGCTGCATAGGGAAGAGTGTGGCCAGTAGGTCGAGGGAGGTCATTCTCCCCCTCTACTCTGCACTGGTGAAGCCACAACTGGAGTACTGTGTCCAGTTTTGGGCTCCCCAGTTCAAGAGGGACAGGGAACTACTGGAGAGAGTCCAGCGTAGGGCAACCAAGATGATTATGGGACTGGAGCACCTCCCTTATGAGGAAAGGCTGAAAGAGCTGGGACTCTTTAGCCTGGAGAAGAGAAGGTTGAGGGGGGACCTGATTAATGTTTACAAGTACCTAAAGGGTGGGTTGAAGGAGGATGGAGACAGACTCTTTTCAGTGGTTCCCAGTGACAGGACAAGGGGCAATGGGCACAAGCTAGAACATAGGAAGTTCCGTTCAAATACACGGAAAAACTTCTTTACAGTGAGGGTGACAGAGCACTGGAACAGGCTGCCCTGGGAGGTTGTGGAGTCCCCTTCTCTGGAGATTTTCAAGACCCGCCTGGATGCAGCCCTGTGGGATGTGCTTTAGGCAATCCTGCTCTAGCAGGGGAGTTGGACTAGATGATCTCTAGAGGTCCCTTCCAACTCTGAAGATTCCGTGATTCCGTGATTTTCCAAAGGAAGCCAGCAAACAGACAGAAGTTCCTTCCACTTTGGTCAAAATACCTAAGAATCACTAAGCACATGGTAGTTCTATTTTTAAGTTTTATGTCCATGTCTGAGGGCAACCAGAAGAGAGAATCTGATTTCATCACGATCCTGAGGTCATTACACATACTGCTCAGGGAATGATCTGCAAGGGAGGCTCATGTGTATTGGGACTAGTACTGTTTAATATCTTCATCAATGACATAGTGGGATCGAGTGCACCCTCAGCAACTTTGCAGTTGACACCAAGCTGAGTGGTGTGGTTGACATGCCTGAGAGATGGGAAGCCACACAGAGGGACCTTGAGAAGTGGGCCCATGTAAACCTCATGAGGTTCAACAAGGCGAAGTGTAGGGTCCTGCACCTGGTTCGGGGCAATCCTTGGTATCAATACAGGTTAAAGGATGAAGGGATTGAGAGTAGCCCTGAGGAGAAGGATTTGGGGTACTGGTGGATGCAAAGCTGGACATGAGCTGACAATGTGCACTTGCAGTCCAGAAAGCCAACTGTATCCTGGGCTATAGCAAAAGAAGTGTGGCCAGCAGGTCAAGGGAGGTGATTCTGCCCCTCTACTGTGCTCTGGTGAGACCTCACCTGGAGTACTGTGTCCAGCTCTGGAGCCCTCAGCACAGGAAAGACATGGACCTGTTGGATTGAGTCCAGAGGAGCGCCACAAAAATGATTAGAGGGCTGGAACACCTCTCCTACGAAGACAGGCTGAGAGAGCCTGGAGCAGAGAAGGCTCCGAGGAGACCTTGTTGTGGCCTTTCAATATTTAAAGGGGGCTCATAAGAAAGATGGGGACAAGATTCTTAGTAGGGCCTGTTGCGATAGGACAAGGAGTAATGGCTTTAAACTGACAGAGGATGTATTTAGATTAGACATAGGAAGAAGTTTTTACAATGAGGGTGGTGAGACACTGGAACAGGTTGCCCAGAGAGGTGGTAGATGCCCCATCCCTGGAAACATTCAAGGTCAGGTTGGACGGGGCTCTGAGCAACCTCATCTAGTTGAAGATGTCCCTGCTTATTGCAGGGGGGTTTGGACTAGATGACCTTTAAAGGTCCCTTCCAACCCAAACTATTCTACGATTCTATGAAGATGACCCTTTTCAGTTTCCTATATGCTAATTACAAGCATCTGAAAAAATGGATAAACCCTCTGCCTGCAGAATAGCAATGCAAAATAATACTCCAGAAAACTAGTAGCTAGATTTACACTATTAGAAAATTAAAAGAAATAGTTGTAACAAATTTAAGATGTCCAAATGAAAGAGGGGAGCTGACAGGCACTATATGTCACAAATGATGTCTGAGTGACTGACAACTTGGAAGTAAGTAACCTTGGATATTTATAAATCAAGATACACACAAGATGGGGTATTGGTATCTGTTACAGACCATTGGAATCACTGCAGAGCACAGGATGACGGGCTTCTTCAACACCTACATACAAGGAGCACAAAAAAACCCCTTGTGTTATGTCAGGGCCATTCAATCCGAACAATTTATGCTGGAGACCTTGTATCACTGCACTAAAACATGCCTGGACTTTCCAAAAAGCTATGAATGACTAGTTACTAGCTAGTAATTTAAAGGAAAGATCAGCCTTCCTAACCCTGTGAACTAAAAGCTCTTGCCAATTAGCTAAATGAGTCACAAAGCAGAACGTTACTGGTTGTTTAGACTGAAAAGGACCAAGCTTTCCGTGCAAACAACTAACATGGTCTGTGATCAAATCCAGACTGGTAAAAATTTATGCAATATACGAACATATCCTCTTCATATATACATAAATTAAAATCACAGTGCATGCTTCCTGACAGGCAATTTCACAAAACTAGAGTGAATGGAAGTCAAATCAGGCTGAAGACAGAACGTACAGAAAGTTGCTGACATCTGCGAATGGTTTAAGACATTTCCCAAATGCCTACAATGTTACAACCATGAAAAGAAGACTGGGCTAGATAAAAATAACACACAATGAAAAAACCCAACAGCTGGGTTTACCAGGGAAGTGAAAAAACATATAAAGCGTTATATACAAAATCAACACATGAAGAGCAAAAAGGAAGAAGAAAATCACGAGTAAAAAAACTAAAATAAAGATTATCTAGAGGAAGCATGAAGATACTAGGAAAAATTAAGGCAGATAGACTCTAAAAAATGTAACGTTTTATCTTTCTAAGCAGATTATGAAAGATGAATCCTGAACAACAAAAGTGGTAGAATCGTCCGTAACAGCATGACAGAGGCAGAAGTTATTCAATAAATATTTCTGATTAGCACACAGGTAAAAGGCCAGACTATCTGTTTATAAGGATGATGAAGTAACTTCCCACCACAGCAGCCCCGGGAGAGGGGATGTTAAGCAGCAGGTACACAATTCTAGGTGTTTCCGATTAGTTACTAGAAATAAACTTGTCTCAGAAGGTTTACGAGAGCTCAGAGCTGCTCACTGCTGCATCTAAGGCAGTTCTGGGCCCCTGGAGAAGGATCAGGGGCAGGAGGAAGCTCATGTTCAGTGACTGTTTGAAAAGGGTAAAAAGTAATTACAGGACAGTTAGCTGAGTTTCCAGTATTTTGCATAGGCTAGAACAATCAACATTGGACTCAATTAAAAAAATCTTAAAAAAAAAAAAAAAAGCAGCTCTATAATTAAAGTCAATCAACTTGTCTTTGAGGAAAACAGATCCCGTCAACTAATCTGACGTCATTTCATGCAAAAATTACAAGTTCACTTGACGAAGGCAGCGTTGTTGACAGTATTACAAGCCTAAGTCATTTGACTTGTTCTGTAGAACATCTTTATGAAGAAACCGAACGATTTGAAGCCTGTATGGCGTGTGCTCCATCTGTACAAGGAGAGCAGGACTCCATAGGTGGAAAGCACTGTATGAGGCCAGACAAAAATCTCAAACGTATTTTTTATTGAAGTCACTTCTTAGTCCACAATCATATTAAATGTATTAAAAAGCTGATAAATGAAGGAAACCAAAGTGTAACTGTAAATGGGAAAGTATTTATTAGCAAACAGATGGGTTCCTACTGGGTTCCCACAGGTATGGGTGATCATCCCTTTACTATTTAATAGCCTTATCAGCGCCCTGGAAAATTGAGTCATTATAGTTACATACAAGACTGGGGACAACAGAAAACAAACAATGGAAGGACAAACCTGACACAGCAACTGGGGTCTGTAGAAAGATGGGAAAAACCAGTTTAGGTGTTAATATGGCCAAGTGCAGAATCACCTTATAAGAATAAAGAATACAGGCCATACTTACAGGATGAGAGGGAGAGAGAGGACTCTATCCTCCGAAGCAGAGACTGAATATGAGACCGGGGGTCCTGGGTGGCAATCAGCTCGACATGAACTCCCCACGCAAGGCTGTGGCCAAAAGGGCTAATGCGAGCCCCAGCTGTACAAACAAATGAAAATCAAAAGATGAGTAGGTAGGTTACCGTGATGCTGTGTTTGGCTCTTGTTCCTCTGCTCCATGAATAATGCATCAGATTCTGCTGCTCCAATAAAGTGTTGGAAAACTGGAAGAGTGTTCAGGGGAGAGAGATTAAAGAACTGAAAACACTGTGTAGTAGAAGGCTTCGTAATAAACAAAAAGCTTAAAGGGAATTTTGTATTAGAATATTCATATGGGGAATAAATTTGCTACCAGTGGGTTCTAATCTAGCAAAGGTGGAAAATGCATTGGAACTAGAAACTAATCCAATCCAGATTATGAACAGGCAATTTTGTTTTGCTTTTTCAGCAATGAACTCTTATGGGCAATTAACCAGTAACTAACCCTTTACACCACAGGTTGTGATGTACTGTCTGTCTCCGCAAAGTTGTGAAAATAACAGTGCTTGATTTAAAAAGGATGCCCATCCGTGCAGCTTGGGTTATTAGACATGAAGCAGGAACTCCTGCAGGTGAGATCTACTGCCTGCATAAAGCTGGGGGTCAGGTGAGTGGTCACTGCATCAGACTGTGCTTTGTGTTTCCACTAAGAAACACTCACTCCCCTCTCAGGGTAGTAATCCTGGCAGCCTTCCTGCTCATGGCCTATAGAATGCCTCCAGGGGAAACCCCAACTTTTTGGGGCTGAGGTGCCATCTAAGTACGGACGACATCCAATTGTCCGTTTTCTGCAGGATCTGCAGGCAGCCGTCTCTGAATTCCCAGCACCTGGCTCCACACAAAACCTCGCTGTGCAAAGCTCCTCACACTGAGATGTCAAGGAAACAATTTTTAGGAAACCAATGGGAGCTATTACAGATCTACCACTGAGAGAGTACCGGTGACTCCTTGTTTCAGCAATTCACTTTGCCTGCAGACTGCTACTGGGATCTAGTCCCAGGGATCTGCCTGGGATCCCATCCCGGGATCCCTCAGCCGCAGAAGGTGACCTCAGAGAATTAGGCTGAGGGAAGGAGTCCTCCATTCCTTACAGATATTTCCTCTCCCAACTTCACCCTTTCGGGATGAATTGATGTACTGGCTACCTTCTTCAGGAAAACATATTAGAGCCTTTAAGCGGGGTGAGTGGATGTGAGCACTGCTCCTGCAGGAGCACCTTCCTGCTCACTCGGGATATCCACACAACTTCTCCTTCCCCTTCACGCTGCTGAGGGAATTTTGTGCTGCCAAGAAAGCTTTTGGCTCTGCATCCCAAGGACAGGGTCTGGCAGGTGGGCTCCTAAGGACCACAAGATCAGCAGGGGGCCCTGGCTACCGAATTTGCTTCATCCCACAGCCTGCCAATATTTAATTCTGGTGGTTTTTAAGGATGCAGCGCAAGCTTTTGTCTGTGCTGTCTGTCATAACCTGGGCCTTTGGCCAGAAAGTATTAATCCTGTCAATGTGCAGGAGTGGGGAAGGCAGAGGAGTGTTTGAGTCGTGCCAGTTGCTGGCATCAGCTCATTTTAAGCTTCTGGAATGAACCCACTTATGACTGAATGCTGCAGTGTAAATTCTGCAAATAAAACAGATAAAATAATCTCAATTACTTGATCTCATCATTGGTTCATATATATGCCACTCTAGAGATTTACAAGGCATTATTTCATACAACATTTAATTATATTTAATTATGATTCTACAGATATTTTTCTGTTCAACAGGTGGGAAAAAAACCTGTTTTTCAAACTTCCAGTCACTTTCAGTAAGTGATGCCTGCTAAACCACAACATACATAGCATAGTAAAATCTCAGTGCTATGTTACAAACATAAAAAGAAACATCCCATCTTAAGCAAACTATTGTAGTACAAAACTTCTGCAGCGTGAATTAAAGCAAGAAAGCTTCTGAAAACTTCAGGGAGGAAGAAGGCCTGCCCAAGTGTGGTGTAAAAATAAATACATGCACATGCATTCACACCCCCCCCACCACCTGGTCTCTGCTGTACCTGCTATTCCTATCAACAGATCTCAAGACTCAAAACTCTGATTGGCAACTCTTTAGTAACTAAAAGAGCGAAAGTTTTGGGAAAGCTGATCCAAGAGCGAGGTTTCAGAGCTACTAATAAAGATGAATCAGTATCTGCTAAAGTACAGTTTGAATTGTGTGTTTTTGCGTCTTAATACTTTCTGTCCTCCTGGATGCATTTTTCTCCCTCTTCCTCCGTCACAATCCCAGCTACATCCTACAGCATTAGGATGTTCTGTTAAGCACATGTCCAACTGTGTTTTTAAGCCTTGTAAAGGCTTGCTTATGTCAAAAGATGTACCATTACAAAGATCACACAGGCTAGACTCCACAAATGTATTTTTACAGATGAAGTAACTGTGGTAATCTTCCTAAACATAAATGATAAAAAACACATAGAAGCAAACAACTTTAATACATGGATTTGAAAAATCTTTTTGAAATATTAAGAAATAAGTCAGATGCAAGCCTTGTCCTTTTACTCCAGACACACAGAAAAGGAATTAAATGGGAGAATGTGAGACTAACCATCCCATCTGCCTTTGTAAGTCACCCAGACCAGACGCAGAAATGCTATGGAAGTTAATGCAATGAACCTCAGAAGTGTCACTTTCACAAATCTCAAGAGGCATCATTGACCCGAGGCTGGCTGCAGTTTCTGCCCCAATTCCAGTTTAATGTATTCCAGTTTGACCCTCAAGCGACAGTGCTGCTCGAGAACACGCTAAGAAACAAATGCAGGCAATTGCTTTGACATAATTCTTTTGGACGCAGGCAGATCGAATGTGCTGATGTCAACAGAGACCAGAAAAGAGTTTTACCCGACCTCCTTTTCTCACTGAAGAAAACAATAGGAGAAAACATAGCACAACCCAAAACATAGCCAAACACATGCCCACCTCTCAGCAGCAAAACTAATACATCCTGTCTAATAAAGGGAGAACCAAGACAAACGTATCATTTGGATGTATACAGGGCATTTAATTTATAGCTTAAATTTACCTGACTTGTATGTATAATTGGCTCTTTGCATATAACACACATGAAACATCTGTTCTGTAGAGGATATTAATCCACAACCCCAGGAACAGCGTAATTCAGTCCTTTATGGCCATAGGACGTTCAAAAGAGTTCCTAACATAGTACCCTCACCTTGAAGCAAACTGTTCTTCTTCCTTCTCTCTTACTCTTCTAAAATTCAGGGGATTGCATGGACCTGCTTTCAATCCGACTGTCAGGATGAAAATTTCCTGCCTTGCCATTCATTTAAATGCCCAGGCTTTAGCAACTTCGAGGCTGCATAGTTCGATATCAGAGAACATTGAGGCAACACTGATAGGGACTGCAAGAATACTAACTGAGCATATTTTTTTCCAAGGGAAAGATGAATTACGGTAGGAAACCAGATCAAGGAAGCCACGATGACTCTTGAGAATAAAAGATTAAACTAAAGATTTTCTTCTCTACCTGGTTGCTGTTGCTCCTGAAATAACTTTTTTATTAAAGGAAAAGAAAAAAAACATACATCAATGGTATGGTTTTTCAGAACTCGTAAGGGAAAATACCGGGGTTGTATGTGGCTCGTCCCTCAACTTTATACAATGAAAACAGAAGAAGCAGATCCCAAGCTCATTCCCTCCACCCTCTTTTACTTCATCTCCAAAGAAAGTCTTCTACCTCTGCTACTCGCAATTTTCCTTTTCTTCTGTTCCTCCAGGTCCCCATCAACTCCATGCAGACAGATTGTCTGTAATGGTATCACGCAAAAACCAGATGAGGTCCTCAAGACTTCCCCTTTCTGTGTGCCTAGAGTGCTTCCAAGAAGAGAAAGTCTTGTGAAGAAATGTACTCTTACTTCCCTTTTCGGCAGCTACTTGTGTGAGTCACTCTACCACAATAAAAGTCCGCATTGCTATCTGACCACAATGAAGACAGAGATAAAAATTACCATTTTTAGTGTCCATAAGAAGCATGGTCTCTGAGAGAAGACTGATCCTGTGTTACAGCCACTGAAACTACTTGATCTAGAACGACAAGTCACCCTACACAAAGAAAAACCAAACTTTTGTCTTTCTTCATCTCTCACCCTTTATGTGATCTGCTCCCAAAATGTGGTCACAAAGCATGGTCCACACTTTGGCTGATGATCAAAGTCTGCAGGACCTTTTCAGCTTTGTTGGGACCTGTGTAAATGTTGTGATGTTCAGGGAATAAGAGTTTTAAGACCACCAATCATTAGGAATTATCAAACACTTTAGTCCCTGGAGCATGTGGTGTCCTGCTCCTTGCGTAATCTTCCAGAGAGAAAACTTTGGAATCACTGTGCTAGAGAGTCAGAGGAAAAAGGCTGATCAAAAACGTGACTGAATGTCATAATGAATTCCTTTAATTTCTCATGCTGTCATGTTATATTTTTTTAAAGCATTTGTCAAGATGCAAAAGTATGGCTGAAACATTTTTTTAATACTAGCAATGAGAAGGAGGCTTTAACGAAAATAAAAGTTTACTATCTACCTTGACTTCTGTAAGGTCTTTGACACAGTTCCATACAACACCTTGTCTCTAAATTGGAGAGCTATGGATTTAACGGATGGGCTATTTGATGGATAAGGAATTGGCTGGATGGCCACATCCAAAGACTTGCAGTTAACGTCTCAATGTCCAAATGGGGATCAGTAACAAGCGGTGTCCCTCAAGGGTTGATACTGGGACTGGTACTGTTCATATCTTTATTAATGAGATAGACAGTGGGATTGAATGCAACCTCAGTAAGTCTGCAGACGACACCAAGCCAAGTGCTGCAGCTGATACACTTGAGGGAAGGGATGCCATCCAGAGGGACTTTGACAGGTTTGAGGAGTGTGACACTGTGAACCTCATGAGGTTCAACAAGGCCAAGTGCAAGGTCCTGAACCTGGGTCGGTGCAATCACCAGTATCTGCACAAACTGAGGGATGAAGTGATGGAGAGAAGCCCTGACGAGAAGGACTTGGGGACAATGGTGGATGAAAAACTGGACATAAGCTGGCAATGCGCACTCACAGCCCAGAAAGCCAACTGTGTCCTGGGCTGCATCAAAAGAAGCGTGGCCAGCAGGTCAACAGAGGTGATTCTCCTCCTTAATCCACTCATGAGACCCCACCTGGAGTAGTGTGTCCAGTTCTGGGGTCCTCAGCACAAGACCTTGGACCTGCTAGAGTGAGTCCAGAGGAGGGCCACAAAAATGGTCAGAGGGCTGGAGCACCTCTCCTATGAAGACAGGCTGAGACAGTTGGGGTTGTTCAGCCTGGAGAAGAGAAGGCTCCAAGGAGACATAAGGTCTTTCAATACTTGATGGAGGCTTATTAGAAAGATGGGAGAGAGACTTTTTACCAGGACCTGTAGTGAGAGGACAAGGGGAAACAGTTTTAAACTGACAGAGGGTGGATTTAGATTGGACATAGGAAGAATTTTTTTACGATGAAGATGGTGAGTCAATGAAACAGGTTGCCCAGAGAAGTTGCAGATGCTCCAACATTGTAAATGTTTAACTTTGTCCTGGTTCCGGTGGGGATAGGGTTAATTTTCCCTGGTATTCCATGCCATGTGAGCCACGCCCACCCTGAGCTGCCGGGGGAGGGGACAGGAAGTTGCTGCTTAAAAGCGGGCTGGGGCGTCCCGGGTCCGGCCGGTCGGGAGCGGCGGGGAGCGGCGGTTCCGTAATCGCGTTTGTATATTCCCCTACCCGTGTTGTTGTTGTTGTTCGCCTGTTCCCTCTGCTGTTCTGTTAAACTGCCTTTGTCCCAAACCAAGAGTCTTGCCTTTTCTTACGATCCTTCCTCTATTAGGAAGGCACGTGCGAGCGGCACGTGGTTCTTTGTTGCCATCTGAGGCTAAACCACGACAGTCCTTTTTGGCGCCCAACGTGGGGCACGAAGGGTTGAGATAACGACAGAATCCAACTAGAACGTGGAAAAAACGGTTTTGGTTTTTTTTTTCCTTCTTCTTGTATGCATTTATTTTATTAGGTAAATAGTCACTGGTCATCATGTTGCTTGGTTTGTTCTCATGGCTGTGTTACATAAATTCCTATATGGCTTATGTACTCCCTGCGATGCTGTTTACCATGTCTGGAAGAGGGATGAGGATTATCATTCTGCTGTCCTGTGCGATATCTGTTTATGATATGATAACATCACTGTTCAGACGGCTGTTTTGGGGTGTTTATGTGGTTTTGTTGTCCTGTCCGTACATTGGACACTGTCTCTCAGAATTTGTTAATAGTTTCCCCAGCCCTTTTGCCTCCCTTTTCTCCTTCGGGTCAGGTATGACAGCTTTTGAGAATCTTGAATATCCTTGGGATACTCAAACCAGCGTGTTCCTAGTGTTATGTCTCCTGAATACGTTCCAGGTCTTGTTTAGGGTTAAGCAACTATTTAAGACTACCACCCGGAGATCTGCTCCGAGGCTGGATAGTCAGGGGTGGCATGGCATGTGGGAGAGCATGGGCAGGTACCTAGAGAACTACTCACCTCCAATGGTCTGGGACTTCACCCCTGAACAATTACAGGACCCTGATAAAGTGGTAGAATATTTGAAGGGAAAATGCTGTGGCTATTCTAGAGAGGCACAACTCACCGCGCTGTGCTGGGCCCTGGCCAGTATCTACCAGGCACTGCTCAGAATTATGCAGCACCCTCAAGGGGAAGAGATGGAAACCAGACTGGCGGCCCCTGCGGCGGCCCCTGCGGCTACTGCAGCCCCTGCGGCGGCCCCTGCGGCTACTGCAGCCCCTGCGGCGGCCCCTGCGGCTACTGCAGCCCCTGCGGCGGCCCCTGCGGCTACTGCAGCCCCTGCGGCGGCCCCTGCGGCTACTGCAGCCCCTGCGGCGGACACTGCGGCTACTGCAACCCCTGCGGCGGACACTGCGGCTACTGCAACCCCTGCGGCGGACACTGCGGCTACTGCAACCCCCGTGGTAGCCACTGCCACTGAACCAGGAAACCAACCCGTGCCGGTATCAGTTGCCCCCATACAGAAGAAGAAGTACACAAAGAAATCAGTTCGCTTAGTAAGAGATGATGATGAACCAGGGCCATCACGAGAGCAGGAGGAAGAGGCAGAACCAGAGATAATTACTCGATCCCTATCCTTGAGTGAGCTGCGGGATATGCGAAAAGATTTCAGCCGACTTTCAGGCGAGCACATTGTCACCTGGCTGCTCCGGTGCTGGGATAATGGGGCCAGTAGCCTGGAATTAGAGGGTAGGGAGGCCAGGCAGCTGGGATCCCTGTCTAGGGAAGGCGGCATTGACAAGGCGATTGGGAAAAAGACCCAAGCCCTCAGCCTCTGGAAACGACTCCTGTCAGGCGTGAGGGAGAGGTACCCCTTCAGTGAGGATGTTGTATGTCAGCCAAGCAAGTGGACTACCATGGAAAGAGGTATCCAGTACCTGAGAGAATTAGCCGTGCGGGAGATGATTTATTATGACTTGGACAATGCCGACTTACCCACAGACCCTGATGAGGTGCGATGCACAAGGCCCATGTGGCGGAAGTTTGTACGGAGCGCACCATCGTCATATGCCAACTCCCTGGCAGTAATGGAATGGAAAGGTGAAGAGGGACCAACAGTGGATGAGGTAGCTGGCCGGCTCCGGCGATATGAAGAAAGTCTCTCTTCCCCCCTTGTCTCAGCTGTGGAGAAATTGTCGCGGAAGGTCCAGCAACTTGAAGAGAATATGTTCTATTCCCCACCTGCACGGGCCAGCATCTCAGCTATTAGAAGCAGGCATTTCCCCACTCAAGAGAGAGAGTACAGAGGGTACACACCACGAGGCACCCTGTGGTTCTACCTGCAGGACCACGGAGAGGACATGAGGAAGTGGGATGGACGACCTACTTCGATCCTGCGGACACGGGTACAGGAGTTGCAAGGAAGGACAACCACAAAAGGGGATCCCTCCAGGAAAAGTGCCGCCCCAGTTTCCAGTGGGCCGTTCCCCAGACAAAGCAGAAGGCCTGATCTTGCTTCTGATCCTCTTGAAGGAACTTCCAAGTCATTTCTGCAAGAAGTGAGTAATGGATACTATGACGAGTATTAGGGGGGCCCTGCCTCCGGCCAGGTGGAGGAAAGGGACAACCGGGTTTATTGGACGGTGTGGATTCGATGGCCTGGCACATCAGACCCACAGGAGTATAAGGCTCTAGTGGACACGGGTGCGCAGTGTACTTTAATACCATCAAGCTATAGAGGGGCAGAACCCATTTGTATTTCTGGGGTGACAGGGGGATCCCAAGAGTTGACTGTACTGGAGGCAGAAGTGAGCCTAACTGGGAATGAGTGGCAAAAGCATCCCATTGTGACTGGCCCAGAGGCTCCATGCATCCTTGGTATAGATTACCTCAGGAGAGGGTATTTTAAGGACCCAAAAGGGTACCGCTGGGCCTTTGGCATAGCTGCTTTGGAGACAGAGGAAGTTAAACAGTTGTCTGCCTTGCCTGGTCTCTCAGAGGATTCTTCTGTTGTGGGGTTATTGAGGGTCAAAGAACAACAGGTGCCGATTGCTACCACAACGGTGCATCGGCGACAGTATCGCACTAACCGAGACTCTCTGATTCCCATCCATGAGCTGATTCGTCAACTAGAGGTTCAAGGAGTGATCAGCAAGACTCACTCCCCCTTTAACAGTCCCATATGGCCGGTGCGAAAATCTAATGGAGAGTGGAGGCTAACTGTAGACTATCGTGGTCTGAATGAAGTCACGCCACCGCTGAGTGCTGCCGTGCCGGACATGCTAGAACTGCAGTACGAACTGGAGTCCAAGGCAGCCAAATGGTATGCCACGATTGATATAGCGAATGCATTCTTCTCAATCCCTTTGGCAGCAGAGTGCAGGCCACAGTTTGCTTTCACTTGGAGGGGCGTCCAATACACCTGGAATCGACTGCCCCAGGGGTGGAAACACAGTCCCACCATTTGCCATGGACTGATCCAGACTGCACTGGAACAGGGTGAAGCTCCAGAACATCTGCAGTACATTGATGACATCATTGTATGGGGAAACACAGCAGAAGAAGTTTTTGAGAAAGGGAGTAAAATAGTCCAAATCCTTCTGAACGCTGGTTTTGCTATAAAGCGAAGTAAGGTCAAGGGACCTGCGCAGGAGATCCAGTTTTTAGGAATAAAATGGCAAGATGGACGCCGTCAGATTCCAATGGATGTGATCAACAAAATAGCAGCTATGTCTCCACCAACTAGTAAAAAGGAAACACAGGCTTTCTTAGGTATTGTGGGTTTTTGGAGAATGCATATCCCAGATTACAGTCAAATTGTAAGCCCTCTGTATCAAGTAACCCGGAAGAAGAATGATTTTAAATGGGGTCCTGAGCAACGACAAGCTTTTGAACAAATCAAACAGGAAATAGTCCATGCAGTGGCCCTGGGGCCAGTCCGGGCAGGACAAGATGTTAAAAATGTGCTCTATACCGCAGCCGGGGAGAACGGCCCTACCTGGAGCCTCTGGCAGAAAGCACCAGGGGAGACTCGAGGTCGACCCCTAGGGTTTTGGAGTCGTGGATATAGAGGATCCGAAGCCCGCTACACTCCAACAGAAAAAGAGATATTGGCAGCATATGAAGGGGTTCGAGCTGCTTCGGAAGTAGTTGGTACAGAAGCACAGCTCCTCTTAGCACCTCGACTGCCGGTGCTGGGTTGGATGTTCAAAGAAAGGGTCCCCACCACACATCATGCAACCGATGCTACATGGAGTAAGTGGATTGCACTGATCACGCAGCGAACTCGAATGGGAAACCCCAGTCGCCCAGGAATTCTGGAAGTGATCATGGACTGGCCAGAAGGCAAGGATTTCGGAATGTCACCAGAGGAGGAGGTGACGCGTGCAGAAGAGGCCCCACCATATAATAAACTGCCAGAAAATGAGAAGAAATATGCCCTGTTCACTGATGGGTCCTGCCGTATTGTGGGAAAGCATCGAAAGTGGAAGGCTGCTGTGTGGAGTCCTATACGACGGGTTGCAGAAGCCAGTGAGGGACAGGGTGAATCGAGCCAGTTTGCAGAGGTGAAGGCTATTCAGCTGGCTTTGGACATTGCTGAGCGAGAAAAATGGCCAGTACTTTATCTCTATACTGACTCATGGATGGTGGCAAATGCTCTGTGGGGGTGGTTACAGCAGTGGAAGCAGGGCAACTGGCAGCGCAGAGGCAAACCCATCTGGGCTGCTGACCTATGGCAAGATATTGCTGCCCGGATAGAGAATCTGGTTGTGAAAGTACGCCATGTAGACGCCCACGTACCGAAGAATCGGGCCACGGAGGAACATCAGAACAACCAGCAGGTGGATCGGGCCGCCAGGATTGAAGTGGCTCAGGTGGATCTGGACTGGCAACGTAAGGGTGAACTATTCATAGCTCGGTGGGCCCATGACTCCTCAGGCCATCAAGGGAGAGATGCAACATATAGATGGGCTCGTGACCGAGGGGTGGACTTGACCATGGACGCTATTGCACAGGTCATCCATGAATGTGAGACATGCGCTGCGATCAAACAAGCCAAGCGTTTGAAGCCTCTTTGGTATGGAGGGCGATGGCTGAAATACAAATATGGGGAGGCCTGGCAGATTGATTATATCACACTGCCACAAACCCGTCAAGGCAAGCGCTATGTGCTCACAATGGTGGAAGCAACCACTGGATGGCTGGAAACATACCCTGTGCCCCATGCCACTGCCCGGAACACTATCCTGGGCCTTGAAAAGCAAGTCCTGTGGCGACATGGTACCCCAGAGAGAATTGAGTCGGACAACGGGACTCATTTCCGAAACAGCCTCATAGACACCTGGGCCAAAGAGCATGGTATCGAGTGGGTGTATCACATCCCCTATCACGCACCAGCCTCTGGGAAGATAGAACGATACAATGGACTGTTAAAAACTACACTGAGAGCAATGGGTGGTGGGACTTTCAAACACTGGGATACACATTTAGCAAAAGCTACCTGGCTAGTTAACACCAGGGGATCTAACAATCGGGCTGGCCCTGCCCAATCAAAACTTCCACGTACTGTAGAAGGGGATAAAGTCCCCGTAGTGCACATGAAGAATATGCTAGGGAAGACAGTCTGGGTTAGTCCTGCCTCAGGCAAAGGCAAACCCATCCGTGGGATTGCTTTTGCCCAAGGACCTGGGTGCACTTGGTGGGTGATGCGGCAGGATGGGGAAGTCCGATGTGTACCTTATGGGGATCTGATTTTGGGCGAGAATAGCCAATGAATCAGATTGTGTGCTGTTAATTGCTAAGTAACACTGTCATTGTATGTCCTCATTGCTATAATTACTATCAGTTGTACTACAAGTAAGGCACAGGGATGATGGGATAAGAACTGATCTCAACAGCTGGTGCCCAGCAGTTTCCTCAAGATCTACATCTTCAGCCCACGGACCGCGTGCATGAGCCACACCAGGTGCACCAGTCACAAGCTCCGAAAAATACAGCATGCAACAGACCAGCACCACCCAGCATCTCACCTGCCCTGAGAGACTGTTCTAACAGATGGAGCCCAAAGCCGTGGATTAAAAGAACTCAACGGACACTTTGGAGGGATGACCCATAAACTAAGGGCATTATATGTGTGTATATATATATATATATATAACAGGGGAAAGTGGTGGCAATTCATTGGAACCTGCTGGGCATGGCATAGATGGTATGGAATAAGGGGTGGATAATGTCCTGGTTCCGGTGGGGATAGGGTTAATTTTCCCTGGTATTCCATGCCATGTGAGCCACGCCCACCCTGAGCTGCCGGGGGAGGGGACAGGAAGTTGCTGCTTAAAAGCGGGCTGGGGCGTCCCGGGTCCGGCCGGTCGGGAGCGGCGGGGAGCGGCGGTTCCGTAATCGCGTTTGTATATTCCCCTACCCGTGTTGTTGTTGTTGTTCGCCTGTTCCCTCTGCTGTTCTGTTAAACTGCCTTTGTCCCAAACCAAGAGTCTTGCCTTTTCTTACGATCCTTCCTCTATTAGGAAGGCACGTGCGAGCGGCACGTGGTTCTTTGTTGCCATCTGAGGCTAAACCACGACAAACTTTAGCCAGGGCTTTGTGTAACCTGGTCTAGTGGAAGATGTCCTTGCCCAGGGCAGGGGTGTAGGACTAGATGATCTTTAAAAGTCCTTCCAACCCAAACCATTCTATGATTGACGATTCTGTTATTAAATTGGCTTCCCACCTCCATGACACTTATCACAATACAGAGACAATGCAGTTAGCGCAGCTAGGACGTAATGGTGCTGTAAGACAACTTGTGGAACAGGATTACAAACCAGTATTACTGTAGACAGAGGTAAATAAAGCACCTGCACTCTAGCATTAAGGCACATGAAAAAGAGAAGTTACCCACATGATTTTCTCTAAATGCATAGATATTACAAAACAAAAAGCAAGAAGCAAATACACCCATATCTTTACATTGCCATTTGTATGAAGAGTTGAAGTTTATTGTTTCTTCCATACTGTAAAGCTACAGCTGTTATGACAATCACAGCAGTTATTATGTAGTTCACGCTCACTGTCTTTTCAGAGCACAAGAGATCCAATCATCTGCAGGCTTCAAACATTTCCTTTTAAACATGCTCGCCTAATATGACTCCAGTTTTCAGTGACAGTAGATTATCAGTTGTTTGGCTCCTGCAGGCAGTTACAATATTTTTACAACAGGAAATGTGTATTCCATACCTAAGAAGACTACACTTACAAGAAATAATGCAGGAAAGGAAAGTGATCTAATTTCTGCTGTGCTTCCTTCCTTCTGCAGCGTGCTGCATTGAGATGTTTGTTCCAAAACACAGATATTAGTTCAAGGCCAAGATTTTATTTACTCTGATCCTACAAAACAAGCCTGCAGCTAAACTGCAATTCAAACACCTCAAGCTGTTGTACTGCAGTCACATTTATGTAAGTGATTTAGGTAAGTGGGTTTAAAATTTATCTCTTCAAGGTTATTGAGCCTGCCTTGTCCATGGCTGGTAATTTTTGTGTCAATGACATAGTTTTAACCCCCCTGTGAATTAAGAACACTTCCCGAAGATGCAAACAGTACATCAAGCAGGAAGCATCAACTTTGAAGGGTCTTTGTTGTGGTCCTGACCCTCAATATTACAGACTCTAAGAAAATGGCCATTGTGCTGCATTTAGGGAAACAGCACAACACCTCCATGAAGCGCTGCACCCATCCATGGATGTTACCCACCTACCACTGCCAAACAAAGAAACCTGACTGACTGCTATGCTTCACTTCTCTGCTTTTGCAAAACCAGTTTTTAATTCAGAAAGTCTGAGGTAGCTTTTTAAGAGAAGACTTTAAAGCATTCTCTTATACTTATCCCATTTATTACTGTGACCGACAATAGATGTATATAATAAATAGATGTATATAATAAATTATAAATGGCCACATGCAACTGCCTCCTGTCTGCAAGCTAAAAGCTGGCAAGAAACTCTATACCGCTTTGGTGACAAATCTGCGTCAGGCAGGTTGGCGAATTTGGGGAGTTTTGAGCACCAGCAGATTTGCAAGCTGACCGATCAGTGCCGACTGCTCATTGCCGGAGCTCTTAGGCAGGGTCAGGAAAGGAGAGGACTCTGAACTGGATTGCATAGCTGTAGAATTAACATCCAGGGTTCATTTGTCTCTATCTTCCATTAAAAACCATCAAACCTTTAAAACCCTCCCCACTATATCCTGTATTTTTGGTGAGCTGACAGCACTTACTCTTTCGTATTTATGTGCTAGAGACTTAGGGGAGTTAAAAATATACACAAAATCAAGGGACACTTCAAAAAGTTATGTTTGTTTTGTTTATGATGTGAGTAGTGTACTCTTCTGTCAAGGCAATATTGACTCTGAAATGCAGAAGATTTCCCCACGGCTGGGCTGGAGCTTCTGCCTTTTGTCTGCATTTGGGTACCTAACCATCTTCAGTGAAGATTTTCTTGAGCGTGAAGAATGAGGCTGCATGTTTTCTTTTGTATATATTTTTTCAGAGCAGTTTTTCAGATGCCAGGAGCATAAATGTAAGTGAAAGAAAACAGTCCCAACTTTGTGAGCTTCCCGGCACTATATTTTGTGTGCTAGTGCTTTTGTTTTCTTGCAAGTTCAGCATTGCTTTAACGGCAGCACCCTGGATTCCCCCTGCCCCCAAACAAGTGATACATATTAGTACATCTGTTTTCTCTGTAAAGTCTTTTTGCATTCTTTGCAGGGCACAGGAAGGATGTGGGCTCCTTTTCACATTCAAATGAGGCAAATTAGCCTTTGCCTGGTTCCTACAGTATAATGCTTATTTTACATTTAAGCGTGAGAAAAGGGGAGGAAATAAAACCCAATGCGTTAGGTGGCTTAGATGTTTCATTTTGGTACAAGCCTCACTCAGCCTTCTTTTGCGAACTGCTTTCCACGGGACGTAATTTCAGGATGGGGTTCAAAAGTTTAATCATGTAAAGTGACTGAATAGTTTGCACAAAGAAGCAGCAGCCACAGAAATGTTGAACGTGAGAAAAAAGCTGAAAATGCCAACCTGAATCAGCAGGGCTCAAGCAATCCAGGAGATTCCTGAAGAGCATCGATGGCAACTTCTTCAGACAGGTGACCAAAGAGTCAATAATGGGAAACGCTATCCTGGACCTTACACATGCAAACAAGCACTGACCATGAGATGGTGGATGGTCTTTTTTCCAAAAAGATGGATCACAATCCTGGACTTCAGGAGAGCAGACTTTGGCCTCTTCAGGGATCTGCTTAGAAGAACCTCGTGGAATACAGCCCTGGAGAAAATGGGGTCCAGGAGAGATAATTGATTTTCAAGGATCACCTCCTGTGAGCTCCAGAAGGGTCCATCTCAATATGCAGGGAGTCAAGCACAGGCAACAGGAGGCCCACATGGACGAACAAGGAGATTCTGACTAAACTCAAACAGGAAAAAAGATGGAAGCATGGTCAGATAGGGTTAGGAAAGCCAAAGTCCACCTGGAGCTGAACCCAGTGAGGGTTGTCAAAAGCAGCAAGAAGGGTTTTCACAGGTATTATCAGCAGCAAAAAGACGACTAGGGAAAATGTGGGCCTGCTGCTGAATGGGACATTAGTGGTGTACCCCTGAAGTCAATACTGCGGCCAATACTGTTTAACCTCTTCATTAATGATCTATATGATGGTAGACAATACATCCTTAGAAGGCTTGAGAGGAGTAGTTGATACCCAAGGTGGTTTTGCTGCCATTCGCAGGTACCTTGACAGGCTGGAGAAATGAGCCAACAGGAACTTTACGAAGTTCAACAAAGCGAAAAATGCGAAGTCCTGTGCTTGGGAAAGAATAACCCCATGCTGGGGGGTGCATGATGGGGGCTGACCAGTTAGAAAGCAGCTCTGTGGGAGAAAATCTGGGTGTCCCAGTGGACACGAACATGAGCCAGTAATCACAGAACCACAGAATGGTAGGGGTTGAAAGGGACCTTCAGAGATCATCTAGCCCAACCCCCTGCCAAAGCAGGTTCACCTAGAGCAGGTTGGACAGGTTTTGAATATCTCCAGAGTTCCTTATAGCAAAGAAGGCCATCAGTGTCCAGGCCTGCATTAGATACAGTATTTTCAGCAGGATGAGGGAGGTTCCCTTTACACAGCACTGGTGAGGCATGTCTGGAGTGCTGCTTACAGTTTGGGCCTCCCTGAAATTTTGGGGCACGCCAGTACAGAAAAGACATGATCTTACTCAAGCGGGTCCAGCAAAGGGCCACAGAGACGTTTAAGAGTTTGGAGTATCTCTCCTATGAGGAAAGGCTGAGAGAGCTGGGACTGTTCAGCTCAGAGAAGAGAAGGCTCAGAGGGATCTTATTAATGTGTACAGACACCTGATGGGAGGCAGCAAAGAAGACAAGGCAAGACCTCTCAGTGGTACTCAATAACAGGCAAGAGGCAGTGGTCACAAATTAAAATACAGGAAATGCCACTTAAACACAAGAAAAAACCCCTTTTTTACTGTAAAGGTGTTGAACGCTGCAACAGGCTGGCCAGAGAGGCTGTGGAGTCACCGTTGCTGGAGATACTCAAAATTTCTAACTGCACATGGCTCTGAGATAACAACTTTAAACTGACCCTGCTTTGAGCAGGGGGTTTGGACTAGATGATTTCCAGAGGCCCTTTCTAACCACAGCGATTTGTGATTCTGTCAGGTCATACTCAGGCCTGCTGCACTCATTCTTTCCCTCCTTTTAGAAACTAGAGACAAATGCAACAATTAAGTAATGTAACAAAAACACTGTACACATTTTGCAGGGAAATGGTGTGGTTCAAATTCCTGCTTTTTTTGGAACCTGTGCTCTCATCCAAGTGGTAAAGCTAAGAGATGGCATGCAAGAAGCGCCGAACAAGTGCTTGGTAAACTGTGATTTAGTTAGCACTAGGTGGAAATTCAGGGCACACTCTTTATGCTACAGCAACTTCTCACACACTTAATCATGCTATGCGTGAGGTAACATACTCCATATACAGGGAAGTAGTACGTTGCTGTAAATTTACACTTGGCTTTACTGATGGCAACCTCCCAGGGCAAACAAGCCCTTAGTTCTGGTCACAGTCGTGTGCCAGGTTTGACTGAGAAAGCTGGAAGAAGTTTTGACGCACCTGCTAATGCATGGAAGTGCTTTCTCCAGCTCTGCTGCCATCCTCGTCCACAATTCTGGGATGGATGAACTGTGGTTCTGGACAGCCATGGTCCAGCAACCGATGGTCTGCACGCTTGGTCTGAGGACCTGCAAGATCCATGTCCCAAGTCCCTGTTCTGCTCACAAACTACCTCTTGAAATCAGTTACTTGTTTCTTCTTGATTTTCCCTCTGTTCTGACCTGAGTCACTGTACAATGACCTCTTTTCTGGTCCTGCATGAGCACAGCCCTGCCACAGCCTCCCACTCACCCCCATGGGAGCCCTGAAGCCTCCTCCGGCTGCAACAGGGAGGCCACGGAGGAGCAGCAAGAGTTCCTACTGCCTCAGAGCTGACACTGGTTTTCCAGACACCTGGCTGTCCAAAACACACAAGCGCCTACTGTTCTCACCCACCTCTCTCCCCTTTAAAGCCAAAGGCATACAAATTGATTAGTCTTGCGGCATACAACAGAACAGCGACACCATTATGTGTATCGGCCTGAACTCCCCTTCTCCTTCAAGGTCTCTCCTTAAAACAGCAGTGCAAAGCTCCAGCTCAAAGACCTAGAGTAAAGATAATCGGGTCTGGATTTAGATCCAGACTTCCACCAAAGCCTGAGCTTGCTTGGTGTCAGGCTCTCGCTGTCCTCAAGCCGTAAGAACAACGAGGCTGCTTGATTGGAGCCTGATGCCTTTAAACTGTTTTACTTAAAAGTGTTGCACCAAAGGGGTACATGGAGGGGCCTGAATAATTCAGGAAGTTCTCGAAAACAATGTAAGTGAAAATTTATTTTTGGCATGATAGGAACAGCCAGTTTCTCTCTGCTGAGGCATCCATAGCACTTTTAATCCATAATTTCCATTGTAGCCTCTTCAAATAATGAGATTTGTTATTCCCGTCACATGCCCTTTCTGAAGACGCTGGGAGGGTGTGGGAGAGGGAAGAGAGAAAATTAGTTATCAGTCACCACTTGCCAAGAGTAGATTAAGCACTCAGGAGTTATACATTCATGTATAAATGACTCAAGGGAGTTTCATTTATTCCTTCTCTTCTACCTTATACTTTTTTCCTCCTGTCCTACAGCCCTTGTTCCCCTGTTGTACTCGGTCACAACCCGCCTGCAATGGACAAGTTGGAGAGTGGTGAACGATTCTGGATTTTTCCCCCTTCACCATGAGATTTCATTTGGACTCTCTTTCCCAGACCTCAGAGCATGCCCGATTTCTGGGAGCAGAACAGAGAACAAGAACAGAGTTAATCTTTAGTGATGTGATAAAAATCACTCTCACACAGGCAACTGGGGAAAGATTTCAAAAGAGGTGTTGTGCCAAGCAAAACCTGAAATTGAAGCCAGCCCACACCTTCCTGCTCATAGACACAGCTCACTCATTTTCTCCCCAGCACTCCTTCTTCTCTACTAATGCTACCTGGTACTAACGTGTTAAGTCACCACTGAGTGTATCCTCACACCAAAATGTGCTGTGCTTTGAAAGACGCCCCTATTTCCATAACAAAAACAGATTATTTTTTTTTTTTAATTATAGTTCGTAAAAGCACATTAAGCAAACAAATTGGAGAAATGGGAGAGGAGAATAGGACACATGGATATTTGATGGCTCTGGTGCAATCTGAGATGGAGAGGAGTGGGCAGGTGAGCCGAGCAGCTGGGAAGGGAGGGAAGGAGGGGGCAGGAGGAGATGCGGAAAGGGCTAGCAGCTTGCACTCTTAAATGCCAGAGTGCCAGCTGGCAGCTACGTGTTGCTGGTTGCGTGTGGGCTGTGAATATCATAGAAGAGATGAGCCTTTAGGGGAGGAGCTGTCTGATAAATCATTAATGAATGAAAATATGAAGTAATCTGTCTGCCTAGGAGGCAGAATCGTCTAATGATGAGGATGGTGGACTAGGAAGCCGGAGATGAGGTTCCTATCTCACCCACAAGACCGCTGGCACACCAGCTCCTTTTGCTGTGCGTAAGAAGATACACCCAGCCTCCTTACATCGAAGGGCTGCTTTCTTAAAATCATCACGGAAAACCCATGACCTAGATGAAAACGTGATAGTAAAATTTCCAGCGCCCTTTGTGAAAACTGCACCCCCTGCTCCTCTTTTGTCACAGGCAGCGCACAAAGAAACAGTATCACTTCTCAGAGAGCTTTCAGTAAAACAGGAGATTTGTCAAAGCCATAACAAAACCTATTATGACCTTTTGCCGGCACTGGTGGCATTTAATTCTAAATCGATTAACTACACACACAGTACTAATTACCCATGCGTATTTTTCAGCAATCAGACTATTGGTTGGAAACGCGAGGGTATGTCTGTGTGTGGACAGGGACACTGTGCTTTTTCTGTGCTCTCCGAAATGAAGAGGAAAAAGCTCAAGAAATGACGTTGAAAGGTGCATTAGTGTTTATGGAGAGAGCTGCAGGGGCACCAGACACAGGCCGTCGGAAAGCGATGAGGTTGTCGGGGGAAGTGGCAGGAGGTTAGCGCGGTTTGTTCTGCACAAAGCCCTAGTAGGATGTGTCGTGCAGCACAAAATCAATACGGACCCTGCATGAAAAGATAATCGTTGGTTTTGTACAATTCTTAGGCTGATTTGGAAAGATCTTCACAAAGGTGATTCCCAACTTCTGTGAAACCTTTAACTGTCCTCTCTTTACTCTGTCTTAAAACCCCCTAGATGTTCAGGGATTAAAATAGTTCTAAAATAAACACCTCAGATAGATACGGCACAAATCAGTGCAAACCCATCTATTGTTGGAGCTTTTGTGGGATATGAGATACAAGTGCTTTATCAATAAGTGTACTTAAAATAATGATTTTCCAGAGTAGATTGCAGCAGAAATCATAAATAGAAGACACATATGGCCATGACAGAGCCTATGCATACAGGAACTTAACCAAGCACCTGAGCAGATCTGTAGAGTTTCACTGCATACCTACTTGCGGCAGTGAAGTCCAGTTTAATTATCCTGCCAAACACCCCTGAGCCACAACAAGGTTATTACCGTTTACCAAAGGACCTGCTCAGGCAATTTTACAAGGAAATTGCCTGTGCCTAATCTAATTGCTAAGAAGTAGCTAAAATTACCTTAGACCTGGAAATACCAACAAAGAAGCAGGAAGCTCCAAAAGGTTCAAGAAGCTTCACAAGGCTGTTCCTGTAAATCACAGCTGCGGCGATTTGAGCTCCCTGGAGAGACTCCCAGTCAGAGCCAGTCACTGTTTTCCACTCAAAACAAACATAACGGAGGTGAGATGACTTACAGTCCACAAAAGTATGATTTCTGACATACATAAGCCTTCTACCGGTTACTGAATACATTTACACGATGATGTCACACAGATTTAAATAATCTGCAGCGTCAGTCTGCAATTTGCAAACCATATCTTTAACAGCCTTTGCAAAAGATTTAACTGGTCTCCACTGAAGAATCTTATTTTTCATGCTTTTGTTTAATCATAAAATGAGCAACATCTATAAAATTCAATGAACGGATTGAGATGGCTTAGATGGTTCCAGACCCTTGCAGGAAAACAGTACACAACATCAGAAGGAATTACTTCTGTAAATTACAGAAAGTTTAATTGGAGACTGCTGGACATGTTAAGCTACAGTCAAGCTTGTTAGTACAGTAAACCTACAGTATTACCTGCCAAATAACCACAGAAGTACATGTGGAAAATCACTTTATGTCCAAACTGACCATGAACAGATTTCTCTCGGTGCCGTTACCAACAGCTACTTAGACACGTTGTGTGGACTGTCATGATTTCGACTTGCTTACTGCCTGCTATTTTGCTCATGTGTTCTGTGTTTAAAAAAAAAGGGAAAAATAAAAAAAAGCTCCCTTCACACTCCACCACTCCACTGACATAGATGAGCCGAGGACAGATGACCTGGATTCAAACTGGTTAAATACAAGAAAGGGCAAGTCGCGAGCAGACAAAGCAAGCTCCAAGGGGATTTCTCTCAGACTTTCACAGTTTTCTGGTGCTTCAACCAACCCTGACTTGCAGAGCATATTAAATTTGCTGCTCTCCCTGTCCAATATCATTAGAGAACTGTCTGTCAAAGAACAGATTTCTACCAAAGATGGTTATCAACCTGAAGAAACTACACAAGCAATTGTCAACCGTGCATAGAGTGTCTTCGTCCTCCACTATGGAACTGAAGATTTATTTATATCTCTCTATATATTATTTCCCCACCCCTATTTTCTTGTTTTAAATAAGGAAAATTCTTGTCCGGGTGATAAGTAGAAGCATCTCCAACCCAGAACAGCCTAGAGCTACACCTTAAAGCTCCTGGAATTTATCCCAGACGTAGGAGATCCAAAAGAAAAAGAAGATAGCAAGACATTGACTATATTCATGGGTAGCTTCTAAAGGAGCTATATTCTGAGAAAAAAATACTGTGAGAATAGCTGGTTACAATGGAATTGAGGGCAGCAGTGATAATTTGACATAAAAATTCTCTACACAGCAGCACTCTTACAGTTCCTGCTGAAGCAGGATGGTGGCCTGGAATGGTACTGGTCTCTCATAGTATTAAGGAAGACTTTTCTTAAAGAAGAAGAGGTGGTTAAAAGTCATGGCTTATGATTTTTTTTTTTTCCTTTAATCAGAAGTACAACTTGGGAAATATTTAATACAGTAATAGAAACTTTTGATGATAATCAACACAAATATTTAATACAGCAATTAGAAGTCCCCAGCAATACAGGTGACTTTCAACGATGTCTCAAATATATGCCTTAAAGGAAAAACATAATTTGATTTCTGGAGACTTAAAGGTGCTGTAAAAGGGGTCTTGCAGGTCTGTTACTGGAGTAACAGGTCTGCGTTTCCTACAAAATTTAAAACTCAGGTCTCATACATTCACCCAAATCATCCATGCATAAAAGCACGGGTAAAAGCAGACACCCGTTTGGTGACCTACACTGGATGGGGAAAGCAAAATAACAACAACGATTGAGTGTGAGATCTTCCCAAAGACCGCTCCTTGCCTGTGCACAGTGAGCAGCTCGAGTACTTTGGTCTTTCCGCCTGGAAACGGAGCTCCTTTCTCAGACTTCTGCCCAACATCCACCTTCTGAAATGTCTTTCTGCGTACTATGCAACACACAGTGCTTTCGCACGCTGCTGCAAGAGATACTAGATGAAGGATGCTACATCTTCTTCTGAGCATGAGCCACGTCAAACTCCTCAGAGCAAGACAGGAGCCACAGTTACGTGCAAGATTCACTATTGTTGATAATAGTCAATGGCATATTCCACACGCATGACCAGACAAGTTCCTCCAACTAACTGCTTCTGGATAACATCTACACCACGTGCAGAGGATGACACACACGTGGAAGGCACATGCCGTGCTAACACAGAAAGGATGAATACTTTAGTATCAACATGCAAGAATTCTGCTTTACACTACACTAGCTATGCAGCTTGTGTCTTCAGCATGCTCTTACTTCCTCGGGGTTAGTAAGCAGCCCCTGGATTCAATGCAAGCTTGTCTTCTGCTTTGTCAGCTTTGAATAGTGTTCTCTGACATGTGAAACACTTGTCTTATAAAGAGTCTAATCCAGAAAAGAAAACGAATGTATATACTGTCATTTACAACTGTGCATGCTAATCCCCCCAACAACATCTAATGACATACAGGAAAGCTGGTGGTTAGGCTCAAACTAAACTTCCCTGTGTAATTACAGTCAATTAGAGGGCAAAACTCAAGAGCAAAACATTTAAAAAAGCAAATGGTATGATCTTGGGCTCCTGCAAAAGCATTTAGCATATACCAAAATGGCCATAGTGGATCTCTTAAAAATAAGACTGTGGATGCTGCATAGTCTTCCTAGCCAAAAAATACGCGATTTCACTCATATACAATTTTTTTTCCTGTGTGTTTTGACACATTTGGCGTAATTACCATGGTAGAAAACAATGAGAAGTCTACAGCATCTATGAGTTGTCAATCTCTATGTTTTCTATATATCTACAGATGTATTTGGAGGTATGCTGCTCTACAGACAGAGCAGAATTTCATGTAATGGATCTTCCATCAGCCTCTGTCTTACAAGAATAAAGACACGTAGTTGCCTAAATATTTAACATCAAGGGACGTAAATGGAAAGAAATGCGGAGAAAAGGGGATTATGTTTGCTGGTAAACGGCATGCAGAGAGAGACTGATGCCTCAATATTGAAGAATTAGCCGAGAGGGGGAAAATGGACAACTCCCAAGCGTCATACACAACCAACAACTACCACAGCAAAATGAGGACTTCCCTAAACTGATGACTCAGTCCAACTACAGCTGACTAGACCCAGAATCCATCACAGCGATGGGTGCTGGTGCACTGATGCAACCACTACCTTTAAGTATACTGTACTATAATTTGGCGTATGTTACCACTGAAAAAAAGAGAAACTTTTAACTTTTAATAAGCAGCAAAAGAGGGCAAAGAAATGACCTAAACGCCTGTTTCTGAAGCGGGCAGTGGAAGTTTCTTTTCACAGGCTCTTCTTTCTAACTACCGTCTTAACTGCATGAACGGGAAGGTTTGTTAACCAGGGAACAAAGCAGTTAACAATTCAGATCACATCTAAGATCTACGTATATTTTCTAACTAATAATTTTACAAAGAATCTAAAAAGTCACATGCTATTTGTATTTTTATCCTTTTGCCTGTAAAGCCACTTACTTCAGTTATCATGATTTTTGCCCAAAATAAAATACAAGGTAAGAAATGCAGTTTGAGAAAAAAAAGGGCAAAACTTATGTCGGTAAAGTAATATGGTCTGAAAGGTTGTTAGAGGATTAGATACCACCTTGTAAGACTAGAAAGGCAGGATTCTCAGCACTCAGCACAGCATTCAAAACCCTAATAGACCGAGATAGTAGATTTTATATTTCTCACTACTGCTGTTGCATGACATGATCAAGGATGCACACAATCTTCAAGGCTTTTCAAGCTTTTACCAGAGGGAAAATTTCAAAGCAGACTTCTCCCTGCCTCATAATACTAAATGGGCTGGGCAGGAATGACATTTACACAATTGAATCTTTTATTATTTTCCCTTAAAGAAAAAAAGAAGCAATATGACTTGCTCTGTTGGATATATTCCTATAGGTGGGCAGAGAACAGGTATAAAGGCCACAAGGACAAAACACTATTTATTAGAAGGCTGTATAAACCTCTGTTAGCTCTGAGGTTTCCAGGGTGATACCTTCAGCATGAACACAAACTTCTCATGAATTTATGCTCACTGGATATTTTTTAAAAATCGCTGTCAGTGATTTCCCTGATAACGTGTCTAGGGAAGAGCTGACTCTCCCAGACCAGTGAAGGCTGTGTGGGACCCCTTGGAGCCCATGAATACTGCTCACCGTTGCTAGCAGGGCTGCTACAGGACGATGTGGAGCGTTCCTCGACAGAGCCTTCCACCTCAGCTGATGGAGAGTGACTTGTCAAGCAGGAATTTCCCCCACCACTGAGCACTGCCCTTCAAGATCCACCCATCTTCATTTTTATTTTGAAACGGGTATTGTGACACAGTACTGCAGGCATTCTCGAACCAGGCACTAATGCATGATCTTCACACTATCTTCTTTAGTTTCTCTTCTTGGTTTTTCTGGATTGCTTCCCAGGCTTTCTTTTATCTTTGAGCTTAGCAAACTGATTAATATAAATAACTCAATGTCCAAAAATATTCAGCTTTGGTAATCTGCAATGAGATCTCTCCTCTTCTCTGTGCTCCTTTTTATGCAGTTTCATTATGTTCATGCCAGATGAGCATTTAAGCGAGAGGGAGACGTAATGAGAGATGAAGAACTAGCGCAGTGTGCTTATGCTGTGAGGTGGAAACAGACACTTGTGCCTAGAGATCCATACCAAACTCTTATTGAAGAGATAACTTGTCTATAGTATTTAGTGCCCAACATAAAGATTCACAAAAGGCACAGAAAAATCTCCTAAACAAATCCCACAATAATTAAATCTTCTTGATACCACAGCATCCTATATCACACACACACATGCTTTCTTTCCTCCATTTAGTTTCAGCAACCTCCACTGTGCTTGGCTGATAAAATAATCTCCCAAATGATTCTAGCTCTAAAATCTATTAAATCCATGAAGTATTGATGAGGCAGAATTAATGTCGAGAGAATTACATTAACTGCCCCCCTTCCCCTGTATTTCATAAAAGAAATTCTCTAGGAGTAAAGCGGCACTGTGGCTGTGCTACAAAATACAGCACGCTCAGGTCAGGAAAATCTACATCCGTCCACACACCTTAAACTCTACCTATAGACTTATTTATCACTGCAACATGTATTCATTTAGTAAGAGTCTTATCCACAGAAACAACCTTATCTGACGCCTCTATTCCTTTTAATCTCTGGTATGATTCGTGTCTTGCGCACAGCTCATTATGCAAACCGGGCACCGGCTAAGAGCCCTGCCTCTCTCGGCGGCGTTCCTCGCTCCCTGCGCTGCGGGGCTCATTAGCTGCAGGTCGAGAGCGTTACCTACTAAGACCCTGTTGCTGCCTGATAATAAACTTGGCACAAACAGGCCCAAGTTTGGCAATATTCTCCATGCTGGATGCTTGCTGGGAGATTTTTTTTTCTCCCTTGCTTTGTTGTTGTTTTGGATTTTTGGCATGACGTCAGCCAAAATTTTTCAAGCTAATTCTGGAACAAAGCATGGGAAACTGGAGTGATTTGTTCATGTTAAAAACTTCTGGTCATCCCTTGAACAGCTCGAGAGGTTTCGTGATTTGTGATTTGGACCATAAACTTGCAAGGTGTCAAGGCAAAATCTTTGTATTTTGATCTCTGCAGAAAACTCCCAAACATGACTAAATTACTAACTTCTGAAAAAATAAATCTCTATTTGCATGAGCTCACTAAGGAGGTAATGCTTCCTAGCAACTAAAGTCCCCGGAGATCCCACCTACAACACCCCAGGATCCTGCTACCAGCTCGGTGGGACCTGCCTGGTCCAAGCTGCACTTACACTTTAATATTAAATCATCAGAGCTGGGCGTGGAACCAGGTGCAAGGCTATTCCATATCTAAATCTGAACTCATAACGAGTTGGATGGTAGTGGCCCCTGCATTCTATCACATACAGGTTTTTTTTAGTCCTCTAGAGGGGAGGAAAGGGAACAGAAGGTATAAGAACATGATGGAACAGGAGTTTCTGTATCAACTGCACAGTGACAAAAATACCTTGATGCACATATAAAAAAGAGCAAAGTTGATATAACACTCCCTAAAGCAACATCTGAACTTTCAAATTTAATTTTTTTCTTTCAATAGAGCATTTGGAGGACTTGCTATCTAGATGTAAAAAAAAAACCCAACCAATTTACCACTTGCAAAATGTTATCATGGATCTTCAAGCTGCTGTGACATCATGACCCACTGCAAACACCTCTGCCATTGAGCCAGCCAAGAAAGCTGGGAGGTACAGCTGCATGTGGTGCTCTGCTCCATCTGCTGTCTTAACTGTCCTTCCCTGTTTCTTCTCCAGGGACTACAGCAAGAGGGCCATCCAGATGGATGGCCCACAGACCAGCTCTCTTTTGCTGAGCAATCCCAACAATTGGATCACCTCAACTTCAGGGGAAAAAAGAAAAGAAAAAAAAGAAAAAAAAGAAAAGCTAAACTAAAGGGATTACCAGTGAGATATAGGAAGACACTTGGGAAAATGACAGACACAAAGATCTCTTCTGCAGGAAACTGGAACATAACGTCCCTGTGTAGGGTTATCTGATTTAATGAACACAAGTATAACAATGCTTCACATCTCTTAAAAGAGCAGACTAAATCCAACCTGATCGGGACTGGAGACATGCAGTTCTGGGCAGGGAACAGGCCCCATTCCTTAGAAATCTTATGGACCAGATTTAACATTTACCACACCCAGTGGCACCAACATGCTCATCTTTTACACAGATTAGACTGGAAGAAAAGAAACAGACTAAAATAGAAGGATTTACAACCGTATCATACCAAATCTTGGTAAACCCCAAGATATTTTAAAATGCTCAAGCATTTCCACACACTTTCTTTCCTAAGGATGCATGATAATCTTCAGCCCATAGAAAGAAATAATGAAGATACATACCAGAAGCACATTATGAGGCACATTGCTGCCCAAACTAATGACTCTGAAAAATGAAGAGCTACTAGAAATAGGACCAAAATGCACCAGGTCAGCCCTAATTACAGAGAACAGCTAATGATTCTGGCAGAGCCTCTTGTGGGCATGGCAGAACACAGGTAATAAAGCAAAAGTTACAGCGCAGCGGGTTATTTTTGCAGTGAGAGACCATATTCCAAGCTCTTTGCAGGTAATGCGTAGTTGCTCTACAATAGTTTATGTCAGAAACCTGACATAAGAAGAAGAATCACCAAGAGAAATTCAATACAATTTTTGGTAGACATCAAGGATGTAAATAATTGTATCATACAAATCGGACACTCAAGAATGCACAGGACATCACAGTATTTCTAAAGGCAAACAAATTTAATATGCATAAAGATACCAAAAACCTGTGTCTATATAACTTCTAAAAATCAAAGCAGGCACTGCCTGCTAAATTGTTGTTTAAAATAAAGAGAATAAAAATGTGACTGTCCTTAATGGGACAAAAACCCAAACCAAAACACCAGATGAGTGTCTTAGCAGCTGAAATCCAAATTTTCCACAATACAAATAAGCAACTAGGAATAACAGAAACCATTGTTTAAGATGTGCAATTGCTTCTGATCTACAGAAAAGTGTGCCGATAGGGACAGAACACCATAAGAGAGCATAAGTCACGCTTAGAAATACAAAAAACACTTCTGAAAGGCAAGAGTTTCAAGGGGAGTCTGAACTGGCAAAGAGCAGCCTGACTAGGGAAAAAATTAAAACACAGATCATCCCAAGGTTTTCTGTCCTACATCAGCCATGCTTCTTGGGAACCCTCTCAGTTGTGTAAGTATCTGATGCGGAGCGATGGCTGTTCTTTGGCCGCCTACCGAACGCTGTGCTCAACACAAGACAGGTCAAACCTGTAGTGCCATGCAAATATCGCTCTGACATCCGCAAGGCTGCTTTACAGAAATTTCATCCAAAGAGGTCTCTTCTCACAGTGCTCAAAGATATCATCAGCTTAGCTGAGGGAGTTTTAAATTCAGCCAAGATTTTCCTCCCAGCATTTAAGTATACTTCTCTAATCTAACCTAAAACCACTATGAATTTTTGATCTGGAGGTTGCATGACCTTTTCTAGGACTTTGATACAAGATGAATAAATAACTGCTGAGCCTCTGAGCTCAGCTGCTACGTCAAGATAAATTCAAAATGTTCTCTTGATGTCCAGTCCTTCTTGGATTCAGTGGGTTAGGAAGAGAGACTGTGACTGATTTTTTGTAATTATTTTTAAACTCTCTGGGAATCTGGAATGCCATAGTCAAACCTACAGTAGGGTCAGAGATATTTCAGAGATCCTTAGACATAAGAAACTCAAGGTTCCTGATCATTCTACCTCAAAATAAGATTTTGCAAACAGTTCGAAGTGGGAAGAGGGTAAAGGACAGCTGGAAAAATAAGAAAAGTTGGAAGAGTCTGTTTATAATGGCTACAGGAAAACAATATTAAATTCTAGGGCAGAATCCTGGAGCATGGAATGGTACAAACGCAGCTCCAGACTGGCTTGAAGAAATTCCAGGATGTTTACAATCCAGCAGTGAGAAGTGTTTCTTTTTATTGGCTTGTATCTCTAACCAAGTCAGGAAAACATGTAGTTTTCAGGAGCATCAGTTTGTCAGCTAACCTTCTCCCAAGTTTCAAGATTCAACTAAGTAAAGCAGCCATGCTCTCCAAGCCTGAACATGAACTATAGGTTAAGAAACATTGCCTAAGTAGAACCTCTGTGAACTAGATTGTGTCTCTCCCCCACCGCAACAAGCTTACTGCATCTATGTGACACCACATTTCCTTGGAGCTACAAGAAGCATCTTCCTTGATTTTGGGGTCTTCTCTAAGACTCCCCTCTCACAGTCACAGAAGATGCAAAGTCCACACTGGTTGACAGTGAGCAACAACGATGAGAAACAACAAGGAAGCACTTTTTCACTCTGAGGATGGTCAGACACGGGAACAGAGAGACTGCAGAGTTTCCAGCCTTGGCATCCAGTTGAATTTTAAAAATCTAGGTCCTGACCTAAAAGGACCTGTTTCAGATGACATCTGGAAGTTTCTTCCAACTAAAATTATTCTATGATTCTAAGAAACAAGCTGCTTCTGTCTCTTCCCCCTTGCTGCTCTTGAACTACGCTTTTTTATGCAGCTATGGAGATGAGGCTGGTCTCAGCTGATGCATCTTTGAAGGGAAATTAAAACACAACAATCTTATTACCAGGTCTGACAATAAACTTTTTTTCCATGGTGTTACACGGCATCACTATTTCTGAATCATGACTCTACTCCCTTTACCTGTGAGCACCATGGCTTTGTCACACCCCACACAAAGATCAGCTAATCTGTAAGGACACTGGACAACTTTGAGGATCAAAGTATTGTTACTACCACCAAAAAGAAAACTAAGTATAGCTCCTATCCTCTTTTGCAGTAACAGAAGTCGGCACAAAATCTCATGGACTAATGAGCTCATACTGCTGGTCTGTAGCTCATCTTTGACCCTACAACTAAACTCTAGTTAAATAATTGTTGTTCTTATTTCCCAGTATACGGATATAGGTGCAAGCTTACAACATGACATGGTCAGAAAAGCCCAACTGTAGAGAGAAAATTGTTTAAAAGAATGAGCTACAGTAGGGTTTACCTAGGTACCACTGTACAGGACTTTTCACGCGTTTGGCCAACTTCTTTGTAAAATTCTGATCTTGGTTATCTTGTGTTTTCTTATCTTTAAGACTATAAATTCTGCAGAAGGCTAAATGATTTACATTTAAACACCTGTTAGCTAATCCAGATCTTTCTGTATGATGTAACAACATCTGTTTTTTTTTAAATGGCAGAAAAGAACACGTGTTCTCACAGAGCCGGTCTTTGATTTTCAGTTTTCTACCCCGCAGGCTATCTGACTCTTAAGTCTTCTGCCAGTGGAGAATAAGCCAGTTTTCATCTGCAATCTGCACGTGCTGGCTGAAGAAAAAATGCCAGTCCAAGGGTATGCTTGTCCAAGGGAAAGAAGGGACACAATCTTCTGCTGGCTTTTTTTTTTCCCCAAGGGCGATGGTGATAGATTGGCACCAGTCAGAACTGTATATATTGTCAGTCTCCTAGAGGGAAAAGCAAGATGAGCCTACAAACTGCTCCAGATCTGCTGCTTTTTTGCAGGTTGGAAGAGTTTTCTCAGGATTGCTGCCCTCCAGTTGGGGCATGTCACTAATTACCACCCATTCTTCTCTGCTTCCTTCTCCTCGCAGCAGGGCAACTCAGCAGCACAGACACACCACACATGACGTGCCATATTCCCAAAGTGCCTGTAGGACCAGAAGTCTGTAGGAAGTTGGGGCCTCTGGAAGTGTTGCATACAGAACAGCCAGGGAAGCAGCAAAGCTTGTCACGTGGGATGGAAAGGAGGAACAGGAAAACCAGTATAGCACACAGGAGCACTAACTACCTCCCTATCTCTCTGGCATAAACAAATCACCCTAGCTCCATGTGGCAAGTGTGCCAGTCAGACATTCTGGGAATGGATGGAAAGATTTCAGGGTGACTGGACACCCCCACCACTTAGGGAGGGATGTGCTCCCTCTACATTATTTTTGCTCCTGATTTTTTATACCACTATACCATTTTTTTGTTCCCCTTGTTTTTAAATTAGGCCTTTGTGTTTCTTCTACTCTAGGTTTTAGCTCAACCACTCTTCAGCAGAATATAACAGCTACAAACACAATAAACGGATGCCACTGGAGCAAATGAAACTACATTCCTTGCCCTGAGGCCTAGCATACTGTTTTCTGTCAATGCTTCTCATACTGCGAGCCTCCATAGCAGAGGAAGAAAACCACATATAATCAACTGTGTCTCTGTATTTCCCATCAGCTAAAAAAAAATATAAACTGAAAAAAGCTAAAACAATCTTTCTGAAATTCTCATTGAAAACTAAAATTGATCAAAAGCAGCACTTACCAGAATTTCCCCCCAAAACAGAGCAAGTTTACATTCACCACATTTCCTCAAAAATGGCTCGAAAACATGCCCTGGAAAATAACAGAGAAAGGGAAAGAAAACGTTAGTGAGTGGAACACGACAATTTATGTTACATGTCTTTCTCACTCTGCTAGCATTTATTACCAAACTTCCACCATTTTTTCTGTTTTAGGGAAGGAGGTAATTGGATTTGAACCTTCACAACTAATTATTAAATTCCACCGGTATTATGCAAAATATTAAAATAATTGCAAGACTCCCTCTGACTGCTCAGACACATCACTGTCACTGGCACGACAGCTATTCAGACTTCAGGGAGACGAGGTCAACAACATGAAACACGCAGCAGCATACAGCAAGCGTGCCAATTATTTTAGATCCAGCCCTAAAAAAATTGGTCAACCCAGTATCTCTTTGTGATTTTGCTTTGACAAACTGTTTTTGAAATAGCATGCACGTAACGCTCTCGACAGCCTCCTTGTTTGAAAACTACACACACACAAAAAAGGGTTTATGCCACACTTCTTTTTAGACTGTATTAATTACTCGTTGTTCTCTAGAAGAACAAAGAGGGAGAAGAAGTAAGTCAACGCAATATCTAGTATGACACACACTAGGGCCAGCTTGAGGAAGATGGAGAGCAGAAGTGACAAATGCCATCATTTTGCCAACCCTGAGTAAATTTCAAATGACAGCTACTCCTTATTTTTCCTTGAGGCAAAATCTTTGAAAGAACAACTCACAGAGCACAGACTAACAATGATGTTAAAACGTTTAGTCTGTAAACTCCTAGAAGACAAAGGGGCTATGATTCTGCTGGTGTTCAGGTTTGGGAACGGTAACTGTAAAGCAAACGGAGGACACAAGTTTCAGTGCCCAGAAGTCCGCACCAGTGAAGCTAGACTGAATTTAAATTGCTTTAAACTCCCGTTCCCTCCCAAATACATGCTGAATTTTCCATGAGAGAGGCATCTGTGAAATTACTGGTGGATGAGTAACTTTACAGCTATACATGGAAAACTTGGAGCCCTGCATTATTGATCGCAGAAATCTGCCTCAGCTGCAGAAGCAGCAGTATCTCTCCTGAAGGATGCTGTAGGCATCCACAGGAGAGGAAGGGGGAATGACTTCTTAGATCAAAAATGACTTTTACTGTTCATCGTTACATGAAAGGTAGCTAGGAAAATAAAATTTCTATTAAAGAATCACCAAATAAATCTTCCTTAAAACATGGCAACTGGATTACACTGCTCTAAATCCTGTGATTAGTAAGCAGACCTCTGATCTCATAAGGCTAAGACTTCATTTTGGGCGGAGAGTTCAGGGTGAAGAGAGAAGAAAAAAAATCATTACAAATCAGTGAAAGACTTTAGGAAGAGACATTTTTAATCACAAAACTACAAACCATCGTGTCTTCTTTTCTACTTGCTTTCTTTGTTTAGTAGTTGAGAAAAAAACCCGGGCATATCAAGAAATAAAGAAAAAAACCCAACACCCCCTCCTCCCTCAAAACCTTTTGTACAGCTTGGCAGAATTTGTGAAAACACTGAAAACAAGATGGGTCTTAACTGCTTTGCTCAAGCTCGGGGAAGGTGGTTATTATTCCAGTGTCATCCATTTCCCTCCCTAGCTTCCAGGCATTTGGCCCGGAAAGAAAAAATCAAGTCTAGAAACTCTACTTCTGCCTCAGAACTAATTGGATAACATCTGCATGCAGAAAAGTTAGGAGCTTAAGAGACGAGCCAGGTCCGAAACAATCCAACAGCACCTCGACTCCAGATTAGCTCATTATTTTCTTCTACACCAAGAAACTGATTTAATAATTTCCCCAGAGAAGTGACAAGTAAGGGAAACTCTGTACTCTACACTGCTGGTCCCATGAACATTTGACAGACAGGGGCTGGCACTGCTGCCAAAAGGGGCTGAGCCCCCCCCAGCACTGGTGCGGAGCTTCTGGATGTGTCCCCAGCAGCGCTCCCTCCTTCCCTTCCTCCCTCCCTCCTTTCTTCCCTCCCTCCCCACAGCACAAATGCCTGTGCAGCAAACAGGGCTGGGGGAGCAACTGGGATTAAAATGAACTGAGTGAATTCTTTAGCCCAGTTTGCAAATTAACTATAAAAAAAAAAAAAAAGAAAAAAAAAGGTGTCACTAGGGAAAAAGTGACGAAAGGATGGACAGACAGATGTAGGATTTGGGGAATGGCAGGTCGGCTTATTTGGCTGCAGTGCTAGTTTCAACCAACAGTAAACTCCACTGTTAGGGTACTGGATTGCAGGCAGCTGCCTTAACACTTGCTAAAGGAGTCTAGTCCAAGCCCTCGGTTGAGACCGTGTACGACGAAAACTAGTAAGAAGACTAGGTAAAGGGCTGTTGAGTTAAATGTGAGACAGAGATGTGATTTACCACATTTCTAAGCTTGCCAGATCTTTTGAACTTTGGGGGTGGTGGGTTGAAAGCTTGAAATCTTTCCAGGGGATGTGTTTTGCTTGATTTTGGTAGATGATGCAAAACATGCCCTGTCTCTCTGGCTACAAAGGAGATGAGGTATCTGGGTGTAGAGCAGGGCAGGAAGGGAGAAGGGAAGGGAACGTTTTTTGCTGTATAACTGGGGGCGAGGGCTGGACATGGCTTGCAGAGAAAACCAAAGATTATTCACTCTTGCTTTGTATTCACCCTGGGGTCTGTACAGAACTCAGTTTTGCCTTGGTGATTTTAATTCTACCTAAGCACATAGGAGGAATATTCATTTTTCTTGAAGGCTTTGGATAATGTTACTTATCTCCAAATTCTGACCAGCACTTTTTAGAAAAGCTTTGCTGACTTTGGAAAACACAGCGTAGGAAATGCAAAATAAATTAATATAGGCTTCAAGGCACACCAACTTTGGCTTCTTTTGCAATTAGTATAATAAATAGAAGAGGTGACAAAAGGGTTGCCTGAATAGAATTACTAATGGAAGAGAGCTTGCCTTCCCAAGATTCTGTGCTTGGGAAAAATGAAAACCTGGAAGTAGCCATCTGACTATTCAGTGAAAGGTGCACTTCTTTCAGATAAGTCTATATTCATAAACAGTTCTTTTAAAAGAAGGCATTGACCATAAAAGGTTTTGATTTGCTTCTGTTATGAAGACTTGGCTATGAGTGTTCAAAGGTATACCCTAATATCCAACAGGCTGCTGGCACCAACTGAATGGCACATAGTAAAAGCTGAAGTTTATTTGTTATCCCAGCCAGGGGAAGAGTGGGGAAAGAAGAGAAGTTGCAGGCAAAGGAAAAGCATTGAGAACGAAAGCCTTTTCTGAAAAATTTCACATTGAACTCCCCTTCTGCTTACCATCTAAAATCAAATACAGAATGAGAATGGCTTTAGAGTACGATCAATTGAATAGTATTAGATTTAAGCAACATCAGCTTCCTGCAAGTAGCTGCAACTTGCTACCCATCCCAGGCCAAAAATATTTACAGCAGGGTCACCCCAAACGGTGACACACACACCACTGCCAATATGGAAGTGGTGACCAAATGAAAGCTGTCCAAGCATCTCCTCTTAAATGGTAAGATATGGTAAAATACTTAGCACACCAACAGACATGAAAAGTTGCTCTGAAGCTCAAAAAAACTTGATTTGAAACTTTAAAGAGAAACAAAACACTCTTAGGAGATAATTAAGCTTACTATATGCCAGGAACAGCCTTTTTCCTCTAAGTAGCACCAGCTTCAACAAATTGGATTTTTTTACCAAAAAATTATACCACCCCCCCAGCGTTGCACATACACCAGCAGTCTTTTTATGTAGCCTTGTGTAAAAATTACTTTGTTTTTGTAAAGAAAAAAGTATTTTTTGAAACAATGCGGTGAGTAGCACACCCACACGTCATTCATGTATTGTGTTTCATGACGTTGCCTGCTTCATGAGACAATCCCTGCATATTCCCATCAGCTTCCACATGCGTTTTTGTCAGTTCATACTGAGATCAGAATTAAGTTTATTACCATGGGCAAAAGAGAAATCACTGCCAGGAGACATAGTAACTACTGTTTTTTCAAGCCTGCCGTCCCAAATCTGTTAACATCCACCAACTTCAAGGATCTCTGGATCAAGTCCACCGTGAACAATTCTAGACAAGAACCCACAAACCCCCCTTATTTTTCATTAGAGGAAAACATTGTTTGGTGACAATTTACCCAACGTTTGAAAGAGATAAAAACATTATTTAAGGCATAAAAACAGTTCCACGGAGGATTCTGGTCTGGTACATGTTGCAGTTGCTGCAGTTCATGCGAGCGTCACCCAGGTGGAGGAAGTGGGCTGGCTGAAGTCGTAAGTGGTCTTAAATACTTTTCAAATGCTAGTAGATGCAATTCAGTTTATGATACTCAAACACAGAAGAAAATCTACATAATGATACGCATCTGTCAGTTTTCTCTTAGTAACATGCTTCTGCTGCCGTTTTTTTCAAACCTCAAGTAGAAGCAGGCATGCCTGGTTTTTGCGCTGCTATTTTACTTGGCAAAAAACTGGGAAGAAGGTTTTCAGGTTGGAGAACAGTTTACAAATGGATGTATCTGGGTCAGGATGTCTAACCTGTAAATAGGCTGGATCCACTTTGTAGAAAAAGTGCTGGGTTAGTCTGCAGAGAAATAGCCTTCCTTTTTCACGTGTTCTAATGTCATTCGTGCTTATTTTACAACACATCGTATTACAAAGATTTTGGGCCGTGCCGTGAATTAATCCAGAAAGTATTTTTCAGTAGTAGGTTAGTACGGCCCTACAGCCAACAGAGTCTTCAGTCACCCTTTTTAGACAGGTTCAGGACTCTGTTACCTGGGAGGCTGCTGACGCTGGTGTTTCGACAAATGTGGAGAGGGGTGCATGTTCAGTTTTGCCTAGAGTGCAGTATTTTCCACCTATTCCTACCACCTTAAGATTTCTAATCCTACTAAAACCCCAAAAAAGCATTAAAAAACCCAAAACCTTCTAAAGGCAACGCTGAACACAAGAAGAAAAACAATCTCCTGCGTGCTGACTTTATACGACCAGTTTATAAAGGAACTGCACATTTTAACTTACATAAAGCAATCTTTACTACACAATGCCAGATTACATATAAAGCTTTCTTTATATGTAAAGCTAAAGAACATCTGAAAGCTTTCCAACAATGAAATGTTTAAAGTTTAAGGGAAGCTTATAGGCTTGCTCTTAGACAGAGACAGAAGCCTCCCTGTTACCCTGAAACTACCCCTTTCTGAGTGAGGGTCCCAGATAGCAGGCGCATGATATGAAAAAGCTCGGTCATCAACAGCGGGGGGAGAGCTGAGCAGCAGAAAGAGGGAGCGCCAACAGAAAGCCACTCCTGCAAGGAGGACAGACACAAGCCTGGACACCAGCAGAGGGGAAAAAACCCCAGTAACATCATTAGAAGACTCTACGAAGACTAAACACTACCATTCTGGTGGTTCCTCCTCCCATGCAACAGTGCCAAAACTTAGAAAGAGGACAGTGGCTACAGGACAACCACCCTGCATTTTTTCATGTGACACTCACTGGATTTCTAAAACAGTTACTTGAAAGCTTCATGCAGTTGCAGGATGTAAATAAGGATAACCACGTCCCTCTCTGAAAGGAGTCCCAAAGGAGATTAGTAGTTTCAAAAAAAAAAAAACGTTTGTGTACACCATCAAACTTGCAGCTGTCTAAAAACACATCTTTCGAACTGTTGCCCTTTCACTTTGGAGCAGGAGGAACTCAAATGCAAAGTCACTGTTGCAGCAGCAGCAAGTCCTAAGAAACAGGAAACACAGGAGAAAAACATCAGGAAAATACAGAGACTTTGCTTGAACTTTTTCTACTCTTATAAACAGAGATATGAAGAGAAAAAAAACCACAAACTGTGTTAAAGATCATAAGCTGAACTGCTCCTTTTCTGTGCCACTTTAATCTCCTCACACATCAGATCCATTGACTTTTCCTTAGCTGACGTGCAGCTGTCAGCTGGTCCCCATGTCCTGTGTCCTGTGGCTTCCAGCCCTGCCGAAGCACGCCGCTTGCTCTCCTTCTTCCCGGGATGCTTCACTCTCACAGGCAGTTTAAGCCCCTCGATATTGCCAGGTCAATATTGGCAATACTAGTACCTTTTTCCGCTCAACTTTCAAGCAGGATAAACTAAACTAAATCTTCCTTACATTCACAGCCGCTTTTCCAGGCATCAGATTGCTTTGCAACAACAGCACAGAGCTGAAAGCATAAAGGAGCTGGGCTCTGAAAACATCAAGGCACCATCTAACCAAGCATTCCAGCATGGAAAGTGCCAATACAGGTACAGCGAGGGGATGCATACAGAGAGGTAGCAGAGGTGGATGCAACAAATCAGAAGATGCCAAAAGCACTAAGAAACACTCGGTGGGACGGGTACTGGTTAAGGTGAGCAAGTAGAGCACAACACTGTGAGGGTACCAGCCGCAGAAAGGCAAAAGCGGTGGCACTCACAGCCCATTCTTAAATCCTGTCTTTTGAAATCGCCCTGAGAAGATCCCACGATCTGTGGCGTCCCTTGCCATCCACACTGCCTGGGAGAGAAGCAAGCACTTCTCTCTCTATACGCTGATAAGCCAGCCTGTGTATTGCCTACCTTGGCCGCCCCGTTGGAACTGCCAGCCCCCGTGCCAGGCGGCCATCAGCCATCACCAGGGCCGAGCAATCAATAGGGGAAGCCATTAGCGAGCTCAATAGTGAGCATGCACTTAGACTGTTACTCATACATGAGGAGCATGTGATTGCAGCAACATACTTCAGTTCTCAAAACAGTAGAAAAATGACTTCATTAATTGCGGGAAGAGTGCTCGCATTTCTCTTTGCGGAAAAATGAGAAGTACTATGCCCCAAACAATTTTTTTTTAAAAATAAATGAATGGAGCCCATAGTCCTAAAAATAGATTGCACTCTCCAACCCTCTGAGCTGGCTCCTAGGAACGCTGCTGGGCACCCCTGGAGCTAAGGGAGGGCACGGGCAGCCAGCGAGGCTGGGACGCGGTGGCTGGAGCCAGCACTGCGTCCCTCTGCTGCACCCTCAGCCTGCACATCCTGACCTGCCTGCTATCCCAGCGGCATCAGTGAACCGCCTCTACGGCCAGATATAAGCACTCACATCATTATGAAAGTTAAAAAAAATAGCAAGGAAAAAAAAAAGTAAGCATAATGTAAGATTTTAGAAGCTTTTGTTTTAATAATTGATTTTGCAGTTTGTCTCGAAGAAGAAAATGTTTTTCTTCTGAAGATACTGGGTTGACCCTAAAGAACCTTTAGCAGAAACTGACTAAACAGCAAATTTATAAACCCACTATAGAAGCAGTAAAGGCCAATTAGAAGTACAAATACATTGCAACGTAAATACTGGGGTTTACATACAAAAACTTGTTTTTATAAACAATTTTTCCTCTCCCTCTTAAGAGAGAGTCTTACTCATGCAATAAACATTTTTGTGCTTTAAATCAGTGCCCAGGGCTTTCATTTAGGACATTATATCCATGACATACAATGAAAATGAATGGTGTATAAATAGACTATATATGCTAATGTTGCAATACAATGTCATTCATTCCCATTGTGCAAGAAATCATAAAAATACATGCATGGGAAGAAACAGTCTCATGTCATGGACAACATACTTGCAAGCTTTAAACCTTTAAAGAATTCAGCATATATCCTGTATTCTTAGGACAAATTGGGGGTGCAACGGGAATTACTAAGTGTATTACTAAGAACTTCTTGCCTTTGAGACAATTCATAGATTTAGCTAGTTTTGCATATGTCAACTCATATTTATATGTACAAGTAATACTTTAGTGCATTTAATCACTCCCTATTTTGTACATTTAGTTTTCCTTAATTACTGTAATTCCAAAAATGTCTGAGAGTGAGACGAAAGCGTGGCGTGGTCTGCAACTGCGCCCCATGAGCTGAGGGGGTTGGGGGGAGGAAGGCACAGCGCGTCTTTGCAGAAGCTACGCCACCTACACGTGGTCACATTTCCTGATGTGAAATACAAAAATGTTGAAAAAGAGGCTGAAGTTTTGCAAGACTGAGCTATTTGTAAACCTATTTCTGCATCAAAGAAAGGCTCTGAAGGGAAAAGTAAACTGTGTAAGAAAAGAACATAGCAACACGATTAAAACACAAACAATGAAAATGCTGCACTGTAAACTAATTATTGACTACAACGAGTCGAAAATAAACTGTTTCCTTTTTGCCATGTTCTCTTTAATCTTCTAAGAGGCAGGAAGGGGGAAGACGGGAGGAGGCTGCAGTGTCAGACTTGTGGAGCTTATCAAATCCCAGATCGGATGATTAGAGCAAAGCTAAGAAGAAAACATCCTCTCTCCACACCTCCCTCCCTCCCCAGAAAGGAAGCACAGCCTTCAGGACCAATCTGCAATGTTTGTTTGTTGCTCTTTAAAGGATTGCTCTGGAGAGCATTTTTCCTAAGCTGTTTTTATCTCTTTCTGGAAGTTTCAAAATAAACAAGAGTACTAGAAATGCAAGAACAGAAAACATTGCATTCTGTTTTTTTGTTGTGTGTTTTTTTTTTTTTATAGTGAGACAAGTAAAATAAATAAATAAAGGTCCTTGATTGTCATACAACACAAAGCAGAAGGAAATAAAAGCTCCTAATCTGAGAAGCATCATTGCAAAACCTAGGAAAAATCACCAACGGGCTGAGGGTGGGGAAGAGTGAAAAAAAGTGGGCTGTCTCTCATGCTGCTTCATTGATTATTTATTTACTTATTTTAATGATGAGATTTCATATTGGTGAGTTCTATATCCAGGAAAGGAAAGAAAAAAAGAACAAGTCAAGAAAGTCACCATATTTTGACAGTTTACTTTCCAAAAACACCCCTGCTCTCTAGTGACTTCCAAAAAAACCTCTCCCATAATGAAAAACAGGAAATTATATTCTCAGGACAACACACTAGAAGTACAAGCGAAAAGATTTTGCAGTGTCATAATGCTTCGGCGTCGAGTGCAGGATCAAGTCTTTATTCTTTCACGCTGCCCTTAAATACATCAGGTCTCCTCTTAGAAAGCGAGTGTCCCAGTGTGAACCAGAGTAAACACAGGGTTCATGTAATTCCAGGATCGTGCTACAATAATATAAACCTCTTTGCAATACAAAAGCCACACAAAAGCATTTATTTTGCTGAAATATTCTATGGATTTAAAATGTCATTACTATTCAGTATAACCCCCCCTACTTGTTTTGGGGGTTTTTTTTTTGTCTTTTGTTTTTCAAGATTAAGCAAATGCCTGAGTGGTGGAACTAATGAAACTGGATTTCCAGCTTGTTTGGGCTCGTGATGCTAAATTTACTACATGAGCCCCTCCCGGGCTGCTCCTGGCTACCCCAAGCCCCACGGTGCCTGGTACCCGGCCACATTTGCTGGGCAAGCCTTGATGTAGCTGCTGGCCAACTGGTGCTGGCGTGCCCGTGGCACCCTGCCCCTGCCACCCCACACCCAGCCCACCTCCTGGCAGCAGCTACTGCATCGGAGAAAGGACCGGGAAGGCTGATGCTGTCCCCGAAGCCCCCTCCCTCCCTGGTTGGAGACAGCCTGCAAAGTTATAAAGAGGACTGGCGCGCAGACACACTGAGTTAACAGCCTAACCCCCACTTCCTCAGGAAACCAGGCTAAAAATCTGGTTTTTCTCTTGCTGTGCCCCCCCGCTCTCCACCCACAACTATGCAGATGCAGTAAAAAAAAAAAAAAAAAAAAGCACAAACGTAAGGCTTAAGGGCTATACTATATCCCTGAACAGCATCTGGATTACTGTCTCAGGCATGTTTCAGAAGTGTCATTGGCTTCCTGTTTAATATTCATGTTTTATAGCTGCACAAAGTCAGCCTCCGCTCAAAGACCAATATATTACTCTCACATCCTCCAAGCAGATCCTTAATGAGGATATTCTGGTTTCTTGATATTCAGAGACCTTCTGTTGGTATCAGCAGAAGATCAGCATATGCTTGAACGCACAGCACAAAGGGAAGGAGAAGTCAGCTCTCCCCATTAAAACTGAGCCACAGGATTAAAAGGGACCTTGAATGACTATCTAGGCTGCTTCCCCGCTCAAGGCAGGATCAAATACACTTATGTTATTCTTTTTATTAGGCCACCTGACCCAGCTGGGGGAAAACAGATATGCTTTGGGGCTCTGAGTCCCTTCCTGCGCCTGAAACCTCGCTCTTGTGTCACCCTGGTCCAGCCTGCAGCCACGCCGGTTGGCCTAATAAGAGATCCCTGCCTGAAAACCCTGTCTGCCTTGCATTGCCATGGTTACAACGCTGCTATTACCATGCACGTCGAGCCTATTTTTAAAAGCCTGCAATGACAGGAGGTGCTGGTTAAGGCCTTAATCTCAATAAGGTCTAAAATTCCTCCAATGAGTGCTTACTATTTGTACAACTGCTGCACTCTGAAAGCAAGAGATAGGTGGTGAGCTGCCTCAGGCAGGGAGTCTGCATCACCTGCATCCCAGAAAAAAAAAAAGAAAAAGAAAAAAAAAAAAGAGTATTTTAAAGGAGATACCTAAAGGACAAGAAGAAAGTAGTCCTGCCAACATTAATGGGGTGGGTTAGGTCAGCAGAAAACACGTAACTACTTGTTAGAAAGCAAGTCATGTGTGCCGGAGAGATGGTCATCATGGGTGGCCAGAGGAGAAAGACGCCCACTCGGAGCTGGATGACAGATGGGAAGCAGAGGGGGAGTGAGAGGCTTTGGTGATGAAGATGAGCACCTTGTGCTGAACAACAAAGAAACCAGTAGAGGAACACATAGGGGAGGTTACGCTGTTAAAAAATGAGGAAACGGGACAAGTTCCTTTTGCAAAGACATTCTGGACAGAGAGAATTAGAATTTGAAGAGGCCAGAGAAACGGATGTTGCAGTAATTCAAGACATCAAATGAGTGCTTAGATGTGAATTTCAGCCGCGTGGGCATTTCTTAGGAGACATTGCACAGGGCATTTCTTAGGAGACATTGCACAGGAAGAATCTGCTGAACTCAGAGTAAAGACAGAGCGAACTGGGAGATGGACAGATTTTTGCCTGACTGAGGGCCGCTGGCGTTGTCCATGGCAACAGAGGCAGGAGATAACGGGGAGAGCTGCAGGTGGAGGGAGGAAGGGATGTATCAATGGATATCTGTTTAGCCACGCTGAATGAGACTTCATGGCTTGGTATCCACAAAGAAGTGAAGAAAGACGAATTGAAGTTATAGCTTGGACAAGGGGAGAGAGGACTAGTCTTACGTACCAGTCTTAAGAATCATATACATGTATATCTACGTATCTATGATGATTTATATATATTTGTGTATAAATACATATTTACATATATACATGTATTAGTTCTGTCTGTAGGCAAAGGAATCTGAAATAATTATAGTCAGAAGAATAGGAGAAGAGAAAGAACACAAACCTGCACTCCCTGCCAAAACCAGAAGTATAAAAAGGTCCTTCCCCTTATTCCTTTTTCATAGCTTGACAGGTAACAAAGCATGGAGCAGCAAATTGCTTGCCTGTTAATTCCCTGGAGAGTTTAAGCAGACAAAAAAAATATATTAAAAATTTTTGTTGTAGCCAGATTCTGCATCCTGCAGCTCAACAAATCCTTCCACGTTTCGGGGGCAGGAGTCCCACACACTCACACATTTGACGGGACGTGCGAGGAGCTACTGGCCCGGTCAGCAGTCGCTTAGCTGATACAACACCCCTTACAATGCCAGGGACGTGTATTTTGGTCCAGTGATGGATGCGTGTGTAGCCATGTGTCAAATCCGCCAGCACGCTGAGCCCTGGAAACAAATGGCACTTTCAGAGCAGCGCATCTGGGTCACTGCCTGCTCTCGCTGTGCCTGTGAGGACCTTGGGGAAGAAGAGTGGAGTAGGGAGGAGCAGGCTGCAGATTTGAGGAGCTGGCAGGTCTTATCTAGGCCACTGGCCATAAACTGGATACCCTCACCCTGAACAAGAAAAGTGGATTTTCAGTTCTGTAAGGGTAAGACTTTTGCACCCCTAAGCGATGAGATGGCACTGGTTTATTTTCTTCCTATTCTCAGTTTTGCAGGTGTAATCAGGCACCTTCAACCTACATAAAAGCATAAAAGCACATTCAACCTACCCCACCCCCAATAAATAGACTATAAATTGCTGAGAAATAACACACAAAAAGCACTCACAGGCTCCGCTTTTTAGTTCTGTAACTAGTTTGGACTCGCGCATTTAGGAAATGTCACATTTGATTTTGACCTAGAATCAAGTTCACTCCGCCTCGCTGAAACACAAGACGCGCCATTCATGCGGCGCCCGGAGCGCAGCCTCCAGCTGCAGAATGTGGGTTACCAGAAGCAGGAGACATCTGAGAAGGAGCATTCAGAGCAGCACGTGTGCCACTTGCAGCCGCGAATGCATTCGATTATGAACTCTGCAAAACGTATGAATGGTACGGGCTGATGATACAATCCCTGGAAGTACATATCCATAACAATCCTATGGAAAAAAAAAACAGGGATGCATACCTGAAAGCCACAGAGCCAGGACTTTTTTTGTGTATGCAAATAAGCTAGTTAATTTCCCCTCCAAAACCAATTTGCACAATCTGGGAGCTGTTGCAAGGGCCAGTTGTGAAGACTTCAACAGCAGACATCATCAGCAACAGCTAAGGGAGCCATTAAATCAATAGTCACATTTTAAAACTAAACTCTACATGCCAAAAACGTCAAATTCGTTTCTCACACATATACTTTTACATCTAATGGCAAAGCGTCAACAGAATCTGGGTCTGTGACAGTCCCACAAAGCCACTGGCACTGCAGCTGGACAGCCTGTGCAGAAACCTACCTGACGCATCCAACATGCCCTCCTCTCCATACACTGCAGTATCCACCATGGATGACAACCAGTTTATTTGCTCTGCTTCCTCTCGCCATGTTACATACGTCCCCGTCCACTGCTTACTCCACTTCTAACCCACCAGCACAGACATACAGCTACAGCAAGTACTTTGAAGCACCTCACACACAAAAAAGGGAATTGTATTTGACCTTGCCATACATGTGTGTGGGTAGTGAAAACAGTACGGCCTCCGCCAGCAGACAGACGCATTTAAAAAAAGGACAGAAAGTAGGAGCGAGCATGCTTCCTCATAAACACGTGTGTTTTATCAACTGCCTGAACTCCAGTTCACTTCCCTTTTCCAGACAGACACCTCTGGGTCACATCTTTCAGCTGTGTTAAAATTTCAACAGCTCACTGGTTGCCATTTCATGCGAAGAGGGGGAAGGGATGGGGACTGAACATCAGATAGTCAGACACAGAAACGTGTTTAAACAGAAGCAGAAAATCTTCTCCAAAGGAGAGGGCTTCCAGTATCAGGAATATGTAAGAGGAAGAAAATAAAAAGCTGGAGTTCTGCAGAGTGACAGATGCGTGTCATACAGCTGGGACCATTTATGTCCACAGAGTTTCCACTGCACTAGCAGTAACTGAAGACTTTTTCCTCCTGGGCAAGCTCTTTCTCACTCTAGGATTCACAGTGGAGCAATTACAAGTTTCCTAAAAGCCCTGTGAAGCTTTCAAGGCTTGCAGTAGCTACAGCTTCTGACCCAGACCGACTGCAAGCATTAGCAGAGAGCAGGGTGGTCGAAAACATCGCAGCCTAGTTGAAGGTTTAAATACCGGTGAGCAGGGACTTCAGCAAGTTCTGCCCTATTTGCCTTAAGAACTTCCAATGATCCTTTTGCTATCAATGATGTAAAAAATTAAAGCCGTAAGAGGTCCGTTTATGAAGGCTGACTGCCTCACTCCGTCAGCGGAGCAGCGTCACCCTGCAAGTGTCAGGCTTAGCGCTCATTTTGAGGGGGGAAGTGCCGGCATCCGAACAGGCACGTATGAAGTGACAAGGGCATGCACAGCATTTTGTAGGCTTGGAACAAACCCCTGCTTGTAGGATTCACTCAGTGAAAGAATTTATGTTAACAGAGCAAGCTATTTATAGAAAGTCTCCACAGAAATGAACTGTCTCTTGGTTCCTGTCCTCGTGAAATGCAGCTTTCTAACCAGAGAAACCCTCTCCTTACTCTAAAAGCATGGGCAAAGGGGCGCAAACGGGGAAAGGGAAGCTATTCGCCAACATACACCCTGCCGCCTCTGGTTATACTGGAGATAAGGTGTCCCTGTGCTGTTGGCACAAAAGGTCACGCTCATGGTTTGAGCCCCTGTGCAGTCACACCGCTCTTCCCCAGCCCCGTTGGTGAAAGAGCTGCCCGTGCCACAGCCCATCGCTGGCAGCTCCGAGCTGCGCCCATCCTGCCAACAGACGCACATAATCGAGACGGACTGCTCTTCCCAGGCTCCTCAATCCACGTGTGTTTAATTACCAGCTCTTAGCCAACGTTAAATCCCATATACCTAAGGAAGACTGCATTATCTTGAAACAGCAAAGGGACAAACCAGGAAGGAGAGATCCCGGCCTTGCCCCAGCCAGAACCCTTCAGAAGATCCCACACCAGAGCATGTTCACTTATCCTCACATTTCATACACGCTCTGAAATAAAAGTATACATACTTTAATCACGCACAGCCAGCCAGCTAGAAACCCACACCCCTGTATACACACCTCATCAGGTTCGCAAAATCATCGCACAAAATCTCACCTACTTGTTACAAATGACCCAGATCCACGGTCTGCTTACTATCCAAGCTTAATTAATTATTTCTGCAAGTTTGCTCAGACAAGAAGCTGAGCAAACTGCAGACAGACGACTTTTCTTAAGAAAACAGAAAGCTGTTTTAGAAAAAAATGAAACCAGCAGATTTGCTGTTTCGAAGTACAAAAAAGTGGACAAACAAATAAATCAGAAACTAAAACATGCACATGCAAACAGACAAACCAAATAAGAAATATTTCCACTTAGCTCTCCCTCTTTTCTGTTGCTTAATTATTTACACAAATAAGATGCAATTAATTCTCTACATACATATCTGGGAGAGTTGTGCTACTGGGCATTTAAATCTCGAGACCAGAGCTACTTGGGCTATAAACTGTACCACACTGTTCAGAGATTACAGGTTAGATCTGACTAGTGGGGAAGAAAAACAACAAAAAAAAGATTTTTTGATCTACAAAAGGTTTTACTTTTCGGCAAAAGCTTTATTTCAGACTAAAATAACCTCACTTTTTCCAGCTGGGACCCTACATATCCTCACTGTCCCCTGCCCTTTCCAAACTCTAAACAAAACACAGGCTCTTGCTCCATACCCTTTCCCCCCCTAAATCTCATCCATCGACAGCTTTGCAATAAAATCCCTCATAGATGGTTCCCGCATACTGCTTCTTTACAGTATCTCACACTGACACTCTTTGTTGGTTAAAAAAAGGCGTATCTTAAATCTACTGATTGCACCAATAAACCTAAATTAGACTAATGGGAACCCTGAACTGAAAATAAAGCTCTAAAAGCTATAGGGTATACATATATCATGAAATGTTATTAAACTATAAATCTGTTGATTACAGTCTTATTTTCTAAAGACAGAATTATCTTAAGCCAATTTGTTGCCCAACATAATAGCATTTGGTGTCTATAATAAAAATTAGATTATATCAGGGTAAGTTTGTTTATAATTTTAGATTAATAGAATTAAACACAGTAAAGTGTTCACATAGATGAAATAAGGAAACATGATATGTTTTCCTTTTATTTTCATGACATAATATCTGGTACTCTCCAAGTCATAAGCAAGCATCTTCCTTCACAGTATTTGAAATATTATTTGAAAAGAGCAATTTCTCCTTCGTATTCCACAAAGAATTAGATTAATCTGATATATGACATCAGTTATTTTAAAGGTGTAGATCCAATACAAATTGGGAGTGCTGATGAAGAAAAACCCTGAGCTGTTCCTATCCCTTAGATGCAGAGGCTGTTCTGCTGCAATTCCTCACTATCTCAGCTCAAATGATTTGCCTGTTGGTTACACTGCTCTGACTGCTGGGTCCTGGAAACATCGGCATTTAAGTCAGTCACTCCAAAATGTTTAGTTTTAAATTCTGAAACAGTGGTGGGTGAGCTGCGCAGGAGAGTGAGCATGAGCAGGAACTTTGGAGATTGGCTATTTGACACTGTTCCCCATAGAATTCTCATGGAAAAACTGGCTGCTCGTGGCCTGGATGAGCTTACGATCTGCTGGATCAAGCACTGGCTGGATGGACGGTCCCAAAGAGTGGTGGTCAATGGAGATAAATCCAGCTGGCGGCCGGTCACAAGCGGTGTTCCTCAGGGCTCAGTGTTGGGACCATTTCTGTTTAACATCTTTATTGATGACCTTCATAAGGACATAGAGTGTATCACCAGTAAGTTTGCAGATGACACCAAGTTAAGCGGGAGTGTTGATCTGCATGAGGATAGGGAGGCTCTACAGAGAGACTTGGATAGATTGGATCGATGGGCCAACGCTAATGGAATGAGCTTCAACAAGGCCAAGTTCCAGGTCCTGCACTTGGGCCACAACAACCCCATGCATCGCTACAGGCTTGGGGAAGTGTGGCTGGAGAGCTGCCTGGCAGAAAAGGACCTGGGGGTTCTAATTGACAAGCGGCTGAACATGAGCCAGCAGTGTGCCCAGGTGGCCAAGAAAGCCAATGGCATCCTGGCTTGTATTAGAAATAGTGTGACCGGCAGAAGGAGGGAGGTGATTGTCCCCCTATACTCAGCACTGGTGAGGCCACACCTTGAGTATTGTGTCCAGTTTTGGGCACCTCAATACGAGAGAGATCGAGGTGCTGGAGCGAGTGCAGAGGAGGGCAACGAAGCTGGTGAAGGGCCTGGAGAATAAATCTTACGAGGAGTGATTGAAGGAGCTGGGACTGTTTAGTTTGAGGAAGAGGAGGCTGAGGGGAGACCTCATCACTCTCTACAACTACTTGAAAGGACATTGTAGAGAGGCTGGTGCTGGTCTCTTCCCCCAGGTAATTAGTGATAGAACAAGAGGGAATGGGTTCAAGCTGCAGCAGGGTAGGTTTAGGCTGGACATTAGGAAAAAATTCTTCACAGAAAGAGTGGTCAGACACTGGAATAGGCTGCCCAGGGAGGTGGTGGAGTCACCATCCCTGAATGTGTTTGAGAGTCGTTTAGATGTGGTGTTAGGGGATATGGTGTAGGGGAGAACTTTGTAGAGTGGGGTTGATGGTTGGACTCGATGATCCCAAGGGTCTTTTCCAACCTAAATGATTCTATGATTCTAGGCCACCCCAGAAGACTTGCCCTCAATCACACTCCAGAGGGAAAAGTAGAGAGCACCCAAAGTTTTAAGACCCTTGCACTCAATATAAGCAGAAAGGTACACACACTAAAATGTAAGCTAAAATGTAAGTGATATATTCTTGGGCCATCTGACAACTCAAATTTGGAGTCCTTCAGACTCACAGATCATTGACTGAGACTTTGCACGAGCTTATTCATTGTTGACTGACCAAATCACAAACCTCTGCATGAAAAACATCGTGCAAGATTCTACATGGCCTTTTCACCATCCCCATCTCCCCTTCCAGCAATGGCTGTGTGATATGGTTGTGCCTGTATCATATCTAGCTCTCAGTCATGGCTGCATTCCGATTCCTTCAGGAGGAAATGGATGACATTTGCTTTGCCTCAAGCCACAGTTTTGATGTATGGGCTGTTTGGGAGGGTTGGGAGGAGACGAAGCAATGGTGGTGAGCAGCCAAAGCTGCTTTTAAGCTCTTGCCCTGCCCTACGCAGCCCTTCCACTCAAACTGTTTCTTCACGGTTCCTGGAAGTCAACTGCAAAAATGAGAAAATTTTCCTTCTAGCAAGCAGTACTTTTAATTCTCTCTGTCCAGTGTGATAGGCAAGGAAGAAAAGGAAAGGGCGACCCCACTAGTAATTTATTTAGGTTTGCTGCAAATATTCAGAGGTCTCAGTAGCCCTGATACCCAAAAGGTAAACAGCAGTAGTGACGCACTCCAAGAAAGCATCCCCAAGCCTACTCCGAACAACAAAAATAACTACTGCCAGCACCAACTGTCATGTGTCAAACCTCAATGCTATTCTTGGAGCAGATGCAGGCTCAGGATTTTTTTTTTTCTTTCCTTTTTTTTTTTTAAGCAAAGTAATTTCAAAGTAATCCAACCAACACATGTAATGTGCGTGATGGTCTTGGCAGCCGCTAATTTTCTAAATGATAATTACTGGCAGTTTATCAGTCTTAACAGTTTGAGACAGGCAGTTTGACAATGTTAACGGACACTGCTGAACCAAAATACAGTTCCCACGGGCTCCCTCGTGTACATTTCTTCCTTCCTGCCGGTTGGAGAATTTCAAGTGCTCTGCTATGATCTGGCAAATCCTCAGATCACTGCCAGTGGGGCTCCATTACATCTCCATAGCTTATACCATTCAAAAAAAATTTCATTTTTACAATGTATTAATTGTACCCCCTCTGCCACATGGTTGCAAATAGCTCTGGCAAACAACTGCACCTCAATGAATAAAAAGTTTGTTTGACCAAAGAGTAATTGGAGTTGCTTGGCACTGAAGATGAATACAGCAATGCTCCAGCTGACACATCTTGCACAGATAGTCCTACCGGGTCTCCCATACTTATTGTACACACAAAACACAGCAAATAACTTTTCTTGGAGCTTCGGACGTAAAAGAGTGAGGTTTCTGGGCAAACTGAAATATTAGCCTCTCTAGACTCTGAATGACTGAATTTATCTGCTAGCCCTTTACATTCAGTAAGCCACAACAAAGTGCCTTCACAGATGAACTTTGACAAGTTCTATTATTTTCCTCTACCACGTGCAGAATTTTTATTAAACACATCCATAGTCACAAAATAAACTGTCATTAAATGAATACCAGCAAGAAAAAAAGATAGCTTTTATACTCTTTTTTTTTCCTTTAAACATGAAACCTGATCTTCCGCATCACATTAAAAAGCTGTAACTCTATACTTGGGTGAGTTGAACAAGTTAAATCGCAGGTCTCTGGAATGTCAGAGTGCCATACCCACTTTCAGACAAACTTTAGTTTGGCTGCTCCTGTAAAGCCCACTTCATGCTGTTCTGTGTTCACATGATGCAAATAATCATCAGCTATGTGTGGTCTTCCCCTCTTGCAGGTTTTTACACCTTCTGTCTCTTAGAGTTTCTAACAATAATCTCTCTGTGCTAGCAATTTCAAAGTTTCTGCCACAGAGGAAAAATGTGCTTTTTGTCCTTATTCTGCATCCAGAACTCACATTCTCATTGCCAAGGATTTTATGGAGCAGGATCTTCAGAGACGCAAAGCCAGATGCTTTACATCAAAAGGACCAACACCACTAAGGACTCCTAGTGCGGAAGCTTTGCATTTTTCTGATCATCCTTCCTGCCAACATCAATGGGAAAATTCCCACTCATTTCTATAGGAGCAGGCTCCAGCAGACAGGGAAAAAAAAACACAAAGCACGTACAGCTGCTTCCTACTGTCAGTAAAATGGAAGAGGTTCCTTTTTACGGGATAGCAAAATCCATCAGAAAGGCTGCATTCAGAAAATCACAACTATTTTCTTCTAACATAAAATACAACACCTTAGTGAAAATATAGTGCAGGCCTTTGGAAAGGTAAAAGGTAAAACCTTTTTGTTTGAAAACCTCAGACACGAACTGCAACCTTTCATTTCACCTTATCGCTACCGTGGTAGTCTGAATCCTAACGCAAAGCAAACTTTTGAAAGAGAAAGAAAACGAGCCAAAAGCCCGGAACAAAAGCAAACCCCAGCATGTACCAGAAAAGTAACCCCGGGTGTTGCTCCAGATGACTCTCTTGATTGCCACTCTGCCAGGGATGCTGCTCTCCAGCTCTGAAGCCAGAGAGCATCCGTAGCGAGTCCATGCCCAGCTGGGGAAAACTCCTCGTCCATTACCACCATTGCTCACAGCAAGGCTGATGTGTGAGGTGACAGTGGGACCTGTGGTCCCTTGCACGCCCCCGGGGCAGGACCAGGGGCTCTCAGCAGGGACCACAGGCACATAGCCCAGCCTCAGTCCCTTCTGCCCACCTGACAGCTCTTGCTGTCTGTGGTCTTCGGAGGGGAGAGACTTAGTTTGCCTGAGGGATGCTCAGAAAAAGCATGCAAAGCATCACCTTTGTCTAGATTTTTATTTATCGATTGATTTTTCTCACAGATACCAACATTATTATGAAACTAAGTGCCCCCCGTGAGTCAGAACATTTTCGATATTGAAAAGAATACATTTAAAAAAAAAAAAAAAAAGACGATTTTTTTGGCCATCCCCTTCCTTTTCCAACATTTCAGTAGAAACATTAGTTACAAAAACCCAGGCAGTGGGAGAGGAACTAAAGAGGACACACACTGAAGGCAGGCCGATAGTGGATCAAACATTCACCCCTGTGTAGGAACCTCAGAAGAATCTTAAACTGTGGAGAGAGAGGACTGGAGTAAAAACCTACGAACGGGCAGAAAAAAGGTGAAGGAAAAGTAATTTCAGTTTAAGTCAAGGGCAGGTGATGTTGCCCAGTTACTGGAGGGAACCCAGGACAGTGAAGAAGGGGAGGGGTGGGTGTGGGGGGGATGTATCGCCACAAAAAAATCCCCACCAACACTCCTCCCTTGCACAGCAACACAAACAGCTTACCATTGGTAGTATCTGATCTACAAGTGGTTCAGCAGAGATCTGCACAACGCTCCCCTGGTGGGGACCAGGGCAGGGAGGCACTGCTGGCAGCAGGTGTGAAAACCAGCAGGTTAAAAATGTTCATGGGTTCTGGAAATACTGAAGCCCATCTCTTCTCGGGGAGATGTGGTGGGACTTTTTACAGAGTCCCTCCATCGCTGCAGACCTCATAACTAAGACTCCACCAGCCACATCTTAGGATGTCAGCATGCACATGCATGTGCCCTGAATGGTTACAAAGCAGAACCTCACCAGCAAGAGATACCCAGACTCTGGTCAGGCAATATGGGAAGGCAGAGCCCCTGTAGGTTGGTACGAGTGCTTTGACAAGCAATTGCTTGAAGGTGAACTTATAGCATCATTTATTTCATGCCACCGTTTTCTTCCAGGTAGGTACTCATTCCCGCTACGAAACTGCTACTCGCTTTTTCAAAGGAGTACGTGGTTTCTGAGGAGGGAGCAAGCAGCTAGCACATCCCTCTGGACTACATCCCTCTGATATGCAGAAGAATAGTTTGTAGCTTTCTCAGCTGTGACAAGCTGTGAAGATGAACATAGCTACTGTTGTTAAAAGATTTAGGGACAAATCCAAAAAAAAAGGTGTTTAGGAATCTGGCTTTTAAATCTTATTCAATGTAGGTTTAAATCCTTAAGCACCTCTTTGGCCTTAGCCCTACAACTTTAACAGGGAAGCCCCAAAACATTTTGAGTAATCACGTGTTCTTTCAACTTTGCATTCTTACTTCCATGAAAGAGAATGTTGCAAAATAACTAGATTATGCTTCTTATTTAAATAAAAAATGAGAAAGTCTGAGTTATGCACAAGTGACTGAAAAAGGAGTTTAAATATTTGGCATTTGTAGTTCTGAAGGTAATCTGCATCAGAAACACTCATCCAGACAGCTAAACACAATTGCAAGCAGCCATGAGATTTATACATGCATGTAAAACACAGAAGCTTTCATTATTTGTAACCTGATTGAGATGGGTGACCATGCAACTCTCAGCCTGTGAAACATCTGTGTCTGTCTGCTTTCTCTTTCCCTTTGAGCTCACCCCCTTCCAGTTCTCAGTAGCTGTGATTAGTCATGTGTGCTTGGGAGACGAAGATCACTTAGTAGCACAGCAAGGTCAGTGGGTCCATATGCTATTTATTTCTATGGTCGCTCTACAGATTCCTCAATGCACCCAAAAATAACATCCTCTGGACCTCACTATGTTCAGCAGAGCACCCAAAACAAAGTTGGGTAGTACTTGAATAGGCTTCTGCAACTAATGGGGTTGGCAACTCACTAAACGACACCACCTGTTCTGAAGTGGGGAATTTAGGTGCTAATGATCGCCTGAGCATGGTGCTGGAGACAGAGGAACAGCAGTTATTAGTTACCTTTCACTGATAAAGAAAAAGAAATTAAGGTTCCTTCCTTGCAAGTGTAGAAACCTTGACAAACCCTTAGGGACCAACAATTCTTTAGGAGAAAAAGGGAGAGGAGAGGAACAAACTGTTCAATCCATTACCCTTCCAGATGCTATGCGGTATCCGAGATGCCAATTCCCTCAGCCATGTGTTTGTAGGATAGAGGAAGAGGGAGAATAACCCAGGGCTCACCACAGGCACTAACAACTTTAGCTTCGCAATGTTCTCTTGCCTGTAATTTAGTATGTTGAGCCAGATATCTCACGAAAGAAAAGAGCTTCCAGTTTCAAAAGCCTCACTGGAGTGCTGTTTCATGGGAGATTTCTATTGACACCGAGATCCCACTGAAAGCACCTGAGCATCTCCTTGTTCCTAACAGAAAATGGTGTCCCAAAAAGGAAAATATTCCATTAAATATCAAAGGAATCTTGTAGTCCACATGTTTGCCCAGCTCTCAAGACCAATATTGGAAAAGGGCAAATAATTTGTGATTTCATACGTGTGCTTTTCCTCAGACATATATGATAATAAAAACTCAAGGCTTCAGCCTACCTATAAGGCTACATGGGAGAATTAAAACAACAACAACAAAAAAAACCCAACCCCCAAACTATTCACTGTGTATATCCTGGGGAAACAGCACTTGCACAATTTAAAATTGCTTATATAAAGCTTCCTCAAAGCCTCAAATGGAAAAGTTATTAATATCTCCTACTCCTAATAAAATCCCACTTAAGAAGTTGCTATGAAATGATTCTATTCCATGCTAGAAAAGCATACCCAGTCTGTGAAGCACTCTGAGGTCTATGCAAATAGGAACTGAATATTATACAAAACAGCTCTGAAACACTAAACAAAGTAAGTTTCTATATGAAAATAATAAGTTTCATTTTTAAAAAAGTGATTAGTTACCCCAGGCATACAACTTGGCATTTGGATGAGGCTGGATTTTTCCAGGCAGTTTTCTCAAATAGCCCCAAGAAGCACAGGTCATTTTGTGACGGCAGGACCTTTGGGTGCCCCATAAACAGCTAGAGATAATCATAAGCATCCTTATTTCTTAGGAAGCCTGATGCAGAAAAAGGTAGTTGGAGAACAACCTAAAATCTTAAAAGCTCATCTGAATGTCGTACAAGACACACATTTGTACAATCAGAGTAAGAATCTAATGTGCGCTCAGATTAGTCATATGCTGAATGTGCCCAGGCTGGCTTGCTTTGTGGTGCATATCTCAAATACGGGACAGTGATCTGTGCTGCCAAGGCACTGCCCACCAAACGGCTCTCCTCCTGCACACCTGAGCAGCAGGTTCTTGAGCAGCACTGCAAAAGGCACCGCTGCACCAAAGGACAGCCAAAGACTTGAAGCAATTACCTCTTTTTCCTCAAGGCCACACGATTCTCAAGATAGCTGCTGTTATTGCACCATCAATTGTAAGCTCCTACGCAGGAGGTTAATGGCAGCTAACTCCCTTCACGCTTAGTGGCAAGAACCGTTTCACAGACACAGATAATCTTTTCTACCAGTTTCCTTTTGCAGTTTAAAAAAACCCAAAAACAAATCAGTAGGCAGTATTAACTCCTATCTGCAGATTTGTCTTCACACAGCTCTGCCTATAAACAGTCTCCTAATTCTCTTCAGCAATCAAATTTTGTTTCTAGTTAGGAGTTGCTGCTCTCAGCTCCATCATCTCTTGCTCTGCAGTCACTCAAGAAGCAGCAAGATAGAGATATATGATTAATTCAGATACTGACCATGTGCCATGAGATCAGAGCTTTTATGCCAGTGCGTCCTCTTCACTTCTACCCACTTCAAGTCCACCATTACATGTAGTTACCATGACTTACTCAACAGTCAGTAGTAGAGCTGTGTGTAGGATGGCAACTCTATAGAAATGATCTCTGACACGCTTCGCTTTTTCCCCAGTAAAGTGAACACAGGCAGTTTCTTTGGAACATTTGTTCATGGATTGCACAGGGGACATTGCAACACAAGTCAGCTTTAGCATTTTCTACGGGAAACAAGTCATCTGCAACTGGAAAGTCACATGTTTACGTCTGAAATAGTGATACACTTATGCCAACAGATAGCCAAGAGGCAACTCTGCACAAGCGATACTGTGTGGGAAGGAGATAGTTTTGTGTAAGGGTGACAGAGTCACACCTCATAGACCAGTCTCCCACTTGAGCACAGAAGAGTTACAGTGAACACTACCACGCAGGAAGGAGCATCTTTAAGGATGAGTACATATTACCCAGAATATTACTATTTCAGCACATTAGCTGGACTTCACAGGGCTGAGCATATCGATGTCAGCTTCAAACAGTCAATATAGGCTCATGCAAAACCATGTTCACCACCACTTCTACTAAACCATGTGATGACACAGTATTATTTCCAGGTAGGGATAAGACCTTGGTTACTGTAACAACTCCGCATCCAGCTTTTGCTAAGGTAGTTGATCAGCGTCCCGTAGAACTTCAAGTTCATCAGAACTTGGCTAGATTATTAACAGATTCATATAATACAAGCTGCAGAGTCATTTATTTTCAAGATGGAAAATACACAAGGAATCCTCCCATAAATAAAGTTTTCGGTGTTTGGTTTTTTGGGGTTTGCTTTTTATTTTTTTTTTTTTTTTACTTATTATGGGATACTGATCTCTAAGTCTTTATGCAACTTTTATTATACTTAATAGCATTCAAGTAAATGGAAAAGGGCATTCATGATTGAATGTTTTAAGGAAATAACATATCAGGATGTGTAGGACTGTCAACGTCAGAGCAAAGAACAGTGGCAAAGTTGGGCTAGCTTTACATTTACTTCCTTTTTCCTAGCTCCAAATGAGTCTAGGAAATGGGAGACTTGTAGAATCGTCTTTGGCTGCTAATTCATGCAGGAATGAAAATGGAATGCTATCTGGGAAAAGAAAAAACCCCAACCAGCTGTAGTTCTTTTGGATCATGGAAAGCACAAAACATGAGAAAAAATGCTAATTCTCGATAAACACAAACAACATGACACTCTGCATTACAGTGAACTTTAGGGAAAGGACAGTCAGAATTCACTTTTAAAAGACCAAACTCCTAATTCATCGATAACACTAGATCTATCAGAAAGTAGTATATAGCTATGATTCTGCATGGTTTATCTATTTGAAAGAATTAGCTCTCTGAAGTATTGCTTTCATTGAAACAGTTTTCATTGCAAAGATTTTCCTGACTTGGCAATCTGAGGTATTGGGAGACTGTGTCAGTAATTCAAATACAAGAATCAGGCCTTCCTTATACCAGCTGTCCAAAAGGATTTGGGAAAGTGATACTTCCTTTTTTGCCAAATATCCAATAATACAGAGCAGACATGCAGAAGTACAAGTATTTCGTACAGAGTACAAGGATGAAAGTGAAACAGGAAAGGAAGAACAGAAAAGCAGACAGATCTGAGATTCAAGAGAGCTCTCCAAAGAAAGCTAGTTTTTACGGCACATAGGCTGAAGAAGTTACCTCTTTTGGTTTGCATTGCAGTAGCACAATAAGGCCTGACATACTGAATTCACAATCTCAATTCAGTCAGGATGAAGGTGACACGTTCCTTTGCTCTTTGGCTAGCATGAGAAAGGAGAGATGCAGAAGGAACAGTCGCATTCCCTGAGCTGAGATGAGGGGACGTGACTGCCTCGAGAGTGATGCTGTTGGGCTCCAGAGAAGTTACATCAGCCATCTCTTGAGGTTGCCACTTATTTAGGAGCTCTTAAGTGAGATTAGAAGTCACAGGGGAAAGGAAATAGACACCTTTCATCCCCAAAACTGACAGGATTTGGAGGTTTCTTAGTGAAAATAACCTCACCATCACTTTGCCAAATTATCTAGAAAAGGAATTAAAACCATGAACGTCAACAGCATGGTATCTGGAATTAGAAACACAGACCTGTCCGGTTCTCAGTCCTTAAAGTCTTAATTCAGACAACTTCAGGCAGAATCTTTTGTGCATCTCTCCTAGGAGCCATTATAATGAAGTCAGTGACTACGAGAAAGTAGATGATGAAATCATTAATACATTATGTATAAACACACACACATGAATTCCTTGGAAATAAATCTCAACTTTTGAACCAAATAAGGATGAGAAATTATGCTAACAGGTATAGAAAAAGTTCATCTGGACTGAGATAATTTCTATTTGTCTTGATCCATAAGTAATTAAGAGATATGTTCAACTGAGCAGATGCCCTTGACAGAATTTTATTTCACGTATTCCTCACTGCGATGTATAATGGGGCAAAACCAAAGAGAAGCTATGGCTGAAGGGAAGCACAATCCCTCCAGCTACTTCATGATGCTGCGTTTTCCCTCTGGACCAGGACCAGGCATGCCAGGCTCAGTAGGCAGGTGGGCTGGTCAGCCATGGGGTCCCAGACCCAAAGGTACTCACTGCTCTGCTGAGGTTCCTGGAGCTTGTGACATGGAACGGGACAGGGTTTCTACTGTGGGAAGAACCTCATGCACAAAACTTCATGAATTGGAGACCTAATTGGTTAAGACCGATATCCTTCAATGTGCAAACAAGAAGCTGTAAACTAGGAAAATACTCTGATCACCTTATGGGCAGGGCTACCAGCTCAGCACAAAATTTACCGTGTTGTAAAACCATAGGTTGCCCACTAGAGGTATTCGATCTATGGTCATCAACTTATTCCACTCCTGATACTAATCTTTTCCAAAGTGATAATGAGGGAAAGAAATATTTCCAGGGTAGTAGGTAGTTTTTGTGTTTGTCCATAAAAAATGCCTATGCGGTTATTCTGTTTACTTTTTAGGCTACATACGACGCCTTAGCATTCAAATGGATACACCTTCTCTGTATAGCTTTAGTTTGGTGCATCGATAGAGACAGAAGGTTTCTATCTTACACGCACTGCCTAGCCGAGCTGTCACGCAAAGCAAGCAATGTAGCAGGAATGACTAATGAATAAATCTCAAAAAACAGGGATATAAAAGGATGTTTACAGATTTCCACATGGATGTGGACTATTATGAAGCTATAACTTCCTATCTATTGAGTGTTTACTAGAAAGGCTGAGAATTAAGATAGAGTCTTTTGTGGACAGGAAATGATCCAAGGAAAATTAAACAGATACAGCAATTCACCGTCAAAATGGGAGGAAACACTTTAACCGCTAAATAACTAAATGCTTATGCAGTTCTAGAATACTATTTAAAATTAGGAATAAAGATTTCTCTTTGTCATGCACTTCCTCGAGACCTTATATGAGATTTTATACAGCCCTCCTTTACTTGATCAGATGGCTATAAGCTCCAATGTGAGTTTGACAGATTAACAACTGTAGTATTAGATTCATGTTTAATTAAACACAAAAAAACACGTGATGTGATATATATGTTTTAAAAACCTATTCATTTTAAGCATGATTGATGAGATATCCAGAGACACATCCGGACTTCAAAAAAAAAAAAAAAAAAGCATTACACACCCATACATGAACAGAGAACTTGCGGGAAATAATATGCAGTAATATTTCAACCCTAGGCTCACACCTAATGGTCAAAACACCGCTTAATTTTTTCCTGTAAAAATTTCATGAAGTTACTTTAATATAAACAGACACCGCTGAGCTTGGGGAAGAAAGATATAATCCAGCAAAATTATATCTTTAACATTTCAATATCTGTTTTATTACAATCTAATCTAGATTTTCAAAGTGCAGAATTATATGCTATGTATGGCAATTTTAATCTAAATTCCACAGGAAAGGCACTTCCCATCTGCAGCCGAGCTCTCAGTACACACCCAAAGGCTTCACTCGAAATCTGCTCTTCAGCAGCCAGCGATAGCACTGCACATGTAGCCACGCACACAGCAAACACAAAGAGCTGTTAACTATTCATGGTAAAGAGCACATGTAAAGGGACTGAAAATGGTTACACGCAGCCATAGGTGCACTGCTTTTACAGCAGTACCCTGAAAGAATACCACAGAAGGACCTTTTCGTCAAAGAAATTGCACTGTAAATGCCTGGTTCAAGTCCCACTGATGTCAATTTAAGGTCTTCCCATTAACTTCAGTAAGCTCCCCATCAATTTCCAGATTTTTGTTGTTAGAAAGACTTAAAATAGGATGGCAAAGAATCTCATCTCATCTTATAGCTGAGGCTGGCAGCTTATCACCCTGCAACATATAACGGCCTGTACCAAATTTTACGTCGTCACAGGAGGGTTTATAGCCCCCCTCAGTGCTGTGAAGGAAGCTTCACGTGGAAGTTGAGTATCACTGGTTCTGAACTGGATACAGGGCAGTTGTTAATGGTGCTGCTTTGATTTCCAGCTCCTGTGTTACGTTCAGACAAGCATAAGTTCATCATATGTATATGTTACCCAACAAATTTTATCCAAATTACTAAACTGCAAAATGATTTAAAAATGTGGTAGCAAAATTATTTTTCATTAACAATTGCTTAACAGGACATCAGAATGTTCTGTGGAAAGAAAAAAAGGAATAGGTGAATAGGTTTAATTCTCCTTCTCATTTCTGTCCTTCCTCTCACCACTTCAGATCCAAGTAGTGTTAAGTTTTTGGCTTCCTCACCACAACAAAGCTGAGACTCCTCTATGTTTTCACCAAGATAAATGTCAGCTGGACACATTATCAAGGAATGAAATTTGTGCTATCTATTTATATTCAGAAAGGCAATAAAAAAATAAAATTGAGTTTTGATCTTAGATTACTGCCATTGCGAAACAGTGAAAAACCAAACAAAACCAAGTGTCTGGTTACTTATGGGCTATTTTAAAGTGGGCTCAGTCTTAAAGTTACACATCCAGCATGGCCAGAGACCAACAAAAAGTGGCAGCTCAAGAGACGAGAGTGATTAGATCCTGAATCCACATATTATAACTGGTGATAGATGCAAGTTTATCTAGAAGTTTCAAATGTCATCGCCATTTGGAATTGAACTGAACACGCATACAAAGAAAACTACAGTCCTTACCCTGATTAATTGGGAAACATTGTTTACTATGAGGGAAGAATATGGCCCCCTTCAAACCAACCATCCATCCTAAAATGCAGATTGGACCAACACGGCTACATGGAAAACGTTTAACACAGACTTGTTTGTAGACGGAAACATGATCTGTGCAGCCTAAATTTCATGCACCTTGGGCCACTTTACGATCCCAAATGCTACGTAATAACTTGTGGTAGCTTGTGAACTTCTACTAGAAGGTGCATATTGTGTGTTAGCTATCCACAAGCACATTTTTATCCTGCATTATAGTTGCAGGAGAGTATGGAGTTACCCAAGGTCAAAGAGCTGAGCATTTAATACAGCAGTTGCTGCTCAGAAACCCACAAGCTGCATGCATGCACCCCAACTTACCCCATACTGGCTTGTTCCCTCTTAATGCCTTGTTTCTCTTAGGTAGATAGTGCTCCCAACACTCATTTAAGTGGATAGTGCTCCCAACACTCATTTAATGGGGGCTATAGTAAATAAAGATAGTGCTGAAATCACCTTTAAAAACCTTTTGCAAGCAGTTTTTTACTTGCACACATCCACTGATGGCAAGTGTCTTAGAACTTAATTTCCCAGTTGGAAGCAACCAAAAGGACGAAACTGTACTCATTAGAATACACAGAAAGAAAGCAATAACCAAAAGTTCATGCATGCTTATCAGAAAATTTTGAATTGCTCTTCATCTTGCTGGTCAAATTTAAAAATAAAATTATATCAACTCATTAGAACTAAGATTCAGAAACCAACCATTTAAAAGTATTTTAAAGGCTAAAAATAAGGTTTTAGACTAATATAAAATATTTTTAAACAAAATAGAGAAACCAAAAATGAAAAAAAAAATCCCACGGGCTTTAATTAAACCCCTTAAGTGCTAATTTCTAAAATAAAATAGAAAACCATCTGGAAGCATTACTAAACATATTGCTAAATTAAAATTTACACGTCAACAACATAAAGGTAATCTCCAGTGCCATTCACACCCAAAAAGAAACAAATCAAATCCATCCACTAAGAAACTGCTATACGCAACAGTTTTTGCTCTTGAAAAACTTACAAATGCTTCTGCCGTGCAAAAATGGGGCAATCTATCAGTCGTCTTGTCAAAGGAAATGCCTCCGAAGTTGTGGCGTTTTGTGTGCGTGCAGCCTGCGAGGCTCAGCTTAGGTTGCAGACTATCAAGATTGCATTCCCAGGCATAAAGAGAAAAGTAGGAAAGCAACCTAAAACAGCGAACTAATAGAGGTCAAATTCAATTAAGAGAAATCCTGGCTTGTGCAATGAAATCTCATCAAGCCCCCAGAAGACATTCCTATGCTTCCACTGACTGGTGAAGAAGTAAACAGAAATTTAAATTTGTTTTGTCCAAATCTAGCTCTGATTAGTGCTACTGAAACACGCACAATAAATTACTAAATTGCTTCAGTAGCCAAGATGATCCTAGCTTTCTTACGGCTGCCAGTGACATATGTAGTGGAAGCAGAGACCTTCAGCAAATACTTGAGTTTGGTGGAAAACACTCTTTCCCTTTTATCAAAGCCACACAAATTTGGTCTGAATAAATTCACGGGAGGAGGAGGGGAAGAAGCCGATGCTGACACAGAGATGCTGACTGGGAGGAAGACTGGAAGCTGAGCTCCCTGTCTCACTGCCCCATGTCCTAAAGCGAACCACTAGATAAAAGGAGCCAATTCTGACGAAGAGGCAAACACTTGCTGGAATTAAGCTCTTGATTTCATTTCCCAGGACTTGAGAGTCCTGAGGAATCTCAAAAATACAGACTGATGAGACCAGGATAGCGAATAAAGCCTTACAAGAACATTGGGGGGGGGCGCGAGGGCAGAGCGCTTTCTCCAACATCAGGCACCACACTAGACAGCCACATCTCTTGTTTCATTTTACAAACTAGTCATGAGCATTGCACTAGCATTTCCCTTCACAACTGCGGAGTTTAAACTCTGAATCCACCCTGCTGCTGCTGCCGCTGCCACCACAAGCTCCACCAGCACTTTGCACCTTGTGCAGGGGTGTGTGGGAGCTTCCCCTCCACGAGATATCAATCCAAGCTCACGATGTTATTTAACCACAAATTTTGTCTCTTCTGCCCAGTTGGCTTCCCAAGAGTTACTATGTTTAAGACCACTGACAGAAGAGAGGGAGCAGGGGCTTATTCACCCATCTGTTGCAACGTGGCTGCCCCAGCCTTACCCTGATCTGTCATGTCAGAAGATCACACTCTCTCCCCTCCTTCCAGCTCGTCACACCCTCTGCAGAGGAAGAGGAGAAGAAGGAGCCTCTTCCGTGGCTCTGACCACATGCCTCAGCACCAGCTTAGCCAAGCCATAACCACTCGCCTCATTTTAACAGGGTAAAAATCAAAGAGCCAGCCCAAGGGAAGACCCGACAACACCAAAGGGTACGTGAGCAAGCATATCGCTGCAATCTCCCTAACAATTAGAAACTGAAGTGTCAGAACACAGACATTATTCAGGCACCACAAATACTACAAAATCCAGTGATGAAAAATTCTGAAATAAGCTGTCTGTGGCAACATAGTTATTGTAATACTGGTTTCCGTATTATAAACCATAATGATACTTGTTTATAAAGTCTTCTGTTTCAAAAGTTTAAAGCGGTAGGTTTACACAAAATTTTCTTTCAGAAAGTGGAAGTCTGGCAATTCTGACCTGATTTTGCCATTTATGCGATGGCTGCAGCACTGAATATTCTGATGAAAGGAATCTCAGCTGAAGCCTATACTCTCTCATTTCTACTTCTTAGAGCTTATTCTGCAGCACTTCAGAGAGCTCCAAGACATCACTGTGTCTCTGTCCTATAAGATACGGTACAGATACAGCTGCTTCTCGGGATTTCAAAAATAATTAAGGCAAGATACAACAAAGGAAGTATGGAAGAAAGAAAAATGTGACAGAAGCAACACAAGTCTCTTGCAAACGAATGCATGCACATTCAGGTCTGTTAAAAGGTGTATCTTTTTCCATGTTATATCTTTATCTTACCTACAAAGCTGATTTGATGGAATAACCCTGGGGCTCTTTTATCCCAAGAAAGTAAGGTGGCCAAAGTGTATCCAATTTGCTACATTTCAACACCCTCCCAAAATTCTAAAAAATGTGGGAGGAATAAGGTCTGATTAAAATTAAATAAAATTCTGTGGTTTTGCTGAAAGATTTATATTTGACAGGATTAAGTTTACAAGCCCTATTTTCGTTCTTAGTGGCAGTTCAGAAGCTTCCCTGGTTATATTAACAAAAATGCTACCAAACAAAAAACCAGCAGCAGCAAACCCAACCAAATAAAAAAGAAAGGGAAGGAGGATTACTTCACTGTAGGAGGAGCTGCCCCGACTTCCTGGAAATCTAAAACCAGCTGTAGTCTGTGTACAGCAGCCAAAGAGGGCTCTGATGGAGAGGTCTCACCCACCCCGCATATCGCTGCTTTAACCTACCCAGCAGGTGGTTAAGAAGTGCCTTCAGCCCGAGACACCCAGAAGGGTGGAGGGATATAGTAATAGGAACATTTAGGCATGGAAATCAAGTATCACACATCACACTCTTGCAGGCAGAGGTTGCTTCTCCCCCAGTACACCAGCACTCCTCAACGAGGTGAGCTCCAGGACCTCTGCACACTTGTTTGCTACCCAGGTCCCAGCGAGCTGCAACCGGGCAATGTCACTTCAGACAGCACAACACTGAAAGGGAAATCCACAAACAGTCCCCTTCCCGCCATGACACACTTACAAGATAAAGCCACTTCTTACAGGAATTGCCTGTAAGTCCCGTAAAGGAGCTGACAGGGGTATGACAGATGACTGTCATCAACCCCATAGTCTTCTCCCCCAAAGCAGAATGTTACTTCTTAAGCACTTAAGTAATCACAAACAGAAAGCAACAAGGGTAATGTTAGGCTGAAGATGGCATAATTCCTGCACAGATACCATACTAATGATTAAATATATTAACATAAACATGTATTATTTATGGCTGAAACGCATAACTTATTGCTGCTACCATCTAGAGTATTTACAGTTTCCAGAGTGAGGGAAATGCTCATGAAGCACAAGTAGTTTGTCATTTTATCAACAGCTCTCAAACCTCCAAAAATACTTTTTAACTACATCCATAAAAATTACAGGCCACAGCCATGTTTGCCTTGTGATTACTTGAAAGCTAAATAAATCTTCTCTTTGAAGCAGAAACAATGTTTTTGAAGTTTTTACCAAGTTTTTGGCCACAGATTTTAAATATAACAGCACAGATTTAAAACTTATTATACCCCGACCAGGATCATTTTTGGAAACACTCTGCTTGCCTCTTGGATGGGTTTCTGTTTGATTCAATCACAGTAATTGTACACCTCTCATAGTACTCAGAACTAGTCAGGAAAACAAAGAATATTACAGAAGTTTCCATTTATAGATGACTGGGCTGCAGTTTAGTGATCTTGCAACCATGGTTGGGGAAGTCATTATCTTCTTTTCAATATCACATGGCAAAAGCAATTAGAAACAGCCTCAAATTACATGAATTCTCTTTTCCTGATTTAATATATGTGTGTATGTATATATATCCTCTTATCTTAAGCCTTTACATAACCATCGAGTCCCCAGTCTGAAAAACTGATACTACATTTACATCTTCGGTCCCATCTTTGCAATCAGAGATTTCATTAACTGCATATATTCCCTGTGTTTTGTTTGGAAAAATTACTTCTGGACCACATCAAAACACCAAGGCACAGAATAGCATCCCCTTCAGAAAAGCCCATGTAAAGAGATGGCGCTTGACAACATCTGCCACCTGCAGAACCATCCAGGCAGGTTAGTTGCTGGTGAAGTGAACATGGGACATAACTTGTCTCATCTCTTGAACAGGGGCTCAAACTCAGGAAGAAGAGGCATTATGGAAATTAAGCCACAGCAGAAGGAATAAGTTTTCCTATAAGCTAGCAGCCTCTTGAAGTCACCATCATAAGAAGTCAGTGGGCCAGAAACCATAGAATCATAGAATGGTTTGAGTTGGAAGGGATCTTAAAGATCATCTAGTTCCAACCCCCCTGCCATGGGCAGGGACACCTCCCACTAAAGCGGGTCCAAGCCCCATCCAACCTGGCCTTGAATACCTCTCCAGGGATGGGGCATCCACCTCTCTGGGCAACCTGTTCCAGTGTCTCACCACCCACACAGTAAAGAATTTCTTCCTAAATAGCTATAGCTAATCTAAATCTACTCTCCTTCAGTTTAAAACTGTTACCCCTCGTGCTATCGCTACACTCCCTAATCAAGAGTGTAATCCCCATCTTTCCTGTAGGCCCCCTTTAGGTACTGGAAGGCTGCTATAAGGTCTCCCTGGAACCTTCTCTTCTCCGGGCTGAACAAACCCAACTGTCTCAGCCTGTCCTCATAGCAGAGGTGCTCCAGCTCTCTGATCATCTTTGTGGTCCTCCTCTGGACTCGCTCCAACAGGGCCATGTCCTTCTTACGTTGGGACCTCCAGAGCTGGACACAGTACTCCAGGTGGGGTCTCACGAGAGTGGAGTAGAGGGGCAGAATCACCTCCCTTGACCTGCTGGCCATGCTGCTTTTGATGAAGCCCAGGATGTGGTTGGCTTTCTGGGCTGCAAGCACACATTGCTGTATCATGTTGAGCTTCTCGTCCACCAACACCCCCAAGTCCTTCTCCTCAGGGCTGCTCTTAATCCATTCTCTGCCCAGCCTGTATTTGTGCTTGGGGATGTAGGTCCATTTCTCCTCCGTACTCTCTTATACACAGAACAGCACCTAGCTTTGCTGTATTGCTGGTAATGGTGTTAGAAGGGCTATTAAACATCACACGTAAGGTTTTATTACAGTCTAATTACAAAGGAGGTAAGAGAAGACTCATTGTCTCCTCCTTGTCTCCTGTGGTATTAAAAATCTTTCCCAAAGCACCATGATCTGGTTAAGTCAGAGACTAACTATTGGATTTATTGTGACCCAGGTATAGCAACTCTGGCTTTTGTTTAATATGGAGGAGGAAAAAAAAAAAAAAAAAGGCTGTATGATAGTACCAGCAGAAAAGGAAGAAATAGCCCAAACTGAATTCTGACATGCAAATTTAAAATCCCAAATCTAAAAGAAAAAAAACACAGCAGTTTACGTTTGGGGGTACCTGTAGCTTCCCAACACGTTGTTCTTCATTGCTTAGGAAACCTTTGCAACTGTAGACCTTTTGTACTGAAGTTGTATGCACTGAGTTCAGGCTGAGTTTTCCAAGGAGCTGCAGCCAAAACAACCCGGTCACTTCCAAGAATGTAGCTGGGTGAAAAAAAAGGAACCTTTTATTCGCAGAACACAGGGCATTGAAACTTGTCCCAATGCAAACGCTTTTCACTCCCCAACTTGTGAGTACTTGAACTTGGAATCCCGAGGCAGCTCTTCCGCAGTGTTTTATCTGTGGGTTCGTATAAGTCAAATGAAATAAAAACATCATCCTGACCACTGTTTTGCAAACCCTTCCTATTTAAAATTAGGTATGAGGGAATGGGTGGCCAGTCTGCTAAATCAAGGAACAAAATTAAGACTTCTCAGTCATTTGATAAGCACAAGTTTCAACAGCACTTTCTGGTTCAAAAAGATGGTGTTGGGATGTGCAATACTTTCATCTCAGAGATGTAACCAAGTTCAACTAAAGCCTATCGAGGACTCTTACCAGATGAAGTCTAAAGAGATATTTACTTGAAGGAAGCGAGAGATATATTTAAACTTCTGTCATAGTCCATGTGATTTTCTTGAGACACTTCTGTTTCTACCTGTCAAGGACATGAAGCCTATGTATAAAATATACTGTGTTCTATAGCATCTTCCCTTCCATTCAAAAAGGCTGATTCCCATTTTAATACAAAGCAGAATTAAACTGCGATCTCAGCTTAGCATTAATGGGGACAGCAAATATAGCATCCTAAGATAGAATGCCTATAACATACATAGCTTATCTGTACAGAGCAAGCTGGCAGAGCGGTTACGTCTTTAGCAGACCAGACTCAATATAAAAAGGATTTACTTGCATGCAAGAACATTTGCAGTCTCTATGCAGTTTTACTTTGAATAGATTTAACCTTTAACTAGTTCAACCATGTTAATCCTTGAGCTCCAGACTCCTGGAAAAGTATTTATCATTTTTCATTTAAAACTAAAAATGATATTTGCAGCAACAAAAGGTGGAACTCCAAAGAACTGTATGCAAATTTTAAAACATCACTATCTAAATAAATATGAAAACCTCCTAACTTTCTCAAAAAAGTAAGATTCATAGCAAAGCTACACTTTTCTCATTGATATCAGAATGAGTTTTAAGCTTTAAAAGCCAGAATTTGGTGCAGCTTTTTCTTAGATAGGAAAGCCCATCATTTTTGAAGTGTTCCAATTGCAAAGGCTAAATTGCAGCAGTAATAATGAAATACTCCAGTCAGAAGGAGCTCTAGATTGAAAATTTAAATGAGAAACCAACTCAGTGCAGTTACTGATAATGCAAGTTAATTAAGAGCATTTTTGAACATTTGTCCTATTTCTTCACTGTGATTTCCAGGTTCGCTAAAGAGTTTCCTATTGTGCTGCACACCACGCTCTAGGGTATGGCAATAGCTGCCCTTTATCCAATTCCTTTATTTGATACTTTGAATTTTAAAGTTTATCTTGAGATAAAGGCATAGAAACACAGATTAAAGGAAAGTGTGTTTTACTGCCATTATGCTTGCTTTCCTAACAGAGATGGACAGATGGGTTTTTCTATGGCTAAATCCATCTCCCATTCCCTGACACTATTCACTGGCCCTCTGCTGCAGACCACAGCCTTCCAAAAAAAAACACCCACCTACCAAAATGCAAAAACCACTCCCTCCAGATGTTAATCCAAGAAAGGGAAAAACCATGAAGCAACTGAGAACAAACATGAGAGCCCTAAACCTGTACATCTCCCACTCCAAGCTAGTTAAAAATACACAGAAGTGTTTTGACATATTACCATGTGTGCATTTCACAAAGACGGCACATACGGACCAGCAGGCAGAGAGGTTGCCATCTTTTCATATCCCGAGTAATTCCTATGTAAATCGCCATGGCACCTGGCCCGCAGTTCTGGTTCAGAGAAGTATAACTTGCTCTTCACCTTGATGTAACTTCGTCCCTCTCACAGAGGGAGACTCACACCACAGCTCCACCATCGCTGTGGCTGGCAAAATCTCCTTGGAAGTCAAAGCCTCCTCTGCTTCAGACAGACGTGAGAGATGACTCTGCCTTCTGCAACAGGGTCTGATTCTTCAAGAATAGCTCACGCGTTGGTTTGTGAAACTGAATCTTGAAGCGTGTCTCCTATCAGCTTAATCAGATCCTCCCCACAATAAGCTGCAGCTCCAGTAAGTCCAGGTCCTCTCCCATTCCCTGGAGTGCTGCAGGAGAAAGGAGGCTGTCTCCTGCTCCCCACGTTGAGAATCCCTATCCCTCTCCAGCAGGCAGTACTCCACTTCCCTGTCACTACGTCTCTCCAACAACTTGTCTTGAAAAAACACCACAACAGCTTGAGTGAGTCTCATCTAACTAATGGGCCCGAACTCAGATACTCCTTCACTGCCCGAATCTCTTCCCTCACGCTTTAACAAAGCATCTTTCTCTTTCTTTTTTATTTATTTTTTTAATTTTACTGTCCCAGACAGACCTCAGAAAAACCCCCTGTGCAGCAACTTTTGCTCCCTGTACCACATTCAATTTGCATCTCCCAGGTAAAAATTCTCATCTTTTCTCCCACCAGTTGAAACTTCGGCTGCCAACTATCAGAGCCCTCTTAAATTAAGCATATTTGTCAATGTGCTTGCAAGTATTCATAAGTTGCTGAACAGATTTACAACTTGAACAAGACATTAACCTCCCTCCTGCTTCCTTCTCCCCAGTTCAGTCCCTCTCCAAGGGCTTCTATCCTCCTTCTGCCTGCAGCCACCTCTCTGCCTCTTTTTCTGAGCCGTTGTGACCTCAGTTTGGTTCAGCCTTTCTGTATCTCAGCATCTTCACCTCTGTCTCACCAGCCTCATGCTCAGACTGGGACAACGGAAAAACCATTACCCCACTCTTTAAGGACAACCCGAGTGGAAAAAAAAAATTTCTGCACTGCCACATCTTAAGCAGGCACATTCTGAAATATCAAAATGCATATTAACACATTTAATTATAACACAACCGAGCTTACGGCACCTCCAGTGGTTTTGTTAGAAACTTTTTGACCTCTTGGCTTCAATCCACTCTCATCCATATTACAAAGTACTGTGGGTTTTACACTCGTTCCAAGGGTATGGTTTTTGATTTAGCTTCAACAATTTTGCCATCTGCAGACTCTTTCCTGTCCTGGCTGTATATATTCTGCCTCCACCACCTCCTCCCTAGAACCTTTCCTCAACCTTTATTAAAAAAACCCACCCATATTCTCTTCCTCACCTCACCCACGCTCCAACAGACACCCGCTCAAACTCCCAGGCTTGCTTGCGATCTGCCTTCTGCACGCTCTGCTTAAGAGCACTTCTAGGCAGCTCTGCTCCCCCAAGCTCCCTGTAACACACACTGACGAGGGAAAAAACCCAACAAGCCCACCCACCTGGGCACTGCTGCTCTTTCGCCTTTACCGTATAAGCGCAGCATTCCACCAGAGTTATACTTCCCTTTGAAAAATGGGCAGGCTGCAGCTATGGTCTCCCAGACAGGATCCATCCACTCCAAGCAGGGAAACGGGTTTTATTTCCAAGCAAAGAAACAGCCTCCACTGAGGATGGGAGGAAAGCAGCACAGAAAAGGAAAAATTGCAAACGTACCATTTCTAGTAAGGTCTTTGTCAGTGGATCTTAATTTCTTCACTCCCTGCAAAGCCTACACTACCGATCTACTTAGATGTTATTTAGTTTGCAAGAAACAGCACCATCTTCCTCACAGCTGATTTCCTGACTTCAGCAGGCTCATAGAAGGGCTCACAATCCCTTTACTATCCACTCCATTAGCAAACATGAAGCTTTCCACTTACCACTTCAGCTTTGTGAGCTCTAAAGATCAGGAGATACACTACTAAAATGCAATTTGCTTGCAAGTAAGCACAGAAGGGATAAAGTGGAATGAAAAGGTGCAAGTACTGGTTATTTCAAGGCTGATGGCTGGTGCTGAGATCTCTCATTTTGTGGATAAATTCTACATTTTCTTCGAAGATTGAGCAGCACAAGCAACATCTCCCCAGGCTGTTCCACTAACACCACTTTTTCCCTGAACACAAAGTAAGTCAGCATGGTTTTCACACCAGTTCGCTCCCTGACCTCTCCAACAGAGCAGCGGTCAGATGCTCCAGTTAGCCTGGGTGGCAGCGATTTCTGGGAGTGGAAACAGAACATTGGTATCGTAGGCCAGTGGATTGGTGGGGGAGAAGGCAAGGAGAAGCATACACAGATAAATTGAAATCCCTTTTTTTAATCCTTCTGATCCTTAAAAGTGTTCAGAAAACTACAGATGTGGCATTTCCTTTTTGTAGGCTTCAGTGAAGTTTTGCAAGCGAGATTTTCATTGTACTGAGACACAACAAGATTGAGGTCTGGGCTTCATTGTGCTCCCCGGGTAGAATGAAAGAGGGTCTTAAAACAACGGATGGCAGATGACAGAAAGTTTCTGTTACTAAAGCAGCAAAACCCTCAATACCATGGGCATCTATCATCTTTTCACAGTATTTTTTTGTCAGGGATGCTTTGGTCACACAATAGTACAATATGTACTACTGTAATCTTGCTTAAAAGCATCTTTTATGGATTCTAACGCAAGTGGACTAGAGATATATTTCATACATTTTTTTATTGAATAATTTTGCCTTCACATGCTGTTTTAACAGATGAGTGCCTCCAAAATGAATCACAAAATGAGAACATCTCCACAAACACACACTACTGTAGTGAACCAGCACAAAACCAGCACACTGACAGTCTTAAATAAAAACAAACAAAAAGACAGAATAAGACCAAAGGACCGTACGGTCCATTTGGGAAATTCTTCCTGCAGCTGGAGTGAGAACAGTTCCATGCAGCGCTAACCATCTGCACAAGCCAGAGGCAGAATTTTTTTCCCCCCTCTCTCCAGACAGAAACAGAGAGGGAGGTAGAAGAGGAAATGGCAGACGGCAGATAATCTCTATTTTACACCGACAGACAAAATGACAATGGAAAAGACCACCGTCCTCTGGAGACTGCAGGAAACCAGTCACAGGATGTGCCCCTTCCAATTCAGTAAGTTAAGTGTATGCTCTGTCCACTTGTGTCCTGAAATACAAATGGATTTTTCTTAAAGTTACAACCACAAGCAACAACACATTTTGCAGACCCTCTTACTATTTGTACGTTAAAGAATATGAATACATTCTTAAATAAATATACATATATTTAAGTCTAGAAGCAATGATACAAAACCGATTTGATATACATACAGCACTTATCACCTGCTTTACTTTGTTCCACTAAGCCCAAAGAAGAAAACCTCTCACAGACACATCTGATCTGTTTTTTTTTCTGTTTAAAGAAGCAAAAACAAAATTGCAAATCCAAGTTCCATCAAAAGGCTTTCATGTAACCTTTTCTCAGAGCACAGTATAAATGTTTACCAACTTCTCTCAAAATGTCATCAACATCGTGTTGGGGACATGCAGTATGGGCACTGAATCAGCTTTTATTAATACAATAATGTTAATGGGCACAGGAAATGGTTGGGGTTTTTTTTCTTTTCTTTAGACTTCTTGAAATGTTTAATCAAGTTTCCAAATACTTCTGACCAAGGGCTTTTTGGGATTTTTTTTTCTATTTTTTATTATAATTCATAAGCAGCTTATACAAGCACACCGAGGTTTACAGGAATCAAATGGTATTTTGTGGCTTTAAAAATATTTTTACTTCAAGTAAAAGTGTATCGCCAAACAAGATCTTCTCTCCCCTAATCTCCTCTAACAATCATCTCCCCTTTCCTTCTAAAAACCAAGTAGTAGTAACAAAAAAAAGGAAGTAATATTTAATAAAATAACTTTTCAGAACTCTTTCCAATAATTTGTCAAGCCCACCATGTTTAATTTAAAAAATTGTTATGGCACTGAGAAACCAAATTTTTCAGAAAACACAAAGAACTTAAGTTTTCCTTTTTATCCATATTTATAAACTTTTTCTGACTGCTATACTGCCAGCTGTTTTTTATGCCTTATGTGACAGCTGCCTTTATGCCTTATATTTCCTTTCACTCTGTCAGTACAAATGATGAAAAAAAATTCAGTTCTCATTTAACAAAGGCTTCATCTACAACCACCTCATTTAGCAAGTAAAAGTCATATGTAGTTTTTTTCCTTTTGTGCCTTCTGTGCATCTTGTAATCTCGCTTAGCGGCACAAGTGCATTTCATAATGTCCTATCACCCCCATTGCAAGCACTCCAGAGTTTTAGGTATTTCCCTGAAGTCTCCTGCTGAGAGTCAGAAAAGGACAATGATGACTTGATGAGTTTATGCTTTGACATACAGGGGGGCCTTCAAACAGTTTTGAGAAGTGTTTTACCCACTAATTTTTAAACAGAAGATAGCCTAGGTTATAAAGTTAAGAGAAATTAACATTAGAGTATTAACTCTCAGATGAGATGAGGGAAGTGAGATCATAGCACTGGAGCTGTTCACAGAAATGCGTGAAAAGGGGTGGTGATGGTTAATTAAGATTGTGCTGATAAGTGCCAAAAGTCAAGTTTTCAATTTCCCCAACACCTTTCAAGTATAATTAGGTTTAAAATAAAACAGAGTAACAGTGCTGACAGACACAGGGCCGCTTGTTTATGTTCTAACTCTGCTTTGTGTTACCTGTAAAGGACAGTAAGGTTTAATATATATCCATTAAAGAGCTGCTTCACATTCTTTAAACTGAGTTCTTAGGACAGTACAGACCAGACTCCTAAATATCAGTGTATTAAAAAAAAAAAAAGAAAAGAAAAGAAAAGCCACTTTGGTCACCCAAAACCACATGGTATGAGCCAGAGAGTTAGAAAAATAGAAGTTTGAGTTGTAAGATCCTGCAGGGTGGGAGGCTTCCTCGCAGTGTAAAACGCAATGTCTCTAACCCACTTGGGCGCCTCAGAAAGCCGACCTGTGGCTCAGACCTTCCCCTCCCCACCCCCCCAACGCGTGTACAACACCGTCCCACCCGCAGGAACAGAGAGACGAGGAGCCTGTGAACGCCTACAGTCCCAACAGCACCAAATTTCCATTCTGCACTGGGCCTCTCTGGTTTCTCGCTCGCACAAAGGCTGGTTTGTCATCCTCGCCACAAGCGCTGTGTGCAGCAGCGAATTAGCGCGGTTCACATGTGCTGACTTGCAACACCAGTTACCAGCGGGACCTCTCCGGTTATTGAGCGTGCTCCTTCGTACCCGAACAACGTAAAGCTTCGCTACTCGGCTTTTGCTCCCCCTTCTTGTCTCACTGCAGATTCATATTCAAAGATCAGTTAGACGCATTTGCATGACAAAAATGTTAAGGTTAGGAAGTGATGCACACAAACGCTAGACTTTCCAGAGCTGTTACTGGTTGTGCCGCTCGCGCACGACTTGCCCTCCCTTAACCTGCCCCGGACTTCACTGTGATGCAGTTCTTTCTTAATTACATGATCACACTGAAAGTTTTGCATAAGAGCACAGTCTCCTTCAGTGCCTAAAACAGTTGGTGTTTATTCAATGCAGTCATTTAATACTTTTTTTCTTTTTGACTTTCACTGTCATTTCACAGAATACTCTTCCCAGCCTGCTCTGAAAACACAACCAGTTCACTCATGGGTCCCTGCACTGCTCAGCGCCTGAGTTTTTCCTCACAAAGCATGCATTTTTTTTTTACAGCATCCTAAGACACCAGGAATATTATTGGCACTTTATGACAAAGAGAACATAAATTCAAAAGTGTTCTTTATTTAGGTGCCCAGTTTGAGACAACCGAGGCCTGACTATTCAGTACGCTCACAGCAATGAGTCCATTGACTTCCTTTGCAGTTGCACGTACTGGACACTTTTCCAGTCACCCCACAGTCTATTAGCATGACTATGCAGCAAAATAAGTCACTTTTTGTAACGGCGTGTGCTTAAGTAGATTTTCTTTCCCAGATGCCTAGCAGATCCTTGCCTTTTCCTTCCTACAAACTTCCCCACCTCTTTCACATGGCATCTCCCAGCTCCTGTGACAGATGAAGCTGTGATTCAGCAGGAACCAGTCTCTCTTGTTACAGTCTCGGTCTGCTCCCGGGTGCACTGAAAGAAGCAAGGATCTTCTCAGCTGAAAAACCCATGATCGCAACACGCAACTAAAACCCGAACTGTATTGCGCATGCACACTAATGCTGCAAGTACTTATGCATCCTTGACTAAAGAAAAAAAAAATAAATCATGGAAACGTTCTTTGAAATGAGGCTATTTTAAGATTGTTAAAAGCAAACTAACCTTTCCCATCCCCTGAGAAATTTCATCACATGAGCGCCTGTGATTAATCAGCAAGGCTGATGCACAGTCTCTCCTTTTTAAGCTCCGGGAGAAACTGGAAACTTCATGCTGCTTCTATCTCTGTGCTAACCAGAATTGAGGTGGAAGACGGGGGCACACAACACTCCATCTATCAACAGATTTCATGGGTTATTGCTACCAGAAGAACGGAAGAATCCGAGCCCTCAAATCCTCGTTCTATTACCTCCAGATCAGACAAACCAGACTGAAATCTGCGATTTCTTCCTCAACCCGCTTGAAAGTCCTTTCCCTGCCATGACCTACGGAGAGCGGCTAGAGAAATCGGCCAAGTCAATTCAAAAGGGGAGAGAACGGGAAGGAAGTACAAGAGCAGCCTTGAAAGATGGAGGCTTTTACAAAGAGGCAAATTTTGCACAAAGTGACAGTCTATTTTACTATCTTAAGTAACGCAGGCAAGAATAACAGACAGGCTTTCAGGACCTATGCCCTTTCAGTCTTTTGTTTCTCCACGTACACTGAAGATAATAGAGATGCTCTGTATGAATAGTGATGTCAGTTGGATAGTAGAAGATCTCCAACGACTGAAGTGTACAAGAGATGTTGGAGGTGCTCTTTCCTTGAACCTTCTAGGATTGGGTTAGGCTATTAGGGGTCAGTAATGACTACATTCGCCATGCTGTAACTTGTACTGTAGGGCATGAATAATTTAAGATCCCTCCCTGTCCTAAGCTTCTACAATACACAACTTTGTGCCACTCTCCGAAGCTGTTCTCAGAAAAGCAAGATTCACAAAACCTCACCTTGCACCCGCCTGCCCTTATTTCAACACGCCTGTGTGCTTTGTGGTTTAAGACCTAGCCTGAGTCAACGCAGATTTAAATACATACATCGTTGTGGCAGTACTGGATACAGACACTGCAAAAAGCCAAGTGAGATACTTGGTAGAGATTATGGGCAGGCACTCCTCCCACTTAGCACCCATTACTGAACATGTACACGCTCTAACAGCAGCCAGAAAGCTCTGGGCACGTGTTTACAACTGAGCTGGCAATAAAAGACTATTCTTTGCCGTACCAGTACTTAGAAAAAGTAATTTCCCTTATGGAAGTAGTAGGTCATTAGTATAGAAGTATTGGCAATACTTTAGGAATGACACTTCTCCAAACACTTCACTCCTCTTTATGAGGAGTGTAGCAAGTCCCTCTCAAAAAGCAGCAGAGCTATTGCAACTGCAAGCTCCTAACTCTCTGAAGTAGCTGTGAAATGATCTGTTCTGGACACGTATTAGCAGCCCACACAAACATATAACACAGAGAAGATTATAAAAACAAATGACTATGAACAGGATTTTTTCCTTCTAGACGCTTTTGCGTAGCAGTTTAGGTGAAGATGACTGGGAAGAAAAGAAGGGGGTTGTGCTGGGTGTGAGTAGACACAGCTAAACCTTCTGGAGTTTAGGGTGCCCTCATCTCTGTGGTGAGGGTAGGTGTCCACAACGTAAGGAACTGCAGCTCAGTCAGCCTACAGCTGCCAGGATGCCTTTGCACTAAAATGTCAGCCCAGGTAGTCTATTAAGAGCGGTGTGGAGAGAAAGACACCTACATCCCCCTTTACCCTTTTCACCAAGACCAGGGCCACCACTCCAGTTGGAGCAAGCAGCCTGCAATGGGCAGACACATCCCTTCCACTCTCTCATAGGCTCCTGTACTTAAGAAGAGAGTAAAACCAACACAAACCGTGCCTCAGCATAACCATAAAGGTCCAACTCAGAGCTCTGTACAGAAAAGCGCTACTTCATCGCCCCTATGAGGGCAGCAGCCTCTGGCAGAAAGGCGGGCCCCAGACTAGCAACACACTAAGGAAAAGAACCAAAAAAAAGGCACTGTCAAATCTTGACTATATCCATTAGATATAGTAGGTGGATAAATCCCTTTCACTGTATCAGTTTAACAAAAGGAAATATCAAATTCAGCCAAGGCGGCACAATTTGTCCATCCCTTCTTAGTGAGAACTAACACAGGATACTTACCTACAAAACATAAAAGGGGTAAAAGATGGTTAAGCAAAACTGATAAATCATCCAATTTTTAACAGGAGCTCCCACAAACACCAAGTTTCTCACCCAAATAAAATTGCAGCAATAGGTTTCTTCCTCTCCCCTGACTCCTCCTTCCTTCCTGTTCTCTAGAGGATGCATTTATCTTGAAGAAGTCCAGTAAAAGCAGAAAAAGTGCAGAAAAAGTGCAGAAAAGAGTGGCATGTTGACTGGCACCTTTGCTGCTGTTGGAAACGCAGAACAAATATGAAGGGTCGGAGCCTGATACTCTCAGAGGAAAGGGCTGGCACTAGTCAAAACTGCTAGATTAAAATGCAGAGATAGAAACCTCAGCCTAGAAAACAGAATGAAAAGTTTTGTCTGCTCCCCTTTCTTCTCTCTTCAGCCCCAAATTTCTCTTACATCAAGTAGCCCCCATAAATTTTACTGAAATCAGACCGGCAAGACCTTAAAGAGACCAGGCAGACAGTTCCTGGAATGGAGAATGCAAGAGATAAAGTGAAGTTTCACTTTAAAGATGTTAAAAATCCCTACTCCTGGGAAGAAGAGACTGAAAATTTGTTTTACACATTCTGCATATTACCCACGTGAATTTAAATATAGTAAGGCATTATTTCTGGTTACACACAAGTCAACGTTTTTTCCGACAGACTTCAGGAGGAACATTACTCAGATGCAGATGCAGTCAACTCGTGCCACTAAAATGCCGCAACTGGCTGGTAGAGCGAGTCTGGGAGATTGCTGGGTATGCCTAGAAGGCAAATCAGCTATCAGGTTTTAAAATCCTCTATTAAGCATTGCCAGTTCAAGCAGCTTGGGTTACTTTCGCTCTATAAAAGCCTGAAAATAAGTCTACTGACAATGATTTTTCATTTAAAAAATGTATTTGTTTCTTCAGGTATTGAGAGGCTGCAGTTTTGAACTTCTGAGAAATAAGGGTCACTGAATTTAAAAACCAAGTTGTAATCACTGGGGCAACAAAACTTTGTTTCCTATCAATGCTATCAATGTTTCCTATCCTCCTGTTGCCCCTTCCTAGTTGCTTGGATCCTTGTGCCTTCCCTTTCATCTACTGTTTTCTGCCATCTCCCATGTCTCCTGATACCCTAAAGAGATTAGAGAAGAGCTACAGCTAGTCCAGCAAAACATACGTGCTGACTCGGTTTGGCAGCACTCAGTTGTCTGGGATCTGTAGGCACCGAGTTTGACTGTCCCTCCAGGAGGGTTAAAAGCATAGTGTCTCCTCTGCATACCTGCCTCTCCTGAAAAAAACCAGTCATGAAGATCATTCACAGCCGTCTTCAAATTTACTCCGAGAGATCAAAAGGCTCCAAGTTTGAGAGGGACAAGTGAACGAACTGCTTAAGGCTTATGCCTACAGGAAATCCGGAATATAAAAATATCCATGCTTTTAACATTTATTTCTTTACTATATTAAAAAATAAAACCAAACAACAAACCAACACCCCATATCATACTTCTAAATTCTTTTTAAATTTTGTACTATACAGTCAACTGTATTGTGTGATCTCTGACACTACAGCAAGAGGGACAGGACACTGCAGGTAGTTTCAGGAAGCCATAAAAGCAGCACAAATCTTTAAGTAGCCATCATGTAGACCTGAAGAATTTATTCTACTCCATATTATTAGGCTTGGTTTGATAAATACTCCTCCTAAAGAAAGCGAAATTGTACATCAGGAAAAAATGAGATGGTACTAAAAACCTCAAGCAAAGAAACCCAACTCACAGGTGCCAACAAGGAACTTAAAATTAATTTGGGGAATTCTGACAACTCATCATAAATGAGCTCTCATAGGAATACCAAAATTAGGTTAGCAGTTTCTTGTTGAACATCTGGTAGAGAGAAATAACAACAACAATAAAGAAAATACTTAAATAAAAAAAAAATAATCAAGAACTACTGTGAAGAAAGCTTATGCTGTTTTTATAGGACAGCCACTGCTAACTAGTAAAAATCATCATCCAGTTCTCTCTCTTCCCTTGAGTCAAAAGGAGGTCATTTTCCTTCTTAAACGTGTTCTCCCATCCTGCACAAAACCAACCCCAAAAACCCAAAGAACTGTTAAAAGCTAATGGCATGTACTATACCTCTAGTCCAAGCATGTGGCACATACTCAAATTTAAGTGCATCAGCTAAGGCAATTTTCAGATTGAGGTTTAGAGATTGGAGCCCCTCCCTATCCCCTTTTTAAAAAACAAAACAAAACACCACATTGTATCGCTTTTAAATACATTGTATCCCTCGCTTTGCCTCTTTAGCAAATGTGATAATTGGTTTTAAATTGCTAAAAAGTAATTCTTGACAAGATTGACACATGGAAATTCCTACAACAAAGAACCAGAGGGAATAAGGAGACCTTAAAGCAGCAGCGGGTAAGTGATGTGCTTAGGGTCAAAAGACTAAGGAGCCGCTTTTCAAGCCGTAAACCACCGCAAGCTTGTCAGAGAATAAAGTCACAAGTTGATGGAAAAAAAGATCTGACTCACATCTATAACATTAAAGGACCGTTTCTGACATTTTTGGTTCATACACATATTGCACACAGCAGCAGGTGCGCTTGAACAGCCCAAGGTCAGTTATCTTGGAAGGCATCCACATCTTCAGCAGGGTTTGATATTTAGCTGGGGTGGGGGGGGAAGTTGGTGGGCTTGTCTGTTTGGGCAGCACTGCTAATGCTTTAACTATTGTAAAACAGAGGAGAGAAAGTGCTTTTAAATTACTTATTCCTCCTAAACAGCACACTGGGATGGCCTCAAGTGCCTCATACTGAGCAATGCCTCAGCTCTTACCACTCCTTTTATAGATGCTTTTGCTTCTTTAATTTTTTTTTTGCCAAAGAGATTAAAAACTATATACAAAGAAGTCAGTGTATTGCTTGGGAACATCTGCCAACATTAACAGAAGAAAACTGAGAACATTTTTAGGATCAGCCTCTATTACACCCGTCTGTGTACCAGCAATTTCAAAACAGCATATATTAGCCACAAATCAACTCTACCAACTAGTCTTCCAGACAGGGCAACCAAAATACATATATTAAAAATACCTGAGTCACACTGGTGGAACTGATCTCCAACATGATTTGAATATCTTAGATTTAATTAGAAGGTGTTAACAAGCACAAACACATTTGTTCCATAAGAAAAAGACAGCAGAGACAGATCTTCAGCAGCAGCTCCCACCAGCCCAGGCTTGGACCTCAGTGGCCCAATGAACCCATGCAGTAACTCCGGCTCTAAACTCCAGCACCTTATTCCTCTCCTCCAAACCCGCTGCAATATTTAAACATTTGGGGTTGGTAACACTTGCTTCCAGTCCTGCCACCATCCAAATTCTACTCAAATGTGTGGTCAGGGACAGGATGCAGCAGACTGAAGGTGCTGGCATCGTCTGGAGCAGGCATTGATCTGCGCTTGGTGCTGTTGCCTCACCTCCTAGAGCTTCTACCAAAATAATATACTTTACACTTTATTTGGGGAAGGATATCTTTTGTGACTTCTCTAGTTCGCTAACAATAACCTGAGTTATCTTGCATAACTTGTTTAAACAAATATTAAGTATGAGCTGATATACATCCCCCTCATCTTCCCACTGAAACTATTTCACTCAAGCTGCCACCAAACACCAGAAAGCTGGTAAGCTTTTCACATGAATTAAGTCAAAACCAGAACAAAAATTCAAAATGCTTTAAACTCTCGCTGTCTCACCCCCGAGAGCTTATATACAGCACCAAGTGACCCTAGTTTCTGATGAAAATAAAAGCTAATAAATGTGGCTTTTCTGTTCTGGAAGGAGCGTGCGCCCTCCCAGGTTGATCAACCAACCTCACCTGGGTGGCCATTGCAAGACCCACTCTCCAGCACCGCCCATGGTACCTGGGGAAGGTCTGTGTCCCTGAGGGGTCCCGGGGGTGCATTTATTACTATCAACAGGGAAAACTCCACATTTCTCCACATAATACAGGGATTAGTTTAGTAGTAAGCCTCCACTTGGTTATAGCTCTCACACACAGTCCTTCTGCTATGCATCAATGCCCAGGTAGCCTGAATGAGCTGTGGAAACCAAGCTTCATTTCCACACCAGGAGGGGCTTCTTACTCACCTCTGAGCCCCACTCAACTCAACCTATGGAGTTTCACTCCAATTGTACAGAGTGAAAATACACAACTAATTCTCCAGAGCAGGGCAAAAAATAATCCACCTTTTCAGTTTTTAATCACCGTGAATATAAGCAGTTCTGTGGTATTATGATCGGAGCATTGTGAACATCCATTAGCTCAGGGATAAACAGCTCATTTGTGCTGGGAGATGAGAGGATTTGCGGGCAAGAAGAAGAAGGTGAGCAATGGAGGAGACTGAAGTAAGCAAGCATGAAGGCAGGATTGCTGTAAACAGCGTTATGAGGAAAAAAAAACCAGGTGAAAGAGGGACCTCTAAAAGAGCCTCTTCTGGCCACAGGCAGTGCCACAGAGCTAGAACAAATACCCAAAGAAAAAAAAAAAAAAATCACAGGAGGAAAACAGTGGGGGCAACAACCAGAGTAGAAAGGGAGGCTTTGAAGAAGTTCCCTGGTGGGGACAAATACTGAAGAAGAAAAAAAAAAAGCCTGACAGTCTACCTTCCCAATACAAACCTCTCTACCAATGCCTCCTTTTGGGTTTTTAAGGCTTCTTTCTTCTTTGGTTGTACCAAGATACCTGGGAGGTCCTTAAGGCACGTCAACTGCTCAGCCCAGCCACGTCCCTCACCACCAGCCAGCTGAGCAGCAGTCAGGATCTGCTCAACACCCCAGACACTTACCTTGCCACAGAGAGGCAGACAGAATTGTCTTGGGAGACAGAGTTTCCCAAGCTAAATACTAATAGCTCACACATTAAAGCAGGCATACGCATGTAGAAGATTTATGCCTTCAGCTGCTCTCCCACACTGGGGCATGAGGACGTCTGAGCTAGGAGAGGTGAGCCACACGCTCCTCGAAGCAGCAGCAACTGCAGGACAAGTCCCACGTGCACGGGTTTGGTGGTGGCTGTGGGTTTCTCTTGTATTCCAGTTGTTCTGGAGGTTTTTTTCAGGCAAATATTAATTTAAGTACTTAAACCATTAATCATAAAACTTTCATTTTGTATGTGTTTGAAAAAAATATATAAAAAAATATAGTAGGAAGATTAACCTTTAAAAAAGCACAGACTCTAGCTAGTCACGTACTTCAGTCACCTATAATAGTGCAACTCGCAATGACAGAGTCTCAGAAACGTAGCAGAGAAGAAACAACTTGTGGGTATAAAATTTTAAACATGCTTATTGTCCCACAGCTCCCACAAGGCTCATCTGGGTGGTACACCTGTTATTTCAGTCTTCATATCTCCTACCAAACATTCACTTTAAAGTGGGTAGCTTAGCTAATAGCTAAAGTACTGCCAGGAAAACAAACAGAATGCACACAATGCATCTCTTTACATGTGCTGTTTACCATGCATTTTCTTCACTGTATTACCAAAATAATCACTGTGATACAATCTTATTGCTCCAGGTTATATTGCTGTGTGCAGTGTGAAAGTTTGGTGCAAAAATTCACTGCAGGGAAATGGAAACCTTTGCAGTTTTGTGTATGTAAACACTGGTTTGGTCATCTGCTTCATGTAACTGAAGCAAGGGGCCATCTCTGTTCCAGCTTTTGTTGAGGTGACAGAGGAGCCTACAAGTACTCCCCTGCAAGGGGGAGTTTCCACCACTCCAACTTGAGGGAAGCAAAGACAACTGACAGCGGATGAAGATCTGGCATCAAATAAACAATTTAATTAGCCGGCAGGTGGAGGGAAGTAATTATTCCTCTCTCTGCAGCATTTGTGAGACCACATCAGGAGTATTCAGTCTGGTTTTGGGAGTCCTGGGAAAAGAAAGATTGACATACTGGAGTGAGTCCAGTGGATGGCCACCAAGATGCTGCAGCACTTGACATATGAAGGTGAGATCGAGAGAGCTGGGTTTGTTCACTCTACCCTGGGAGATACTCAAAACCTGACTGGATGAGGTCCCAGCTTTGAAGTTTGCCCTGTTCTGTGCAGGGACATAATCTCCAGAGGTCCCTTCAAACCTAGATTCTTCTGTGTTTAAATTTTAAAAGGAAGAAGAGCTCATCTCAGAGAAGTTAGGAGGACTATTAAAAAGTGGTTTAATAGAAGAACTATTGCGGACACCCCTTCTCTGGAAGTGTACAAGACCAGGCTGGATGAGGCTTTGAGCAACCTGGTCTAGTGGGAGGTGTCCCTGCCCATGGCAGGGGGGTTGGAACTGGGTGATCTTTACGGTCCCTTCCAACCCAAACCATTCCATGATTCTATTAAAAAGTACTTTTAGAAGAGAAATCTGTTAGCTCTAGAGAGAGCTCAGTCACAGAAAATAAATTGTTCAATATGATTGGAAGAAGAAAAAGAAAAAAAGCACACCAAACAAAACCCCCAAAATTGTAGGTGATCATTCCTTCAAACAAAACTAAGTCGCCCCCCAGGTTTAAAGCAGGATGTAAAAGCATCCAAAGCTACATGCTTGTCATGATATACACACGTTTAGCAAGTTCCCATACCAACAATCATAAAGTTAATCTACATCATGCGGTTTGACTGACATTTTCAAGATATTTTCTCAGAAATTATACCTCACAGCAGCAACTTATTGTGGGATAAATTCTTATTATTGCAGTTTGGGGTGACTACATTATTGGCAAACACAGATCTTATTTCCTTTGCGGGGTTGTTCATACCTGCATTTTTTTTAAAGATCTGTGATATTTCACTTTTGGAAGAGAGTGTTAACAATGGTCTGTGGCAAAATCCACAGAAATGTATTAACACTTCAAAATTAAATTTGAGACAGTTTACTTTGAAAAGATCTCCCTCATCAGGAAGTATTGTCCCACTCTCATGGTGACATAATTTGAATGGCGATTGCATCCTTCTTTAAAAAAAGATTGAAAATAAATGCTGCATACAATTGTAGCACCATGTCATTTTAAAGCTTGTGGGTAACTGTTATAGATGGAGCTCCTGAGGAACACAATCACTCTTCTTCAGCAGGGCAGATAATGTAAAATAAATAAAAAAAAACAAAAAAAACCAAACAACAAAACCAGAAGATTTCTTTCAAGTTTAGTACCAATTTTTTGAAAAGATAGTTTGAGTTGTCTTTGGTGCTGTAAAAATGAATGTTCGTCTAGTTAATCCACTCTTTCAGGTTATCGCTCTCACGTCTCTTCTTTTTTGTGTCAAAAAGTAAAGTACAGCCTCCACAGCACCACACAGTGCTGCGCAGACACACTCCCAACAACTATGAACACATCACGGTGGTCCTGGAAGCCGTGTAGGCACATCAGCACGATGCTTCTCCTGAGCTGCTGGGGCTACCCTGACTCTCACACACAATGCCTTCTATCCACCTCAGCACAGTGCCATGCAGATGTATCCCAAGTCTGAGGCATGATCTACCCAAGGAAGTAAAACCAAAGCAATGCTTTTTTGACCCACTTGTCCACATTCAGGTCCAGATTATTCTCAGCTCAGTCCTGCTGTCCCAGATTAGCTCTAAAAGGATGACGACTATCTTTTGTGAGACATGAACTTGCATAGCAAATCGTGGAGGAGTTGACCATGAAAGAAAAATTTGGCTGGCTTGTTTAACACCTACAGCTATACAGTCAGCTTCATAAAGCAGAACTAACTCTTTTGCATGGGGAGGAAACAAAAAAAAAAACCCAAACAACATAACCTTACAACAGTTCAAATTAAGCCTTGCTGAAAACGTAGCAAGAGCAGAGCCAAGGTCACCTCACCCTTGAGGAAATCACTGAAACACACTGATGGCAGAGGAAGCCCACAATTTTTTTTTAAAAAGCCTATAAAATAAAGAAGTTTTTTAACCTTTTACAGGACTGGCAGCAAATTGTTCTGAATGTCAAGTCATCAAGTATTGCAAACCAATGCTCTCCCCGTTCTGCCTGCGACGACTGAGGAGGAGGAAGAGGGACACAGTCTTCCCTGTGCACTTTGTCCACAGCCCTATTTTTTCCTTTTTGGCAGCCCCACTTGAACATTAGGACAAGGAGTTCTGCAGTTTTTAAGCATGTTAGTAATGCTGCCCTAAGCAAGAAAGATAGTCAACACTCCTCTCCTACCTTCCCCAATGCACACAAGGAAATTTTTGACCTTCAGATTTAAGAGATGTTCCTTTCACGAGGTCACATCATTTAGTGTCTCTCTTCTCAGCCAAACTTTTGGGCTCATTGCTTTTCCTACAAAAAGGAAACTGTTAGAAAGGTGGTCAAAAGAAATCAAAGCCAACACTATGCATGTATTTTTGAGAGCATACAGCCTATTAGACTGAGAGTTAAATCTGCCTCTTCAGCTTGCCAGCTTCTGTACAATGACCTTATGTGAATTATAGGCCGATGGGCTCACAAAGTTTTTCAAATGTGATTACAGCTAATAAAATGGGTTGCATTAAACATGTTTGGCTCTTTTTTTTTTTTTTTCTTTTAAAGGTGGTTTGCGTCAGTCTTTCTGAATGAAAGAGAGATTAAAAAATAAAATCAAAATCCAGTTGCTATTCCCCTCACGAGTCCAAAGTATGAGGTCTTATGAATATAAGATTGCTGACCATTCAAAGACACCCAGAGAACTTAATATTTGTAACAAATGACCTGCATATTCGGCTAAAGGCTTTAAATGAAAATTATGAATGACATCAGATACTATGCTATTCAAAGGATTAGGCTGAAATAGTTTTCTTCCTTCATGATTAGTGAAACCAGCAAAACACGATCAATGAATTTGGAAATGGGACCTAGAATGTCTTTTACCAAAAATCACCAATTCAAATGCCCCCCAGAGTGACAACAACTAGAAATGCCATTGTCTATTGGTGATTTCATATCCAAATGCCAGAAGGAAGTTTAGGAGTTTTCATTTACTTCCGAGCAAGGCAGGCAGGCAACAGAACTGGCATTTTTGTTCATCTTTAGAGAAAAATCTTACTGGATGTGGGCTCCCCCTCTGAAATCTTATTATTCAGACCTGCCCATTTTCAAATGTTATTAGCATACAGTGACAGCGCGCAAGAGGACCTGTCCACAGAGATGTCTAAAAACATGCAAGAGGTCATTAACCTCACTATAAAAAAAACCCCAACCACCATTAACCTCACCACTAAAAATAAACACTGAGCATTTACATATAGTTTAAGACAAGAAACAGTCTCATTGCCTAGTCAGACAATCGAGGTTTTCATTACAAGTCTGAGAGATGCTTTTTTTTTTTCCTGGAAAAATATATAATTGCTTCCTAATGAGAGGCTGTCCACAAAGAAAAACTCAGTCCCAGGAACAAACAAATATTCTTTCTTTTAACAGTCTGAGAGCTGCTTTCTCTTACACCTGCTCTGTTCTCCCTGGGGTAAAAGCAGCTGGCTGTAGGACGCAACCATCACCGTCTTCCAAACAGGGGTATCAGCTAGTCTTATGCTAAATCCTAAGAAATTACCAGGTCTGGGATTGAGTTGTTTCAGAAGAAGGAAAAGTACTTTTGTGGAGAAGTGATACAAGTCCAGAAGTTACAAAGGAACAGACAAACTTCTGCTGTATTTTTTTTTGACAGATAACACAGCCCCCAGAGTCACAGGATGTTGATTGATACAGAGATAGCTACAGCCCTCATTAACATAGTCGTGAAGTTTGTACAGGCTAAAAACGGAGAGAAAAAAATTCACTAATACTCTTACTATGCGCCTCACTGATGGCCCGGAGCCGACACGAGGTCATTCACCAATGTTGCTGTTAATCTCAGCTCCAGCTAGATGCCCAGCTCTTTCGTCTCCCACCACGATGCTGCGACGCAGCACACCATCACAGCTTCCAGCTTGGAAAACTTCTGAACTAACCAGCAACAAGATTGCCCAATTATTGTGAGCAAGAGCATTAATGTCAACTATAATCCCCAGGGCAATTCTGCAGTTTAAAGGTTAGGCACAAAAGGGAAAAAAACAACATATTTGTAAAAAAAAAAAATAAAAATCAACAGTTATCTGTTCACTGATATCAGGAACTACGTGATATTCCAATGTCATGCCAGGAAAACCTTCAGAGCTGCTTCTTTTGTAACTGGTACAGCTGCAAGTCAAAGATCAACGTTAAGCAAAGTGCTCTTTCACACACAGGTTGTTCTAAAACAAGGGAGGTTGGAAGGTCTTTATTAATACAATAAAAAGCCTTCAAATGAATGTTAAAGTTTATTTGTTTAAAAAAAACCCCACACAAGTAAAATAATAGAAATTGTAAAGAAAAAGCATGCTAGGAACCACCACATATGGTCTTTAGAGAACTCTCATGGAACAGAAAAGTTTTTCTTAAAAAAAAAAAAAAGTTGATGGGTATTTAATATTAATCTTCATTTTCACATCCCATTTAACTTCTCTGTATAGTTTCATATAGCAAACTGAAGTCTGACAAGATAAAAATTATCTGACAATAATATTTTCATCTTGGAGTACAGCAAAAATGCTCGAGAACTATTTTGGTCAAATCTGTTAACATGGTAGAACCGGAGCCAAGAGGAAAAGGACAATTTCAAACAGAGAAGATATTTCATCTAAGTCAAGCCAATCATTTGAGGTTTCCTCCTTCCTCCTCCAAAAATTGCTGAAACAAGAGTCATTTGCAAGTTTAAGTGGTGCCAAACACTTTTTTTCTATTAAAGCAAACGTTCTCACTCACACACACCAGAGCAGCTTCCTCTGCCTGCTTCAGCCAGCTCTTCACTTGGGCTGTTCAATGTACCTCCACCCCAGGTGCTTCTCTGCTTCTTCATATGTTGTGCTGGTGCCATTACTGTCACTTTCAGCTTCAAAACACTTTCCAAATTCATCACTCTTAGTGACATAGCTTCGGTGAATAAAACAACATTTTTAAAGCATTTCTGGAAGCCTGAGTACTGACAGCAGATTTTGCCTGAAATGTAAGGTCTCGATTTCAGGTTAAAATAAATTGTTAAAGCCCTTACACAGCCAAGGCTTTAGATGTTTATCTTTCTTTTAGAGCTCCCAGATCTGTTGCAAGGCAGCATCGAGGATGCAAGGAAGCTCCTCCCCAGGCCACCCCAAGAGCTGTGAAGCAAATTGTGCTATGTGAGGTGGCGCCTTCATTCAGGGTTGGCTGGCGATAGTGCCACCAACCACAGGGCCGTGCGTTTTGGGGACAGCTCAGTAACTGCTCTCACAGCACAGGATCTGATACCGTTAAAAGTATCTCTTTTGAGGAGCTCTGGCTGGGCTGCTTTGTACTTCAAAGCACTAAGCACATCACTCAACAGCCGCTTTTCAACATCCCTCTTTTCTGGTTGTAGCCACAGCGTACCTGAAGCAGGATGGGACGAAGAATTTCCCTAGGCTAGAAAAGGCATCCAGTCATTGCCGCCTCCTAAAAAGGCCACCAAAATAAAATAAAATAAATAAGCGTAGAAGGGTGACCTTCTCTGTTCCCATCAAAACATTCTCACATCGCAGCTGCCTTGTATAGTTCATCACATTAAACCATGTCTCAGCGTAAAGAACATCAACTATCTTGCTCTAAGAATTTAGGTTACTGGCTTAATCAAGTAGGACTTATTACTTACAGATAGTCTAGAAAATTATAGTGTGGAACAAGCAACTTTCAGAGGTGCAAGACTTCCTTGAATCAGAAGAAGCTGAGCTGGAAAGCGTGGGGAAAACTCTCCCCATACCACCTTGTCACAAACAACAACAGTAGATTCACTCAAGCTGGGATGCTTTTAATACAAAAAAGGAGCTGCATTTTGGGAAGGACATCAAGTTTAAAATCCATTTGCTATCCTCTCCCCTGTTGAAAAAATGATTTCACTCAGGCCATCTAATTCTTATCAGTTGATATTGCAAGGCTAGATTTTTGGTCGCTTTTCCAGATGAAAAGTGTTCATTCAAACTCATGGTATACAAGGAGTAGAGCTGGTCAGGAAAAATATGACAGTCATTTTCTGCAGGAAAATTTAGTTCTATCCATATCTAAAACCTCTGTAAAACTGTTGCTGACTTTATACTTCAGTAAAAAGTCAAGATGTCAAAGGTTCTACTTTGTTCCAAACAGGTACCAATATTTTAAGTTGAAATCCTTGCTTTCATAGCAAGTTACCATTCAAAACAGTCAGAAGCAAGATGAGGCGACACGTTTTGATTGACTCGAAGTAATTACATTTTTCACTTCCCCTGGCAAAAGTGCTGATATTGTTCAGTTTTGTTCCCATTCCAAATGAAGGAGAGTTCTGAAAATCCTTTACAAAATGCCATTGTTTTCCTGCGGCCAGTGGTAAGGAGAACAACGGGGCACTTCTCCTTGGTTGCAAATTCCCATAAGGTCAAGCCTGTTTCTAGTTTCAGGGCTCAAGGACACCTCCTGCAGACAGGTCCAACTGGACTACTCAAATTGAGCTTACCTGCCTGAAACCAAACCAGTGCTTGAGCACGTTAAGAAGGGAGACTGCCCTACAGCTCAGTGCTAACGAGGCCCATGTGCTCCTTAAGGAGTGTTGTAGGCTTCTTGGATGTACTGGAAGAACTTAAACCTTTCACCTTTCATCCGGACCTCTCATTTCTCAGTTTAGAAGGAAGTCAGGCACTACGGGCAAAATCTGTGAGAGGATGCAAATGCTAAAAATCCCAACTCTTCTACACCTGCATCTTTGTCACCTATTGAAATGTAAGATATAAGGGGGTTTTTTGTTGTGTTTGTTGTTGTTTTTAAATTATTGCTACCTTATCAAGTGCAGCTTGGGGTTTTTAAACTATAAGAGCAAGCCACTGCGGTGCCGAGTGAGACACCCAGCAAGTAGGCAGACACAGCACTGGAGTTCCACCTCTTTCTGAGGCACTTGGTATTCGGTGGCCCAGGCAGCATTTCCCCCGGCACATCGGCACCTGGGAGTGCAGCTCCAAGGTGCGTAATGTATTCAACACAGCACAGCAAGCAGCTACATCCCCTGCTCAGGGGTGTGAGATCCACAGGGGTCACAACCGCCCTGGTAGTGAGGCCTCAGGATGCCCCACACTGAAGACACTAACCCTTTTGTGGGCTGCCCCCTAAGTAAATCGCTGACTTGCACGATACAGATCTGTAGGCCTTTTGTCACCAAAGGAGTCCTTTATTGCTACTTTTCAATGAGATTGCTCGGGTGAATTAGATTTGTCAGTTCAAGTCCCGTTTTTGGAGTAATGGGTCAAAATCACTTGTGAAGACACTTCTGTGGGAGCTGCAGGGGTGGGAAAGGGACAGGAGTTATTGGTTTTCTCCCTCTTGAGGGAAGGTCACTTTGACAATACACCCTGCCAGCAACAGACCTGCCCATAAAGTAAATTACAAAGCACTGTCCATGACACAAACAAACACCATTATTATACATTCAAAGTAGTGCCCAAATGGAATTAAGCAGAACTTTACAAAACAAGTTTGAATCAAATATTAACGTGCACCCCAGAGTGAAGGAGGAAGGGAAAACACGTCAGTGAAACTCTTTCTCTCCCTGAAGTAAAAGCACTATAATGCAGCACAACAGCAAAGCGAAGATGTTGGTTAAATAAAAGTAATCAGGCATCAGGTGGCCAACAGCTCTCCGCCTTCTTTAACACAACTAAATATATGGTATTGTAGATGTATCATATTACAGTGTTAAATCATCACAAAGGCATTGAACAGTTTTCACTCATCTAGCCACAATTTTATTACACAGTAAACCCAGTGCAGACCATACCATGTCCTGATTAGTATATTTGGTTTAATTCAGCTAAGACATAGGGCCAGTGACCACAGGGGTCCTCTCTGTCAGACTCCACCCATGCATTTCAGATGACACTATTCAGGCATTTCGTATAAAGTTATTGTGAAATCTAGTACAGTACATCATAAATATCTAGTTCCTCAGCAATGCTTACTTACTCAAATGAAATATAAATGTTTCAATGGGCCCCAACTTTTAAAGATACTTAAAATGAAAATGATTAATAAGCAATTTCTCTGTACCACTTTCGTCATGTCTGCCTTACATCAACTGCCATGCCCATATGCCAAAGTTGTTTATCCTTCACTGAAGACACGGATTTATTCAACATCAAAACAATTTCTAGAGAAGCCTGTTCAGGGTTTTACACTTAACTGGTATTTCACACCACTACATCTTCCACCAGCAGGCAACACAGAATTTCTGAAACAACATGCCTGAAGCATAAACCACAAAACACCACAGTCAGTGGCCTACCATTAGACAACCTCATATTGGAAATTCTTATTTTTGCCAAAGATGAGCCATGCAGATGAGGCAGTAATTTGTCAGAGCCGGAGAAGAAGCAGGCTTACAGGCACCCTTTAAGAAGCATCTGAACATTTTAACAAACTAAGAGAAATCTGCAGCCTACTGCCAATGAAATACAAATGTTTAAGGCATTAATTAGGCAATCTTCCATTCTCTTTTTTATCAAAATCACAGCTTTGTGAGGTAAAAAAAAAGGCTCAAAAAGGAACTCATTGTTTTTTCCGAGAGATTCCCTTATCAAAATTGTTCTTAAAAATTGTGAAAAGGCACCCATCTGCTGACATTCACCAAGTGTTACCAGTTTTCTGAGCATATACATCAAGGTGCTAGAAAACTGTATCACTGGGGGAAGGTAATAATCTTTCCTCTGTACTGGTACTAAGCAAATGTTCTGTTGTAAAAATTAACTTTTCTCCCCTCCAGTTTCCCACCAGGTCAAGCAGTGGCTGCAATGGATGTAACTGAGAAGTTGGAGATGTTGCCTTCCCTTCCCACTCTGGTATTTTTCTTGTGGCCTCCTTTGTTCACTTAACGGAACTTTGTTTGAAGTGTGTTTTTACTCCTTCACTGCATGACAAACCCACACAGTCAGAAGACAGGCTTATAAAAAACACAGATCTCCAGCAGGGAGCTCAACGGTGGGTGTAATATTGGACACAGCTCTCCATTCATCATGCACATTCTCTGGATTTCAAGTTGACAGTGTCCCTTTAGCTTACTGTTCCTCCTCATGGGAGATCAGAAGAGTCAACCCTAACGAAAGCACTTCCTCTACCAGCACATAAACAAACAGATCTTCACCTGCAATTGTTCTAAGCTTTGGCCACAGAACGCTAGTTAAAAAGATATCAAGAAAAAAAAAATATTAAAAAAAAGGGTGTGTGGGGAGGAGATACTGGAAAGTGTTACAGCTGCAGGGATGGTGGAAGGAAGGATGTGGGAGTTAAGGAGGTTGTACACAAGGAGGAAAATGACAAACTCAAAGGCGTTCCCAGTCCCGTGCATGCATTTCAAAAGCCCAGTCCATTCCCACTTGTTATTTAGCATTTTAAGAATCAGAGTGTACCAGAATGATTGATGAACAACTGCAGAGGGTTGCTTTCCACTCAGCCTAAACCTTCTCCTCCAGCACCGGCTCAGCCCTGCCCTCCCCGTCACCACTGAGCGGACCAAGATATCATGGTCTTGTTTTCACAAAGTGCCCCCCTTCCCTCCCTGGCCCTGTCCTAGTGCTCACGCACAGGCAAAATCTACACAGAGCAGAAATAAGGGGAGTTCCCGAGGAAGCAGGGACCAAACCGAGCATTATTAAGGAGGTCGGGCGACACGTACACTGTAGCTCTGCAGACGCAGCAAAATGCTGGCACCCATGGTGTGGCGTTTGGTATCTCTCGCTAATCTAAAATGTGGCTGGAAAGGATCTGGCACCAGATCAGCGGCCTCATCTGGGGAGGAACAGAGAGGCTCTAGGGGGAAGACAAGAAACAAGCCTCTTTTCACATCCTACCACCCTTGGGCATTTTGTGCGTCCCTTCTTTCTTCCCTGAAAGAGGCCTTTGTCACAGACGCGCAAATCCTATACCATTTATTTCAGAGGGAGAGAAGGTCTTTTTATTTATACCCCCCCCACTCCTCCCCTCCCCTTTTTCGCAGTTCGGCGGCAACAAACACAGCCCTGTGCTGTGCCCCCTCCCCTCTCCCCGGCCGGCTGCTCCCACGGAGCGGGGGGACGACACGGACACGGGCGACCCCCGGGCACGCCGGGGCGCAGCGCCCGCCCGCCCCGGCCCCGCACAGCCGCTCACCGGCGCCGCAGGCCGCGGCCGGCGGGGAGGGCGGGATGCGTGGGGGACACCCGCAGCGGAGCGGCCGCCTCCCCTCCCCCGCAGCCCCCGCACCTCATCACCGCCCGGGCGCACAAAGGAAACAAACGCGCCGCAGCATCCATCCATTGCCCCCCCCTCCCCGCTCCCCGGCTCCCCCCGGGGCGGCGGCGCGGCGGGTTCCGTCCCCTCCATTACCTGAGGCGGCTCGGCTGGGCTCGGCGCAGCGCGGGGGCCGGGGCGGCGCCGCCGCACTCACATCCTCCTCCTCCTCGCTCTGCTCCTCCGCCGGCTGTCCCCGTCCGCCCGCCCGCCCGCAGCGAGGGGCGCCGCTGCCTCTGCTCTCGGCGGGCAGACGCGCTGCGCCGAGCCCCGGCCGGGCGCGGAGGCGGCGACGGCTTCGTGCGGGGCAGGGATGAGCTCACACGCTCTTTCCGCGCCGCTGCTGCTGCCTCCCTCGCTCCGCTCAGCCCGGGCGAGCGCGGCTCGGGCGCTCCCCTCCCACCGGGGCTCCTGACAGATGGCGCAACCGCAGCGCCGCCGCCGCCCGGCCCCGCTCGCTCGCCCGCCCGCACGGAGCCGGCAAGCCACCTCCCCCCGCCCGCCGCGCCCCACGCGGGGGCGGCCTCAGACTGGCAGCGCCGCCGGCCTATGGTGAGGCGCGGCCGGCGGCCGTCGCCGCTCCGATTGGCCGGCGGGGCGGGAGGCGGGGCGGGCGAGGCGGCCCCCTCAGCGCCCGCTCGCCGCGGCTGCTCTGAGGGCAGTGCTCGGCCGCCGCCCCCGGGTAACGGCAGTCGCCTTCGGGCGGCCCACGGGAGCCCGGCGGGGCTGTGCCGGGGGCGAAGTGGAGGAAGAAGGAGGAAGAGGAGGGGCAGCCAGCCAGCCAGCCAGCCAGCCAGCCAGCCAGCCAGCCAGCCTGCGGCGGGGGTCGCGGCCGGCAGCCGCCGCCGACGGTGGAGCGGTTCGCGTTGCTCCGGGCCCCGCCGGGGCGCCCGGGGGAGGCGTGAGCGGAGCGTCTCGACATCCCCGATGAATGGGAGAACAACCTTAAGCAGATTACGCCTCTTTGTGAAAGACGACGTCTTGTTTGTTATCATTTTTTTTTTTATCCCCAATTCTTGAATTTGGCAATAGTGGGTTGTACGGCAACGGTGGTAATGAAGTACGCAGAGGTTTTCCAGAACTAAGTTTTTATTCCATTTGTCGTGTTTAATCATAGGGAATTTCATCCGGTCGCGTTGGGAGGAGTGTCAGCCCCGCCGTGGCCATCTTCCAGGGGTTGTACCTACTGTCCCTGTGTCTACCACAAGCCAGGACACCCCGCAGTGCAGCTGGGCACCTTTGCTGGGGCCTCGGTCTTGCTCAGCCCCCAAAGACGCGCTGGCTTTGCTGCCCTCCTGATGCCGTGCACCTCCCTCCACAGGCAGGTGATCAGAAAGAGGTGTCCGTACACTTTGTTCCCTTCATGTCCTCAAGCAACTTCGTAACTCTTCCCGTGTTTCTCAAGGTGTTCACAGCCACCTCCAGCACCCACTGACAGTGTCACACACTCCACCTTCAGGCTCCGCCTCCGGCACCACCCTGCCCATGACCTCGGATGCTCCCGTGTTGACAGATTAGCACACCTCACTGTCACTCGTCTCCTTGGAAAGCTCCCTGTCCTTAGCACTGAAGAAATCACAGTTTAAGCTTCAACAAAAAAAAAAAGAGACACATAAAATACAGGTGCAGAGGGAGAGAAACTTAATAAAACATGTTGAAATAGCTAAGAGAACTATAACAAAAGTTTTCAATAATAAGGTTTACATTTCTATCTCCCTTCTCCTCCCTAGATATCATTTTTGGCTGCTGGTATTGAATTTCATCTTGATGATTTGATTTCCTCACGAAATTACGGTTTTACAGGTTCAAATGTAACCTTGTTTCCTATGAGGATGTCTACAGCTCTGTTTACAACAAAAAAAAGTTTCTCTTCTCTGTCTAGGTGACTGTGTAGGTTCTGTGTAGATGACTCTTGGTCATTGCATTTCAGGACCCTACAGAGTTTGTTCCACTAATGCATATAAAGAATTTGGAGAGGATGGGAATTCCAAAAGATAGTGTCCCTCCTGTCACTTCTCATTTAAAACCTGATTGTAGATGTATAAAAAACCAAAATTTTCAGGCTGTTTTAGTTTCCCTTCTAGTCTTTCCATGCAAATTGATTTTTTAAAAACATATTATTTTACCATATAGAAGATATAAACAGCACAAGACTAGAAATGTATAAATCAATTGGAAATACAATTTTTGCTTTTTATCCTGTTGGATGATAACAGCAGCTCAGTGGAGAGGTCTGGTTCTGCCTTTGCAGAAACGCCAAGTGGGACCCTGGTCCTATGGACTTTGAGGAGCTGAGGCTGCACCCGCAGGGCCAGCAGCAGGTACCGGCTCAGGCAGAACAGAGCTGGTGGCCAAAGAGCAGTCTCAGCTGGCCCAGCCCAAGTCTGGAGGGAGAGCAGTGTTACAAACTTTCTTCTTGGAGACTATCAATCAGGACTGCAAATGGTGCCTTAATACCCCAGGCTCCTTAGCAAAAAAACAGTGCCTTGCTCTAGGAAAAGATGTGTTTTTGCATGCCCTAAGTTTGCCTTTTGTACAGGGTTATGCATGATCTTTCTTACTTCCCCACAAATCAATGGAGGTTTATATTCTTGGGGATCTTAGGCATCTTGGAAATTAATTGAAGAACCAGATGTTCTTCCTGCAAGGGCTATAGGAAATAAATGCACTTCATTTTATAATCAAGAAAGTGAGAATAAAGAATCCTTGTCCAAAACTTTGAACGCTCTTGCTGTGAATTAAAACCAGAATGGCACAAAGAAAAAACAAACAAACAAACAAACAAACAAACAACAATGAGCCATTCCTTTTTGAGCCAAACCAGAAAATAACCAACTAATCAATGAAGGCAGACCAAAACAATTTCAGACATCAGCCACAGAGCTGCTCTAAGCCTGGGCAGATAAAGTGGCTTGGCAGTACACTGCAGAAAGTCTGACGCTCTGAGCTGGTACTGCTGGAGAGGGGCGAGGAGTGGAGTCAGAAACCAAGGGCTGGTAGTTGCATGGGAAGCATGGGAAGAAGACTTGAGTTTCCCCTACAGGGGAGCTGTAATTTCTTTAGGATCGTAAAGACCAGCAGAGCTGCTGTGAGTTCCTACAGCCCCCGTGGGAGAGGTGAGACGTGCTGGAGAGTTGCCTCTGCGTGAGTCGAGCCCGTGCATGCCCATAGCAGCTCCTCCTCCCACCAGTCTTGTTCTTTGGTCCTCACCACCATGGTCTGACCATGTTGATATTTACCTTCAGGAATCACCCAGAAAATCTGACAGGCATCCTTCCAGCTAAAGAGCAGAAATAATTAAATTTGCCTACCTAATACAGGAGGAGCTCTTTACATTCTCCTTTTACTCCCTCAACTTCTCTAAGCATCTTAGCCTTAAGTCCATAACACTGTTTTCTCCCACTTTCAGCTATGTGGCCTTCCTCCTCATGCCAAACTACTTTCTCCTTATTTCTCCAACCCTAAAACACTTATTCATAAAAATCTTGAAATAATGTCCACTGAAATGCCACTTCCCCATCAGCCTTTTTCATGGAAAACATAAAAAATACTGTCAAAACCTTAATTCTGCAGTCACATCAGTCACATGTGTTAAATGATGTGGTGTCAAGATTTTCCCCTTTCCTTCCTATTCCCTACTCCTATCTTCCTATAAAGTTGCAAAAAGCCATGCCATTTTTGCAGGTGAGCAATATGAAAATTACAGAGTCTGATTAGGATTTATTTGTATTGATAATTTAGCACCTGGGAATGGAGTGCAACAGTCACAAAATGACACGAGTGCCTGTCGGACTTCTCAGTGGGCAAGAAATCAGTGACAGATATCATAAATGTGTGCTGAACAAATAATAGCCACAGTTTGTACTGGAAGGCAATATTTTGAGAAGCAAAACATGCTGAAGTTGGTAATAGCAAGGGGATGTAAAGGCAGCTCTTCTGTAGAACAGGGCAGGACATCAGTTCAGTTTTCTTAGTTGTTTCAAACCACTGCTGGTAAAACTAGGCTGTCTCTCAGAAAAACCCATCAGCATCACTTGCTAGTTTCTTCTGAGCCATAATTTGCAAAAATGAGAACCCGAGAAACTTGTATTTTAAAAGATCCCCAAGGTGGTAAGTTTCACAGTGTCTTTTTAAATCACAAACTTTTTAACTGAGACTACCTTTCAGAAGGATAACCAAATGCCATGTTCAATTTCTTCACTTCAGACCAATACACTAATCACAGACTAATAGGTCACTAATTGGCTTCCCCATTTTATATCCTCTCTTATGCTTCCTTCCTTTCTACATTGCTAACTCGTCGACGCTTCCATTGATTTTTGGTTTTGTCTGTGTGTGTTTTACCGGCTATAGCCTGTCAAGTATATCATATTATAATAATAATAATTACAGAGTAGTGGGGGAAAAAAAAGGATCTGAACTTGCCTACAGTATTTTAAGAGGCTGACAGTATTTGCCTGAAACATCCCACTGTGTTTTCAGGAGGTGCTTGGGCTGAGGAGTGCTAAATGGGTCCTGCTGACTCACAGGTGATTAGTGCCAGGGGATGCTGAGGTGGCAGCTCTGGCTCCCCTGGGGAGACTGTCTTCAAGGTGGGAACCGCAGCCTGGAAGCGGAAGGGAAGGATTTGAGCTGAGCTCCTCATCCTGCTCGTCAGCGCTAATCACGCTAATACGTGGAAGCTGAAGGAAGGATATTGGCAGGGATAGGAAAAGAGCTTTTTGCATTTTGTGTAAAAGATAGACCATTTGTGGGAGCAGGTAGATGGAGGAAACTGGATCACAATTATATCTTTAAAGAAGAAACAGAAGAGGCCTTCCTTATTGCAGTAGAGGGCCGAATCTCAAATGTTTATGTTCATATCAACCTGGTTTTCTCATTGTCCCAGAATATCCCTAAAACACAAATTGGAAGAGGTGTTTCCTCAGACACTGCACAGAGGTTTTCTCAAACCAGAAAAGCAGGTGCTAAACTCTAAGAATAATATCTTCAAGTAGGATCACGCATTTTCTAAAGGTTGACTGTCTGTGCTTATAAGCTCTGGATGTGTTTGCGCTCTCTAAGGCTACACATGGACACAGGGAAAAAAAAACCACACATGGGGCTATGTGAGGAATTCCAGAAATAAAATATTAAATCCATCTTTTCATAACTTCCAGACTTATTAAAAGTTGCATCCTACTAACGTCACCAAAAGATTTCTTACTCTTACTTTACTTACTCAAATAAACATTTTAAGCTCTCTGTGAAAGTTGCTATAATGTATTGACTTTCAGCAAAAATATTTTTTAAATGACAGCGAGAAGCCTGCAGGAGAAGGACACCAGGAACAGGGGCATATATAATCCAACCAAGGAATATATTCATTCTTTTTTGGGGACAGTATCTTTTTGAAGATACAGGAGGCAGTGTGTATATTACATTACATGATTTTGTAGAAATGAAGCACAGGTAATACACTTAAAGATGCATCATTGTCCTCCTTCTTCTGTCAACATTAGCTCTCTGCTGAGCATCAGGGGAATGCTGGGAAGGCTGGCTTCCTGTGGTGGAGTAAACCTGGAAGAAAAATCCTGAGTTTATTCTTAAATATCACTTTCTTCTTTTGCTTGTAGAGACCAATCCTGTAGCAGATGCACTGACAAATTGCAGACATACACTCCATCTTCCAAAAAACTAGGCCTACGTAGGGCTCTGTGATTCCCAGAAGCATATACTTTCCAAAGAATTATTCCCAAATGCCAAAAAATAGAATTAAACTGTTTCTTGTTGTTCACTGTTTGTCTCCAAGCCACACTGTGTAAGAGAACTAACATAGTGGTCTTCAGGTCTAAAAGGTAAGCAGGTGCTAAGAAATAACTTACCCCATAAGGATACCTCAGATTCACCCAGGGAAAACTTTGATTTTAGTGCTTCTGTCCCCAGCATATAAAAGGGGGATAACAATATATTCTTACTCGCGCAGCATGAAGATTAATTACTATTTGCAAAGAATTAAAGATATTCTGAGCAGGCTGTACTGCAGAAGCTCATGAAGAAAATTAATAACTCTGTTTCCATTGTGGGCTGCATTTCTGCATAGTGCCACCTCCTGAATGTGAGGAGAGAAATATTTCTATTTTTTTCTTTACTCCTTTTGGCCATTACATCACCAAATGAGTCAGGATTCTCTGGAAAAAAAAGCCCCACGATCCTGTGACTAACTATTGCATCCACGCAGGGAGGCTACAGCAAGGTTATGTAAACTGTCCCAGTTCTGGCACTACCCAACTGTTGAACGCTTGACCTTCCACTTCTCATGTTCTTTCAGTCCATTTTCGGATGTGATTTCCCAGTTTTTAGTGGTGTTTTTTTTTGTTTGTTTTTTTTTTTTTAATGGTGAAATAACCCAGAGATCTGTCATATGGGAGTAGTCTGGTTCCATATGTATTGTTAGCAAAGACATATGCTAATGAGCTTATTAGAGGGTTGGGAGAGTCGTTTGGCTGCCTGCACTCCTCCTCCTGGAGGCCGCCAAGTTCCCACCCAGAAGCAGCGGGCTGTCATCATCTGTCTGGGACAACGATTAGGAAGGTACAAAGTGCACATCTTACCAGCGCGTTTCCAGCTGTCTGCTGACAGTGGAGTGCTGGTGGGTGGTTTGGGCCCAACTTCTTATAAATTGTCTTACTCTCTTTCCTAAATCTGCCCCTTTCTACTCATGCTCATAGAGGCTGTCTTCACTCTAGTGAAGATGATGATGGGATCTAGTGAAGAATGATGAACATCCATTCATCCCTGTCACATACCTAGGGCCTTGAAGCACTGCTTTACTGATACTAACGCTATTTCTAGCAACATGCTGGCTTGTGGACTGGATTCCAAGTAAGGATTGATAAGATTTGCATTTGCTTCCAGCTTATTAATCGGAGCCTTTCCTGCTGCTGTTATCTCCAAGGAGAACACATCCAAGCCAGCAATGGGCTCACTGTGCTCTTTGCCCACACTGTGTCTGCTGGCACCTGTAAACGGATGTGATTCAGCGCGAATCTCCCACGAAGCAGCCATCACCTTGGCTGTCGTTACGCTGGCAGCACCACAGGCTGCTGTTGTCAAGCTGCAGGCTTGAGTGCCACCGCCCTCGTTTTGCCTCATTCTCCACTTGTAGTATTTTGAATTGACTATTTTGTTGACAATGTCAAAGTGAACGTGTGCCCTTACCAGCTTAATTTCTAACTGGGAGCCTTTTTTGCTGGGGAATTGTAATCGCACCCATCATTAAGGGTGAGTTCTGGATCTTTCAATTAAAGAAAGACAATAATCATGGCACTGTGCCAGGGCTGCCTGTATGCAGATAGACCATGCTCATCATTTGGACATTCCCTAGCTTGCAATGGAAAACAGATATAGGATATAGTGAAGCCAGGCAGGAGAAACAAAATTAAGGCAGCCTCACTGCTCTCTGAGACAGACACGCGGCCGTGTGCTGAACAGATGCATCAGCACTAAGCTGGTGAGTACCCAAGTGAAGATCTAAAAACTCTCTAAGACTGCTTCCGCCCAGAAGGAGTATCTGCTCAGTGCATGCAACCAAAAGACTGCAACAGATAATCATCTTGCTGAACACTTCAAGATTCATGTGATTATCAAATCTTAAAGGATTTAAAGTCTTAAAAGAAGATTCCTCAACAAGCCTCCAAAAGCTGGAGCTGTATGTAAGAGTAAGGTGCAGTTTCCCATGTAACTGCAAGATTTAAGATAGACCAAACCTAGAATTTTTAATCCACTAAGAGAAAAAAACATGAAAATATACCCAAAAACCTAATGTATAGAGGTAAAATGTAGACAAAATTAAAACCAAAACACTAATAATCTGAGGGGTAATAAAGGATGTCCTGCATATAGACTTTGAATACAATAACCATGGAAAGAGGAGTAATTGAGATCAAATGTACTGATAAAAGGAAAAATAAAAAATAATATTGTCAATGAGGCAGGAAGTGAGATCGAGTTAGATTTTGCAGGCACATAATATTAATAAAATGTAAAGGTGTGGAAAAAGAAACGCTGCTGTAAGCCTCAGACAACCTCATGATACAAATACAAGATGGCATCAAAAAACCCTGCCCCAAATCAAACCCTGTGACACAAACAGAAAAACCCCTCAGGAAATGACAAAACAAGCAGTAGGGCGATAGCAAACATGTGAAGCGATAAAGACTTCCTCAGCGTTGTTTGAGAGATGAACTCAGTCAACCAGAGACAGCTCGAGTAGCATAATGGTGGTAGGATGGTATAAAATTCAAACTGTCATAATTATTCTGAGTCCCCCGAGAGTGAGGTCAAGAGGGCTGTCCTGGGTGTCACCATGTGAATGACTGTACCAACTTGGGCAGGATAATCATCTTTTGTTACATAGATGACGAGTCTTTGCATGAGTGTTTCACTGCACCCTTGCCTTGTGCACTTTTCCTACCCAACAGGATGCTCTTTCTTTTCAGATGCCTATGCTTTGTTTCACTTCAGTGCGGCCTTCGTTTGAGAGCTTAGAAGAGTTGGCTGGTAATCAAACTACCTTTGCCCAAAAGTGCCTTTTGTGCGTCCGTGAAGCACTTCTGTGACTGTGCTTCCAGTTTTCCCAAGCTACGACTGGATGAAGAAAAGCTAGGCAAGGACTGTAGGCAGACAAGCTGCACATTTGCAGACAAGTGGAGTACATGACTAAATACCTTCCTGTGTGAGGATTATCTACTTTGGAGAAGCAGAACAATTCCCAGCGCTTCATGGCAAACAGTGGTAATGGCAAGAGGGCTCTGGTAAGTCAAACAGCTCCTCTGCAAGATTATGGGACACAGGAAGTTGGGAATGGCATTTAGGATCCCATCTGCAGAAGAACTGAGTAATGCCTGCAACAATACGAATGGGATTTGTTGGATCTACTGGGAGCAGCATGTGTCTCACAACCTTCTGCTGCACCAACAAGGAAACCGCACGGCAGCACCTTGAGCTGATCATGGCCACAACCTGTTTTGAGGGGGTTCAGGAAGTGGATTAAAATTTAGCTGAAAATGCAGTAAAATGCAGTTTTCTGCCATGTCATTCACAGGCATTTGCTGACCTCCTGAGGATTATGTGCCGAAGAGATACAAGCAACACAGTTCTATCTAGAGGTAATTTCTAAAGGGCTTTAATATTAGATTTTTAAACTAGTTGACTACTTTTCTACTGGTTCCTCACCATCAGACAGCTGGAGAGTTCTGAAAAAAAAAAAGAAAAAAAGATAGCATAGACATGGTTACCACATATAACCATTAAATACCACTAGAGAACAGGGGATCGTTTATCCTGTCCCAAAATATGGCAGTATGACTGAAAAGGCAACCACAGGATGTGATGCAAGTGAGTTGTAGTTTGGAGTACCAATTCTACAGCAGAGACAGCAGGTAGATTTTGGACCGAGTTCAGTATCGCCACAGAACCATGAGACACCCAAACCAAGAAGAAACATCTAGTAATTGTGTTTGCTGTGAGTTGTTTCATCATTAAGTTTGAGGATGTAAAGCAACTGAAGTAGAAAATGACACTAAATCACTGGAGAACATTTTAAATGAGTTATTGCTAGTGACTCTTCACGATGCTGAAAGGGCAATGCTACAATTTTGAGGTACACAAAGAAAAGAGGGAATTAGATATACATAGCTGACTTCATTTCCCGGTCATGAAAGTACAGCAAATGAACCAAAATATGAGACCCTCAAATTGCTAGAAAAATGGATAACAGAAAGGCACAGAAAGCAAGCAAGCCAATTATTTACCATTGTTAAGGAAGCGTCTGAAAGGAATCTGAGAAAAAACCATATGAAACAAGTGCTCACATCTATCATTTTGTAGAGCTGGGCACATGCCAAAGGAGAACTCGGACCCACATGCATAGAGTACTTGAATTATCGAGACAGTCTGAGCATATGAGATAGCATCATAGTTAAAGGCAGTTGGCTCGAAGTGCTCAGTTCACAGAAGCTTCCTCAGAGCACCTTCTGAAACTGAAGTGTGTCTCCAAAAACCTGGAGATGTCACTGTTTGGCAGACATGACCAGGGATATCAAAGACCTGTTAAGCAGTTGGGGTTTATATGGGAATGTGCAAAACCAACCCAAAGCTGATGAAATGTACATAGCATTTGCTTTGCCTGCACTCTAAATAAGCAACGGTGGGGGAATGAACTTAAGCATTGGTAGCATGTTGTCCTCGCTGTTTAATTGTCACTCCTGGCTTCTCTTGGGTGACTCAAACTTAGCTTTCTTCAGGACAGTCTTCTGTGTAGGTGACTACCCCGCAGATGGGTGGACATGATCTAGTCTGTTCCACTTGGAAAATCGGGACCAGGGATCAGTCCCTGTCCCTCCTCCCTCCTTTATTCAACGGTGTTGACATAGACAGGTACAGGTGCCTTAGGCAAAAGTTAAAGCTTGCTCATCCCCTCCCATCCACACCACAGATGCTTTCCACTGCTGCCTAACAGAGCTGACCTAACCAATGCCCTGAAATTGCCTTGGCTGCTCATCCCTCCCTGTCTGTGCACACACTGTGGTCTGTCTTTCAGGATGCTGGGAAGCAGATGACTGTCAGACACTGCACTGACCACAGCAGGAATCATTCCAGCAGCCCTGGTACCCTCAGCCTTGTGCTTTCAGAGAATGGCCCTGATTTGGGCCGCTCTGTTCAGATGATTTACCTTGGAAGAGGAGTTCTAGGTCACCATCATATTACAATGACAAAGCTTATCTCTGCAGCCTTATTAAAGAAAGCTGCTAAAAAGAAAACATATGTCAAACCACTCCTGAATGGAGAAACTTTCCCTGCAGAAAGCGTTAACAGCAGTTTAGTAAAAATGCTTGCAGTCAAGGTGAATATAGCTTCCGTATTTAGCTCCAGCAAGCAGCAGCAGTAGTAAGAGCAAGAAATAGGACAAAGGGGAAACAACTATGGCCCAAAACCTGCCACTGTGGGCAAGCTACAGTCCTCTGAGAACTTACGATAAATTGGTAAAGCCAGACAAAAAAATATCAGCCCACAATGACTAAACATCACAGCACCAGAAGTGCAAGGCTGTTGATTGCCAGTGGGAGGAAAAACCTGATACGTGTTTCAGTATCGAGCACCCGGAAAGTGGACACCTGACTTTTTACAGTATCTCAGAAACCCAGGGCTTTGCAGCCAAGCAAGCAGGTCACCCAAAGAGAGGTTATCTCTATAGATAGTAGGTTAAGTACTACAATGTAAACAAGGAGCAGTATTCACACTTTCTCTCATTTCTGGGGAAAAAATGAAATATTACAGGGAAAATCACCCAAGTAGGGGGCATTATACCAGGACTGAGTGACGGATCACGTGTAGGTACCTCAGAAACTCAATGTGTAGTGTTTGATAAATGCAGAGAGCTGCAGTGTAGCTCTTGGCTATGCTGGTAGTGGCAACTGCAGTAGAATGGGAGTAACCGGGGACAGTTGGGGGACCTGCTGAGGGCTTCCTGGAAAGGGGGGCCCGGTCCATTCCCTCCACCACTGCCACATGAACCGCTCTGTGCCCCTTGGCCAGCGAAGGGCTTGGAGCCGAACAGCTTGTTATCTTGTCTCTCCCTCTTTCTGTCTGTGCTTGTGTACAGAACAAGAGGCATGATGTTTTGGAAGGACTTGAACGCCAGCCAAAACGAAAGCGAGAGAAATCATTGGAGCAGCCAATGGGCTGCGGCAAGAGGAAAAAGGGGGCACTGAAGTAAACAGCCTCTTTCCATTAATTTCAGGGCAGGCTGGATCAAACCCATTTAAGCCCAAGGCTAGAAACAGTAAATGTCATGCTGAATATTAGGAAACAAACTGTGGCAGTGGGTGCAATCAAGCAATTTGTGCACAGGGAGGGAGCAGAGTCTTGCCCTACTGTGGATGGTGACATACTATTACAGTGCTCTAGAATCCTTTAGAATGGGCTCCCTCACTGTTGTCTCACTATTAAGGATTATTTTTTTGTTTTTAATCCATTGTGCTCTGAAAGAAAAATACAAAGAGAACCCTCTTCCTCCCTCCATCCTTGGGAATAACAGGCCGTTTCAGGCGAAGAAACCTCTGACACTTCAAACAGCAGCAGTAGAGCTAACATTCTTTAATGAATTATTTGGCGACATAACATGACAGTGCCCAAGAGATTCATACTTTGAAAAAATATTTTTGTTATTTAAATTTAAAGAAAGGAAAATTTAAATCTCAAGCCAGGAGTCTCCCTTTTCTCTTTGGGGCCTGTTACTTTGTTCTTCTTTGAGGCGTGCAAAATTTAGTTTGACATCTCTTGGTTTTGGAATATTTTAAGTGAAAGCTGATTTTTTGACAACGCAATCTAATTTTCAGAGGTTTGTGTTTCAACACCTCACAGACGCTTGGAGTCAAATGGGCCAGATTCTGACCCCTAAAAAAGAGATCAAAAAGCCACGTTAATTGCCCCCCTGAGGTGGTTGCCGCAGGAAAAAAGGAATCCTTAGGTTCAGCACAGTGAAAAAAAAACCAAGGGACTTCGCTATGAACATGCCTCACAGATGTAAAGAAACAGGATCAGTTAGGTTAAACCAGTATTTTATATCACACCGTATGTGGTGTGCACTTTATTCACTTCAAGTCTTCTCCTGAATCTCTGTGGATGGTTTTCTCTGCAAAACGCACATTGCCAAATACTATCACTGAAAAAGATGGACCTGGGGAAACCCTCCATAAACAATCCCAAAATGCCCAGAAAATCAGCAATCTATGGCTTTTCCCCCTTGTTCTAACCTGGGCTGTTCTTTTGAGCTGTTGCTGGCACAGTACTGGTGTCATGTCCCACAACTTGTTTAAGTGCAGAGACACAAGATCAAATCAGTACTAATGACACCAGGAAACTAAGGGCTTTACCAGTTAACACTGTGCAGCACACTGCAGAGCTCCACCAGTTAGCATCACATGAGCTCTTCTGGAATGGGAGAGCCATATCATGGTGCTGCTTTTTTTGAAAAAAATTGCTACTTTGGCGAAGCAGTGTTGCTTTGGGAACCCAGACAAAGGTTTCTGCTAGGGGCTTTGTATGCCTTGTGCCACATACCAGCAATTTCGGAGCAAGAATTTTGGTGTCTGGTGGGTTCAGGCATGTTAATGCTCTGCTCTTGGGAGTAGATCTACCTGTAAAAGTAACTAGAACTCCCAAATGTAAGACTCTCCTGGAAAAGAAAGGCAGACACTAAGGTTGGAGGGCTGGCCTAGGTAAAAACTGAAACTTGCCTATAGTCATCATTTTGTCCATACCCTTAGCAGAATTTAATTCCTGTTGTCCTTAATATCAGTTTGGAAGTCAGCAGCTGTGGTGACGCGTATGTGCTGGGATAGCTTTGCTAGACGGAAGGAGTTCTTCATGGAGGCCTGCTATGCCTTTCGTGTCAAAATCTGAGAATAAGCAGCACATCTGACCTGGCTGTGTCTCACACCCTGGGCAGTAAGAAGAAGCAGAGCTGCTCCTTCTCCAGCCTCCTTATAGAAAGCATGAAAGGTCCTTCTCTCCTTTTACTGACTGGAGAGGATTATGAGCTTGTGGCCTGGGATTAAAGGATGTCTGCAGGAGATGCTGTGCCTGGACAGACCTAGAAAAACAGTGTTTGAATAGCACCTCACTTATTTGTGGTATGTATCCCAATTTGCACTCAGCCTGGCTGTTGAAAAAACAGCCCTCTGAAAAACTCTTGCTTCTTGCTGACATTTCACAGCGGGCTCAAACCCGAAGCCTTTCTTCCTGTGTGGGGAAGGAGCACAGGAGGTACCTACCGTTCCACCACCAGCTCCCGTCATGCGTCCAGAGCCAGTCGCTATTCCTGTGATGGCCCCGACTCCGGCATGCTCACCAGGCTTACTCCAGGTGCACTCACACTGCAAGTGTAAAGGGGCCTTTGCAGAATTACAAACCCAGCCAGCTTTCCTAGCACTAACACCAACTTGTACACCCAGGAGCAAAGTTGTTTTGGAACTGCAGTCAACAAATGTGGTAGCTGGTATTACATTGCACATCTAACGTTGTCATTTTCAAATGTAAGGGTCAGTTATTGACAGTGATGTAATCTGTGCTAGGACAATTACAGAGCAGTTTCAAAGTTGCAAGGAAGGAAGCGAACACGTTGTAGCAACTGTTGGTTTTTTTGGTTGGTTTGTTGTTTTTTGTTTTTTTTTTTTAAAAATTAGTAGCGGCATGAAGTTACTAATGAAATGCTAGAAATAGTTCTCAAGAGTGTTTGGTCAGTCAAAAGCTGGGTGAGATGCTCAAAAATGTCCGATAAATAGCATTTGAGGATGTATCACATATCTAGTAACTACAACATTTACATTTTACATTTAAACATTCACATAAGAATAAAGAGAGTGGTGGAAGCAGCTGTGTGGAGCTTGATCAACTCATGACCTAGAATAGTAATAGGAAGCTTAGTCACAAATTTTGGGAACTCCAGAATACCTAACAACTAATGAAAAAAGAATTAAGGGACCAAGAAGTCCCTTGCCTTAATAGATACCTCTTCTCATTCACCTAAACAGCCTCTGTTCAGTGTTAAAAACCTATGAATGAGCTGGCCTGGCCACCTGAACTGTGCGCAGGCTGTTGGAATTACTTCATTGAGCCAAATGAAGTGAGAAAAAAAAAAAAAAGAAAATTACCCTCTTTGACTCCAATAGTTAACATACCCGGAATTAGCCATCTGCACTTCTACATAAGTGAAGCTGACAAGAATGTTTGCATCCTCACTTGTGGTCAAGAAGGAGTAACATGCTCTGTTGATGATCTCTCACTCCAGTACAGTCCATGCTGGTAGCCCCAGTGTCCCCTGTTACAATGGCATTCAGGCTTTCTCCTGTGAATGGAATTCCCTATTTGTGCTGTAAATTTGCTCAGTATGTTACGTCTCATTATGAAAAACAGTTTTCTCTTTTAACGTATTTCCCTTTAATACGTACATACAAATTGAATGTATACTTACGTTTATATAACTATGACTAATTGTACTCATTTATAAGAATCTGTGATTTTTATTGTTACGCAGCATGGCTTTTTCATATGCAGTTTTGGAATACTGAAATCTAGTCATTTCTTTATTCTTCACCAAGGGTGTTTTCCTCGATCAAAAGTATTCATATATCAATGGTAAGAGCGTTCAAAGGCATTCAAGCCCCATAAATTATTCCACACAATACAAACACACTGCATTCACTTTTCTTCATTCATCTTCACTTACTGCTGTCATTTAGCTAGGAAGCCATTCTCTTTCTCTTTCTTTTTTTTTTTTTCCCCTTCCCCCTCCCTCCCCCTTTTTTTTTTTTGTTATGCAAACTTGGCAGATTTAGGCTGTGGATTAGATATGTTTAATGATTACCCTTTTGCTCTGTACTGAATGGACTCAAAACCTAGTTTTTTGTTTCAAGAAAAAACTAAGAACATAAAGCTATCCTTGTTGGAAACTCAGGCCTGTAGAGCTTTCCAGTTGAAAAAGAAAATCAGTATTGCTAAGTTGCATGTGTTTTGTGAGAGACTTAAGTGGTCCATAAAGCCTGATGAAAAGATAAGATTCCTAATCTAAGATTATTTAAAGAAGTACAAACCATTCCAAATTATCAAATCTGGGTTTAATGCTTATACTAGTACCAAAATACAGGCAGATTTCTCCAAGATTTGTGTTTGTTTCTGAAAGGATTTTGCTTTTTGTGACAGATTTGAGTATGTTGGAAAGGGAAACATTAATAGCTATTACAAGTCCACTTCCCACAGCTTGAAAAGCTCAACTGTTAAAACAGCCTGCTTGTAATTTTAAGCAAGCCTTTGCTTCTTTATCCCCAGTGCACCCATAACCTCTCAAATGCCATTTTTTCATCTACTCAGCCACTTTTCATATAATATCCCCAAAGTAGCAAAATTAATCTTGGAAATGTATTGTTGTAAGTATTTTGACTTTGACTTGACTATGCATTTGGAAAGCAATATCAACTTAATACATGAAAACATATAGGCGTTCTCATTTTATAAAGTGTCATTCTGCAGTGAGTGGAACTGCGAAGTGCCTTTATTTAAGCTGTTTTCTTCTCAATTATTGCTAGAGGCTTTCAAAAAAGGTAGCATCTAAATGACAATTGATGAGAGCACTTTTGGGACTGATCATGCTGTCACAGTGGGACTACACTGATGTGCACTTGCTATATTTAGTGGAGTTGCTCCCAGTTTATACTAGCACAGACGAGAATATTCACAGAAATAAAGGCTGTAAAGCCCTTAGAAATATATCATCTTATGTCTTTGCTGTTTTAGACCTCAATTTTCCCATCATCTGAATTCTGCTTTGAATCTCAACAGTTCATTAAGTCCTGTATGCCAGTGAAGTCAGAATTTGGAAAATCTGTTAGTGAGTTGCTATTCGGGAAGCCACCTTAAGGTGATGGATGTGGTATTGGATTTTATTGAAGTAAAAGGGAAGATTTAGGAGGCTTATATAAAAGTACTGTATGCTTTAAGAAGTAAAGGAAGCTAACTGTAGTTCTCAAAGATGGTCCTGTTGGCCTTGAAGACAGACAGTTTTCTTGTATCTTCCATGGGAAGGGGGATATCCCAGCAACTTCCTCCTCCACCCAGATACGCTAAAATCCTTGTGTATTGCATGAGACATGATAAATTGAGACTGCATGACCTGAACTGTGATCATATCTCTAATATTTTTAGCATAAACATTTATGGCCAGCTTAATTCTCTCCTTCTTTCTGTATGTGGTACTTAAACTTTAGTTCAGCTTCCTGGAGCTGGGATTTTTCTGTGCATGGTTTTTTCTGTTCTTTTTTTGTTTGTTTGTTTTTATTTTTGTTTTTTTATTTTTATTTAAACTTTTACTTTAAGCTTTGAATCTCTTCAAAAAGGATTCTGAACATTCTATAGCGTTGCTCACCCAGGTAATAGATGCCCTTCCTCTCAGGAGGCCCACCACTGGACAGATATGAAAAACTTGATGAGGCATCTGAAATGACTCCAGCACCCACCCGAATTTTCCCCTTTAGTGGCCTCTCTGAAGTCAATGGGCTTCTTAATGCTCCCTACAGGGTGGTCATTTATATTAACTTAATGCAAAATGAAAACATAACAGAGGACTCTTTGAAGACTAAAGCACACCCCCAGCTACTCAAAACTTGACAATGTTCAAGGTCTTTTTTTCCACTATTCTTTTCTTGAGATAGTTTTGTTTGTAGAATTCAATATTGACTCCTCTCTATCTATGAGGCACGTTATCACCAAGTATTAAATAAATAGCTCTAGAAGGTGCCTTGAGTAATAAACTTGTCCACAGTCCTTGCCCAAAGACAGGCCCAGCTATACTGGAATGATTCCCAACTTGCATCTGTCACATTTGCTCTTAGAAACCAAGAGTGATGGATATTCTGCAGCTTCCCTAGGCAACCTTTTCCACTGTTTACGGTTCTTATCACTAAAAGAAGCTGTCTCTAACACCAACCCTCAGTCTCCCTTGGTGCAATCAAAATGCATTACTCTTGTCCTATCTCCAAATAATATATGAACGATTTCTTTTCTCCCTTTTTGCATCTTTCCTGTCCTAAAGACTCTTAATGTGTTTCCTTAGGGTTTTTTTTTTGCTTTTTTCAACTTCAACCTTTCCTAGTATGTCAGGTTTCCTACACCCTCACAGTTTTGTTTCTGTCCAATTACTCTATGCCTCTTTTGAAGCCATGTGCCCAAACCTGGTTGACATAGAGTCACAGAATCGTACATTAGCTTAGGTTGGAAGGAACCTTTAAAGGTCATCTAGTTCAAACCCCCCTGCAATGACCAGGGACATCTTGAACTAGATCAGGTGGCTCAGAGTCCTGTCCAACCTGACCTTGAATGTTGGACATCTAGGGGCATCTACCCTCTGGGCAATCTGTTCCAGTGTTTCATCACCCTCATTGTAAAAACTTCTTCCTTCTTAGTCTAAATCTACCCACTTTTAGTTTAAAGCTGTTACTCTTTGTCCTGTCATCACAGGTCCTACTGAAAGGTTTGTCCCCATCTTTCTTATAAGCCCCCTTTTAGTATTGAAAGGCCTCAATAATGTCTCCCTGGAGCCTTCTCTTCTCCAGGATGAACAAGCCCAACTCTGTCAGCCTGTCCTCACAGGAGAGGTGCTTCAGCCCTCTGATCATTTTTCTGGCCCTCCTCTGGACCTGCTCCAACAGCTTCATGTCTTTCCTGTGTGAGGACTCCACAGCTGCACACAGTACTCCAGGTGGGATCTCACCAGAGCAGAGCAGAGGGGCAGAATCACCTCCCTTGACCCGCTTGCCACGTTTCTTTCAATGTGGCTCAGGGTACAGTTTGCCCTCTGAGCTGTGAGCACACAGTACTGGCTCAAGTCCAGCTTTTCATGCACCAGTACCCCCAAGTTCTTCTCAGCAGGGCTACTCTCAATCCCTTCATCCCCCACTGTATTGATACCAGGGGTTGCCCTGACCCAGGTGCAGGACCCTGCACTTGAACCTCATGAGGTTCACATTGGCCCACTTCTCAAGGGTGTCCAGGTCCCTCTGGATGGCATCCCATCCCTCAGACATGTCATCCACACCACTTGGCTTGGTGTTGTTGGCAAACTTGCTGAGGGTGCACTCGATCCCACAGTCTACGTCATTGATGAAGATATTGAAGAGTACTGGTCTCAATATGGACCCCTGAGGGACACCGCGTGTCACTGATCTCCTTCTGGACACTGAACTGTTGACCACTACCCTCTGGATGTGACCATCCAATCAGTTCCTCATCCACCAAACAGTTCACACAGCAGTTCCATATCTCTCCAATTTAGAGAGAAGGATGTTGTGGGGGACTGTGTCAAAGGCCTTACAGAAGTTCAACTAGATGACATCTGTAGCTCTTCCCTTGTCCACTGACGTAGTCACTCCATCATAGAAGGGCACTGAATTGGTCAGGCAAGACTTGCCCTTGGTGAAGCTATGCTGGCTGCTGTCTTGAATCACCTCCCTGTCCTCCATGTGCCTTAGCATAGCTTTTAGGAGGTTCTGTTCCATGATCTTCCCAGGCACAGAGGTGAGGCTGGGAGGTTGGTAGTTCCCGGGGTCCTCCTTTCTACCCTTTTTAAAAATGGGTGCAATGTTTCCCTTTTTCCACCTGTTTCACCTGACTGCCATGACTTTTCAAATATCATGGAGAGTGGCTTGGCAATTACATTGGCCAATTCCCTCAGGGCTCTGGGATGCATCTTGTCAGGTCCCAACGACTTCTGTATGTCCAGGTTCCTCAGGTGGTCATGAACCTGATCTCTTACAGTGGGAGGGACTTTGCTCCCCCATTCCCTGTCTTGTGGTCCATCAACTCGAGAGGTGTGGGGAGAGAGGTTGCCAGTGAAGACTGAGGCAAAAAAGGTCTTTATCATCAGAGGCATTATCAACATTAAATAGAACAGTACAATTATTTTATATGTTTTAATACAAATTCTTCTGCATGGCTTACTGGAGTCCGTTGGACCCCATGTAAACTTTATCAGTCTTGTACGCCCAAGTTTCCATCAAGCTGAGGTGCAAGTCACTTCCTTCAATGGACTGCTCAAGCTCACAATGACCATGAACAGACGTGCTATTTGAAGATGTAATAAGGAAAGCCTGGAAACCAAACCAAAGGAATGGGGACCTACTGCAGGAAGCACTGTGCAGACAGTCCCTCTGTGTTTTCAATGTGTTTGGATTCATGGAATATAAACAAGTGAAGAGATCTTAACTTGTCCTAGGAAAAAATCCCAAAAAACAACCCCCAGACCAATAGCTTATTTAAGATGTAGATTTCACAAGTGCTAAAGGGATTCAAGAAGTTATCCAAAATGAAAGCAACTGGAGTCATCCAAGTCGGAAACCGCCAGTGTGTGGGGAGTGTCAGAGTGTGACACAAATGCTCTGGTTTTAGCAAGCCAGAAGCAGCAGTGGAACAAAACCCCATGACATGGGGTGCTGAACTAATGCTGGCATGATTAATAAAAACATCATTCTTCATTTACATACATTAGAGAAGCGAGTCAAACCTTTAGCCACTTACTGTGGATGAGATAGTTTGTCCAGAGAACATCCAGGCGCTACCATCTGACCTGGAAAAATGCCCAAATGAGAATGTTAATTTTTCAGATGTTTTAAATTAAGAACTGTATCTGGAAGTTAACTTTTCACTTAACAATGAAACCTCATTTTAATCCAATGCCTGTCTATTGTAAGCAGAGCTACCACCAGTCATGCCTCTCTTAGTGCAGTGCTGACTTTACGAGTTGCACATGGTTTGTAAATGAGGGGATAAATAGGATACCAAATGCTCTGTGCAAATTTACCACAAAAACATCTGGATCTGAGAACCTCCCAGCAGGCAAATTGCTAATGATCTCGAATGTTTCCTTCAAAGAGAATGACTTGGTTGGGTCTCTGTATTCTTTAAAGATCTACAGGAAGTTCAAATAGGGAAATAGTGTAAGTTTATTCTTAGTGAAGGACAGAGCTTCCTTCAAGATAATACGCATCTCTGTCTTGTGAAGTAACCTGCTTCTTGGTGTTGTGCACTCTCAAAATGCTCGTGCCTTCCTGCCTTTCAGAATTAATAACTTTTCTATTGAAATGGCAATATTTCAACACAGTAGTCATGACTGTTCCTGTTTTGTGGGTTCTCTTTTGGGCAGGCTCATGTGTCCCTAAGGGAAGCACAGTTTGGATAACTTTGCTTCAAGGGCTACCTTTCATCAGCCTTGGGACTGAGGAGGGACAAGGCAGGGTAGAGAGACAATGGTGCTGTGGCTATTCGTAACCACTGGTTCAACTAAGTAGTGTGGTTCAGCAGATCCTGCTTGGTTGCTCTTCAGGACCAGCCGCTAACAGTTTGACTTTCATCCTTAAGGCATTGGTTCAGTTTCTTATCTCTGCCCTAACTGGACTGGCTACATGGAGAACTCACGGCAGCAAATCAAGCCAGCTTGCTGCTGCTCTGGTAGAAATTAAGGGTGAGGACATAAAAGCTGTTGGGAGTCAATGTAGCCATGGGTGTCCTAGGCCAAATCCTGGGAATCTGAATAGCTTATTTGTCCCTAAATCACTCACTACAGCTTTCCTTGAGGACTGGAGCAGCAGTCCACAGTGTTGATGGAGTCTCGTGCAGGATCCCATGGCCACAGGCCTTCTCTGCCCACTGAAATGCCCAAGGCTTTTCTCAGTCTAAATAAATATGTTGCTAAATGTTGCTAAATACATCCTTAGACTACTCAGGGAGCCCTATGTGTTTAGTCTGTAGAATACCTTTTAACTTTTTTTGTTTTAACCCACAAGATGGGTCTTTCCCTTTAAGCCCAGTCCACGCAAGCATGTGTACACAAAGCCCATCTTTTCCCGGAAAGCAAGGCCCCAGGACGGAGGATGTTGACATTGGAAAGATTTCCTAGTCAAACTGTTTTCCTGCCCTGATTCCTCTCTGGGGTCCCAGGCATGATGTGCATGCGGAGGTAGGGGCAGAGAGAGGAGGGGAAAAAAAGCCTTCAAAAGGTTTTGTGCTGCAAGTTGCCAAGTTTTGTGTAGTAACTGCCTTCAGAAACTGAGCTTCTTTTAGAAATCCCACCTCAGGGAGATCCCTCCTTCCTCGAGGGAACCAGCCAAGTCCATGCTGTAGCTGGATCACACCCAAGAAAAGCAGAACTACTCAAAGCTACCGGTCCCTGTCCTGCTGTTTTCCACCAGCTTGTTTTTCATGTCACCTGTGGTCTTCTTGGGGTGGCTTCAGGTGGGCTTTGGTTGCTTTTCCCCACTAACTGTGCAGGCAGCCAGGCTTGAGTGAATCTCATGGCACCCTTAAACAGAAAAGGCTACTGTAGTTGTGGCACTGGCAACGAGAGCCCTTAAAAACTCATTGTTAATCTGATGAGGCTGAGGTTGATGATGAGAGAGAGACGTGGCTGGGGATCCCTCCCAAGGTTGGTATCAAGTGGTGTAAAACCCCAGCTTTCCTCTCCCCTCTCTGAATGGGTGGTTGCATGGGTGGTTGAGACCAAGGCGGCCTGCTGAAAGGAGAGAAAGGCGACAATGGTTCAGGAAAGACGTGGCTTGTTATTCCGGCTGCCCCTGTCAGGATGCAGGCCCCTCTATTTGCAGTTCCCTTTGTTCTGCCTGAAGTGGTTGTGTACAGCAGATGTCCACAAGCATGTACTCTCTTCTTTCCTCTGACGGAAATGGTTTTGAGGCAGACATTAGTTTGCCTACAGGGCTTTTGATCTGTGGAGAGAAGTTAAAAAAAGCCCGGTATGGCAAGGGATATTTCTCTGGCACCAGGCAGTTTGTCAGTGACACATGTGGGCATGCTCCCTCCCTGCCCGGAGTCTGTCTGTCTGTCTGCCAGCTGATAGCCAAAGGTTAAGGCAGATTTACTCACTGGCCACCGTTTCACATCTCTTGCCTGGACTAACTGAGGCAAACAAAGCAAAATATGGCCAGAAATAGGCGTGCGCGACCTCACGGAAATCTTGCTTTGGATTTGGTAGTGACTGAACCTGGGGGTGGAAAGTTGTTGCTTAGTCAGAAAAAGCACAGGAATAACACCACAGTACAATCTACAGTGAGACAGCATCGACATGAGCTCTGTGCTAAGCCCTGTGATGGTCTCTTGGCAGCACTCAGGCGCTATGAAAAATGAGGGAGGGGATTCCCTCGCCAGAGAGGCAGGAGTGAGTTGGCATAACAGCTCTGTGCTAACCCTACCCAGCCCCTGAGTTGTGGTTTAAAGCAGCCCAGCAGCAAAAGTAAAACAGGAAAGCAGCTAACAAGATAAGGATGCTTCCACACCTTACTTTTTACGTATGCCCAGATCCTCCACGGTGCTCCCAGGTCCAAAGCTGGAGCCCATGGGAGCAGGCAGGAGCCCTGGTGACCTCAGTGGGGTCACGTCTCTCCCCAGCATTGCTCATCTTGCTATACCATTTCGTCACAAACACAGGCATGAATTCTCCTGCCTTTTACTCCCTCTCTAGATTTGCATACAACTAATGCAGACTTGGCAGTGATAAAAAATGGGCAGCGTATCCCTCTTGCAGCCACACCTAGCATTTGTGCTTGGACCACTGGTTGCCTATGGGCAGAAGGGCAGGAGGTGAGCTAGAAGGAGGCCTCCTGTGATGGAGCCAACAGGAGCTGCTAATCTTCTCCCAGGGCTATCTGCATCTTTTCATATTCATACCCTCTTGTCAAAGATTGGACTTGGCCTTTTAGCCTTCCACCTCTCCTACCTAAGCCATGTTTTCTTCATCTCTCTTCTCTGTGGGACTGCTATTCAGAACAGCGTCATTCTAGACCGGCTCCCCCCTAAACAAACGCTTCTGTTTGCTGCAAGTTTGGGGAAAGGAAAACAGGAGTTTTAGACCACGTGGTAGGAACTGGCATTGGGAGAGGTCCAATACTCCTTGTTCAGGGATGTGAACATCTCACTCCTATTCAATTAAAGGGCTACCATTCTCCTATGAGAGTGAGAAGAGAATCTTACAATTATTATAAAATAGTATAATTCTAAAATTATTTACTGCTGTAACTCCATACCTCTTCGTGCAAATTTTGAAGAAGTAACTAGAAGGCAAAATTGACCTCAAAATGCTGTTTGGGTGTACTTACAAGCCAGGAAAACAAGGCAGTGTTCATGATCCTGGGGCCAGGTGGTGGGGGACAGTTCACGCTTAAGTAGGTAAATTCCTGTCCCATCCAAAACAGGGTGACCCCATCCAAACTATGTCAGGGAAGTGCTCCTCGGTACCTGTGCTCCCCTGGGAGCATGCTGGGTGGCACCAACCTTGTGCTGTGCCATGTGGGTGCAGGAGCAGGCCCATGTCTGTGCCATGGCAGTGTTTTCTTTCTCAACACAGGCGAATGTGACAGCCCAGCACATGCCCGGCTGCGCAGGCAAGCTGGCTACAGGGGATGGGGAGCCCCATGGTGTGCACGCATGGTGACTCTGCCCCACAGCTGGCAGAGGCAAGGTGGTCCTTGAAGGTACGCTGGTTGCCGATCTAAAAAGCACCTCATGATCCCTGATGAGTAATCTTTGATGGATTAGTTCAAACACATAGAAGCAGGGGGCACATCAATGCCGAGCTCTGCACCACGAGGCATATGCGAAGGCTGCGGGGGCTTCTTTTCCCTTTGGGTAGCTTCTGAGGCTGTTGGGACCATATTAACACCACCAAACTGCTTTCTGCAGCTTTGGAATCGGCAGCACCACTCGGAAACTGTTTTTCTGGTTAGTTTTCCTTTGAAGTGGGTTGTTTCTACTCCCAAAATATCACGTCAGGGTGGGTTTTGATCCCTGCGAATGGATGAGGATGTTTGTTGCTCCCAGCAGGACCCCTGCAGCACACCTACTAAAAGGAAAGAAAACAAATCCCTGCACTGCCATCAAAATAGGCTGTGATAATAAACATCACTGTCCTGAGAGGCAAGAGGGGAGAGCAGTAGGTTAGAAAGCATGGGAAGCCGACGGCTTAGATCAGCTTTTCAGCTCACCCTGGCCAAGGCTGATTCTGCGTGAACGGCAGCGAGGAGCGTGCTCCAGATAAGGGAAAATGCTCGGTCATCCTGAGGCTTTTCCACAAAACTCTGTTAGACTGAGCTTCAAAAGGTCAAGAAGGAATGCAAAAATTTGAGGGGCACAGCTGATTTCTGCTGTGAGTTGCAGCAAAACTCCTCTCCTCCCAGCCACCCGTATGGTACACCCAGCTCACACGAGATGGGTTGTCCTGGGTGAGCTGGGCTGGTACTTTTCAAGCCTTCCTCTAGCCCAGCAGCACCTTCTAAATAGTATCATCTCATACCCCCAGTCGGCAAGGTGTTTAGCTCTTCCCTCTTTGCCATCCCTTTTACAGCATGTTTTCTCTTATGAATGAGATCCCAGTGTGACCTGTTGTATAAATCCCATGTTTCGGAAAAGCCTCTTATGTTGATTTGAAAGCATCAGCAGACAAGTGAAGGGCTTTGATATAGGATGTAGGAAGTCGGACAGGGAGGCTGGTAAACTCTGGGTTCACTGTAGGTTACATAGCTGAAGAAGAGTATTTTGTTATGTGTTATGCTGCAAACTAACCAGCTTAAACAGACTACTTAGATGAGCCAACTTCCAGACAGGTATTATAAACCTACATATTTTATGAATGATGCCATTGACGGGCTTGTCAGGAAGGCAGATGCATGCTAGATGTAGACAAATCCCTGACATTGAATGTTTCTTTGCTTGTTCAGACGACTCTAGCACTGGAAGTCTTCAGCCCCTCTGAGGGGGCTCCCACTCTGCACTCCCTACAGTGCAGACAGAATAAGATTAAGCCATTATATTAATTTATTGTGGACCTCTGTAATTGCAATGGAAGATGGTATACGTCTGGTGAAAGTTTTATTTTACACTGTGCAGTGAAGCTGCTGCTAAGCCACGACTGCAAGCCAAAGGCCGGCTTTCTGATGTGATCTTGCCAACTAAGAATGAAGTGAATTTGGGTGGAAACCAACAAAAGGATTCAATTTAGAGATCACTATTTCTTACAGAAGAATCACTTTCCTGCTTTGTACACATACTTCAGACTAGGCCTGTTTAAACCCCAAGAGTCCGATGTTTATCAGATTTATTCTGCTATCTTTCGGTTTTGGAAAGGAAGAGTTTAATTTTGGGAAGCTTTTATACCCTGCAGTCTATATTCTTGCTTTCAGTATTGAAAATTTATATTTTAAACACATACTTCTTTACTAGTGCTACCAGCAATATCCAAAATTATTAAATTTGAGATGAGTTAAAAAAAAAATCACCCTTTACGTTCTGTGTTTGTTTCTTGGCTTGGGGACTGAAACGCAGTTTTTAATTTGGGTAGTTTTGCTGTTACTTTCCTAGCGTTGCATTGTTTGTGCTGTGACTATTACATGGTAACATAAGGTTTATTTGCCTAAACCCAGCTGTTTTTACTGGAACAACATTTCCCCCCCAACAAACCTTTTAAAACATTTCTATTCACTTCAAGTTCTGGCAAAAAAAAAACCAAAAAAAAAAACCCAAGAAAAAAGAAGAAGGGCCATCTGTAAGCTGACAACAGCCTTTTAAATGTAATGGTAACAGTCCAGCTAATTGATAAAAGTACTTTTCTGGTGAGAGGGAAACTTGTGCAGCAGACAGGTGCTCAGGGACTGCCCTGCACAACGACTGTAGGTCCATGGCCGTCCCTTCACCCTCTCGCTGCAGTCGGGCAGCAGGTCTGGGAGCCTGACGGGCCAGCTGTGCCTGCGCCCAGCACCTCCTGCCCTCCAGGGACATGCCAGTGGAGCAGACGGGGTGGGTGGTCCCCTGTCAGGGCAGCAGGTCCCCAGCCTGCCTCCCCTGGGGCTGCTGGCAGAGCCCTGGGCTACCAGTGCATTAGGATCTCATCCCCTGTCATACGCCCCGTTTATTACCTTCTTTTCCATCCTTCATGGTGGAGCTTTCCTTCTTTTCCCTCCACCCCCTCTTCTGCTCCATTTCTGTCCTAAGGAGAGCAATACCCTGGAGCCTTTTGGAGAATATTCAAGTCGGACAATTCACTGTTCAAGTGGAAGAAGTTTGTCCGGTTGTGTGCTGATTGTTTCTGAACACTGGAAGGGAAGAAGTATGCTGTAGTACTTCCCTGAGTATTTTTTAGTACTTATTTTATTTTTACTGTGTATTTCAAAGTCAATGCTGCTGGCAGGCTGGCAGCTTCCCCATGGGGACACTCCATCCCCTGGTTTGAAATCTGGGCTTTCAAGTCAAGGTCTTTGGGAAAGTTTTACTGAATGTGCAGCCGTCCTGCATGGACCTGGTGCTGCTGGAAAGGCATGTGGGACCAGGGTGCCAGTGGGTCCTCCTGTCTGCCCCATGCTGGGAACCCCAGTGTCCCTGGCATGCAGCAAGATGTTGCCCTCAGTCCTCATCCTTCTGGGAGCGCACAGCTGCCCAAAAACACCTTGGCAAGGCCTGTGGGCTTCAAATCGCTCCTTACGCCTGTCCTCTGCATCACGCCATGTGCCAGCCCTCTTGCTGCTCCTGATGGACTGGGAGAAGCCAGTGCACGTCTGGGGAGGCCACCGTGGCCAAGCTGGGGGTGGCACCGATTATTCCCTCTGCAGGCCAAGGCTTTGCCTGCACTCGTCCCTGGACGCTTTACAGCCATTTGTTCTTATTGTGAAATCTCTCTTAGCTGAAACAGTCCTCCCCTCCCCCTGAGGCTTACCCCCACCCAGTGTATTTATAGAGAGCAGTCGTAGTCCCGCTCAGCTAGACTGAGGCTGTTTAAATCCTTGCTACGCTACCGTCGCCTATGCTTTGACAGCCTGCATCTAATAAAAATTCAGTCCCTCGGCTCTAAGTCTGGAGTTCACATCAGCATGCAAAAACAAATGCAAATACAGGAGAGGTCTTGCTGGTTGATGCAGGTGATCAGAGAATGGTGCTGCCCTTTTGTTCGTCTTTTCCCTGTCTTGGCTTTCATTTTTGACCTTATTGCAAGTCTTGGCTCTGGACTTTCCAGGGCCTTTTCCTTTGGCGTCCCTTCTATAGGGACAGAATATGTTAGCAATCATATTCAGCATTGTTTTTTTCACTCTGTCTGGGACTCTGCAGCTCCGAGGTGTCACCTTTCCTGCTGATTGGTCTGAAGCTATTTCTTACTGTCTCAAAAGAAATGTTAAATTTTGAGACACCTCCTTGTTAGGAAATATAGGAAGATGTTGGTGTTCAATTTTCTTTCCATTTCTCCACTCAATTATTGCTCAGCACAGCTCATTGTAACATGCAATCATTCTCTTTCTGTCCAGCATGAATTCAAGTCAGTTGATTTCCCATCAAGTGCAATTTTTGCTATTGTTTAACTCTTTTTTTTTTTTAAAGTGTATGTAGCACATAAGATTACTACAAAACCATTTCCAGCCTGTTTCTGTAGCTTCTTTATTGCTATCTAGTGATATTTATGTAATATTCATTTTGAATACACGTACTTTAGAGCTTGAGATTTTGGCAATTACGTTGGGTCATTAGCTCGTTGTTAATTTTTGGACATCTGCTCCTCTGTCACATTTTAAACACTGGTTTTGTTTAGGGATGGTCCAGCCAATTTATTTCAAGTAAGAACAGATCAGAGCCATCATTCCTCAGGCAGGCTCAGAGGGGAACAGCCAAAACTGTGGGAATAGGATAGATTTTTTTGCCCTGTGGCTGCAGAGAAAGTTTCATTTAGGAGGCTCACTCTGTTCCTCTTCAGATGTCAGTCAGGTAAATTGTTCCTTCAACCTGGCTGGCATCTTTTTTCTTGGCTGAGAGCAGACAGACAGCTCAATCTAATTGCGCAGAGAGGTTAGCCTGCTTTCCCTTTTCCAGTAAAACAGGTTTATATGTTTCTGTGGGGCTGGCTGAACAAACAACAGGTGGATCTAAAAAAGCACTCTGGAAAATCCCTACAATTGACGCATTGGGAAATGAAAGGAGAGTGTGTTAGAACCAGCCCCCTCTCCAGCGAAGCCTGTGTCCTGCTAATGCCTTGAGAGAGCAGGGAGGAGGAGGACGGTGCGGTGCGGGGGATGACAGTGCTGGGGGGAAGCCGGGGGATGGTCCTGAAAGTTTAGACAAACCACAAAAGTCAGGATTTTATGTGCTTGTCCACATTCAGCCCCAAATCTCTGTCTCACTGAAAGTTCTAGGGTTCTGCGAGGAGCCCACTTTAAATATAGACAGGCATTTGTGTGCTTGTTATAAAGATCAGTGTGAACAGGGGGGTGGCCATCTAAAAATGGGACATGATGACTTTTCATGTAGTAGCTAAATGAAAATGTGACAGCACAGTGCAAGGTGTTAAATTACTTGGTTGTCTTTGAGGATAGTCCCACTTACTGTCTTAAAAAATGCAATCTGTACCTCTTTACCTTACTGCCCATACTAGGTCTGCTACTCATGTAATGGGATCAACCTCCAAACAGAACATTTTAAAAAAAACCACAAACTTTCAAAAGGAGCTTGCAATTGGATCAGATTTCATTCTCAGCCATTGGTCTCTAAATCTACTACAGTCTTTTTCTGCTTGGGCTACACAAGCGGAGGAAGGGCAGCCTGAGCAGTCCCCATTCAGGGCTGTGGGGTGAGCAGCAAAGGATAAGGAGGAAGCCTGCACCTCCCCATCCTCTCCTTACGCATCCAGGTAAATAAACAGGATTGTTGGTACCTTAGGGCAGCCAACTGGTCTCGTTTGTCGGTGAAGTAAAATACCACAGGCCTTTCATACTAAAGAAAAAGCCCAACCCAACTCAAACAAATCAAATATACCCTCTAGTCTGAGAGTTTTAGCTGTCTCCAATAGGAAACTCACTGGCACCATTTGCCCTGACAGTGACTTATGCTAGTACACACTGGGAGAGACTCTTGACACTGTGGTGCTGGGCCAGGAACAGGGTGGGTTTCTGGACACAGGCTTTACAATGATGAAAAATGTCCCCCAGATCTTGTCAAACACAAGCTTCTTGTTTTCTCTTGTCAGGCACTGCTGCTCCCACCCCTGCCCTGCCAGTGGCTCTGGCCCTCCCTCTCTCCCCTGGTGCCTCCCTGCCCCTTTTTGTGAGATCTATTAAATGATGCAAAGCTCTCTTCTGCAATGCTCAGAGATGTTTCCTACTCCCCTGGTGGAAACATGGTTGGAAAAAACCTATATGAACAACTGCTGCTCCAAAACATGCAACCTTTGGTTGCACCACGATGCCCCTCCTCAGCACATGTGCCTCTATTCAGGAAAACAATTCACACTTCTAGCAAAAACAAGGGCTGAGAATCCATAAATCTAGGCTGAGACCATGCTGTGTCCGGTCCTGCCATCCCTGCTTCCTGTCTGGGTGCCTGCGGTGCCACCTTCCTCTCGCCTGGCTCACAGGTGCCGTTCTGCCTGGGGCAGAGGGGGGTTGTCTGCGCTGCACCCCTCTGCCTAGCCCCCTGCCTGCACCAAGGGAGCTGGTAACTAGGAATTTTATTTAACGAGAACGGAAAGCAGCATTTAATGAGCAATGAGACCAAGAGGCATCCCCACGTGGCCAGGTGGGGCTGGTGACTTCCAGTGACGGCAGGGAGCTGTGAAGGCTGACACCAGCGAAGGGCCTGGTTCGTGCTGCTGCCTGGTCTTACTCCTCTGCTGGGTGCTGCCTACTCAAGAGTAGGGCTACCTTTGTTGCGGTTCTTTTCAGGCTGACCCAATCCCTCTAAGAAGTTTTTGTCCTTATGGTGACATAGCAAAGTGCCACCCAGCCAAGTGCATCTTCACGAAGGATTTTCTGCAAGAGATGAATTTCTATCTTATGCCAAAGGCCCTCTGTGAAACAGCTCATTCGTGGTCATTTTTGGTGTGCTGTGTGTGGTGTTTGTTTGCTTTAATTACTTTTAACTTTTGCTAACAGTTCTCTGGTAAGCATCAGCAAAGCTCGCCACAAAAGCTGTAGTAACCTTGTGCGATTCTCTCAGTACGGAGCCATTCCTGGGATGGATCCACGGTCCTGTGGTTCAGCACAGCCCGTCTCTGGTTTCTCTCCCTCTGAGTCACAGGGCTGTGTCACCAGGAAGGTCATGGGACTGCAGAACATACCAGAGGCTGGAGTTGGGGTTTCTTTCATCATAACCTCAGCTGCTACCTCTTCTCCCTCAGTGGCCTCCTGTGGGTTTTTACAAAATCTAATCCATGTGCAGTGTTGACGTATAACCATCCAGTCGACGTTTAGTTCCAGGGAAGCATCCCTTCCCTGGTGTGGATGTCACCAAGTTCCATACCCACAGATCAGTTTCCATAGTAACCAATGTGCTTCAATGAGAGGGGGAAAATCAGAAGAATTTGAAAGGTGAAGACTAACACTGGAAGGGAGTAAGCGGAACAAACAGCAGGCACAGTGGCTTGGAGCACACCACAGGTTCTATGATGCGTGTTTTAGGAAGACTTGCATGGCCTGTGAACCATTCCTTTCCTCATGAGACGTGCGGTCATGCCAAAAGCTTGGCAGTGCAAAGTATAATGGTACCTCACATTATTGCACACATAAAAATCCCACGTCAACTTATATTTATTCACACGCTCCAATATTTTATGGCCTGTGGAGAAGAAAACATGCATTATTCCGATCCTCCTCCTTCATCTCTTCTGCAACAATGGAAGATGTCAAACAGCAGAAAGGAACAGGACTTTGGCAGAGACACTTTCCAGCTTCTCATTTATTCCATGCTGTCACAAATGCCACCATCCGTAGGTATAAAATGATGTTGCTGCTAACTTATTCTTATATGTGCTGGACAGAGTCACTACTACTGATCCATTTCTGCTTGAGCTGCTTGGAGGACTAACTTTACTGGATCTGATAAATTAGACAGAAGTGTATATTCTCCTTCAGCCATGTGGTATAACTCAGGGAACAAATATGTGGTTTAAAAATATATCTGAAACTCATTTATGACATAAATCCAGAATCTAGCACATTGTAGATTGTATGGCATGACATACAACCCTCTGAAAAGGGTTGTAATCAGTGTTCAGAACATTAATTCTACACAAATAATCATTCAGAAGTCAGGAACCATCACCTCAGAAAAGCCTAGGAAACTCTGCATTAGGACATTTGTACCAATAGCGTACTAGTTTGACTGGAAGCGTGCATATTGCACTGCCTTGTCCTAGGACTCAGTAAGACGGTTAGAGAAAAAAACACATAAAGCAAGATTCACATCACCCAAGTTTAGCTGGGTGAAGACTGTTGTCTGTGTTGGTCCTCTTGGCTCTGTCTTTAATTAGTGGATAGTAACAGATGTCTCCTGTTGGTGACTCACCCCATCTATTTCGGTTTGCCCATCAGAGGTTCCTGTTTCTGTCCCTTTACTAAGGAGGGAGACTAATGACTGCAGTTTAGATTTAAACAGCCAAATGTTGGTGAGGTGAAGCTCACCCTGAGGTGTGATCCAGTGAAGATCCAGTGAAGCGGATCTGAGATTCAGTGAAGGTCAGGAGGTCATAATTCTACAGAGAAAGGAGAAGTTTGGCGCTCTAATCCTTAGGCCCATCCATAAAAACAGCTAGGGTCCATTTGCCGTCCCTGAAGCACAGCATGGGCTGTGTTCATATAGTTACACATTTCACCCTCCAGATCAGGCTAACTGAACCCGTTTTGTCTATTAGAGATGGCCCCTGCCAAGTGGTAACCCTAGACCGGTCCTGGGCACCATCCCCATTGACAGTTTGACAGTGTGGAAAAACCCCAGTAGAGGAGCCATGACACAGTATTGCTTAGTTTACTGGTAGAGGTGTAGCCAGAGCATCGAAAACAGGACGCTGTTAGATGGAAAGGAACAGTGACCGGTGTGACCTTATGTCTGGTAGATAAGGAAATGACTAAAAAATTTGCTGTAACTTGAGCAGCACAAGTGAGCGCTGTGACAGAATTAAAAAGGAAAATCCACATGGGCACACGCTGATTACAGCTATTCTGGGCCTGGTAAGGCCAACAGCCAGACCTAGCATTTTCTGGCTATGTGCTCAGGAGCAGTGGCTTGATGTTCAGTTTAGATGTACAGCCACTTTTTGCCTCCATAGGCAACACAGGTAGGGGCAACCGAGCGGGGAACGTCACACAATGCAGCTCCAGGTCAGCATGGTCTTTCTTCTGGAGACGAACTTCCTCCTTCAGGAGGAGGAACCAAAATGTCCCAAAGGAGGAGTCAAACACCCTGTGGGGCTGTGGGTGAAAGAAGGGCTTTCCGAATGCTCCCCGTGCTCTTTTCCAGGGGGGTCCTGGGGCACGAGGGTGAGCAAAGTGAGCAGGAGTTATCACTTCTCAGCACCCTTGGTCCCTGCTGCATCAAAGAGAGAGAAGAAAGGTAGCTGCCAAGACTCGAGTGCCCCAAGGACTGTGTGAGACGTGCAAGGAGGGGGCAGCCCAGCCGGCACAGTTTCCTGATGGCGGAGGAAAACCAGAACTGCTACCTCACGGCAGTTTGGGCTTTAATGCGTTTTTGTCCCGTGATAAAGAAATTACACAGATTACAGCTGAACATGGAAAATATGATTCACCCAGTCTCCAGAGCACTGGTTCCTCCGTTCACCCAGCGCTGAACCGTGCAGCTCCTGCAGCGGCTGAGGCGAGGCGAAGGCCGCAGGCCCTGTGCCGCTGGTGGGGAGCTGTCTGTCCAGCTCCATCTTCTCCCGACCTGTCTCCCTTTTTTCTAAACACGGATGACAGGCTCCCATATGTGCTAATAGGACACTGAGGGAACAGTTCGGAACCCGGGGGTGCTGCCGGTGTGGGTGAGCCGGCCTGCCGTGCTGTGTGAGCTCCCTCTGGTGCCCGCCAGGCTCCCCTTGGCCCCTGGAAATCACCCCTGTCCTCCTCCTCCTCCCGCCTTGGCCTGCCATTTTCTGCTAGGTGCAATATGGATGCCTACAATAATGCCTAGACCCGGAGTTGCTGCTTCTCTTTGTCGAAAATAAGGCATTGTATTCCGTGTGTCGAAGTGCTACCGAGAGCAGATAAAGCGTAGCGGATGTGCAAGGGAAACTATGACTTGTTTTATTTCTGTAGATAAAAGTAACATCCCATTTGCAAAGGTGCGAAGGTTTCCTGTAGTAACATCGTTGTGGTTAAGCCGGTATTCAAAAGGAGAATGATGAAGTTACTTAGTTTGCTTCCTGAATATGCGCAATTGAAAGTAGTAATTGTTTTATTGAAGATGTAGGAGCCACATCCAAAGCATCTATATAACTCCACTTGTAGCTCAGGTCATCACCTGCTTTAGATGATGAACAGTGAACAGTTCTTACTTCTTATCCACCAGCGCTTTTGATTTACAATAGTCACATGAATTTAGAGACTGCAGCAAAAATAGTATAGGGCTTTGCATTCCTCACAGGAGTTAAAGAGAGTTTTAACTGGAGTAATATAAGAGCTGAGAAATTGTAGCAGAATCTTTAATATCTGAAATTTTTCATTCAGATATGATTCATTACCTGATTTTGTCATTGTAGAAGCCTCAGGATCCAACAAGGACTCAGAGCTTTTAGGTTTCAATTAAAACACCATCATTTCACACGTGGTACTGTAAGAAATAAGTAGCTCATTGTTCGGATGTGAAGGAACAGACAGCACGTAGTCATGTTAGGGCAAATTAATTTTATACCTGCCTGTCAGCCAAGATGTTGATGTGCTGCTCGTAGCCTTCCCCTGCACAAGGTAACGTTGCTGTTTTAAGCTTCAGTGAGGGTGGATTAACCTAAGGCAGGTTTACTCTGCTTAACCTGATTAGGTTTAACCTGACCCCTCATCTCAAATAAGGGCATAGCAAAATCATACGGAAATATAAGATTTTAGTGCCATTTCCCTCCTACATTCTCATCTAAGCCACATCCATTCACGCGGCCTGCTTGGGATTGCCCTGATCCATGTGCAGGACCTTGCACCTGGCTTTGTTGAATTTCATGAGGTTTGCACAGTCCCAGCTCTCAAGCCTGTCCAGGTCCCTCTGGATGGCATCCTGTCCCTCCAGCGTGTTGACCACACCTCACAGCTTGGTGTTGTCGGCGAACTTGCTGAGAGTGCACTCAATCCCACTGTCCATGTTGCCGACAAAGTTGTTAAATAGCACCAGTCCCAGTACCGACCCCTGAGAAACGCCTCTTGTCACTGGTTGCCACTTCAATATCAAGCCACTGACCGCAGCTCTTTGAGTGCAGCCATCCAGCCAGTTCCTTATCCACTGAGTAGTCCATCCATCAAATCCATGTCTCTCCAATTTAAAGACAAAGATGTCATGCAGGACAGTGTCAAATGCTTTGCATAAGTCCAGGTAGCCGTTGTCAGTTGCTCTTCCTTTATCCACCAATGCTGTAATGCTGTTACAGAAGGCCACCAAATTTGTCAGGCACGATTTGCCCTTGGTGAAGCCAGGTTGGCTGTCACCAATGGCCTCCTTAATTTCTGTGAATATTGCACACAACAGGTGCAGCATCTCAGCAGATCAGCAGCAACTCCTAAAGACACTGCTTCCGGATTAACACTCAACTATGTACCTATGCCCTGAGTCCCAGAAAAGTGAGTGAGTGATGGTGAAGAACTGAAGTCTGGTGGTTTGTATGCCTGCCTTTAGAAGACCAAACTCCCATTTCTAGCTCTACCTTGGCCTCTTGTATGCTTTTGGGAAAATTGCTTAAAGGCACATTTTTCAGAATGATGCATTGGAAACTTCCTTTGATACAGCTTCCATGAGTATCTGTGAATTAACTCCTAGAAGCCAGTGCATGAGAAGGTATTTTAACTTGTGTTTGATGGTGGGACATGGGAGAGCTTCCCAACCTAGTCAGGACAATGTTCATACACTGGTAATTCCCTTTTTGCTCTCCATGACCTGGTTTCCATCAGAAGGAATCCTTCATGTTGGGAAGGAGAGACAGCTTGTTCCACTCGGATCTCCCTCATCTGGGCCAACGCCAGCTTAGCCTCCCTGTGATGAGACAAAAATACTTACTGATGCTGATGGAACAGCTCAACCATAAATTGAGCTTCTGCTAGGGCACTCAGGATTAGGTTAAGGGAAACTGCTCATAAGAAAGTGGAGAGAGAGCCCTAGAGACATGAAATATTTTAGTTACACATTCTGGTTTGGGTGTTTAAATGCATGCAAAGGTTAACACTTTAACACTGTCCACCCAAACTCAAAATGTCAGCCTAATAAAGTTTGCAAAAGTTTATGCAAATATTGAAAGTAGAAGGTTAAAGAAAGATTATTGAAAATTGAGACCTTGAATAAGTAAAACAGTTTTATAACTTTTTACTGTTATTTTGACCTTTCAATATGTTTTCCCATGTTTTATTATAAGGCAATATTATGTTTGGAAAGGAGGTGTATGACCTGTGAGGTACTGTTCAGTGGGGAAGACTGCATAAGCAGTGAGGAACCAGCTAGGTCCCTCTTCCACACAGGGTAGGGTAAATTAAAAAATATTCTGTTCATCTGTTTTCCTAACCCACTTTGCTCTCCATGGCCCAGCACAGACACACAAGCAGAGCAGCCATGAAGTTGTCAGTTTGTGCAGTTCTGAAGGGAGAACAAATGACCAAATAATTTTTTTGAAGCACACATGACTTCTTCCTTCCTTTACAAAGCAGAAGGTTGGGAACGCAATCACTGACATTCTTGTCAAGAAAGACCATTAGGCCAGATGACCCTTTTAGCCTCTGAGCTTGAATCTTTTTCTGTGTTTAGTCAAGGTACTACTGTCATCCTTGCAAGTAATATCTTCTGCTGTCTGTGCTTCTTGGCTGTAGCTTTGTGTCTGGTTTTCTCCGTGGATGTGAGGCCCATTAGAAGAACATTTAGTGGTCTCTTCCCTCAATGACAGCGTCTCAGGCGGTGCCTTCAGTGTTACCCTGCACAAGTAAGACCAATCCTCAGGCCCTACAATTTTGCTTGTAGGTGGGTATTCTCCATGGGCACCCAACCCAACCTGCACAGCTCTGGTGGCATGCCTTGAGCCTTTCTTTTACCTTTCCTTCTGAACCAAAACTAATCCAAAAACTCTAACCTTCAAAATTCCTTAGATTCGTGTTACAGTCTGTTGTCCAGAAGAAGTTCATCATAAGTATGATACTCGATAGAGTAAAGTATGGTCTTGGGATGATAAGTTCCCTGCTGCTCATTTGGATTCACAGGTGATTCTCCTGTGTTCAAGCAGATTCCATGCCTATTGCTGTTAGACCTTTTATGGGACATCATGAATCATCTTCAATTCATAGCAAGTCTGTCTGCACACAACTACTACTGCTATTTCCTGCGTTTGTACATGACTCTGAGACCAGGGGAGTTCTGGCATGGAAGTACACTTGTCTGTGTTTTATGAGTCTTTATTGGAAATCCCTGGGTTCATTTTCTTTGGAGCACTCATTTCTCTTTTATAATATTATTTCTACTCTTTGGAGTCGAATTATTTTTAGTTAAAGATTCTGATAGCAAAAGCATGGTATCCTGACTTTCCTGCATCTTTAAAAAGATTAATTTGCTTCTCTTATTGCTATATTTGATTTCCTAAAGTTCATGTTCCTTAACTGGTAATAAACAATATGCTACTTGTAGTTTCAGAATAGATGCTGCTGGTTAGCTAAGGGCTACTTCTTGTGGGTTAAAACTCAATGGGGAAAGAAGAAAGAAATACAAGCATTTTCTGAGCAAATACTGTAGTCACTGGTGGACGTGTTAGTATCAACTGCATCAAGTCCTTCAGGTTATATTCCTCTTTTGCACTTTGTTCACCTCAAAATAATATTTGCTATAGCAGTTTCTTTTCTGGGGATATGCTTCATTTTCAGATTGAATTTTAAGATCCTGCACTTGCACCTTGAAAATCTTAACTTTGTTCTTGATTGAACAGAGATTAGAGATATACAACATTCTTGCTAGGTGCGTGCAGCGTGCTTCAGCCAAACACATTGATAACCTGCAGCAGTGGCAAATGTTATTTTGTTTTCCTGTCTGAGCACAGTTTTGTATCTTTTTATCCTTGCCCGGCTTGAATGCTCTCTAATCATATAGGTGCTCCAATTGCCACGTGAGCAACCTTTTCTGGGAGTATGGTTGCATGGCAATATTTCAGTTTTATTTTGAAAGTGATGATGTCCTTTATGTACTGCAAGCTCTTGCCCCAGTGTCCACCCCAGAGCCAGTCCTCACTCTCTTCTCTTGTCTTGTGAGCTGCTGTTATTTCTGAATAGCTTTTTATAATCTTTATAGATGATCAACCTCATTACGTTTTTCCAATACTTTGTGGAGAGAGAAGTTATGTTTTTAAGTACTTTGTTTTATATGGATTGTGTCTGAGGCCTCCTTCTCCTGCAGATGTTCCTATGCTTCATCTGTACTTGTGCAGTTTGTTGTGCCCCAGTTTTATGTTACACTCCCTATTGCTTGGGAGTAGCATTAATAGTGTTCTCTGTGCTTCTTTCTAATTTTACCAGGCCTGATGATCTGACTCTCCTCTGTTCCTCTGTTTTGGCATATGCATTTTTCTTGCACAGCTGTTAGGACAAAGAATATTCTTGTGAGATGACATCTTTCAAACCAAACTGGAAAATGGTTGTCTGACAACTGCTTGTCCAGTCTGAATAGCAGTAGTGGGTACAGTAATGCTCAGTATGCAGCTGCTGAAGAAAAGTTCTTGTGCAGAGGGTTTTTTCTTAGAAACTAATGAATCAAAGTTGCTCAAGCTCTGTGCTTCTCTGGACTTGCCATGAGACCTGTGCTTTGTGGTGGATTTCTTCACCTTTTCACCAAAAACATTTTAGAAAATAAGTTTGGTTTTAAATTGCAGGCTGTTTATCTCCTTCAGATGCTGTAAAGATGAGCCCCATCAGCTCCTTCCATTGAGCTCATTTCTCTGAAGTGCTTCCCATTTAAAGTCTGTAGGTAACATTTCTTGCACTATTCTGTGTGAATGCAGTAGTAAACAAATTTCTTTCTTCTGATATGAAAAATTGTCTTAATTCTAACTTTACAGAAATGCAGATTCACACAGGGGTCAATGGTGATGCGTAACGGTTTTCATTTCATTAACAAACTTCTCAAGACTTTGCCCTCACCAGCTCAGCTAATATACAAGTAATTAAGATTAGTGACCAAGGTGTCAAGCCTTCTACCCTGCGCATCTCTTAAACTACTTGATTAACCAGTCGCCCAGTTGTACATAAATCACATACAGAGAGAATGGTGATATTGTTAGATTAGATACAGGCTTTGGAGATATTTTGTTAGCTGCTGCCATCCTATTGGGAAACTTAGGTGACCCATTACATTTTGCTTTTCTTTTTCCTTTGCACTTATTAGGGCACTTGGTACCCTTTTGTTGTTCCTAATTGAGAAGGAGTTGATGGTTCTATTTCATGCATGCCGTGTTACATGGGCATGGGGGATAAGATGGCAACGGGTCACCTTGTACTGTCTCCATAAATCCCTGTGGCCATGGAGCTGCAGTTTATGAAATGCCCTACGTCTGTGGAAAATGATCTGAGCGCTGAAAGCCTTAGAAAAAAAATCATCTCTGTTTGCATCACATCACCTGCGAGCAGAAGAATCCCTCACATGTCCTATTTTAAATTGAGCCCCTTTGCATATTTATGTTTTCCTTTGTTTTCTACTAAGAGCACATAAAATCATTGGCAATACTGTACAAGCTAATTACAGGATCCTTACTCCAGTCCGAACATCTTGCAAATAAATTAATGAACTTCTCCACTTTTCTCTGAAGCAGAGAAGCTTTGTTAATATTACTCTTTGTAGATAGCTTGCTATTGTTTTGACATGTTTTCCACACGCAAAGGACAGCAATATGCTTACAATCAATACACTTTTATTTTAATCGGGGAAAAATGGGATGGGAAAGGAGGAATAGCAGGTGAGAGCCAAATTAAATTCTTTATGAGGATGCTGTTTCCTTTGCAGCATGGGGCATCTGCATGGCTTTGCTGAGCGGCAGCCTGCATACCTCCCATCCTTTGCAAATGGTGGGATAACCTTCTCTTTGCAGTCTCAGAGGCTCGGGAGTTTCCACAGCCTAAGCCTGTGCTAACTACCAGTCAGTGAACACAAGGAGATTTGAAAATGTTTTGTAAAAGTCCCTCTGAGAAAACTTACCACTCAAAGGACCTCTCTAGTTATCTCAGACCTTTCCAAGAGCTCCACACTAGCCATGCTTGCTGTTTCCAGTGAAGATGTCTTGCTAGGATGGTGGCCGGCACATACTTCTCAAAGGGGCTGTACTCCGGGACCACATGAACCTCTTGGCTATTTTTATACCATGGAGACAGATTGGTCCCCTAAACAGCCCCAGATTATGGGGGATGCAAAAGTGGTTTAGAGCTTCCTGTCCCAAAAGCCTGAGAATGTCCCAAATGACTGAGAATTAGTGCTGTGGTTTGTGGGTCTGTCTGTGCAGTCTGGTATTAGTGTCCAAGAACTTTCCAAAATCCTCCTTGAAAAACAACAAGGAGAGGGTTATAAGGAGGCTGGTGCCAGGCCTTTAACATTCTGAAAAGTCCACCCGGGAAAAAAATAAAGCCAAAACCATTCAAACAATGCAGTCCTGCACACAAATTCCACAACTCAGCAGTACATCATGCTAAATGTTAGTAGTGACTCATTTAGCATCCAAAAATTCATCATATGCCTCTATCACATCCCCAAGAAGTATTCAGCCAAGTAACATGATGAAATTTCATGTGTACAGTTGCGATCCTATTCCTTGACATCACTTGGAAACAATGAAGAACTTCATCCATACAAATACCGTGTAAGAGCATGACCTCACTTAGGGAGAAGTGCAGCACAATCAGACTTATCCGCTGGGGAACTTGGATAAAGCAGATGTGGAAATCCTGGCCCGGAAAGGACCTCAGGACTCACTAAGGTCAGGTCCCTGTGCTTGAAGGAAGCCATGCAATGAGTCTCATCCCAGCTCCACCTTAAAGCTAACTAGGGGGTTTGTCCTTCCCTCACTCCTGTTTTGGAAATTTTTTAATCTGACATTAAAATTATTGCTTATATTTGCACCAACATATCTTTATGCAATCCAGGTAAATTCATGATGAAGCAACACATGTTATGACTCATTTATTCTTCTCTTTATACACAAGCTTGAAATTTCTGTAAATGCAAACGGGAGATTGGTGCCCAACATAACTATTATTAAAATATGGAGTTGAAATATAATGTATCTGGCTTCTATTCTTACCAGAGTCTTCCAAGCCATTCCTTTGCAGGATTAATTTGTATGAACTAGAAAAATGAATGAAAGTACCACATTACTTAGCCTGCTTTTGTTTGGCGATTAAACTTGAGGAACATTCCTATTGTGGTCTTCTGACAAATGCTCTGCCTTCTCCAGGTGTCATGTGCACATTACTAAAAAGCTTTCCAGAGAACAGTAGGGTGATGCTTGTGTGCAAAATCTGCTTCAGATCTCAGGGTCCCAGGTCCCTGCAAATAAAGAAAAGGAATAGGGGCATAAGCTGAACAAAATGCATGTGCACACAAGTTCAGACACGTGGAGGAAGAATGAAGAGCCCATGTAGATTCAGAGCATGTACCGTGGCCCATCTTAGAGATGGAGTCAGCTTCTGGATTTATTGCATGTAACAACATCAAAATACACCCAACCTTAATCCTGTCTCCACTATTTCTTATGACGTATTAGAAAGATCAGTGAGAGAAATAATTTATAAAAGCATTTGAAAGAAAGTATCTTTTGAGAAAAATTTACAGTCTAAAGGACTGATGTTCAAACTTTTCTGCTCATGACCTTGCTCCTCCATGGCCTCAAGTGGCCGTGTCACTGGCATGAGTGCTTCCAAGCTCCCAGCTCCAAGAGGGGGAACTGTTGACCTAGAAACACCGTTTGGTCAGCAGTTCTGCGGCAACCCTCTTATTATTTATTTGAATTGCAGTGTGACCTAGAGAGATGCTGCAGGGTTAGGTCCCAGCAGGGCGGCCAGCAGTCGATGACAAGGAGAGGAGGATATGGTGTGCTGGCCCCAGCAGACCAGCTGGCTCACCATCACAAGGCTCGGGGTAGGTGGTGCGGCAGAGGGACGGTTGAGGGAACATCAGAGAGGGCGGTGCTGGGGTTGTTGTGGGGACTTCCTTTCACAGAAGATGTATGGCAGGACAGGAAGCATTCATGTATTTGCTAGAAAATCTTTGCAATTATTGTGTAATACTGGGGGAACTATGCTGTGACAAGATTTCCTCCAAATGACCAATGTATTACAGTCTGCTTACTCTGTGCAAGATCTGGAAAAGAACTGGTCTTCTACTTCTCTTTCTAACCTCTCTGCATTTCAACAGTATCACAGCAAGGTTATTTTCAATTACAAAGAAGTGTTGGGAAGGTAATGGATATGACCAGAGACGTTTTGGTAGAAAGCAATCTTATACTACAGGGAAAAAACTCCCAGTACTCATAGTTCCAGATTACTTTTTCCCAAAATTTGCTCTAGCGCACTGCATGCTGTATGTAACAAATGGTACTTTAAATGAAAATTATTGGACTGAAATAAAACATGATAATTTTTTTTCAAATGAATTTTTCTTGGGTATGGAGAGACTTACAGCAATGAGATTAATGTTGGAAACAGTCCAGCATTATAGTTTTTGGTGTATACAAATTGGAAATGGATACTCAAGTAGAGGTAGGAAACCTGGGAAATGATCATGCTGAAAAAGGCACAGGAGAAGTAACAGGCTCAGGCAAAGGGTGAACTGGACCTGGAACTGTGATATGAAGTAGCTTTAAAAAGCTGATTGTAAGTTTCAGTTGAAGATGTAAAGCCTAAAAGGCCCAAAAGCATATCAAATGTCAGAAGTAAAAAATAATTTGCAGATATTTGAACAATGTTGCCATTGGAGATGAAGAGAAATTCTTTGGCTACCCCTAGCTGGGGAAAAGAGGTAAAAGAGGAAGACTGCCTAGGGATAAGAAGCATCATAGCTACAAAAGAAATATGTAAAGCTGGGCTCCACGGAGAATGCTTTGGCAGAAAGCTGTACAGGGATGGGCGATCTGTGCAGAAATTGGTTAGACCTTAGGTGGCTTCTGTAGTGGTGATGGGTTCATCTCCTGGCGCATGACATCTGACCAAGATGAAACATGAAAAAACATACAAGAAGTTAGCATGGAGATGGGCCAGGAATGTGAGATGAGATGAGATGAGATATGAGATGAGATGAGATGAGATGAGATGAGATGATTTGGTATCACAGCTGCCCACCATGAAAATACCTTCCCCTGTCGTGTTCCTTCTTGATGTGCCATTTGATACAAGAAAAGAAAAAAAATTGTGAAAATGAAGTGAATGGGCTAAAATAATGCCAGAAGGACATGAGATACTGGAACTAAGACTGAATAAGGAGAAACAGCTGACAAAATATTGTTGACCAATGTGATAAGAAATTCCCTGGACAGGATGTGCCACATGAAGATGTGCAAAATCATCAGGAACCATGACTCCTATAAAGGAAGCAAAACAGGAAACATGTCATGAATCATCAGCAAGCAGGCCCTGGACAGGTTGCATGGCTCGATCTTGAATGAAATTAATAATTTACTGGGTCTGGGAAGAAGATATTTAAATAGCATCATAACATTATGACAGAAGCTTAGAAGAGACAGACCGAAAATTCAGGCTGATCACGTCTGCTCAGCATCAACATGTGAGAAAGAGAAGTTAGCACTGCCAGAGTGTGGGATGCCTCATTAAATAAACAGTCCCAGACACTAATTAAGAGTATACAGAAACAGATACAAAAAGGCGAGCACGCTTGGAGACTTAGGAAGCCTCGGGATAAGTTGACTGACACATGGTTAGCAATGACAATGTCTCTACAGGCAGCTATTTCTCAGCATCTCACCTGTAATCTTCAGCTAACTACTCACTGGTTTGCATCTCTGATTTGTATTAAAGTGCCCTGTGTCCATTTATTACTGGCACTGTTTAGCAGAACTCAGATGTGGCAGATGAAGGCAGCAATGGGCTTTTGGTCAAGATGGGCCAACCCAGTAGTATCTCCTTCAGAGAAAAAAAAAAATGGGGGAAAAAAAAGGCAAGAACACCAGTGAGACAGAAATCCCACAGGCTGACATAATTTTCCAGTTCTAATTAAACCAACTGAAGCTGATGAAAGTGAATTGGTGTTTCAAAATGAAGGGTCCCAACAGTTCCATCTTTATCCCTTTCTCCAAACATCTGAAGATCTCTCAATTTTCATCTATAGCTGAATAGTCTTTATTCAGTGGTTTTTTTATATTTGATGAAGTACAGTGTAGTTCGGTTAGTTGTTGCTTTTCGTTATGAATCACCTTACAATAAGGTGGAGAGCAAACCCTGCCTTACCTGCTAGCTAGCTCTTTCCTTTGTTATAGCAGTGACCTCTAGTGTACAGCTCTCAGTATCCAGACCTGGCATTTCCAGCTTACTGAGCAAGGCCATTTTCCATCTCACGGGAAGGAAGTAGCTTTACAAAGTGACCTTTCTGTTTATTTTGGATTCCTTTCAAAGAAAATAAAAAAATGCTCCCTTGAGACTTTGATAGTTGATAAAATAGCAACAGCAGTGTGTTGGATCTACGGCTGCCCAGCCCTCGTGCTCTAAAGCATTTTCATATTGGTGTGGCTCAGGGAGAAATTTTGCAGCCTCTAGCACTGCCTGCGCTGTTATTTTATACTTTGACATGCATAAATCTTTGTTAGAAAGCTAAATCTCAGGTGCATTTTAGTGCAGGACATACTAATCTAGTGCCTAGTAGGTAAAGTCAGCTGGGATTTCTTGAAATGAAATGTGCTAATTACTTGTAAGATGAGTTACGTTTAATTTGTTTCTGCTGTAGAAATTCCAGGGGAATCGCTAGGAGCCACAGTAATAATCCTTCTCTAGCTCTGAGCTCTGTCTTTGATGGAAGCCAACACAGGATGTTTCACCACTTGTATTGCTATAGGAATATTGTGAGTTTCGTCACGTGACGCTTCTTCTTGACATCACCTTCCCAATCAGTGAGGATGGTGGTTGTCCTTCCCACTGTAGCTGCCTGAAGGGAGGCCTCTCACACAGGCCAGTTACCTGCCAGTGCAGAGGGATAGGGTGACTTGGGGAGATCAAAGAGTTGACCCTGAGATCTCCCTCCATGAACCACTGAGGGGTCCCAGAGAACTGGATCTTCACTCCTGTCCCTGGATCACCCAGAAGACCTACGGCCACCCCATCTTTATCTCCCTTGCAAGCAGAACTGCATGGTGCTTGGAGAGGAGCTTGCCAGCAGCAAGTGTTGGGCACCAGAGATCTCTCCAGGCCTCCTTCTTAGCTGTAGAAGGGCTGGGATACAGGGCTGGGGCCACAGGGCTGGGCATGTAGCCATTGGGCTTTCATGCCCACAAAGCCAGCCCAGGATTTGCCACTGACAGAGTGAGTCCCATCATCCAAGGTGTGGTGTTATATCACATCTTCTGGTGATATGGCAGCACAGGGCACCTCTGACCTCCCACAACCAAATTTCCCTGCTTGCATTTTCGTATGCAATGGCTGTTGATAATTACCAATACTAATTTAGCTTAAGGACATAAATGACCATGTCAGGAAAATAACTCTTCCTAAAAAAATGATTGTATTTCAGTCTGTCCATCTTGACAGGTATTTCCATTCAGTAATCACAAATGTTTCAACATAATTGACCATAATCCAAGTAATGAGGAGGTGAATGGTGACTGGTAGGGTCTACGCACTGTAATAAATAAGCTAGCCTCACCTGTAAATTGCTTTCTAGTTGGTGAAGTTAGAGAAATTCATGGAGGAAGGGGTCAGGAGCTCTCAGGAAACTGAAGAAAACACATTTCAACACAGTTGGCTTCCTGCTGCAAAACATCCAGCCTTACTGCTGAAGTGTTCCAAAAATAGACAAGCTTTCTCATTAGCCTTATGAGCATTTAAATAGGAGAGGGATCGTTACCCAAATTATATCCCTTAAAAGGGACTTTCACACTGGGGTAAACTTAAAAAAGAACATTTACGCAAAAAGCAATTTTCTTTGCCTGCAATCTTCTGTATTCCCCTAACTCTCATTGGAATAAAAAACTTCCTCCCTCTCCGGCCTGATTCTCTTTTTTTCTTAATCCAGCTGTGAAATCATAAAGCTCAGTGTTTATGACAATAGTTTGCTACCATGGAAACAGTTATGTCATCATAAATTTAGCCTTATGATATGACCTCCCTGGCTGCAGGAACAAGTCGAAAAGGAAGATATGTTAGAAACAAGACCTTGTTTAACTGGAAATGTCTATTTTAAATCCTTTTGCATAGCACGCTCAGCAGCTCTTTAATAGGAGGACCTTTGATAGGAACTGTGTACCTAATTACATACTGCTTTATTATGCCTTTTGAATTGCTTTGAATGTCACCTTTGAATGCGAGCTCTCTTTTTATTGTTGAACATTTTGAATTCCCAGCGTCCTAACACAGCGCTGCGATGATTTCTACAACTTCAGATCGTTGCCCTTCTGCGCAGTTTACAGTGCCCTGTGGTTTTGCTTGTTTTCTTCTTTTCAAACTGAACAAAATTTTTTAAAAAGGAAAAGAAAAATCTATTATTGTGCAGATGTTGGAGTGAATTCTGGGCCACCTCCTGCTGCCACATGGTACGTGCGGTCCCCTCATTATCGCTGTACAGAGGAAGGGTCTGCATTGGTATAGCCAGACATTTAAAATCTGATGGGCGTCTGTCACGCCTTGCTGCAGTATCCTCTGCCTCCAGGTGAGATAACCTACACATGCACACACACACTTGTGGTTTCTAATATAGAAGGTGCTGTCTAAATATAAAAACTAAACAGCAAAGGGGCTGATGAAAGACAAGAGCAGCATGAGCCACACTATACAGAAGCAGATATAAAATTTGGCAGCCGAGGCCATATACAATCTAGTCCTCCTGTGTCCTTGCTCACTGAGCCCGTAAGATGTTTCCCCATAGACCTCTTGCTTTCCAATGAATGAACCCATCTGCTTTTGTCATGCAAGCCCAGTGGTTTCGAGGGGCTGCAGAGCATTGGAGGGCTCCAAGGGGCTTCCCGCTCCCCAGCCTCTACAGAAGGGAGCTGTGGGAGGAGGCTACTGCATAACATAACCTTTCCCCTGTATAATTAAAAAAAAAAAACCCTTTCAGAAAATCCACATGACAACATTTGGGAAAAAAATTAAGCCCGGAAGTTGGGAAAAGGGTTACAAATTTCTCCTCAGCATTTTGAAACAGCAACCCACCATTTCTGCAAGAGACAGTGTTCAGCTCTGACGCGGGGCAGAGGGACCCCACTGAAGGTGTCATGTTGTGGGAAGGTCCCTCTGCACCTCTTTGTGCTGGTTGATGTGTTGCTTTGGATCTCCACTCAAAAGAAACTCACATTATTTTCAGCATAATACCTGTAATATAAAAATTAAAGCCTCTCTAAGAAAGATGAGTAACATTTTAAAGCAAGCAAATCCTGCTGAGGATAGCTAAGTTGAAAATCCTTGTTAAAATTATTACACTGAATGATATGTGGGAGGTGCTATCAGAGGGGCGATGGGGCAAGGCTCCAGTGAGTAGAAGGGGAACGGGGCTTTGAGTGGCCGGCTAGAACCAGCCAGGGCACCAGCACCCTGTGGCTGCAGAAGCTGGTGGGGCTGCACTGCTGTACATAAAGAGCGCGGCTATGGTCCGCCCATGATGTCTACAGCTGGGAGCACAGTCCTGCCTGGACAACACACATCATGTCATATCTATTTCCACCAACTATGGCAATTCTGCATGTTTTCTTAAAAATACATATCATTTTATCCTTGTTTTGTCTTCTTGTCCCCTGCTTGTTATTTTGTCCTCAATAAATGGATAGTGCAGTCATCTGTGCAATTGTAGAAATGCTCTTCTACACCTCACTAACCTCTTTGGACATCTTCTTATACCTCTTGAACACTCTCAGTTTCACCTTCTTCAATTGTCCGATTTTTAAAAACTTTTTGTGGTTTGGTTTTTTTTTTTCATTTCTCTGTGAATTTCCTCCAACATTTTTCTTGTCAGTTCTGGCAGAAGGACACCCCCGGATGAATGCTGTGTTCACACCAAGGCCTACCCAGGGCAGTCAAGCTCAGGAAAAGCCCCCACTTGTTTTATGCTTGAGCAATGTTCCTGCTTGGGATGCACATGCCTTTGTGCCAGTGCCTCCTGTATGGCCTAAGATCAGCTCTCCTTCTAGGCTGGGCTGTGCTGTCAAAAGCTACATCTCTACTTTCTGTGCTTAGGCATCTGATGTTTCCCTCAGATAGGAAGCATTTCACATTTGTCTTTTTAAATCTCAGTTTGTTTGCACTCTATTTTTGCAATTTATATAGCTCACCCTGTATTTTAAATCTCTCCTCCAAATCACTCCTCAATTTTCTGTCATCTGCAGACTCTACTGTATACATTTTCACACGGTACTTTCATACAGGATGAAAGTATCAAGTAGAGATGAACTCGAGGCTTTTAAAAGATCCATCGAGGCCCATCTCATCATGTTCGTTCATCGCCATATTGACTTGTCTATGAAAGTTGTCCTCCTTGTTTGGCGATAGCAGAGGAATGTTTACCTCAAGAAAGGCTCTTAGCCCTAAATGGCCTCCATGTGTCAGACTGCCCCAGTGTCCTCTGTGCTTAAGCCCTACAGAGCCACCAGAGTGTTTCCACATCCCTCCTTCAGCCTCACACCCGTTTTGGGGTGGCTTGTCAGCTGCTGGGGCCTCCTTTTAACATGCTGCTTTTTTCCCCCTCCGGTGCTAAGCAAAACGTGAAGGGCTCAGACCTTTTGGTTGCTGGCTGTGGCTTGCAAAGTGCAGATGTACAGTAAATGACAAGCCTTGTGAGGGGTGTTGAAAGGAAGCAGTGGTGGGAAGCATTTCAGTTTAAGGAGGAATAGTGTGGGTGTGGTGCAGTACTGAAAGAAAATTGGATAGAAAATGAAATTGGGGAGTGAAAACCTATTTTTAACAGGGCTTTGAAAATCTGGCTGTGACCAGGCCTTGTCTGAAATGATTTAGAGCCATAACTATTTCCTGGGGCTTGCATTTTCCATAAGGGAAAACATCTGATAGCAGAGCAAGAGGTTTGTTCTTTCTGAGTACATCCAGAGCCTTGTCGTTCTTATGGGAGAAAACAGAGGACACTTGCTACCCTGCACATAGCACAGATGTCTGGCTATTCTCCATGCCATGTGAGATCTTCTGGGCATGCAGGGAAAACGAGAACTCAGATGGTGAGAGATGCATCCCTTTGCAGTAGAGAAGAGACAGCATCTCACCCAGGCAGACATTGTATTTGATGAAGAACTGCCAGGAGATGGATATGCATAAAGAGGTGATGCATGTAATTACTACATCCACTGAGTTTATCACAAAAATATACATTTTTGTTTCTACAATCAGGATTTTCTGTGCTTGTTTTTTAGATCAAGTTGTTCACTGTGAAAAATAGAATAAAACAGGAAGCCTGCTTACTGTTGAGCATTATAAGCCTGGGAGAGGAGTTGGGCAGGAGTTGCGTGAAACTTGTACCACAGCAGCCAGAAAACACAAACACAGAGAGCAATGATGCCATATGCCTACTGGCCCTCTCCTTCACCACTAGCAAGCTAAGCTTTCTCTTGAAACACCTCACTTGTTCAACCTCACTAAAGTGGAGAAAGCCTGTCCTACAACCAGCTAAAGAGGCAGGACTCTAGACTGTCAGGCTCATCTTTACACCAAGTTTTGATCGTGTTTAGCTATGTATTTCCCTGCTTCTACTACCAACCTTTGGGTAAGTAATCTAAACAAAAGCATTTTGCAGATACTGCAACAGGATGAGAAACAGCAGCAAAAAGCAAATTTATAACTAAGGAGATATAAAACCAGGGAAATAAATTATCCTATTGTTAGGCTTTGTCTTTGGATGAGGTGTTACTGCTTTGGTGTGTTTAACTTCCAGCTCTCCACGAGGACCACAGCCCAAATATCCCAGCATTTGTGAAAAAGCCAGAGGACAGCATAGGATTTGCACACTCAAAGCCATGACATTTCAAACGGTTATTCTGACCCAGCCTTCATGACGGTGCTGGGAAGGAAAGCTGCACCAAGCTAAAAGCAGATGTCTGTGCAGTTCCAAAATGGGGGTCTCTGGGAGCCAGAAGGGGTACTGGGGAGCACCTGTGCCGCTTGCATGGGACCACACACCGATACTGCTGCCCTGGGCACCCCTTGCTCCCCTTCCAGCTGAAGGACAGAAGTAGACACTTCTTGCACGTGAGTCATTTGACCTGCTTAGACCCCTGCTTTCTGAGGAGACAAATTGCACCCAAAAAGTACTTATTTTCCACTGAGGACAAAGGGGGAGTGGACATCCCAGATGTGCATTTGAAGCTGACATCTGCCTCATTTGCAAATGAAGACCTGCAAAAAAAGAATAAAACCTACAGACAGCTGCATCTGGTCTGACAAATTACAGCCCTGAGCCTTCCTGGTGGAGGAGCCAAGCCCCAACAGGCAGGAGCCGGTGGTCACTGTGGTACACTCAGATAAAACACCATGGCAGAACAGAGGAAATAGTTCAGCTCCTGTGGGTCACTGCTGCCCCGCAGACATCAGTGGAGCATTTTGCTGCAAACCACCTTCCCCCAATTACCAGACACTTAGCAGCTGTGCAGCGTTGCTCAGAACATCACTAAGTCTTTGAGGAATTTTGTTCTCAGGCCTCAGGGTTCTGGTCGGCTGCACTGAGCTCCATGCTGGCGAGCCGGCTGTGGGAAGCTGGTTGGTGAAGGCCGTGCCTGCAATGGCCCACGCTACTCCCAGCCCCAGGCGACCCCCTGAAATGCAGCAAACCTCACCCTGTGCTGCTTCAGGAGCCCATTTCCACTGAAGCACAGCCCTTAAGTCCTTTTTCTACCCGGCACAAGTGATTCAGCTGCTGGCACCGCAGGTACCTGCACCCAGGTGATGGGCGCCCAGCACCACTACTGTATCTGTGAGAGGAGCCTAGCCTCTTGAAGGAACATTTTCAAGAGCTTATCTAAGCAGTCTCCTCATAAGGATGTCAAGGACAGATGGTGACATCCCTGGGACCAGGTTCTGGCTTCCCTCTGCACAGAGGGATCCACTCCAGGTGGACGTGGCTACTGGTGCCACCCTTGGGGGACCTGGGTTGCTTCCACCGGCCTCAGGGGGGTTTGGACAGTCCTGAGGCCACTTGCTTTTATGCTGAGGGTGACGGGAAGGTCTGGTTTGCCCTGCAGTGAGGGAAATGCAAACATGGTCTGGAAGCTGTGTGCCGAGGATGGCAAGGTAAGAGCAGCAGTGTCCAGGCTACTTAATACAAGATTTTTAGTCTTCACAGAGAAATTTTGCATAGCAGAAAGGCAATCCTGCTGATAGCCATTGGCACTTTCTGCCTCTGGACAGGCAGTGAATTTGGCCTTGAGGCTGTGGAGGGGGACCCAGCAACCAGCTGGTGTAATTTTTGTGTACATTTGTGACAGCGTCCACATTTCTTCTTTTCCTTTTTTTTTTTTTTGTCTTTCTCCTCTTTGTTCACCTGAATAATAGCTACTAACAGGCTATTATATATGCTATGCAACACATTCATAGTAGTGCTGTGTATATGTATACACATGGCAATCTTCTATTTCTGGTACAGTTAGCCTCCTTTTGAAATGCATCTTTTACTGCCAACAGCTAGTTTTTAGCTGTGCATGAAAACCGTGACACTGAAACCTCCTTCCTTCCCTCCCTCTGCACGCACTGAATCTGACAAGAGGATGAACAGCAGAAGCAGCCGCATTGCTGATAATCCAAGGTAAATTCAGGCAGGAGGAGCCTCTCAAGTTGAAGTGTATTCCTTATCTCCACATCCCCATGACTCAGGTTTCCATAATGCCTCAGTGTCTGAAATCACTCACATTCAGAAGGGAAGCATTGCCCTTTTGGGTGCTGCTGTATAAAATGTTCTGCGTTTGGGAAGGACCGTGCTCCTGCCAGCGTGCACATACTGCCTTGGCCCCGAGTACCAGATGCCTCTCAGGTGAGTGCTAATACAGCACTCTTTATTTATTTCACCTTCATCTTCTTTATGAGAGGAGAATCATGTCCCTGTTTGTCACCTGCCAGCTGGTAAAATGGGGCTGGTTTGGTCTTTAACCTTTTAGCAGGATTCATTTCTGGGGCAATTTCAGTACGTGTGCATGCAGTCCATGCGCAGCGCTCCTTACGACTGTCCCAGCAGAGCCTCGCAGATAGTGCTGCAATACTCCTCATTTCCTACAAAGACAAAAGCTCTGGCTGGGGAAATTGTCAGTGCACTGTCAGCAGAGCTTCAGCTGGGGCGTCTAAAAGCCATTAAGGTGGATAGCTACCAAGCATCAGGCAGGAGAAACGCAATATCCTCCAGTCTCCAAGAAAATGTTTATCCTCGCAGACATTTTTCCTAAGCAAATATTCAATTAATCCACCACAGAATTCTTTAAATTCACATACGAGCACCAGTGGGGACAGACTCTGCAGCTATGGTAAGGAGGTACTGACTGGATTTCTACAAAATGTAAGCTGGTGGAGGTGGCTGAGGTGACCCAGAGTCACCTCCACCCAGGCTTCAGGTCCTCGGGGTCAGCTTGGTTTGTAGGCTGGTTGTATGCAGCTTTCCAGCCAGCCTGCAGTGGTAGTGGTGTACTGGAGGTAATATATGTTGGGAGGATTCGGCTCACCAGAAATAGTTTCTTGAGGGGAAGGGAGAAGATGGAGAAGCGCTGTAGAACTTCATCATCTAAAATTGGATTTTCCCTTAGGTCTAACTAAAAATAAATTAGCTAATAGTATATTCAATTAATTTTGCCAAATTTGAGCAATTCTTTTAATTAGGAGGGAAGAACTTAATCTCACAGAAAACAGACAATTTCCAAAGGCTGGCGCAAGAGTATGCCACCAGAGTATGTCCCTATGAATTGCTGTGAGATGAGGAACACACAGACTTACACAGAAAATATAATTACATGCAAGTAGCAGAGACAGCAGTGCAATGGGAGCTATTTAACCTTGAGGAAGGTGCACGTGCTGTTGGGAGGGCAGGTATTGTGGAGCTTTTAATTTCTTTTAGTGAAAGAGATTGGCAAGCTAGAGTATTATGATAAAATCAGAATTTCATCTTTTTGCTAAGGCTAGGCAAATTAATTGAGTGTCCTTACACACGTGCTGGTGAGTGGAGGGGGAACCGCAGCTTTCACAGTCCTGTTTCTGAAAAGCACATTTGTCCGTAGCTTAGCAAATGCCACAAAAAGTTTATTTATTAAACCCTTGGGAAGCAGGAGGGGAGAGACCTTGTGTGATCATGACTTTATTGAAGCTACAGGGCAATGGCACCAGTTCCAGATGTAGACGTCAGGGTGCATAGGAGTATTGAGATGGTTGTGCCTTTTGCCTCCTTCCCAGTGCTCACTGGTGTGAAAGGCCTCGTGACGGCAGACACATCAACTCCACAGCTTCAAAAATGCCTATGTTGGGTCACTTTTAATGCCTGGCACCATATATTCATACACGCTCTGACTTTGGAGGAGAGATTATTTAATTCTGATTTCTAGCTACTCTCCACTACCTCACTGACAGTGCAAACAGACAAAATGCAAAACAATACAAAATTTTGCTGCCTCACATTTCTTTTTAAGGCAATTGTTAATCCACTGGCGGTAAGCTATGTAATTTTATTATTTCTTTAACCAGGTTAACAGAACTGTGTATGGGATTGCAAATAAGAAAATGTCACAAAACTCTTTTTACCTATTTTACAAACTCTTTTTTTCTGTACCATGCATCTATTCCCGTTTTCCCTGTGTCTGGTTGCACAATAAAAGAAGGCAGTTTAGTATTTACTCCACTCTCATGTTATTTGAGGATCTGAACTGGGGAATATACTGAAGACAGGAGTCAAAGTTTCCCAGCTGAATCCAGCTGGATAGACAGAAAACTCCCTCTTTCTCTCCTTGACATAGTCAAAATCTGAAATGCTAAGTATATAAATACTCTAAGTACTTCAGGTGGCTCACTAATCCATGAAAAGAGAAGAGAAGAAAAATAAAAATAAAAATGAAAAAGAAAAAGAAAAGGGAAAGAAATAGTTAAAAAGGAAAATCCAGTACGCAGTTCTTCATGAGTTTCTGTAAAACCAGAGAGCATTTCTGAGGATTTTGAAACCATCTTTCTATGCAGGCTTACATGACAAATCATGTGTGATGCCAAGTCCAGAAAATTGTGAGGAGTCTTGTGATCTTCGGTGGTTTTTTTCTTAAAGTCTCAGTTTGTGTGACTAAACAATTCCTTGACAAACTTGGCTTTAATTTTTGGAAAAAAATTGTAGCCCTTTGGCTGCAGAACTGACCTCAGGGACCAGAAGTCTAGAGACTGAGTAAACAGAAAAATAATAAAAAATGTTCATATTTTTTAAATAATGTGCTTTTCGAAACAACTTTATGAGTTTTGAGGTTTGTGGCATGATTGTTGAGCATGTTAATTTGGCAGTATTGATCCATGTTCAGGAGGACTCTGCATTTTCTCCCCTGCATGCTGACGTGGGACTGCTCCTTCTGTTGAGGAGGAATTACTGGGACTTGGGTGATGCTCCAAGAAGTCATGGGCCTGTGGTCCAAACCTATAGCTTTTCCAGGCAAATGGTGTTTTGTTGTCTTTTCATGGTGGAGAGCTGCTGTCCTGCTGCTCCGGATTAAAAGGAAGGTGGGTGGGGGCATTTAACCTGGCTGCTGCCCCTTCATTTTGAAGACAGGTCAACCCTTGGCCCGGCACTGTTATGGAATGAATTTTGGCCAGTTTTTCAAACGAAAGAGTATAAGTAGTGGCTTTTTTACTGTGTATTTTCCTGCAACATTTTGCTGTTTGGTGGGATTCCCAATGTGCAGACAGCATTCCTGTCCACTCCTTGGGGATGGGGATGACAGAAGGGCGCAGGTGGCCTTGGGGGCCCTTCACAAAATACCTCCAGGGATAACCAGGAGCAAACTCTGGAGCCGGTTCAGGTCTGAGAGAAATCTGGGGGTCTGGATTTTCCTGGGACTATGCTGGGCACTGCCCCAGGGGCACGTGCAGAGGAAAGCTCCATTGCTCTGCCTGCAGCAGGAGGGGGTAACGACGCCTGTACGGACCTGATAAAGTCAGAGAATGGTCTAGATCTGCACTGACAAGTTTGACTATACTACATAAAAGAAGTTGTATTTATGGGGCTCTTCAGTATTTATAGGATCTGGTATAAGAGTAAGGTCTGTCAGAGAAAAGGCAGAAAACATGAACAGGTGTTATACATATAACACAAAATATCTCCTAAGCCTCTAAACTTTTCTTTCTTTTGAAACCACAGTGATGGTCACAGTGGAGACACCTCTATAGCTTCAGTGGCACATTACAGCTGCATTTAAATTCTATGTATTTCTATTCTTAGCCAAATTAACACATCGTTATCTACATCTTTTCCCAGATTGCCCCTGGTCAGATGAACAGCCTGTTTTACTAACCTATTTCCACTCTGAAAAGCATTCATTCATTATTAATATTTATTTTCTCCCAGCAAATTTGGAGTTTACGCCTCCTTCTTTACTTACTCAGCTTCTGAAAAAGTCTCTGGGGCAAATATCATAATAGTTTTCTGCCTCCCTCTGACAATACAAAGTAAGCTGCTAAATCAGCAGCAGTATGTACTCCTCTTCTGTAAATTGCCCCAGTTGCCTGCTTCCCACTGGCAACTGCCAAAGCCCTGGCTTGCACCATGGGCACCCTCCGTAACACAGACCCTCCGTAACATCTCGATCGTCCCAGACTTCCCTTGGCTCTCCTCTGGTGCTGTGGCTCTATGCCTTTTCCTAATGAGGCACGTATAGCACAGCTATAGGCTGGCTGGAGACAGGCAGAGAAAGGACAACCCATCACCCGATGGTACCAGCCTCTGAGCTGGCACACTCCCACCCAGTACCCTTGTAAAGAGCACATTTTTGCCCTCCATGCTTGAGAGTGTGAACCAACAGTTGCTTAAGGCAGTAGCTAAATAGCTTTTCCCTAGGAACAAAAAGTTCAGAAGAAAGTTTCCTCCGCCCCAGGGAGAGCAGGAATGCCCTGACCATGTCAGTCGTCCTGTCCTTCATTAGGTAAGGCAAGCAGCAGCCTGATTGTAAATCCTACTGCAAACTTTTCTGGCCAAGCCATGTTAATGCTGCTGCAATGGGAAAAGTTGCAATGCTTCCGGGTGGGAAGGGCAGTGCTTACTCAGGTGCACCAGTGCTGCCTTTTCCTCTGCTTCCTGCCAACGCTCAATGTGCGGCACCGTGCAGAGCAGAGTCACGTCTGGAAAAGTCTCTTTGCAAGAGCTCCCCCTTATCATGACCCAAATTCTCCGTCCCCATTTGGTGACACTGGAGCTCTTGTTGCTATAAAAAGAATTCTTCAGTGGTTGCCTCTCAGAGCTGCAGCCATCCAAGAATATCACAACAAAGCCACTTTCGTGTTTGCTGTGGTTTTTTTCCTGATTATCCTGATTATCAGAATTTGTTCTCCTGCACAGTGCTCTGTTTGACATTTCCGGAATGGCATTGATAATCCAAGCGGTGAGAAATGTTGGAGCTGCTGGACTTGGTGCCCCATTGTGGGGCAGTCACTCTCTCTTGTCTCCCATCAGACATCCCACCTTCTGCAGAAATATCAATTCTGCAATGTGTAAGATCTTGGTAAGACACAAAGGTGACTGCAAAACATGCCCTCTTCCCCCTAATACTAAATTCAGCCCAAACTCCCCTCCTGCTCCCCTGGGAAGGAGACCAGTGAACCCTGTGAGGTTCACACTGGTGCCACTCACACTTCAACCAGACAACATATCCAGCCTCAGGAACATGAGCTTTTAGAGTCTCCTGACTGTCGCACCAGGGTAGCTGCCTATGAGAGCCTGGACAAAACCAGGAGACAGTGGTAATGACAGTCGAGTCAAAGCCCTCATCTCCAAGTGGCCATTGCCAGTGGAGAGCCACCACTGCACAGCCTCCCTTGCTGCTGCTGGGCATGCAAGCACCCATGCTGGGCTGGTTCATTGCCTCTCCCACTTTCTTTACTAAGTCTGCATTTCAGTAATTTTCCACCCCCACAACAACTCTGCAGACACCAGGGTCAATGACGAAGGAGGGGGAGGAGGTGCTCCAGGCGCAGGCCATGGTGAAGACCGTGGTGAGGCGGGTTGTCTCCCTGAAGCCCATGGAGGTTAATGGTGGAGCAGATATCCACCATGGAGGATCCCACACCAGAGCAGGTGGATGTGCCTGAAGGAGGCTCTGACCCATGGGATGCCCGCGCTGGAGCAGGTTCCTGGCAGGACCTGTGGATGCATAGTTGACCCACACTGGAGCAGTCTGTTCCTGAGGGACTGCACCCCATGGAAATAACCCACACTGGAGCAGTTCATGAAGAACTGCAGCCTGTGGGAAGGACTCACATTGGAGAAATTTGTGGAGAACTGTCTCCTGTGGGAGGGACCCTATGCTGGAGCAGAGGAAAAGTGTGAGGAGTCGTCCCCCTGAGGAGGAAGGAGCAGCAGAGACAATGTGTGATGAATTGACTGCAACCCCCATTCTTAACCTGCCTGTGCTGCCTGGGGGGAGGAGGTAGAGAAATTGGGAGTGGAAAGAAAGGAGGGGTGGGGAAAATGTGTTTTAAGATTTGGGTTTATTTCTTATTACCCTACTCTGATCTGCTTGGCAATAAACTAAATTAATTTCCCCAAGTCAAGTCTATTTTGCCTGTGACGGTAATTGATGAGTGACCTCGCTGTCCTTATCTCGACCCATGAGCCTTTTATCATATTTTTCTCCCCTGTCCCGCTGAGGCAGGGGAGTGATAGAGCGGCTTGGTGGGCATCTGGCGTCAAGCCAGGGTCAAGCCATCACAGGCTGCTGGGAAGCAGCTAGCCTTGGCTGTAGAAAACCTGTAGGACCTTTTTGTTATGTTATTGTTTTTCCAATAAATGCAATGCTGCTTTGACCCCCTGAGAGATGGATGGTTGTCCAAATCATTGTCAGTGAGTTTCCCTGATGCAAGCACACGGGCTGTTAACAGGACCATTTCACTGAGGGCTTCAAAGTTACTGATGTGTCCCAATTAAAAGGAGAGGAAAAGACCAAGAACAAAGAAAATATGACCCAGACACCTTTCTATTCCTTCCACCTCCCTTTTAAGGAAATAAAGCATTTCTTAAAGGAAAAAACATGTCAGTTGGAAAAAAGCTCCAGCTTACATGGCTTCTCTATTTATTGTGCAGCCGACGTGAGTGGTCCCTGCTGGGAGAAAGGAGTCACTCATGGGAACTGGTGGCTGAGGGAGCCTGGGCCAGAGGGAGTCCCTTGCCCAGCACAGGGTTGTTCCCTGGGACTCATCCTGGTGGGAGCTCACTCCATCAGAGGTCAGGTTGCAGATGAAGTACAACAAGAAGATAAAAAGGCTGACTCAGTAACACTCACCATGAGAAAATGAGAAAGAAAATACAGAAGAAGATGCAACAACCCTGTGGAAGAGAAGGTGAACGGGAGGATTCCTTTTGGCCTATAAATGTCTGGGATACATTCAGACAGGAGTTAGTATGTCAATATTGAGAAGGAGAAAGAGAGTCAAGTGGCTGAACTTCAAATTCAGGCAGGCTGGGGATATGTGTTGGACTTGTTTACCCAGGGCAAGAGAATTCCTCAAACCCAGACTGAGTATTCTGCGGACAGAAGCGCTGTAGGTCAAAGGAGGCTCCTGCACTCAGCTCTGGAGCTGTCTGTCTCAAAATAAAGCTCTAAGTGAAGTTGTATATGAGGATGTAGGAGTCTTAGAGATTCCTTAGAGATTTTAAGTTATGGGTCAAGCTTCATTTAGGGCATAAATCAGAAAGGATTCCCTTGTTCCTTCCCTGTGTTCATCGTTGCACAGCTGGACACGTATTGTGTAAGCAACTTGACAGAGACAGGGATGTTTTCATCTCTCTGAATCATCAGGTCTTGATGGGACTCAATTAGTTTGAGCATTTAAGAAGAGGTCCTGCGTTCCTCCGTCATAGGGACAGAAGTTACTGGTCATAAATGGCTTTTGACGCTGCCGAGTGCCTCAGCTTCGATTTTGTCTAACCAAGATTGAACTCCTCTGCTACTCTTACTAGTTTTCTCCAATTTTCTGTGCTCATCAGGTCAGGCTCCGGCCCTACAAATACTTAGACATAAACCTTTATGCAAACCAAACAGCCCAGACAGCACAACTGCTCCGGGCAGATGAAAGCACGTCCTGAAGCCTTTGAAGAACTGAGGCCAGAGGTCCTGGAGGGCAGATGCTCTCAGCTGTCTCTGTAATTCCAGTCAAACATTAGACAGTCCTATGGCACGATGAAAATACTATTTTCCTGCATAGTGTGTGCTTTTTCTAAATGTTTTAAAGCAGCACTGCTATTCAGGAGAACTGCAACAAAAGCTGTCTACTTGCCGAGTGCAGTAATTTCTCCTGTCAGAAGGAAAGTAATGAAGGAGGATAAAGGCAGGTAGCTTCAACAGCAGCAATTGCTAGCGCAACAGCCATCTGCAGAAGGCTGAGGGGAGAACTGCAGCACTGCTGTGTCGAGAGCTGCTCCAGCCACCGGCAGCGACAGGGCTGTGTCCTCGTTGCTGGGGGCTCACTCTGATTTTGCGTCAGGTTTTCATGGGTCTCTGATCCCAACGGGCCTCTCACGCCACAGGCTTACCCCTTTTCTTATGTGACTAGTGATTTTAGGTCTCAGGTTGATGCTTTAAGAGAGTGGGGAGACCCAAGTTTTCTTTAAGCCCAGTTTGTTTTAAAGAAGTAGCCATTAGATGCTCTGAATGGTTTGTCACCTTTGGAAAGGCAAGCAAAGATGTCCTGCTGTGCCAGATCTCTGCGCTGCCATGGCAACTCTGTTTGCAGGACCCCAGCTAGACATTTTAAAGGTGTACGTGGTATTTCCATGAGACCTACAAAGGGCTGACAGTCACGTAGGTATGCTTTCAGTGTGGACTCGAAGACAAAAGTTGGTAACTGCCAGGTGACTATAAAGATGATTGAATAAAGTGATATTTAATGATAGTCATTTCACGATTTAATGCATAGTAGGAGCCCCTACTCTAGATCCTGTTAGCAGAAAGTACATGGAAAAATGCTCAGTTACGTTTTAGACCCAGAGGCAGTCTCCCCATTATAACAAAACAGAGCAGAGACCATTACCTGGCCCTGAGGCCAGCAGGTGCAGCACAGCTCATATCTGTACTGCTAAATTCACTTACCCCCAAAACTGGATCAGTGTCTCCACCTGAACTACCATGAAGGGTGCCAGACCCACGCTGACACTGAACTCTGTCTGGGAGACCGCGAGTGGCTGGAGGTCCAGCATCACTGAGGAAATGTCTAGGTCAGTCCAATGCTTTGAAGATGCCTGGACACCATGTGGGCTGTGCATGGAGCTGAAGTAGTATGATCCATGTGTGACCTCCTTAATGTAGGTGGTGTGGCCACCCTGCCTGAACTGCTGTGTCTTTTGGTTCTCCCCTCCAGCCTCCTCCATGGCTGTCCAAAGTTTATGTTGCACGTACAAGTGTATGAGCAACATGGATGCTAAGTGAGACTTTGCTGAGATGTTAATTGACTGTTGAGCTTTACCCCTCCATATGTGTGTAGTTACATGCTCCGGGCTATGGCTGCGAGAGTGCATTTGCCCATGGGGAAAGGCTGGAGTGCGTGTTCTGTGATTCGCTTAATGTCACCTTTTCGCTACTGTCATAACTCGGGCTGGGCATCAGGAAACGTTGCTCATCCATGCACGTTTGCCCCAGGCTGTCTCCCAGCACACTGTGACCTTGCCTTGAATCAGATACATGACTCAGGGAAGCATTTTTGATGGGGTTCTCCATTATTTTTGTCAGGGTCCAGCTGCAGTCAGGGCAGGACCAAAGTTTCCCAAGAGGTGTTGAATGATTCTGTTGTGGGGAAGAACTTCTGGAGGGTGGGTAAACCTCTCAAGCGCAGACTAGATATGAGCTTTTTCCTCTTGTTTCTGTGGTGGCTTCCTTTAGCTGCCTGCTGGCTCTCAGCGAAGAAATTTGCCTGTTTTGACACAGCAATAGGAGTTGCGGTGTGAGACTGGACAAGCCTATTGGAAGAACAGTGCAAGCTCCCCGCTGTGAACACACCAACTTTTCTAAAAAAACCACTTCCAACAGCATACTTCAGGGAGTGTCTTCTGCCATTGCCTGCAGTTGCAAGAACATCTTCAGTAAGTAGTTTCTAAACCCTGCCTTTCATATTTTCACAAGAAAAAAGATCCGGTTGCCAGTTTAACTAACCTTACCTGGGTCCCTCAACTTGGGGCTTCTTCTCTGTTGAATGTAGATTAAGTACATGAAAACAGAGGCCAGAGTGCTTGTTTCTTCTGTTCAGACTGAATGAGTAATGTGAGCATATTCCAAATCATCAGAGTCTTGAATCAGAATGATGGTAACGAACATATCCTCCATGCTCAGAGGCTCTCTGGTAAGTCTCTCTTCTTTTTTCTTCTTTTGAAACCCTCTTCATGTTGAAAGAAAGGAGCTGGTTCTGAGTGTTGTGCTCGGTGCAGCTGCAGAGTGAGTGCTTGCTGGGTAGCTGCAGCTCATTTCTCCTGTGGCTGGACCCTGAGCACTGCCAAGGGGCATCCCCTCCCATTGCCCCTCGCATAGAGCAAGGAGAGACCATGGCCTGGCCCTGACCACTGATGACAACCCTGTGGCAGGCTGCACCACGCCTATGGCTCTGTTGTGGTACCAGCCCCAGAAACACAGAAACAGAAAGAGAACGAGGCAAGAAGGGACTGTGAAATCACCTGAGGACATCTAAGTTTTACACTGCACCTGAGCTTTGGGCATCAGTATTTGTGTTTTGTTCAAATGATTCTGCCAGAGTGATGCCTAGACATGAAAGGTGCACTTCTCTGACCAGATGTCGTCCCAGGCTTCCTGCATGGTCACCAGAGAGAAAAAGGTACAGAGGTATTTCGGGTATCGAAGGACATCGGAGGACATCTAGGGGAATCTCACCCCAAAAAGGCAGAGACCTACCACTTTCCTCCATATATTGTGTTATAATTCTTCCTCTCTAAAATATTTGTGTCTAATAAGAATTTGTCTGGCTTGAGATGCCCATTGCTGGGTCTTCTTAACCCTATCTTTGTTAGGCTAAAGGGTCTTTTAGTACCCTGGTTGTCTTCTCCTCTTTGTCTCTCTGGAGCCTAGACAAACATACATAACAGATGATCTGTTAGTCTTAGGTGAAAAAGACAACGTTTTTCTCTTACAAGGAATCTTTTCCTTTTCACGTGGGAAGATGCCCGCAGAAGCAGGATGCTTTCACCACTGAAGCCGTTTTACACCTTTGGCAAGACCGGCTCTGAGGCAGGAGCGCAGCCTTGGGTGCAAGCTGTTTGGATGGGGCCCTGGATTAACTGGACTCCCCAGGAAATGTCAGGGTCACCGCTGGTTTCTGAAATCCTTTAGAAAGCAAACACATATTTGACTGAAATAAAAACCCAAGCAACTGCTGTCAGGTTTTTTTTTTTCTTATATTAAACAAGCGTTTAATTTTTAAAAAAAATCCGACAGATGGCAGGGCTGTACCTAATGCAAGACTGAGCACTTCTCCAGTGGATTTAAGGTGGTCTGCAAGAGATTTTAAAAGACAGGAACTGAAAGATCCATGCATTATTGAGGATATATAAAAGGAAACACTAATATCTTTCTTGCTTTTAGTTTCGTTGGAAAAGTTTTCTTGTCTTTTCCTAATTCATTCCTAGCTTTGCAGTGTGGGGCCATGCCTGCTTTATCCAGAATTCTCCTGGGTATCTGTGCAAATACCTCTGGGGTATCCTTCCTCTGGTGACCGGTCAGCAGATGAGGCAAGGCACGGTGTTAGGTGCAGTGCCTGTGCCCCTCAGCCCCACCCAGGGCAGCTATGGGGGGACACCACCTCCAAGCTGGGCCCAAGAATGGTCTGGCTCCAGAAGCACTAAGGCTTCTGTTTCTCTCCTGTTTCCTGTTTAAATTCCCATGGTTTTGCTCTCAGCCACCACACTCTGGGTGCACTCCCACTAGCAGTCAGTGCCATGGCTCCCACTGCACAGGGAACCAGAATTTTAATGAGGGAAAAAATAAAAAAGATGACATTTCCGAGGCCCAATTTTCTCAGAAGCAATATAGAGGCTTTTGTTGCTATCAATAGGTCATGACTCATTTATAGAAAATGCAAATGAATTAATCCTTCCTGCAAAATAGGACTGAGAGCCTTGGATCTCAGACACATTATTCACTTGTTTATGTTTGAGCTCTCCTGTGGGCTTTTCCGTATTGGAGATGACTGAGCCAGGCGCAGTCATTCACTAGGAGACTTCTGCCTTAACCCTTTCCTGCTCTTTTTTTTGTTCCCCCCTCCACCTACGTGGCAAACGAGGTTTGGACTACTCGCTAGCCAACCCCTGCCTGCCATCTCTTCTCCTTACATCAGCCTGGTGGTGGTGGAAGGAAGCGTTGGGATGAAATAAATGGACACAGCTGTGCAACGGAGGTGGTTATTTTAATTTTCCTTGATGGTTTACAGGGAATTCTGCTGTAGGCATGAAAAAGGAAGGGTAACCATGCAACTCAATTGCTGGGGCGGTCAACCCAACACAACTCGACAACATTTTCTTGCAAGCCAGGCAAGCTTGCAAGCCCTCTGGAGAGTTTGACTGGATGTGGGGTTTTGCTTGGGTATTTTGTAGATTTTGACATTTTTTTCTACAGAGGAAACTGAAAAGAAACCAAATGTGGCTGTTTAAACTGAGTTCCCCATGGTTTTTTCCACTCTTTCATACACATATACTGAGGTGAGATTCTTACACAGAAAAATAAAGAAATGTTACACTATTCTCCATACCCATGCAATATAGATGTATGGATTTTTTTCTCTTGGACACTTCATTACTTTCTAGAGCCTGTGAAAGACAGCCGAAGGGCCGTGGCAAGAACGTGTTTATGCCCTTTCTGAAATCTTCCCTTACAAGAGCCTGAAGAAAGGCTGCCACCAGATCTGATGTCCCCACACAGCATTTGCTCTTCAGACTCTCCACCATCAGTTCCCCAGCTTCTGCTATTTTAATGGACCCAGTCAATAAAGGAGCAAATCCCTTCAGCCCTGAAAGTCAGAGCAGCTGCCTTGTATGTGGGAGGAAAGAGGTGGAGGTGACTGCAACCAGCAGGAAGGAGAGCGGTGGGCGCAGCCTCCCTTCCCATTGACGGGGGTTTCTCACACCCTGGGACACTTGCCATGAAAACGGGCACCAGATACAGATCTGTGGGGGTCTCTAGGTCTCTAGAGAGAATCATATACTTTCCCTGTAGACCAACAAGCTGAGTTTGTCTTTCGTATGACTTTGTGCCAAAATAAATCTGGCGATAGCAGTGGGAATACACCAATATTTAGTATTTAGGTGGGATGTTTTTTAAAAGGTTAATAAAGTATGTACTGGGAATAAAATACAAAAAAATAATCCCAAACCACCAGTTTGTGAAAAAATACAACTCTTTTTCTGTGTCTCTCCCATGCCCTCCCCTCAAGGAAGGTTTGGATAGGACGTTGGCTGGGACCTTATTTTCATTTCCATCGGGAATGTTTTTTATTTGGCACACAAACTACATACGTAAATAGGCCAGGAGTTTGGGAAGCTGCTTTACTATTTCCTCCGACAACTAACAATGGAAACCCTTTGAGAATCGTATGAGCCTTGGTGGAAGTTCGCATGTCTCCTGCCACGTGGGATCAGCCGCCGTGCTCAAATATTTATCCTGACGGCGCTTCTCCCCGCGGAGCAGCTGGCTGCCTGCTCTGCAAAGCTCTGGCCAGCCGTGGGGGCAGAAAGGTAGCCGAGGCTGGACTGCCATCATTGGGATGCCCACAGAGCCAGCCTGTGAGGAGAAAAGCTGCTTTGCGGGTATGATTTGGGCTGATTCGAGTTTATTCTGTCACAGTGAATTCACCATCAAATTAAAAGGAGAAAGCAGAGCCGCTGCACTGTATGCAGAATTGGCCAATTCCAGCGTGTAATAGGTTAGCTCAGCACAGTTACACTTCTTTGCCTTGCTTGGTGGGTCCCCAATTTGTCTTCATTTTTATTCCTGTCTCTGCCTTCACTCTTCCTGGCCTGCATTTTATATCCTGTGCCTCTCTGGGTTGATTGCACAGACTCTGCTTCAGAGAGCTGGGCAGAGCACAGGCTAAGCCTGTTCAGCATGTACAGATATTTTTAAATGATCTGCTAACAAGAAAAATGAAAGCTCAGCCTCTATTTACGGACAAATATTCAACTTAAACAATTCTGAGAGTTTCTTGTTTCACATGGTTGACGGTCATGGAAAGATGAAACATTTCAGAGATGCGTCCTTAGGAATACAGGCACTTTATGGCATCTTATCTGTGTCTAAGGCCTGTTAGAAAAACCCAGGATATAGACAAATACCTGTGTAAGTCAGTTTTGAAAATGGGACCTAGACATCTTAAATCAGCGTGTAAATATCTTCATAAATCAGGTAGCATGTTATGGCTCTGAGAAGCTTTATAAATTAGTTTAAAAGTAGACAACAGCTGAAAGAGAAACAGCAGCACACTGTGGGTATTGTATTATAGCCACCCTTGTACAAAGCATTTCTGTCCCTCTGACAGGGATCTCAGTGTTGCACATGGCCTTGCTGAAGTGGGTAGGAAGGACAAGATGAATTACCCTCTCATTGGCGATACCCCTGTCATCTCAGGAGGAGTTCCTTACTCAGCTGTGTTGAGGAACATGCTGTTGTTGGTGGTGGTCCAGGAGGAGAGGTATGGAGCCTTTTTGAGTGCACCTCATGCCTGAAACACCATTTGAAGAGGAGCAAAAATGGCCCAAATTTACAAAAGTTGAGCTGCTGACCAGCCGAGAAGGGAGACACCTCACAAAGCTCATTGGTGGTGGAAGAGTGGCTCCTCTGCAAAGACCATCAAGGTGCCCGGCCTAAGTGACCCAGCTGGGAACTTCACTGCACATTTGAGCATGGCTGAGCCTGGGACCTGGCTACTCCGTGCTGCCCGGGAGCAAATTCTGCTGCTCCCACCAGTGAGATGTCTGTACCCTGGTGTGGCCAAGCTGCCATCAATAGCAAACGTTGGTGAAGTCCATTGGTGGTTCTTTGAGAACAGTTGTTTGGAGGAAGGCAGCTTCTTTGCAAAGCCCAAGTGAGCAAACAGCATGTGAGCCAGGGCGAGCCAAGGGCAATAAGTTGTCACATAACGTGCCTATTCCTTTTTACTCATCTGTTTATTTTTTTGAGCAGAGAGCCACAGACAGTAGGTTTGACTGACTGAAATAGAGGAGTCTCTTTGTAACATCCATGCACGAAGAGTGACAGAACAGGACAACATGTTAAAACCTTCCTGCCAAAAGGTGAGCCCCCAGCTGTGGTGTGTGTCTGTGAGTGACGCCCTGTTATTAGGAATGACTGAACTCAGCCCTGGATTTGCTGGATTTAGACACAATAACTGCACCAAGCCCAGTAGGGAATATTGAAAATCCTGGACCATAACAAATATCAATAATGAATACTTCTGGCATTTTGTCTAAGTCAGGGTATCCTGTTAGAACGCACGGTTATATTTATTTATATCCCATACTTTTCCACCCCTTCAGACAATGGATTTACATGGCATATTTCAGACAGGAAGATGATTTTTCGGCACCAACGAAATGCGTGCAGTACGTAGAGATCACTGAATATATAGCTAAATTACATTTTCCTTCAGGGTAGTATTAGAATGGCACCAGATAACAGAGCAGGTTTAGTTCAGGAAATGAATGATGCTTTATGTAATCAAATCTGCAAGGGAGATTTGGCAAGAAGGATGCATGCAGACAAACTATTGCTGAGTCTGGACATGGTATTAAGAACATTAATTTTTAAGTTGTGGGGGATCACTAAAGATCCGCAGGAGAGGAGAAGGGCACAGGGCCTCCATTTATTTAGATCAGAGCCAATACTAGCAGAGACACAGACTCTAACACTAAGTCAAAACGTTGGTGCATTATTTATGCAAAGGAGTTAGTGTTGCTGTCTTTCTGGTCTTATGGCTCCCTATTAAATTCACTCAGGGTTCAGTACTGCAGGTACCACAAGCTCCAGACAGCCTCAGTCGATGCATTTGTTAAGGAGAGGCAATGCAGGCACATTATTGCTTTGGAGAGCTGAGTCCTACTAGTAGGAGTGCTGCTCCTAGCAGCAGGCCCTTCCTGGGCTGAAGAAGCATGCTGGTTGATTTGCACATGTGTGGGCAACCATCCAGAGACATAAAATCACATTTTAATGTGTTATACCACAAGAATGTCTTCCTCGGGGAGGAACCTTCCTCCCATCCCTCCCAAATCCAACATTTTTTATCAATCAATCAGCTTAATTATACTCAAATCACAGTTTCACACTCTCTGATCCTGAAGACATTGTGGTCTCCAGGTGAATCCCAACAAAATACACCATATAAAACAAATGGACAATCCTACAATCCTACATCTCTCTCCTGTTTCCCGATAACACGGGCTGTTATCCACAGCAGACCAGTCTTTGCCAGCTCACACAGAGCATTCCCAGCCCTGCACTGGCCGCATGCTTTATTTCTACGATGCAAAGAGGAAGAACACAGTTCAAATGAATGCTGTGTGCTCCCCTGCAGCCTGAGGAGGAGGAGAATGGATGTTCTACTCCTCTGACCTCCCTCACTTCTTCCAGGTTGGAAAGTGAAAAGGGTGTCTTTGGATCTGCAGGAGAAAACTGTACCTGGGATCTCCCCAGACAGCCTGCATTGCTCATTATTATCACTCCGAAAGGCTGCCAGGAGAGGTCTGGCAATCTCCACCCTTGGAGGTTTTCCAGACCCAGATGGACAGAGCCCTGAGTAACCTGGTCTGATCTCAGGGCTGACCCTGCTTGAGCACTGGTTGGACTAGAGACCTCCTGGGTCTCTTCCAACCGCAGCTGTTCTCTGATCCTATGAATCAAGTTATGTTTTGAAACTATACAGAAGAGACTTTTGAGAAACCTAGGTGCTATGTTCCTAAGCTTTTAATGGGAAACACAAGGCTCGAGTCAGACCTGGTCTGCACGGGTGCATACTCAGAGTAACGTCACTGAAATTAACTGATTTGTGGCACCCACTTGGTACTCAGGTATAGTTTGGACTTTATGTTGAAGTATGTGACAAAGCAGATGTGCTAAAGAAGAGCAGTTCTTCAGTGGTTTACAGCTGACTGCGCAAGAGTTTGAAGGGCAGTTTGGGATTCATTTGTAACTGCAAGGGGCACGCGGTGCTCCGAGTCAGGGAGCAAACAAGTATTGCTTGGACTGGATTCAATCTGATACTCCCACCACCGCCTCTGTCCACGCACGGCTGCTGTGTGAGCGTGGGCTTTGGCAGCATCCCCTGGCAACTCTTGGACTTCACAGGAGGTGACTGAGTGAGGACAAACTTTCACCAGGGCACCCCCAACACCCCTGTTGCGGGGCTGGAACTTCTACCTTACCCTGGAGACCCTCACTTGTTAGCCTAAAAATCGGGCATTTCACCTCGATAGCCTTAGGGAGGAGGAAATTAGGAGATTTGAATGGTCTTGTGTTTAAGCGGGGTGGCACGGCAGTAAGACAAGGTGCATACTACAGGGAAAAGTACATTATAGATTGGGTTTCCCCATTAGGATTCCATGGAAGAAAGCAGTGCAGAATATGCACTAGCGTTATAACACGCTATAGCATCTCTTTCCCTATTTAAAGAGCATGTACTGACAGTGTTAAATTTTACACTATGATTCTGCTAGGCACAATACATCAGAAATTTCGAGAAACTCTGCTTTCTCTGTCTCAAAAAATAGACGTATTTGGGGCTCTGCCCTTCAGATTTCAGAAATTCCTGTAATATGGACTTAAAGACAAGTTAAAAATAACACTGCATTTCCAGCAGCAAGATTTTAAGAATCAGATGTCACCCCACCCGACCTCAATTAAGTCAGGCAGAATCTGCTGAAGCAGCTGGATGGGCTCAAGCAGGGTGTGAAAATCTGTATTGTAGCGCTGGGCAGCGAAAAGAAGATCGGTTGGAAATTTCAGTGTGAAGCTGGTTCTGTATGAAGTGGAGAATTTCAAGTGTGAATGCGTGTATGTGTTCGTGCATGTGCTGGGGAAAGTAGGGTTGGCAAGGGAGACAGAGGAGAGCTTTGTGTTCACTGCTTCCTCTGCCACAGCTCAGCCTGTTCCCTATCTCCCAGTTTCACTTCTGAATGTGCAGGAACATGCGGTGGCTCCTTTTTCCCACCATCTTCATCATCCCTTGTACGCAACAGGTAAGTTCATTAAAAAGAAGAAAAAGATTTCTCCCTCCCCTCACCCTGTCCCGGTTTAAAGTTTTTATTTGCTTAATGACAAAATAAATTTCAGAGATGCAAATTCCTCGGAAAGGATACGGAGCCATTCCCTACGCCTGAGTAAATTTCATTGGCAGCTTATTTACTGCATCAGTCCTGATTTTGGTATTTTTTTCTCTCTAATCTGTACATTAATATGATTTGGTGGGAAAAAAAAAGGTTTTAGGGAAGCTGAAATTGTCAGTGACCTTCATTTTTATATTAAAAAAAAAGTAAAAAAACCCCACAAATGGCTATCTGATGCAATAAGAAAGTAAACATCTTGTCCATGCTCATATTCTATATAAATATATATATATATATGTACACAGTGGTCTGACTTAACGCTAGTTTTGCAAATGAGAAAGGCACCTGGGCTGTGTTACAGCTTTGTCTCTTATGAGAAAATTTTAAGTGATAGCTTTGCTGAAGGTATTTGTGTCAAAGGCCAGTTACCTTATTTATTTATTTATTTTTGAAAATCCACTTTATCCTTGCCCAGTCTATTTTTCCTTTATGATAAGATGAATGTCAGATGGAGAATTTTCAAATGCTTGCCTCGCTCTGCTAGCTTTTTGCGCATTTAAAGCCAGACTAAGATAACCGAACATTTGCAATAACACATTGCCTACTTTTGCTGTTTGCTTATTTATGCCATACAGACCTTGTTAAATCTTTAAAACATATGAAAACAAACAGCAACACATGAAGGGCTCCTACACAATGGTCTCATTTTCTGATCTGCCCATAGGATCAGGAAAAATATGCAGTGGGCTTGTGTGGTGTGGATTGCTTCAGTGTAGAAACTTTGGGAAACAAGAATTAGAAAAATATTTGGCCTGTAAACTTTACAAGCAAACTTTAAGTTTTCTTTGTAACTTAATAGATTTTTGAAGATTTTTCAGGTAGACCGAGCTTCTCAGTAATTCCACAGTTAAAACCGTCAGATATTTGCCTGATGGTGTTTTTCTTGCTGGGAAAGTTTGTAATCCCACACCTTTCGGTTGACATCTTTCCCTAAAAATAGGAGAGAAAAATCACTCGCTTAGGTAGATTTCTGTAGGTTTGCAGCATGTTTTAATTTGTTATACAAATTAAACGTACTGGTTGAAGGACACAGATTATTTCCTGCTACACATACCCCTTTCGAAACGCGATAGCTGATTTAAACCACAGAACCTCATATAGCTGGCACACAGCCAAATTTATAATAATAATAATAATAATAATAATAATAATAATAATAATAATAATAATAATAATAGTACTCTGCTTTAAAAGAAAAAAAGCAGCAAAAAAGTGTCTGCTAAAACAACCACGCAGTCTTGAATGCTGCTAAATGTGTAGGAACACCTGTGTGTCTTGTTTCCAGCACAAGCCTTTAAGAAGGTTTACACTCCAATGCACACGTTCATCAAATTAACACTATGGTTTACAGGAAAGGCTTAGCTGCCTAAAATAAGTATACTTAAGATAGTTGTTTCTATATTATCGCTGCATTTAGGTAAAAACGATTAGAAGAAATCCTCTATCAGCAAATGATTAACAAAACAACACATTCAGGAGAGTATCTCCCGCATGCTGCACGGAATACCACATGACATTGCTTAATATTCATTTATTATATGAATTGCCTCTGTGAATTAATATGTATCTTAAAAATCATTCAGCCAAAGGAACTTGAAAGCTACTGCTTTGGAGCTTCATTAGTAGCTGTGGATTAAGATATCTTAAGTATACTTGTAAATGACCATGAAAAATGGAAATTAGTGGTAGAAAAAAGCCTTTTAAAAGTCATTTACTGCTGCTTGCAATTAGGCCAGCTCAATTATGCTGCGCGAGCTTTCGTGGGATATGACGTATGAAATGCTGAATTCTGCAGATACTTCCCATTTGAAAGTTGAACTGAGAGGAGACCCAGACAAACGACCCCTTCCCCAGCTTGCCCTTAGTGTCTGCGCTGGAGCTGGTTTCTACATCAGTAGAGCCCAGTTTGGAGGAAGGGAGAGAAACTGATAGACGAGGCTTGATGTGCCCGGAAAAAATACAGGCTATATATATATATTTTTTAATTTCTACAAGCTAGATGGTGATACTGGCACCTGATGAGGGGCTGGATCTTCTCTCTCCCTCTTGCTCTTCGGGCGGTCAGAGCTCCCCGATGAGAGCAGTTCCCAAGCCCTACATTGTGCTAGTGGCCAAGCGCTGTGTGTGCCCCCACTTCACTATGGACCCAGTCATCCACGACCAATAACTGTATCACAGTCTCTGCATTTCTGCTGAAATCAGCAGCACAAAAAGATTTAATGCTAAGATCTAAACTGTTAGGTTTTAGATGCGGTTCTTCAGAAAAGCAGATAGAACATAGCGATCTCAAACAGATCCTTTCACGCTCTGGGCTGACTTAATCTTTGGAAAAATAAACCCATCAAGAATTACTTAGGACTTCCTTTTCTTAAAAATAAAAAAAAAGAAAAGAAGAAAAAAAAAAGACACGAATTCTGAGACAGACTCTAGAAAACAGTAAACTCTGACTACATCTTGCCTTCCTGCTGCTGATACAAATCTCTTTAGAGGTCTTTGCCCTGTAAGCCTTGGATTTAATGAACACTTACGCATACAAATAGATACACTCTTGGAGAACGGCCTATTAAGCTCAGTACAACTACTGGCCTCCCTTATTAGGATTCAGTTTTTGGCCTAGCACAAGAGACTTTGTAAATACTATAATGCTCCTTCCCAAACAGCCACTCAAAATTTGGAGCAAAAGTAACACTCAAAAGAGCTTCACTATTTTAAAAGGCTTTTGCCATCAGCAGGTGGCACAGAGCGCAGTGGCTGGCTATCAAACAGTGGGAGGAATCAAAATCTAATTAATTTGATAGGAGGCTTGTGGGAAGGAATATTTAAAATAAACCCACCGCCTACTTCCACAGAATCACACAATGGGAGGGGTTGGAAGGGACCTCTGGAGATCATCTAGTCCAACCCCCCTGCCAGAGCAGGGTCACCTAGAGCAGGTTACACAGGAACGCGTCCAGGCGGGTTTTGAATGTCTCCAGAGTTGGAGACTCCACCACCTCTCTGGGCAGCCTGTGCCAGTGCTCTGCCACCCTCAAAGGAAAGAAGTTCCTCCTCATGTTTAGGTGGAACTTCCTCTGCTCAAGTTTGTGCCCGTTACCTCTTGTCCTGTCCCTGGGCACCACTGAAAAGAGCCTGGCCCCATCCTCCTGACACCCACCCTTTAAGTATTCACAAGTGTTGATCAGATGCCCCCTCGGTCATCTTTTTTCCAGACTGAAGAGACCCAAGTCCCTCAGCCTTTCTTCATAACAGAGGTGTTCCAGTCCCCTAATCATCTTGGTAGCCTTTTGCTGCACCCTCTCCAGCAGTTCCCTGTCCTTCTTGAACGGGGGAGCCCAGAACTGGACACAGTGCTCCAGGTGCGGCCTCACCAAGGCAGAGGAGGGGGGAGGATGACCTCCCTCCACCTGCTGGCCACACTCTTCTTGATGCACCCCAGGATGCCATTGGCCTTCTTGGCCACAAGGGCACATTGCTGGCTCATGGTCATCCTGTTGTCCACCAGGACTCCCAGGTCTGTTTCCACAGAGCTGCTACTTTAAAACACTTTTTTTTCCTACTTTGGCTCCACTACAGCTCTTGTTCTATTGAAGGCAAAGGAAAGACCAATGAATTGTGTTTTGTACAAGCAGTAGGCCAGGCTCACTGGTGGAACAACACCTCAGTGAGTGGCAGCGACTGATGAAATTGGTCCTCTGTCTCCTACCTAAACCTTACAGCCTCTCACTTTTTGGATCCTGTGAAATGAGATGTGTTAAGCGTCTTCCTACAACTTCACAGTTTTTTCCATCCCAACTCCATTTTATCCTATCCCAGCTATGCACAATGCATTCAGCTCCCAAAATATCCCACTGTGTGTAAGTTTTTCCACAGCCCACCAGTGAAACCTGGAGAAAAACCTTCCCAAACCAGTGAAATCCACCAGCGCAAGGAGGTTTGTCACTGGCCATGCAGATGCCCGCCGGTGCCGGCCTGCCCTCCTGGGGTAAGCTTGGTGAAGGACGGTTGCGGCTGCTGTAAGGTCTGTGCCAAGCAGTCGGGAGAGACCTGCAACGAAGCAGACATCTGCGATCCCCACAAAGGCCTCTACTGTGACTACTCGGCCGACCGGCCTAGGTACGAAACAGGCGTGTGTGCATGTAAGTTGTTTTTCACCTTCCCTTCATCAAATCCAGGAGGGTGGGACCATGCAGGCAGATGGGTTTGGAGGAAAACTCCGCCTGCTGGTGCCCCACAGCTCTGTGCCAGGCAATTTATCCAAACTGAGTCCTCCCGACTGCTCAGTCGGGGAATCTGAGTAGGCTGGGGCTGACTTTAAACTTACCCGTGTATGCATTAGTGAAACCAGTTCATTGCGCGTAAGCATGTTATTTGCTGACACGTTGATGACTGGTTTAAAGTTAGACGGCTGCAGTTATCACTGGGCATAAATAATAAAAAAAAATGTGCTTGGGCTGGGGAAAACTGGAAGCTGTGGGTGCAGTAAAGGGCTGATGGCATTTTAGCAATCTGTAAGCAGGAACCACCTGCTCCTCCTGCGTTAGTAACTGTTGTTTACCATTTGCAGATCTGGTAGCTGTAGGATGTGAGCTCAATGGAGTTTATTATCTTAACGGGCAGACCTTCCAACCTAACCCACTCTATAAGTGCCTGTGTGTCAGTGGTGCAATTGGATGTACGCCTGTATTCACCCCAAAACTAGCAGCAAGTCCCTGCGCCAGGGTCACGGGCAGAAAGAAGCCCGGACAATCCACCTGCGGCCCGGGACAGCACAAGCAGCTTCAATCAACAAACTACAGACTGATGTCAGGTGTGCCTGGCTACACTGGTAAACTTTTCTTTACCTTGTAAAGAAGTAAAGTTCTTTACAAGCACTTTACTCGAGTCTTGCTGCATTTAGTGTCCCTGGCTCCAGCAGCCAGGCAGGCAGCACCCTGGCAACTTCTCAGCTCGTGCTGAAGGCCACTGCCAGGGTGACTGGTCTGTCCCAATTACCCCTCTTACTCTTAGGTCACAGACTCTTTTCTCTAAACGTGATGAATATGAAAAGCAAAAAGCCTTTTGGCTGCTGTCACCAGGGAATTGGCCAAAGCTACCTTCAACCCATCTTTCTGCAGAAGCTTACTGCTCACCCGATCAGACCAATTAGGGTTGCTGGTGGGCAGCCATTTCACAGCCTGGGAGCTGTCTCACTTTCTCCTGCTTTGTGGCAGTGGGGAGTCTTTTTTTTTCCCCCACGCACATATATTAGCATGTTGCAGCCCTCTTTCAATAGAAAGCAGAAAATGATAAGGACTGCCTTGCAGCTTTAATAGATTCACAAAGTTTCAGGTCACTGCAAGGACAAGCCTCCCCCATCTCCTCTCTCTTCAACCTGATCAAAACCGTACAACAGTCATCCAGGCGGTTCTGGATGTTGGCTGATGTTCCCTTTAACCTCACTCTTGCTCTGCTGCTAACACTGTAGCTCTCTCTTCCACTTTAAGGAAGCACCATTGCCAAAAGCAGCCATCCTGGCCCTTCCCTGCCCTTTGTGCCGGTCTCCTTCCCTGGGCATGCGCAAGTTCCCATGGTGAAACTCATCTTCATTACAACTAATGTGGGTACCAGAAAGCTGAGCCATTTATTTGGTAGCAACTTGAATTACGGCCTGCATCATCGTCATGGATCAATAAAATAAAAAGAAAAGGATCTCAAAACTTATCAGAAACTCTTTGTAAAAGACCGCTGACTAAATAGGTAGACACACATATGTCAACCTGCAGATAAACAGACCCACTTACAAAATCTGAAGTTCAGCTTGGACAACTTCTAACACGTTAGCAGTGGTTACACAAGTTAGCAAAAGTAAAAAAGGAAGTTCATCTTTACTTCAAAATTATGATACAATACCTATAACCAGTATTAAAGCTTTTTTACAGAAATATACTTAATGATGTGTATAAAAATGCACTCGGTAAGGCAACTGACTTCAAATGCTAATCTGATCAAAGAGAGAACAGAACGCATTGAAAACAATGGCAACTAAACTATTCGACCCCATGAGATACATCGATTGGATTTGGGGGTAATTCAGCTACCTGGAGAACAGCATTAAACCACTTACTCTGCAGCGTTTCAGTGGATCCAAAAGCTGAAGCCCAACTTTCAGTAATTCCTCTGGTGAGCAGAGCGCAGCACTGGCACCTCACAGCGTTTACTGAAGAATTTGAACCAACTGCAGAAGACAACCTTGAGACAAGCTACCCAGCCTGCCAAGCAGACTTCCTGCCTGAGTTGGCTCAGGGACCCAATGGTCTATCCCTGTGGTGGCCGTATGTGCTGAAGGTTGCTGCTCTTCAGGTGATACAAACCCACTGACTTGTTCCTTCTCCAAGACACAGCTGATGGAGGACAGCTAACTAGGACAGTGCTCCAGACAGGCGAGAGGCATGGCTGTTCCAGCGAGATACCTCAAGCTACAATCAGCTGAGCTCTGTAAAGACAACAAAGCTGAAGCTCTGGGCCAAAGGGGGTATTTGAAAACAGCAGACAACATAGAAAACAAGGAACTGCAAATGTGCAAAACCCCCAAAAGAACCCTGTCTCCCGGTGAAGAAAAACGCTTTGAAATTTTGTTTGAGCGAGACCTTCCCCCGTCCCCTTCCCAGGGCAGCAGAAGAATCTTGTCAACTTGTGCATGAATTGCATGGATGGCTCAAAGGGCCAATACCTATTTTGAAAAGTCTTTTTTCTGTTGGTGTGAACAACAAGCGCTAAGTTTCATTTCACTACCCTTGCTTTTTTCTGGCTTTCCTTGTCAAGTCTATTTCCCTAATTTAGACACATAGGGATGTACATAGGTCATACTTTAAAAACACACCAAGTATAAACAAACACTTAACTTCCCTTTATTTGTTGCAGATCTGTGACAGGCTTTTAATCTGCTTGCTGCAACGAGATCTTTAAATTGCTCTCTACTTTCCAGGTATCCTTGCAATTCTGCCTGTTCTCTTACCTAAATGCAGTTTCCACATAGTCAGGTTTTTTTTGCAGTTTCACGATGAACTTTTGCACTGCAATTGTGTTTCTTTTTTCAGTGTACTCCACCTAATCCAGCCCTAATCCATCAGAAAACGGGCTTTTTGGTGCTATCTAGAAGTGACTGGAGAATTTTACGCTGCGATACAAAACCTAAAGCCTTCACGATAACTGCAGAGAAACCAACACTAATGTTTTCAGCATCCCTTTTCAAGCTATGCTTGGCTTCCAATAATTTCCAGTGTCTCTTCTATTATGGACATTTCATAAAAATTCCACAAATAACTCTCTCCACATAACATTTCCATCCCATTAAACCGCAGGGTCATACAACACATGCAATTTCATAGTCCTTGCTAGGATCTGCGCATCCACTGTCAAAAAAGTTTAACGGCAGCTCAGCTGGCTTTGTATAACTTTGTTTACACCTCATTTTTAGATTTACCTACAAAAGCGCCTTCATGAACGGAAATCAAACGCTCATCCTTTTATTTTCAACTAATCCTTTTGGGGCTGTTCTGCTGCGTAAATAATATATTGCTGTCTTAGCTTACAGAAGCTTGCCGCTAGTTTTGAAGAACAAGTGCCTGGTACAGGCTACTCCCTGGACACCCTGCTCCAGGACCTGCGGCATCGGCATATCCAGCCGAGTGACCAATGAAAACAGAAAGTGTGAAATGAAAAAAGAAAAGAGATTATGCTTAATCCAGCCTTGTCTGACCAATATCCCGAAGACAATAAAGGTATTTTCTAATATAAAGTGACTTCCTAATAGAAAATGCAAATATTGGAAGTAATGAAAAAATGGATGTGTTAGTAACTACTAATATAAAACAACTTCATTCTTTTCCTAAGGGTTTTAAAATAACTCGTTAGTGTTTTCTACCTTCTCTGTTTTCTACCTTCAGCTTTCAGGTTGCAATAGTAAACTACAGATGTATAATTTCAAACAAAAAATACAGTGTCCTGAAATCTAAGTGCTGCTAGTGCCGTCCTAGTGCTCAGTCACTCGGAAAATGTTTTCTATTTGCTGACTGATAAGCAAAAATAAGAGAGCTTTCAGAAGGAGTAATTTTCAAGATATTTCTATGTAAATGTTGCAGTTTTTTCTTCCATGTTTCTGTTTTCAATGTGTAAAAAGCTCAGGCTTTTCTTTGGTTTTATATTAGATTCCAAAAGGAAAAACATGTCAACCAACATTCCAGCTCCCTACAGCAGAGAAACTTGTTTTTTCGGGATGCTCAACTACGCAAAGCTACAAACTGACGTTCTGTGGGGTGTGCTTGGACAAGAGGTGCTGCGTACCTAATAAGTCCAAAATGATCACTGTCCAGTTCGAGTGTCCCAATGAAGGCTTCTTTAAGTGGAAGATGATGTGGATAACATCATGCGTCTGTCAGCGGATCTGCAGTGCTCCAGGGGATATATTTTCCGAACTCAAAGTTTTATGACAAATTACACCATTGACTGTAACATACTGAGAGTGCAACAGCACATTCCCACCCTGGAGAGTCAGCATAACCCCCTGCCACAGCGATGTTTATGGTGAAACTACGTATGTAAACACTCATTTTTTAAATAGCACCTGGAAAATGCAAGTAAAAGCACATCTTTTCAAATGCAATTATTTTTATATGTGGAAATACATTCTTGAGAAGGATATATATAACACATATTGTCAAAAAGAGAACTTTTGGTAATTAAAAAAGGCACATCTTTATACCCCACCGTAACAAGTTGTTGCCCACAAAGACAAACATATGTAAACTCACAGATGCTCTGACAAACCTATTAGAAAAAAAAAAAAATTACCCTGTAATACTTCCTCTATCATTTTTGATTCTCAAATGAACATTTTCTACTATGTATCTGCAATAGTAAAACACATCAGTACTGTTTCAAACAGAAGTCAATTTTAAGCTCAGATCGCTTTTTGCAGCAGATAATGTTTCTCTAGTGTTGTGAATATAAACAATGCACTTGTGAAGGAAAAAATAAGTGGGCACCTGCAGATAATAGATGCAAAATTTCAAGGAAATGATTATTTTTAGAATGTTTAAAAAAAAATGCTCTCAACAAATGTTATCACAATGTTTTATTGAATACTTCTGGACGTATACATTCAGAATTGTGCCCCCTTGCACACTCACTCTGACTCTGTTAGAAGGACTTCAAGCTTTAAGAAATCATCGTATTGATCCATTCTGATTTGTAACAGTTCACCACTCTGGCTGTTCTACGACAGCCAAGGCCAGCAAGCAAGCTGTACATTCTGTTTTGTAACAGTTCTTACTGTAATATAAAAATCTATTTACTCTGGTAATTATAAATATTAAAACATCTATTTTACTTGCATTCTTTTAAGCGTATAAACTTTGTTCTCCAAACAGTCATTATAACTTTATTATAACTGCATGTTTCACTCAGAGGTATATTGTATTATCTCATTATCAAGTGCAACTCAGCATTCATGAATATGAATCATTAAAATAATATATTAATTAATACTCCAAGTATAATACTTGAAACAAAATTTATTTTGCTGAATTTTCTGATACTGCCAATTTTGGTATCAACTCAAACTGCTCTAATACAGCTAAGTACAACACGGAAGCAAAAATATTAAAACTGTGAACATAGCTTAGAGCATTCTGAAGTGACTACTCTCCTGCAAAGTTTAAGAAACCAGTTTCCTCACAGACTCGCTTTCATCTTTGAAAAGACTACGCAGGCTTTTCTTCTCTTCAGAGTCGCTTGTTTAAAAAAAAATAAAAAAATCTAGCAACGGTGATCCTTCTTTGAAGCAAGGCCTGCCTGTAGTTTACCACAAGCTGAAAGTCTGAGAAAAGAACTACATTTTTGGCTGCTACAATCTCTCTTTCTTCTCTTTACGGCATATGGTACGTCAATTTACTCTACAGTTAGGAAGACTGCTCTTACTGATACCCACCGTAATTAGCTGCCTTCAAATCTTTCTTACAGGCTGGGCCTGTCACTTAATATGACACCTCTCGGAGCTGAGGAAGCCATTGTCCCACTCTCACTTTGGAATCACAATAGCTAGGCATGCTGCAACTCATTCTGGTTAACTGAAGTGGCTGGATGCTTGGGGAATTTTTTTTTTTTTTTAAATAAAAAAAATCAGTTGTTCTTTCTTTAAACAGCTATCTGCAGTCTTGATGGATCTATTCTAGGCCCACCTTTTGTGGCATCCAGTTCATTGTACTCTTCTATTAGATCAGACAAAGACGATATGGCTTCAGAAAAACAGCTTTGCTCCATCCCGTCTATATGCAGATAATGGTGAAGGTGAGCCTATGAGAATAAAAAAAAAAATAAAATAAAGTCAGTGTTATCCTTTTTCTTGGCACCTAATTCCTTTGGCTCCATAAGTATCATTTAGCCTGAACTAAAGAGGGGGGTGCAAGCAACGTAGAAATTAGATTTAAACACTTATATCATGACATCCCTCATTTAAATACTTGTCAACTTGAGTAACAATCCCCTATGGAATCACAGTTAATATTACTGATTTCTTACACATCCGTCTTTTCATATTCTGTCTTCTTGGGTACACCTGACCAAATTGCGTATTGCGTTTACGTGGCAAGGTTTTGGTAGCCGGGGGGAGCACGGGGCTGCGGGGGTTGCTTTTGTGAGAAGATGCCAGAACTACCCCCATGTCAGACCCAGCTAGTTCCTGCCAGCTGCAATATGGACCTGCTGCTGGCCAAAGCTGAGCCCATCAGCGATGCTTGTAGCGCCTCTGGGATAGCATCTTTAAGGAAGGGTAAAAAATACTGTACAATAGCTCTGAGAAAGGAATGAGAAAAATGTGAGAGAAACAGCCCTGTAGACACCAAGATCAGTGAAGAAGGAGCAGGAGTGAAACTGAGCCTGGGAAGAAGGGTGTGGGGTGAAGGTGCTTTCACTTTTGGTTTTATTTCTTGCTATCCTACTCTGTTACTAATTGGCAATAAATTAAATTAATATTCCCCAAGTCAATCTCTTTTGCCCATGACAGTAACTGGTAAGTGATCTCCCTGTCCTTACCTTGACGCATAAGCTTTTCATCCTATTTTCTCCCCCTGTCCTGCTGAGGAAGAGAAGTGAGAGAACAGCTTGGTGGGCACATGGCAGCCAGCCAAGGTCAACCTACCACAAACTGCTGGGAAGATCCATCAGATACAGCCTCACTGCTAAAGAAAGTAAGTATATTGCCTGGTAGGTACAGATTAATAAGGGGTTTATGCTTTTCAAGCAGCAGCTGTTGGAATGATTCCTTGATAGGTAACACAAATAAAAATCTTGGGTTGTTACTTTTAGGCTGTCCATTTATGACATTTTTAGGCTGTCCATTTGTGACATTGTCCATTTTGCTCCCCAATAATGCAAGATGCTGATGATTAAAGGCTACGGATGTTATAAGAGTTGTACCTTTTTCTTGTAGAGCTTCATAAATTTGTCTTTGAGTTCAATGAAAGTTGGTTTTACACAGGTGTTGTTTGCTAAAGCCAGAAGGGAATGGGAATGGCCCACGGGAGGTACTGAACACAAACCAGTTTTCCAGCCCTCTTGATTCCAGGAGACAAAGTGCAGGGAAGGCTTCAACCTGTGACACAAAAATGTAGTTACCTAAGGAACGTTAACAACACAAAGTTTAAGTTTCCTTTGCTAACAAACAGTCTGAGAAGGTTAACATTTAAGCTTTCACAACTAAGCAAGACAGTTCCAACTATCATTTTTAATAAGATATTTTAGACTTCAGACTAAAACACTGTGTCTATTTTAAATTTAAATTGCAAACACTTTTTTTTGTTTGTTAATTTAATGTGTCAGAGTTTGAAAAGTAAAGTTAAAAGCACCCATTTCTATAAAAGGGACTGCAAGCACTCTGAGATTTAGGAGAGGTGACAATCAGTCTACCTGTAGTTTAGAAATAACTAAAATGCTTTAGATTGTCAGAAATTTTCCCCATGCACCCCTGGCTGCCTGTACACTCCATTCTGTACGCAAAGCTTGCCTGCCTTTCCTGTTATTACTATATAGATCAGTAGTGTAAAAGGTAAAAACAGAGTGCTAACAATACAGAGTTGTTAAAATAAGGATGATTCCCTATGTACATTAAAGTAACCATAAAAGAGAGGGGCCTTCTGTTCAGTAAAAATAAACTTCTACTAAAAACTTATTCCTCCAAAATCTTTTACTGGCAGGAAACCTCTGGAAGGTCAGGCTTTACTTTCTTTTGCATTTCTGAGAACACGAGGAGCAGCACAGGGACACCTAGTCAGCTCCCCTTTATTTGGAAATCCAAGAATGCTGTGACTTATTCTAACTCATAATGTAAATTAATAACACTTTCTTCCCTTCCAAAATTAAGAAAAAAATATTTCTCAGTAAACTGATTTGGTATCAAAATTTTTCAAATTAAAAGTTAGAGTGCCCTGGACAACTGACAACAGTCGCAATAACAAGTTTGTGTGGTATTACAAACCTTTCAATATTTCTGCGAAGGTCTGAAACCTGCACGTTTCCTCGAACGAGAAGTGCACAGGCAAGGTAGAGGCTATGCTTGGGATCTGCTTGAATTAGTTGATGATCTCTGCTAAAAGCATCTGAAAACATCTGATCCAACCTAGGTGAAAAGAAAACAGTTATCTGCTCTTACACTAAAGCAGGCTACAAAAGTTCTTCAGAATGCCCACCTTCAGGGTTTAAAAGTTCATAAAATTCTGGAGATAAAGATACATTTAACCTGGGACCATGAATGACAGGAAAACGATTTAAACCTTTATATGTACATATGATGGCTTTATAAGTTTTTAAAAACACACCAGATACATTTTTTCCTCTCTTCTCCCTCATGTTACAAGCCACTGTCAGAGAAGTGGACAGACTAAGAGACCCTTATTACTGCAAATTTAGGTCTATGGTTACAAAGTATTAAAAATATGTAAAAGGAACACAAGGAAAAAAATATTTATAATACATATATCTCATATATAAAATATATACATTTTATATATATTTAATATATATATTTATATATACTTATAATATATATTTATCATATATATACTTGACGTTCCAGTTATATGACAATTTGAGTGGACAATCTCACTGCTTGTGAAGGATCTGACAAAGAATACCAAAGTGCTGCTGACCCTTACAGAACTGATTATCTGCCTGTTACACTTCATTATTTAAAAGGATCAACGAATCACAGAAGCGCATAATTTTGATCAATGATTTAGGAAAAGACAGACTATACATATTTGTCTACTTATTTTAGTTTTGTCATTGTCATAGTTTAACCCTAGTTGGCAACTAGGGCCATGCAGCCATTCACTCACTCCCTCTCGCCCACAGCAGAGTAGGGAGAAGAGCGAGAAAAAAAACCTCGTGGGTTGAGATCAAGACAGTTTAATAGAACAGTAACGGAAGAGGAAAAAAAATAATGGTAAAAGAATATACAAAATAAAGTGATGGAATACAACTACTCTCAACACCCAGTGACTGGCTGCCCAGCCCATTCCAAGCAGCGAATGCCGATTCCTGCCACATGGCCAATCCCCATTTATATACTGAACATGACGTCTATGGTACAGAATATTCCTTTGTGCAGCTTGTCCTGTCTATGCTCCCACTCAGCTTCTATGGGAAGCTGAAAAAGTCCTTGACTTAATATAAACATTGCTTAGCAACAACTAAAACAATGTGTTATCAACATTATTCTCATACTAAATCCAAAACACAGCAGCTATTAGGAAGAAAATTAGCTCTATCCCAGCTAAACTAGGACAATCATGTATGACTCCTTTAAAAGATGACACTGCAGCTCATATTCTTTCTCTCTTCACCTCTTTAAACAAGTTCCACTGTACTGTGGGATAGCAAAAATGGTGTCTTGACGTGGTTTCTATGGACACATAACATCTAAGCTATTCTTTCCATTTGTTCCAAACTCTCTGCCATCTATCATCTCTATTTCTTTTTTTTTTTTAATCACCTCTGCCACAATCTGCCTATTAAAAAAATAACTGAATAAAGGAGACAAAGATATTACTGTTCTCACCTCATTGTGAAACATGATCGACTAAGCATCTCCTCATAGTCTACTACCTTCCCTCCAGCATTGTATCGTCTCTGCAGGCTATGGCTTCAAGAGGTTCAACTGATCATCACAACTTGCTATCACAAAAAAAGGGTGGTCCTGCCCCCTTGCCCACTTTGCACACTTCCACCACTTACCCTTAGCTGCCTCTTTTGCTACTTGGACCTTTTGTGACTGAACTTAATTCACTAAAACCAGTAAAATCTATTCTAACTGGTTATTTATCCCACTGACAACGGCAGAAAAATAATCTCACAAAATTTGACAAGTGTCAGCTTATTGTTACAATAAGCTCTTAAATAGTCTCACTGCATCTCCAGACTGAAGATGCCATTGCTTTCCAGCAAATCTAGTTCAGTTCCTCATTTATCTTTACAGTATTCTGTGAGTCGAGTGCAAAAGAACTTGTGGTGGGGGTTCTATCTAAGTAATACATTTTTCCAACAGAAATATTTCCCAGCAGAGATAACAAAAATACATTTCAAGTTTACTGGCTCAAGCATTATGGAGATAAGGGATGAAGGTTGTTCCTAAAAATCGGCAGGACGAATTTGAAAATGTGGCAGACTTAAAAGTTTTAGAACTTCTACCCTTAGTTTTACTATAGAATGGAATTTTTTTAATGAAAACTAGGGAAGAATCAGAAATTAAGCCTCAAATGTAAAGCTTCCATAATATTCTTTTCTTACCTTCTAGAAGGTACATTAACATCAGCCAATGTATACAGAGGAGTCAAGCTTGAAACCAAGTAATGAAGTCGAGGAAATGGAACCAAATTCATGCTGATTTCATTAAGATCCATGTTAAGGGAACCTTCAAACCTAGCAGAACTGAAAAATTAACAAACTGTTATAAACTAAGTAAACTACCTTTATAATGTAAACATTCATTAGATCTATTTTTCAACTGTTCTGTACAATAAAGCAGTAAAACAACACAGCGTTCAAGAAACTGTTCGTGTAATTACTACACTTTCCCATTTGGCAGTATGGTGCTATATCTTATTTGCTTACACTTCCCATTACAGAACAATAAATCATCAAGAATGTGACCTTCTTTCCCGATTGTAGTCTTTAGCACTGTTTTTCAGTATGTGGACATAGCTGCTGACTACCAGTTTTAATAAATACCCTGTAATAAAACACACGTGACCCAGCATTCCTAACAAGCTGCTTAGAAGAAAAGCAGGCCAATACTCCAGAAGCATATTTCACTAGGAGTTTCTTGGAGCTATAGAAGGTTTTGGAGAAACAATGATCTGATGGTATTTATAAAATAATACAACTGTCCTAGAAAGGCAAACCTCCCTGGGCTCCATTAGGCATTAATGGAAGATGATATCCTTCTGCCTATAGACTTTGTCTTACTTCAGTTCTAAGACTATCATGGCTAGAGCAACACCACTGCCATCTGAATACTTCCAAATGCTTTAACATTTAGTAACTAATTCTTAGAAAGAGGAGACTTATATCAAATGGAAAACAATATTCTTTGAGTTGATGCAGGCCTGCATATTTGCAGCACACACCACCTCCAGCAATACCACTTTGACAGAGAAATAACCTGTAACTTTACCTTGTCAGGTTCAGCAGCAAGTTGGCTACAATATTATTCATGGCATCAAACGGCTTCTCTTGTACAGTTTTTGCACTGCCTGCACTTGATGTTACCAAGCTGTTTTGCTTCACAGTTGACCCTAGTTTCCCAAAATTGATCATCTGATGAATTTTATTAACTATATCAAACAGAGACTTTGAGAGAAGAAAAAAAAAAAAGCATACAAGAAATCTTGAGCGCAGAGCTTTCAAATTCAGTACGCCAATTTTTCATTTCAATTAATGTTAAAGAAAAAGCTAAAACATGGTACTGTCAAATATTATACCTTTGATACATGTAAGTCTACCGTTTGACCAATTCCAATTGACTGAAGTGTTTCTAAAAGTCTGTTCCTTACACGACACAAACATGTCCAGAGCTTGACTCAGAAGTTTGAATTTTATTCAACTATTCAAAATCCTCATCTGCTAAAATTACATTTTAAGTTTTCATAATTCCTGTGAAAGCAAAAATATATTCTCTAAATATATTTCACTTTCTCTTGCTTTTTTCATAAGCAAACAGCGAGAGAGTCATAGAAGTTACATACAAATGAGTCTAGTGGTTTGCATGGTTAACTATGCCTATGATGCCCATATCTGTTGGAATTTGGAGTGGTTAGTCATTTCCCTTGCAGGACTCTACTAATACTATGCACAAATTGATTGCTAAAAAAAATATAGAAGACTCTCAGCCTCAGTAAATAGAAGCTTTTCATTGTTTACCTTGAAATAGACATTAAGAAATTCACTGTAGACTACTTTGAAGGTGCAGAGCAGCTTTTTAGTGATACTGATACTAATTCCAAAAGTTTGCAAGTGACTTAGGAGTTCAATTATTACTTTAAAAAAAATGAAATTACGCTTTTAAAGACTTGGCACTCAAAATCAATACACAGAAGGAAGAAACACTTCCTATGTGGGGTCTAATAAAAAAAGAAATTGACAGAAATAGAATATTATTTCTTACTTCATTCTCTATTGGTAGCACACAGTCCGCATGTTCATTAAGTTCCTTCATAGCCAGAACACTGTTATATGGAGAAGTAATAACATCATCTTCACCAGAGGGATAAACCGAAGTAACAAATCTATATACTTCTGGGAATTCATCCTCAAGCAAATTTAGTACAAAAGTTCCAAGACCAGATCCTGTCCCTAATTATGAAGGAAGGCAGAATGAGAAGATAAAAGGTTCCCCATGTTATCTTAAGCCTTAAGTCTCATATGTTGGAAATGTACAACTTTTCAATATTGATGAATATTTTCTGAAGCATTTTGCTGACAGTGGAGGCTACTCAGCTGTAAATTAAGGCAAGGAGGGTTTTCCCAGACAGGAAAATAATTAAGTGATAAAAACATTTCCCATAGTATGAAGTATACAATCCCAAAAAATTCTGCAACCCAAAAATTCCTATTATGTAACCAACATTTTTCTGACCTACTATTTTTATCTATTTTAAAATCTTTAATTTGAATTTTGAAATAAAACATTTGTTTATAAACACTGAACTGCCCCAAACAATTCTTTACTTTCCTTTTGGGGGTTTCTTTATAAAGTCTTCTCGTTGCCAGCCAAAACAGAACAACCCCTCTCCCCCAGCACACACACATTTTTCCTCATTAGCACTAAGCACATAGCACTGAGTTCAGATCAGAGGACTAAACTGTGGTTTTTCTGTCTTGGACAGCTATTATTCTTGGCAGCAGACAATTCTATCTATGAACAAGACAGCAATTTTCTGCAGTAACAGAAATGATATCTGCAAGGTCTCTCAAATTAAGAAAACGGCCACAAAAAAAACCCTTGACAAAACTCTTGCTTTATATTTAAAGCTATTTTCTGTGTCTTTTTCCACATCATAACCAGTTATAATACATGCTCTCCCCATGTTTCTGGGGAAGACTTAGTGGCAATACAGTAATGACACAATTGTCACTGCAAGGGATTCGCCCTTCTGATTTATTAACAAAGTAGCTAGACTGGATTCAAGAGAATTACGTAGAAAGAAAACAGAACAACAACGTTCTTCTAAACTTCGGTAACATTAGAAGTCTCCTTTCCAAGCCTTTTGGGAAAACTCTTTCCCCACAATTAAAAATAACTTGATTACAACAATGATATCAGTGTTCTGAGGCCACTGTCCCTTCTTTCCCTTCTTCTGACCAGTAATACCTCAGTGTTTCCTCGTATTTGGTATCTGTCTTGATCCACCCACTGCCTCATATTTAAAATTTTAGCTGTATTTTTATTCTGAGTAGCACTTAGTTCATGATTAAGGCTCCTCAGTGCTCTAACAAAACAAGTAATAAATAATTACAGGTCCACTTAATTGGACTGTGTTAAATTTTTTATTCTGCATTCTGAATGATGTAGACTATTACATTGATCTTCTTTTCAAGATCCAAGTTTTTCATCTGTGGCTAGTGTAATTATACTAACCACAATATATTACTTACCACCTCCCATAGAATGAATTATAAAAAAACACTGTAGACAGTCACAATGTTCTGCGGTTTTCCTTAGCTTTTCCACAATGTTTTCCCGGTACTGATAACCATACAGCTTATGACCTACAGCCCTGAGGAGACAAGAAGTCCTCTTAAAAAAAAAAATCCAACAATCAATTTTCAGTGTTTTATTTTAGCTCTTCCTATTTGACATTTTAGAGGTCAGAGTCCAGAGCTGGGTGCAACACCTAATTTGTGAGAGTTGCTAAGCTGTGATTACATCATGCGAACATGGGAATCAAGATATGGTTTTAATTTTGAGGATGCAAGCAGCACTAAGTTTGCAGCTTTGGAGTGTGCACTATTATTTTGAACCAATACGGAAATCAACTCCCATATTGGATGATCAAATACTAATTATGAAATGAAAATTATACACTCCTTAAAAATAAGGATATCCCTATGTAATACATGTACTGATCTTCCTTTGAGTACTATGTGAGTCAATTGCTACTAGTAATAAAAATACTCCACACAGCTCATTTTCAAAACACTTGCCTGCTAGATGGTGAAGTTACAGGATGCTTTATTCCATGTACTGCACTCTCTTTTGGTACATTTGCTGATGATATGCTTTCCAGTCTGTACTGCACTGAATATTATCAGAGGTGCATTAAGGTCTCAGTGAAAATTTGGAATTGAGTATGTTAATCAACCTTTTTCTGAATTTCTCTTTTTAGCAATATAGTTTCTATGCACAAAGCCAGATTCTGTGGTGCTTAGAAATCAGAAGTGCATTTGTTCATAATCTCATTTCCACACTAGTTGCACAGTCTCAAACTGGATTATGGCTTTGAGTTAGCAATGGAAGCAGCTGAATACCAAAGAAACAAAAATAAAAAGCGTGTTCTTTTGAAAAAGAAAATCAAAAAAGAGGAAGAAAAAATAGACAAAATGATGTATCAGCAGAATTATCCTTCTGTAAGGGCTTTTCAAAGCCCTCCTCCAGGCAACAGTGGCTCCAAAGTTTACTGGCAATATGCTGCAGCTCCCCAGGTGCAGAATGAACCAGAAAGCTACTGTTAGCTTCCCTTTTCAAATGCCATCTAATTAGTTGCTAAGAAATGCTTTCTGAAGAGGTTCTCACCAGTTGTTTCCTGAACCAGAAACATCTGTGATAAGCTGCTTGCTGTCAAACACATCCCTCAATGGTCCCTGCAGAATTTCATTTATCACACCCTCCTCCATGTCAATCAACAGTGCCTTTGAGAAAGGAAAGAATTAAAATTCAGTCAGTAAGCAAACCACCCTTCGAAATAGTCACACAAAGAAATATAAAATGATTTACCATATAAAAGGTATGTTGTTTCTACTGTGCTACAGAGAATTTTTTTTCAGTTGTTAACTAGGAGACCAACTAGATTCACCTTGTCTGATTTGCTAGAAGTCACTCAAGAGGACAGTGTTTCAGAAAAATGCAATTTTTTTTAAACTTTTATAATATTTTGCCCCAATACTTCAGAATAAAGAAATTAAAGCATTTTTATGTTTCAAGTTTTCTTGCTTCTTAATCACTTCAAGTGGCTTAAAGAAATCCACTCCTTAGAAAACTCAAATAAAAACTTGGTTGGTAATATCTGCAATCATTTTATTAAAATTATAAAGTAAATTACTCAACCAGACTGAAGCAACCTGCATTACTCCACAGAACCATAAAAGTTACTATTAGAAATCTTACTATTCAAAGTAGTATTTGAAAACCTATGCAATCATAAGGACCTTATGAAAATTCATACACAGTTGGATGTAAACATGCGATGTAAAAAGAATGACCTTTATAGATTGCCTTACTCGTGCTTTTAAAGAATAGATTTTTCCTTTGTAAATATCAGGACCATCACCACCACTTCTGGAAAAAAAAAAAAATCCAAGCTCAGAATTGTAATAGAAAATAAGGCAATATATATTTGCTAAGAAAGACCTCATAATTCCCTA